>NC_092686.1:11598180-12287330 GCF_964275005.1 Diadema setosum | reverse complement strand
ACCATGGTGCTTCCTATTCAACACACACTATTTCCTTTGGTATGACTTCACAGTTTGTGGTTAGCACTGGTCAACAGGAAGTGATGTAAAGTAGATATCAATGCACAATCAAATTTACGTTGAGTCATAACAGCAAATTTGCCTGAATGTGTAGTTCAAAGTTCATACTGGAATATCGCAGTATAGTTGCATATGCATAAGAAGCAGCAGGTTACAAACTTTATGAACTTTTAATACTGTATAGGTAGTGACCCATTTTAACAGGTTCCTTGACATTTGCTCCTCCAACAATTGCTCCTATGAAATATCTGTATGATAAGCCAAATATAAAACCTACCCACAAACATAACCCTCACCATAATCCTAATCCTAATACTCACATCAAACTAAATGTAAAACCCTATCACAACCCTATCCCTAACCCAAAGTCCTTGGGGGAAAATAAGACCAGAGCAATTGTCGCAGGAGCAAACATTGTGTCACCTTTAACAAGCTGTGTAAAATTAATTATCATACAACAGTTTACCAGGGTAGCTTGTTGGATGTGAACACTCGGGTGAGTAACCTTGTCAGCATGAAGAAATAAAATGGGTTTTACTTGTAAAATATGTGACATGAAAATCCTTTGTTTTACTTTTGCTTTTCAAAAGTTTCTTCACTCTGAATGTGTTAAAATGTTTTGATTGTTTTAGATAGCTCTTACCTGCTCCTGAACAAACAATTTAAATTTTAATTCTTGATTCTTGATGAAAATATCTCTTTAAAAGTTCCATCAGGTGCTGTCCTGGAGAGGCATGGAGATTTCTTCCTACCTTGATATAATTGTTTGTAGAACAGTTCTTTCTGATAGGGATGCATACATGTAATATATTGTATATTTCTGTTTCATTGTTTTATCTAATTGTTTTGCAACATATTATGTCCATATACATTTGTATTTGAAATGATACTTTCAGTACTTTCAGAGTGTAAATAAGGCTATGTTATTATCATTATCATCTTTATATAATTGTTTGTATTTAGATAGTATCCAGTGTTTCATTGACATTTGATGCAATTGATGCTCCTGAATAGTGCTACTGAATTAAAATGCAAAGACAATGTCTTCTGTCTGTTAACTCATATGCTTTGTATGCTGATTGGCATGCACACAGTGGAGTGCTTTCATATCCAATTGACTCAGATGTGTGGATACAAATTGTAAATGAATGAAGATCACTTAATTAATAACCCTGGTTAGTAGAGCCCTCTATTGTTTTACCATGGCCTTTCTGTTCAACTGAGGCACATTGTTACACCAGATTAGCCTTGCTAATCTGCATACCACTACACAATTGTGGGTCAAGTTTACAATTACAATTACAAATGTACAGTTGAATACAGCTTTAACATGAGAAGATAGCTGACAATGAAATGATTAAAAATGTACATTAAAAATCTTATACAGTGTACTTGGCTTCCGATGTACTGTATGTACAAATGTATGATTGGTATGAAATACTTGGGACCCACATTTGAAATCAAAATGGTAATGTATGTTTCCTTTATATTCTTCACGCTGTTTGAGCAGGTTTCAATCAGCAAAAGTGTTCATGTAAACTACATTTAACCTGTTGGGGATGGGCTGATTTTGCTATTTACATGTAACATGCATTTCCCATAGACACCTGCACGACTATACTCGAGACTAGTCTTCAACAGGTTAATATTGTAAGGGTCATCTGAATTTGTTGTGCACCTCAAATGCCCAAGCCTTAGACAGTCTAGTGAATGGATAAAAATAATGTTATTTGGTAGCATAACATTTAATATAGTTGATGTGGTTAGCAGCAATAATTTTCCCCCAAGATGTTAATGCAATTAAATGTAATCTCATCAGCCCATCATGTGTTATAGTGGCATCGACATAGAGAGATCCTGCTTATAATGTCTCTACACCCATCATGATAGATATTTCATAAATTGACAAACCATTCATATACATAAGATACATGCAGGTGTATTAATAGTTAAGTTTAAACTGAGTCCTCGATTTGTCAGTGGATGTATCCTCTAGAGATATTATTCCGGATATATATCCAGGATTTGTGGCCATCATGGAAAAGTATTTTTGCACATAGAATGCTATCATGTTATTTGTGTGTATGAGTGTTTAAGACATGGGGATTGTGATCAGATGATTTATTTCAATATGATTAAGATCATGTTTACTCAACTCATGGATGACATAGATGATATCAGAGCATTTTAAGATTTACATTGGGCTTTTTTTTTCATCTACATGTGTGTACTTTTTTATCATAATTTTTGATTGGTAGATTGTGTTACAAATTGAGTAGAATGCAGTGCAACTTCGTTTAAAAAAAATTAAAAAAATGCAAAATCTTGCAAAATCTTTAAAAAGGGCTCAACTATTACTCTTTTGTTTTTCTTTGTACCATTTAATTTCTTTCAGACTGCGATGCCCAGTGTGAACAAGCCGACTTTGTAGAATGGGATCCGGTAAGAAACGAATCTGCTTACAACAGGGACCCCAACAGTCTCAACGACATCGAAAATGGCCGGCCTTTGGGATTCAAGCATGCGACCTTGGAGTATGTTGACAACCACGAGAATCCAAAGAGCCCATGTGTGACCATTACGGGTTGCCATGACAGAAGGGTGGAAATTATGGTACGGGAATTAACAAAATATTGGCACCTTTTAGTCAGAATTCATTATCAAATCAAATTTTCTCTGCTGCAAAAGTCTTGCTCTTGTCTGAATAATTAACTTGTGGCATTTTGTTTTGTAGGCCTACACACAAATAAACTAAGTGTTCTGTAAAAGTGTGTACTGAGCCATTCCACACCATTTTTCAAGCTGGTTTAATAAAGCAAGTAAAATGAAATTCACAGAATGATAGAAATTTTGTCAATGTCATATTAAAATCTACCTATTAAAAATGGAGAAATTTTAAATTATCACATTTTTTTGTGTGTGTTTTGATCCTTACTAGAGCAACAATCACCTCCCCCCCTCCCCCCCCCCCCCCCTCCCCCCGAGTTGCCATTGCTAGGTTATTGTAAAACAGCAAATTTGATGTAGGCCTATTGGAAAAAAGATTTTCTGTATGATTTCAAGTGGGAAATTTCACAAAAAGATGAAATTGGTAAAAACTTGTGCATAGGTCAAAGGGAGGTAGGTCAAGTGGCCTAGATACCAAGTAGGTAATGAAAATGGCTGCAATGAGATGCAGGTACTGGGAAGTCCAGCAGAATGTATTATGATTATTATTCTCAAACTCAATTTCCAGTTTATACAGTGCACTCCTGTTATATCGAACGCAGATATTAAATTAAGATTCTTGTTACAATGAAGTAAAAATTAGATCTTCAAATTTTCATTTATATGTCTTCATGTACTTCAACAAAACTTCAATATAATGAAAGAAAACTGCTGATCCTGAGGACTTTGTTTATAACAGTAGTGCACTGTAATTTTAGAATGTTAATGTGCATGCATATGTTGTGTAATAGATTTCATTTTCAAACATTCAGATTACCAGCAGCACCTACTTTAATAGTTTTTCACCAACTTTCCTGTTTTACTATTCTCTATCTTACAGTAGTAGTCCTCGGTTGTATTTGTGTTTCTAAAATGCTTGTGTATTTTCTGCATCAGTTTTAAAATATATATTCATATCGATGTACATTTTGTAAGAGATTTGAAATAAATCAAATTATTTGAATTTTCCTGTTGTGTGCATTACAGGTGCAGACTGACCCTACAGCAATGATATGGTAAGCCACAGATGAGTCTTTTTTTTAAATCAAATTCTCATATACTGTGGGGCATATATATATCATATTTGTTGTAAGTATGATGATTTGAAAACTGGGACTTGTAATACAATTTCTGCGAGAGATTGAATTCATGATGACATCTACAGTGACTGAATGAGAAAGAATTATCTTCAAATTTCAAGAAAAAAGTGAGTGATTCCCCAGGTAGAAGAAGATACACAATAGAGGTGAGTGATTGGAGCCAATATATATACTGCTAGTGTACTTTGAGTCGTTGATTTCATAAATATCATATAGCTTGCAAAATTAACAATAATGCAGACACTGCAAATTATACTGCATAAATAGTATTTCCCCAATAATTTTTATAAGGTATTTTTGTCTCAGCATCACTTTATGTTCAGAAATCAATAACAAAAGACTGTCAAAAGACTCATGGCTTATTTTAGGAAATTATATTTTCTTTGTGGCATTCATTCTCTAGAGAAAAATAAAAATCTGATATTGAATTCAATTTTAATTAAAATACACCTGTCATATGTATAGTTGAATAAAAGTGTTCATAATACAAGTGTGTACTGTACAAAGATGAGTTTATCAAAAACAGGGGAATAAATTCCTAATCAATCAAATAAGGGAGCACCTTGGCATAGTGGATAAGACTCCCGAATCCTAATCGTAGGATTAAGTTTGATTCCCACCAAGTACTTCAATCCTTGGACAAAATGTTGTTACCCGCCACGTCCCTCTTAAACCAGGCATTTAGAAATGGGTACCTGGCAATGCTAGGGTAATGATAATGGCAGGGCCCTCTGATAGAACAGTGGCAACACTGAAGAGGCTACCCTGGATAAAGAAGACACTATTATTGTTATTATTATGGTGAGAACATCATAGTGACAGTGGGTGGAGCAGATATGTGTTTTTTTTTATGAATTCAGATTTGACCATTTTTTGTCTCTTCTTGTGATGAACTTATCCAGGGGCATTTATCAACTATGAAAATCAAACAAGAGCCTAAAACCTTTTTCCAGTTTATTGTGATGTTCAAGTCTAAACTGTCTGTCCTTGCTTAATTCTTTCCTTTTTTGTCAAGGAGTCGCATCGTTTTTCATTGATAACCCACTTGTCTCCAGCCAAGTTGTCTCTGTCTCGTTTCAATCCACTCAAATCATTGAGCTGCACACTTGACTCGCACACATCCCGTTTCCAAGTAGAAGATTGAGCCAACAGTTGCCGGTAGTCTGCAAACGGCAGATGTGATTTCCAACCAGAAGTAGGCCCTCTATATCAAAACATGACACTCTTTTGTATGTTTTACAAGATGCACCCCCAGACATACTTCAATTTGTTTTAGCCGACCTGCTCCCTCTGAAATGTTGCAGTTGAGTGTCCTATGTCTTTGATGCATGATATTGGAGCAATCATGCAACTTGTGTCACACCATTTGCTCTCTTTATATCTGACTTTGTTTGAAATTCATGACCTCCAACTTTCAATTCAAATCAAATATTTATCCCTAATATCACGTTTTTTCCAATGTAATTAGAAAAAAAATCTATGTAATTCAATGTTTTGGGCATACATGTATGAAATTATTCATCATAAATGATTGTATGATTTGAAAAGGGAGGTCCAAGTTAACCCATTGAGGATGGTTTGATTTTGCTACAACACACATTTCCCATAGACACCTGACCGAGTATACTCGGTACTCGTCCTCAACAGGTTAAAAGACAAGCTTGTAGACATGTATAGGCCATTCAGTAAATTGGACCTACAAAAGAAAAAAAAAGTAATGGAAGCACACACAGGCACACAAAGACACAAGAAACTTCAGGAAACAACGATTGGGATAGGACAAACATAAAGACACTAGAAAAGAAGAGATAGAGAGAGAAAGGAAGGATGGAAGGAAGGAAAGAATGGATTATGTTCAGAGAAAAATTCAGCCGGAACTAAAGGGATGGATGGGTAGAGTTTAAAGAAGTTTAGTTTTGCAAAAGAAATGTGGAAATATGGCAGTGTCACAGTCCTTCATCACTGATATAAATCTCAATTCTTGATTAGGCTGTTTTTATTTCATGGCATATGTTTTCTCTTCGCAGTGTCTCAGATGTCTCTACCGATGTGGCATCTAGAACCACAGTATGCCAAGAGGTAAGGAGAAAGCATAATTTTACACTGCTACAGTATAGTTACTTCAGCATTCCAAGAAAGCACTTGCAATCGTTTTGTACAGAGGCATTTCTTAACACATTACTGAGTGAGTTACTGAGCATTCAGACACCCGAGTCACTCTCATCACCGACTACTATCTGCTAATATTAAATGGGTTAGTCAAATACCGGTTAGTGATTGGCTAAACAAAGTCACGTGATGGAGGCACATTGGTTATGTTCGCCCATGGGCAGAACATTTTTGTAATGTTCTCCCGTAACAAATGACAAACGATACCAAACGATTGAACGATCATATTTTTCACGCAATCGATTTGCCTATTCCATACAATGTGAAAAAGCAGATGACCGATTATTGTAATGCGTACGAAAGTGTGGTTTGAAGGTCCCGCGCACAGTGAATTTGACTAAACCATATAATATAACAGATGATGACTTTTGTTGTCTGGAACATGTACCAAACGTTCCACCCTCAGGGTTTGAAATGCTATTTCGGGAGGCTATAAGTCCCTCAATAGCATTTCAAATCCTTTGGGTGGAACATTCGGTATGTTCCCTCCCCCACCAGTCATCATCTATATAATGACATCCCTTAGCGCAGCTGCATTACAAACAACATGATGTGTCAATCAAGCAGTCAATTCAAGAAATGCTTACAGGCAAGAGCACATGTGTTTATGCATGCACAATGCCAGAAATGAGTGCAAAATCAAGCAAAGCCCCATACACTTCCCTGTATAAAGGGGTCAGACTGTTCACATTTTAGATTCACTCCTAGGTTCAAGCAAAACTTGACTGGAAAACAGCACCTCTTGACCATGATTTGTCAAACATGATTAAACTATCAAGATTGGGAGAAAGTTTTTGTGACTGAAGATTCCTACCAGATGTAATTGGCTAATGAGCATATATGACCCACCACAACAAAAGGATCCTCAAGTCACTGACAGCTGAGCTGAGAAAATTGAGTTTGAAGTCAGATCATCAAAATCGGTCAAAACGATCGGATCTCTGTTTTTGTCATAATTTTGTAGTCTAACGTATCATCTATCATCTGCAGAGATTTCGAAGCTAAACAATCAAAGGAAAGGCAAGAAATTGGTGTCTTTCTAGGCCATGATTTTCTGACTTTCAACGGAACAGAAACATGTCGGAAGATTTGGATTTTGCGCTGCAGATAGACTCTGCCCTAGCAATGAGGGAGTGATCTTATTGGTCAGTGCATGGCACCCTGGTTACTGATTGGTCGTGCGTAGACCGCTGGTGCTTAGCTTTAATATACATGGCGGGGGTTGCTATGAGCAGACCTATTGTCAAGAGGTGAAAACTGTCTTACATCCCCTTGGTCACGAGTGGGTCGGAAAGAAAACTTTGAAGCGGTTTTCTGGAAATGCTGATTTCCTACACCATTCGACATGGTCTCTTGATATCACCAATACAAGAATCTCCACAACCAAGTACTTTTATGAGCCATGTCTTATACAAATTTCAGGCGGAAGAGTAAGGGAATAATGTCATGTCATTTTCAGAAAATTATCCTCCCCTGACTTGTGGATCCTTTTGTTGAACCGGTCACATTTTTTTTTTCTTCTCCAAGTCTACAAAGCAGTTCTTTATAATTAAAGTCTGAAACCCCTCTTGCCTGGATCCTCATCTTTCTGCAGAAACCTAATCTTCTCAGCCATTTGTTTCACCTCTTACATAATTTATGTTTGTCATGTCAATGGTATGTGTTTTTTATCAGGCTCAATGATTTTTGTCTAAACTTTACAGTGTACCTGGTATAGTCTCAGATCCAGTCTGTCGATACTTTTTACCTCTGTCAGCTTAACCAGTATTCAGTCTTTGCTTTCCCTCTACAAGGCACAGGCCAGTCTACTCATTCATATGCATACTCAAATGAACCTTAAGGTTGCATTTGTGACTTAAAGAAGTACAAGCTGACATAAGTTGTGTTCTTGATAGCATGAGATGCAAAAATCTTGAAGACAGACCAATCGTCTTTTGGCATTCCTACCATGTTCTTGAAAAATCGTTTTACTGTCTGCCATTTCCAGCAAATCTACAAGTGTGGTCAGTGCCCGTCGGACACTGTGACGTACCAGTTTTCGTGCCAAGGTCAGAGCTGTGACCAGAGCGATGTGGAGTTCTGGTTCCGATTTGTCGTCAGCGAGGACCCTGGTTAGCACTTGTATTTTCTTCTCCTAGTAGAAGTACTTTTAGTTTTGTTCTGAGGAAGATGGTATCCCAGGTAATGGATGTAAAACGAAGAACAGTCAGACCACCTGTAAGAGCAATATCTTCTATGATTATGGGAAGATATACTTGTTTTGTATTACCAATATTTATGATTATGATTTCTGTTCACTTTCTGCATGATGTGAAAATGTGTGTACTTATTCAAGTTGAAGTAATGAGAATGAATTAACCTCCCCCATTCATTGTTTTGAATGACAATATTCAATTCGACTTCAGTATCGAAGCCTACTCAAAATCTGATTTTGCTCAAATTAACGTGCATGATTGAAATGAGTATTTCTTGTGATGTAGGTGCAGTTTGGTAACATGGAATTTTATCTACATGGATACTATATGAATGTGATGTTGCATTAGTGCCTAGTATTCTTCTAATATTTTCTTTGCTTCCACTCATTTCATTCTGTTGTTGTTCTATTTTATGCAGCGGTTCTGGACCCAGAGCTATGGTGTGATGGCCGCGACATTGACCAGTATCCACTCAGTCTGATCAGCAATGTCCCCATACCAGTAGACCCAAGGACCACACCTTCACCTGGGCGTGGTTCACCCCTAGTGTCATCTCTCCTGGGTGCAATCCTGGCACCCCTCCTTATCCTGATTGCTCTCCATTAGGTTCACCCCACAGGCATCGACCAGTACCAGCTCAGTCTGATCAACAATGTCCCCGTACCAGTAGACACAAGGACCACACCTTCACCTGGGCGTGGCTCACCCCTGGTGTCATCTCTCCTGGGTGCAATCCTGGCACCCCTCCTTATCCTGATTGCTCTCCATTAGGTTAACCCCACTGATGTTGACTAGTTCCCACTCATTCTGAGGAACAATGTCCCTGTACCAATGATCAGGAGGACCACTCCCTCAGCTTGGCATGGGTCACCACTGGTATCGTCTCCCTTGGGTGCCATCCTGGCTCCTCCCCCCCCCCCCCCCATCCTCTACGCACTCCATTAGGTTAACCCCACAGATGTCAACCAGTACCCACTCAGTCTGATCAGCAATGTCCCCATACCATACCAGTGGACAAAAGGACCACACCTTCAGCTGGGCGACCCCTGGTGTCATCTCTCGTGGGTGCCATCTTGGCTCTTTACCTCATCCTGTTCGCACTCATTTAACCCTACCACACTCACTCTGGTAGAGTGGTCCATGCATTTCTTATTTGTAGACAGTATTAGGTGGTGACCTTATAAAGTTTTGAATTATCAGAGTTTTATACAGTTTTGAATTATTTAGTAGTGTGCAATCATTTTGCTCTGTGCATGGAATCCACACCCCTTCTGACTTTCTACGAGAAATCTAATTTGTTACCTATTCTGGGTCATAATCTTCTAGGTGTTAAACAGTATTTTTTGAGGGAGGCATACTCAGCGAATTTATTGTTGTAGATGTCGTCGCCTCTATACAGTACTAGGATACAGGTTTTTGATATTTCCTTTCTACAATTTATTATAGAACAATTATTGAACAATTATACTCCAGACTTGTTGCTTAGCTCTGAATATTCATATTTCTCATGACCACGTTTATCATTTTAAAAAATAAAATGTATTGCTCATTGCTCATATGAGAGGTTCATGGTAGAGGAAAATATACATTCACTAAACGTCAGATATAGCCATGGGAAATTACTGTTTGGGATATGTGTGATTTTGACTTGAGAGGTATTTTGAAGCTTTGATATAGTAATTATATATTTCTTATGTGAATACTTTGTGCATGAGCAAACATTTTGTAATTTTTTTTTATTTCAATATATATCTATATTTGTCCTGGTATGAGGGAGGATTATGACGGGAGATAAACATATAGATCCATCTGTGTGTGGTGATCATAAATTGAGAATTTCGTTAGGGACATGGCACATATACACAAAGGAGTCAGAAGCCATCCTGTTCACAAGTATTTCAGATTTTGTTTTGATATATTTCTTTTTATTTCATTGTCAGTTTTGAGTCAACAGAAAATGATACGGTAAAGTGACTTGGCATTATGTTTGAAGTAAATTATGTCTGTGCTAAGTGAAGTGATGAAATTACTATTACAGGATGATATATATATATATATATATATATATATATATATATGCATTCATTTCTTCATTGACATTCCTCACTGTCAATACAATGTCTGTTGTGTGTAATGAAAACAATCAAAATTTTGTAGGATTATCAAAGTTTGCGTGAGCTAAATTGTCAACTATTGCATGCTTTTTACATGTAATTGTGTTTTAAGATTTGATTAGGTTATATGGCTGCAAAGTGTGTTTTAAAATTTGATTAGGTAATATGGCTGTAAAGTGTGTTTTAAAATTTGATTAGGTAATATGGCTGCAAAGTTATACAGACAAAACAAAAGTAGCGTTTGAAGTTTGTTCCATAGCTGCTTAGCAGTGAATTTGTTTGGACAGTAGACAAATATGGTAAATTCAAGTGCCTTTCTATTGCCATTGCTTCGTGGGTAATTTGTTTGGTCATGCATATTTCAGCATTTTAATATTTTATGTAGTGTGTGCTGTAAGAGAGTTTTTGGCAGATTTTGAGCAGATTGAAAGATTTATGTGCTAGTTATTCCAATGTAATATTGTGCCTTGCTACATCAATTTGGCACTTAACAGAGGTTTTTGTTTTGTTTTGTTTTTACTGTTATAAATAAGATTTCATGTTCAATCTATATTAAGTTTAGTTTCTGTTGGATGTGCCTACTTGTGGTGCGAAGAAGAGCACATGCTGGACATGCGCTCTTTCTGAACGTTATTTTATGTTGTTACCTATGTAGCACAAAAAGGAAAAATGCATCACTTTCGTGAGGGATCAACTGTGAGGACAAATGGTTAAAGTTTTGTGGTGTAACAGCATCCTCTGTCAATGATAAACCAGAACAATTAGAGAAGTTTATTAGTAGCATGGGCTCTATAGGTGCTCTACTTTGTAACAGGTTTGTACATGTGTATCACATATCATATGACTTGAGACAGTAATGAGACTTGTCATTTATTACTATCAACACATTTTTGCCTCCGCCAAGGGAGGAGGTTATGCTTTCAATTATCATTATCATTTGTTTGTTTGTTTGTTTGTCCATGTGCAAAATACCGTATAAGCGATTATTTTCGCGAGGGTTTAATTTTCGTGAATTTCGCGAATCTCAGGTGGATCGCGAATTTAGCAACACGCGAAAATGTCTCCATGCGATTGGGTAATAACGCATTTACGTTAGCGTCGGCATCAGTTCGCGAAAATAACATCTTGCAAAAATGTCTATGACCTCCTCATTCGCAAAAATATCTGTACGCGAAAATAACAGCTTATATAGTAACTCAAAAAGATGGGTTTTGGTTTAGATGAAATTTGCAGGAAAGATTGATAATGATACAAGGAACAGATGATTAAATTTTAGTAGTGATTTGGAAACTTGAATGGATTTTATGAAGGATTTTTGATATTTTGGCAGGTTGGGTCAATGAACTTGGGAGTTCAAGCTGCGGATTTTTTTAGGTTTTCGTACTTGGTCGTAAGCACTAAAGTGCATTCTCTAGTTTCTTGTAGGGCAAGGCAGGCCACACAGTAGAGGGTTTATGACATAACAAAGGCTTCTACATTGGGAAATCGGGCGATTTTTTTTTTTTTAGCATGCATATGTATGGTTGGAAATCACTGATCTCTATGGATGAGCAAGATCATCGGTGGAAAGTAGCTGCTTGGTGGAGGTCTGCACTCTCAGAGTGCTTTTCTAGTTATTTCTCCTCTTGATGGGGAACTGGAGGCAGTTAGTTTTCGGGTTGTCCTCTGTCTGTCCATCCAGTCAGTAGTCTGTCTGTTCGTCTGTTTACCCTTACCTCAATACAAATATATGGGTGGATTTTTTTTTTCATTAAACTTGGCCCAGGTACGGCGTATAATGTGTTAATTGGAATCACAAGACAGTAGGCAAGATACCTTTTGGTCAGTACTAAGAGGTCAATGAACTTCAGTCATACTTCATAAAGGAATGTCCAAAGAAAATATGATTTAGAAATACGGATTGAAATGAAATGAAAAATCATTTGTATGAGGTGATGTCACTGAAAAGTGTCATTTTACTTTTGTAAAAAAAAAAAAAAAAAGATGACATTTTTCTGTGAGAAATGGATGATGGAATGCCCAATGTAATAATGTCTAGTACACAATGAAAAGAAGTGAATGGATGTGAAAGTATATGTGGAATTTCATTAGAGGTCAAAGGTCATTGGAGTTTAGCCAAACTTCTTATTACCCAGTCGGAAATGTAATTTGTTATGGTGGATATTTGAAATTGGGAAATATTTACTATGGTGAAAGGTCATTTTTTTAGAATGTCAGTGATCAAAATCAAGAGACCTCATCTAAATCTTCATGTATGGAGAGTACTATTCTTATGGCAAAGTGAAATGATTGCTTGAGAAGATGGAGTCACTGCAGTCACATTGCTCTTGGTATGTATGAACAAAAGTCAGTGGCTTTTAAATAATGTCTGCTCATTTTATCATTCAAGCCTGAAAGCAAGGAAATTTTTTGTTATAGAATGTACCTAGTCTTGTGTACAATGTTTCACACTGTAGAACTGACTGGGTTAGGATTGTATTTGATGGATATAGTAAATACACACACACACACACACACACACACACACACACACATACTACAACACAACACACAAACAAACAACCTTTCTGTCTCGTGATGTAATAAGATACTTCAGAAGCTTGGCATTGTATGCTTAAAAAATGTTTTTCACAAATGTGCCTGATGCAGAAGGTCAACAATGTATAATTAAATGGTGTGCATATGATATTGACTGACTAAAAATCTTATGTGCAACTGGGATTCTTGTACTGCAAGTTTTCATACACTTTTGTAAGAGCATATACTACACAAGGATCTGCATTCCAAGCGCTTTCTGATATCGTCTTGTATAAAAGATACAAATGACATGCAATAAAAAGTGTCCATCTTTAAATATATATCGGATATATATGAAAATAAAATCAGGTGCTTATGAAAGTGTACTGTTTTCTTTTACTGTCTTTCGTGGCATTAATGAGTCATGATTATTTACTGCAAAGCCGTGCTTTATGTCCATGCAGACTTCTAATAGAAGATAGCATTTAAACCCATTCTTTACCGTGTCCTAGAATCTCCACAGACTGTGTAGTGGTTTCACCAGGCTCCCATGGCCAGTGGGTTAATCAACAGAGTGTCATGCAGGTAGGGTGAACTTACCCCATTGAGGATGGCCTGATTTTGCTATAACACGCATTTCCCATAGATACCCGCCCGAGTATACACGGGACTGGTCTTCAGTGGGTTAAGAATCACAACATGAGGCTGCCTGGAGTGTTTTGAGGACTATGTGCACCTTTGTCTCTAGCTGCAATCCACATGTTTTTGTTTGTGTCATATGTTGGTGTAAAGGTCTCTTTGTATGCATGTGTGTGGCATCTGTTGTATAACAATGCTCAATCACTAAATTCTGGTTCCAGGACATCTTATTTGTTGCTAATATAAGTCTATGTAGAAATGGGCCAAACTGCATTCTCACTAACATTTTCTGCAGTCGGAAACTGATACCAATGTCTTGATTTGGAATCAGTTACCATGGTTACTAATTGTCAATGTCAGCATCATTGGTAGTTTCCTGGAACCAGTGTTTGTGTATACCTCTTTCTATTTTGTTTTTTTGTTTTTTAAAGATGAGATTATATGCAATTTAAAGTACCTGCTAAGATTTATGAAGATTAATGTCCTATGCTATGTGTCTTCTTGGTTTGACATACCAGATTGTTTGTTTGTTTGTTTGTTTATTTATTTGTTTGTTTTGGTCTTCTCTACCATTGTCTTGATATTCTAAATCTAATATATTGTTTTATACCACTCATGATATGTAATTTTCTTTCTTTTCTTGGTCTTATTTGTTTTCTAATGAAAGTTATAAATATTAAATTTCTTATTATGGGGATTTGACACAGCTCTGATGGATCTTTTCAGGAATTTGTAAGTATTTGTGTATCAAATAGAAATTGAAGAGCAACCTAGATTGATTTTACAGATGATTTAACATACAAGAGAGTCTAAAATCAGCATGCACACGATTACAGGTTACACCATTTTCTTGTTCAAGTAAAAGCAGTATCTGGAGTAGGTTGCATCTAAAAATGCAATGTATTTCTCGCTTGATCTCAAGCTCCCTCTGAGAAAGTTTATAGCGATGTTCATAGAAAAATGTCTGCTCTGTAAGACGGAATTTTAAATCAAAAGGTGATGAACAGAATGTCCACTCCTGCATACCAGATATTTTCAAATATTTTATGAAAAGTAAAATGGTACTCTATGTCACACATGCACTTACACAGGGCCGGCGCAGCCGTGGGGACCGTGGGGGCTCGGGCCCCTACACTTTTTGTGCACCATACAAAGGAATACATAGGTGTCATCACTTTGGGCCCCCACACTTTTTTCAACCCGGAAGTACGTAAGTGGCACTAAAATAGAAATAGATAGAGATCTTGAAGTATGGCGGCGGTAAGGTTATGTGTTTTCTCTGAAGACCTTTTTTTTTATAACACCCGGAAATAGGAGGGGAGAGAATGAGCCGAGGCCCTTTTTTTTTTTGCTTGACAGCTGAAGAAACCTAGAAGTGGACGTGGAGAGATGAGCTGAGGACCCTTTTTTTTTTTTTTTTTTTTGCTTGTTAGCTCATGAAACCCGGAAGTGGGCCCCCACACTTCTGAAAACACTGCGCTGGCCCTGTTACACACATACACACACACACACACACACACACCTGCAGATTCAAATACCCCTCAACACAATAAAGTGAGGAAAAGATTTTTGATTTAATAGTTCAGATAATTATGCACCGATCGAAGGGGCATGGCCAGCATGTAATGTTGTAGTGCAAAATGATAACAGAAATCAACAAGACATGAATGCATTGTTATGGAACAGTTCAGACATACATTATGATTTTTACCCGCATATTACTGATTGCTTATGAGACTATGAAGAAATGGAAGGAGATTGCAGTGGATCAGGTAAAGGCAGAGATTGCGCAAACAATTGGAGAATTACAGATGGAGAGAAAAAAAGAGATATTAAATGAGCGAGAGAGAGATGGAGAGAGAGGGGGGAGATAATTTGTAAGGGAGAGAGAGAAAAGGGAGATATAATTTATAAGTAGGGGAGAGAGATCTAAGGAGAGGAAGTGAATAAGCCAGTGTAAACGAGATTGAGAGATAAAAGCAGATATGATACATAAGCAAATATATGGGAGGGAGAAAAGGAGAGAATGACTAAGCAAGGAAGAGAGTCAAAAGGAGAGATAATGAATGAGTAAGCAGAGAGAAAGAGACAAATTAGCAGCAATAAATTAGCAAGGGAGAGAGAAAATTGTGGTATATGATTTAAAAATCAATTGATAAAAATAGGCAAAAATACAAATCTTTTAAAGGATGGACGTGACATGAAGCAGTGAATTCATAATGGAGCCTAACACACATAACCAGCAGTGCAATTTTGAACTCCAGAAACCATTCCAAACATATTTATAGTGAGAATGAACAGTTTCTCTCATGGTCAAAACGTGTGATTAGTTATACTGGAGTAATATATTACATTTCTAATCGACACAATGCATTTGTAGTATTTTTTACTTCACATTACTGATATTCTAGCAGATGAACATATTAATTATGTTAGTACATTTTTAACATTGCTACTTTTCAGGACACCACACACTGTATTACACAGCATCTACAAAAACAACGAAATGAGATGCTATAAGTACCTTTAAAATGGTTACAAAATATTTTGCTTGATAAATCTTACAATTCGCTCATAGACATTTTGAGATAAAATAACTCCTTTATTCTTCAAAGATTTTACATAATCGACCTGCCTATACAAAGGTTAAGATTATCAAAAAATTTCCCTTCTTGCAATCTGCACTAAATGAATTGAAATGATATAAGTGAAGAGAATTTCATCTTTCAGAGGGCATATATTTGTGTTCTCTTCTCACGTTATAATGGATAGTGATTACTGTTTTATCTTTCATCCTCAGGATTAGATGAAATGTTGTACACATGTATACTCAAGATGGCGCGTATCTAACGATGTCTTTGGCCACCAATAGGCAGATAAGTGGGGACTCGTCCAGCTACTGGTATCTGCTCCGCGCTTTGATCCATGATGATTGTTACTTATGTAGCTGAGGGCGCTTTGAAGATTTACTAAGTATTCGCGACTGACTTTAATGTGCAACCAGCGTCAAAAAGCCGTTGATCAAGACGATGACGAGAGTCGTGAGTGCCGATGCCGCGAGGCTCGTGGCGGCACCGGTGTCGCCTGGGGGTGCTGGCGCGAGGTCCTTGTCGGGTGGGAGCATGTTGTTGAGGCTGGTCGGGTACTCGCCGGTGTCGCGGTCGTTGCACCATAGCTCAGGATCGAGCACCGCTACGAAACAAAGCAAAGATATGTTATTTAGATTTAATACATGAATTTGGATATTCAGGCTTCTGTTCTGTTGCTGTTGTTGTTGACAACGCTCTGACGAAGAAAATTCCCCATCAAAAAAGATATAGTAATTGATACTATAACTATAAATGAATTTTAAGCTGCGATCTCACTGTCCTTTGAAACAACACATACCTCTTTCTACACATGTCATTATTGTTATTTTAACATCTTAGTTCATTTTTTGATTACATTAATGATCGTTAGTAGTACATTATATTAGCTCGCTAATAACCACTCTACAGTGTGCTACTATACTTATATAAATAATATGCAGGAAAAACATATAAATGGAAAGATTGAGACTTTGCAAAAAGTAAATAGATAGATAGATAGATAGATAGATAGATAGATAGATAGATAGATAGAGATAGACAGAGAGGTAGATAGACAGATCGAGTGAGAGAGAAGTAGAGGGTAGAGTAAGAGCATAAGCCATTACATCTCTACAGCAATTTGATGTGACCGATTAAACTCATTCTTCTACTGTAATTTCATGACAAAGTGTAAATTCAGTTAAGATTTCTGTACAGATCAATAGGAGACTTTTGAGGCTGTGATGTCATCACCTCATCTCATTTGCATATACGTGATTTTTTTTTCTATTTCACTTCTATACATTAAAAATCATCTTGATATCTATGCGTTGTACTTTGTTGTTGATATTTCCAATTTCTAGTGAAGCAGTATGTTCCATTTTAATAATAATCTCCCGTAATCTGCTTTAACATTGAGAAGGATTTCACTATAAGAAAGGGAAAGAAATTGCCGCATGTTTGCTAATTTTCTTCTCGCACACTTCTTAAGTGAAACACAGAAGAAAGACAGGTGATAATGTCCTTCGACAGAGGGTAATGACAAAAGAGGACATGAAAGAAAGTTTCTTTTTACCTGGATCTTCACTGACGACGAATCTGTACCAAAAGGTCACCGAACTTTCGTCGCAACTGTCCGCGTCGCAGTAAAATTCGAAAAACACGTCATTCGCAGTGGCTTGCCGACACTCGTAAATTTGCTGTTGGGAAGGAAAGTAGATGGGAATTAGAAAAAAACAAAAAAACCGCAAATTAAAAGAAATAAAGAAAGAGAATATTATAGCTACTGAGAAAATACATACTCTCAGTTGACATAAGGTTTTTAAATAATTTCATATTCTCCTTCTTTTCTGCATCCACAGGCCTTTACCTATATAATCAGGTCTTTAAAAAATGTCTTTCGTGATATTATCCATAGCAAAGTCAGATGAAAATAATAAGCCTATCAATGTTTCGCTTTTGTGAGTTTATACATTGGTCGAGATAGAATGCATGAAAACCATTGTGATTATCATTTCAGCTGACTTGTGTATTTATGTATTCATTTATCTATTTTATGTGATTCATTTATTCATCTATCTATTTATTTGTTTTCTTTATTTCATACTGCAGGATTAGCCTAGTCAGTTGTACAAAATTGCTTTCAAAAGGATTTTGACAGTGTTTCTACATCAAGAAGAACATTAAATGTGTGAAACATGGATCACAAGAATCAAGTTATGTTATAATTGGAGAGTGAATCAAGCAAAACTACATATCTCATTTAAATCTAAATAATATCAGAATAGACAAACTGACGAATTAAAGGCAATGAGAGTTGTTACTATGGGTGGAGCTTATATAGTTAAGGTGCAGATAATCCGCGATAAACATTTTTGTCAAACAGTTCCAGAATTTGTAATTTATCCTTAGACCTTAAGGACAGTCAAGAGACTTTTAAGATGCTGATATTGTTGCCAATGATGTTGTCATTGTTTCTCATCGTTATTTATCCCCGTCACAGTCTCTCTTTCTTCTCTTTCATATACTCTTTCTGTTTGATAAATGCTTGAATTGCACAAGCAGTGAACATATCTCGTGACCATTAAAACGACTTTTTCTTGAGAAAGGTATGTGTAGAAAAAAAAAATCAGTTTCGTACTGTTCAATTACACAATATACTTGTCAATATACTTTTGAAAACATAGAGCGCATGAAACGTACAAGAATATGATACAGATGAATAAGTATAGGTAGATATTATTTTGTTTTAACTTACCGCTAAACAAGTAGGATTTGTGTTGCTCTGGTCTCGCATACTGTGAAAAGAAAAAGGAAGCGCACTTATAACAAATGATTAGGCAGGAATCATGGCCTGAACAGAAACATCGCGATTACGAAATACAGATGGGTTCAACGGAGTAGGATCTCATCGTGTTTGGGAAAACATTATAACTATATGCTGGACGTCTTAACGCAAGAGAAGATGAATGTGTGGTCACAGTTCGTTATTCCGAAGGTTCGTTAATCCAAAAATGAAATAAGGTTCGTTATTCCGAAGGTTTCTTAATCCGAAAACGAAAATGTCAAGGTTCGTAATTCTGAAGATTCAAATATGACACACCTTCTATTCGTTTTCGGATAAACGAACCTTCGGAATAAAGAACCCTATTTCCTTTTTCGGATCAATGAACCTTCGAAATAAATCGACAAATCTCCCAAATATTTATAGCACACAAAGATAGTGAAAATGATGGGGGAAAATAGATAAATACGAAGGGATAGAACGAAGAGGGGACAAATGGAAGTATAAAACGAAATTAAGTACAAATAACGTGAACAATTAAAGAAAAGAGGAGAAGGAAATCAAACGAGAAGGAGACAAAGTAAATTGATAATGATACGAACGAAAATTATAACAATAATATAAAATTATGCTGAATAGTAACACTGCTCAGGGGATGGAGCGGGAGAAGAAGTAGAAGAAATGAGTGTGAGGAAGAGGAGTTGGAATTATAGTAAGCGGAGATTTGCAAATAATACAGATGAACAAAGAGATCATACAGTCTCAGTGGGAAATAGGAACAAGAAAAGCTTCAGGACTCACCAAAGTATAGAGCCTGGGGGATCCGACTCTGCCTGTGGTGTAGGGAAGAAGTCAAGGAGGGAGATTGGTGCAAAGTATTATGTAGTCAAAAAAAAAAATAAACAACAACAGCAACAACACTCCCAGATTATCGAATAAACCATTATTATCAGTCTCGTAATATAATGTCTGGAGCTCGACCATTAAATGTCTTGTTGTCTTTATATGTTACATCTTTAAAATGTTCATTTTAATTTTTACTGATGTTTTTGGCCAATATTCACAACTTTTATTTTCTAGCCAATCATCGTATATGCGTAAATAGATATGTCTGTATGTATCATGGATCTTTGTTAACAGATTGTCTATAGGTTTTTAGAAAAACATACAATATATAAACATGTTCTTTAGACACAAAAAAAGTAACTGAAGGTTAGTCTATTTTGAGGTGGACAATGTCTTCAGTACAATCAGAACATCGATAATGATTAACTTTCGTCATACAGCCCATGAGCTTCACACTATGATCAAAAGGCCCATGAGTCCGACAGTATAGGCAAACAAGGTTCACAAGTCCGACGCTAGGAAAAAAAAAGTCCATGAGTCCGACACTAGGCAATCAAAGCCCATGGGGTCGACAATGCGTACTTTAAGGCCCATGATGTAATGAGTGTCAGACTTGTGGGCCTTGTTTGCCTATAGTGTCGGACTCTTGGGCCTTATTTGCCTGGTGTCTAGTTTGTGGGCTGTATGACTCCTGGGTGTCGGACTCGTCACATACTGTGCACCACGTTCTCTGCGAGTCACTGAAAAGTAATTTACAAAGCGGCCATTGTTATCATACCAACGTTTTTCCTTTAATTTATCAAATTCTATAATGGATTTCCAATTTAAACCATCCTATAAGGTCTTAGAGGCAAACCCACCATAACTTCGATTCGTCTGTCAGCTGCGCCAGTGACTTGGATACACGGCCTGATGGGGTTCTCATTGTCCGAATACTCGATGACTGCCTGGGTGAAGCCGAGCGGCCGCCCGGCCGGGTTGTTGATGCTGGACAGATTGCGGTCATAGTTTTGCTCGGGGATCGGGTCCCATGGGTAGTTCGGAGTGCATTGCGCACTACAACCTAGAAGATGCAAATGAAATAATTCCATCAGATAATTTCCTCATTTAGAGAAACTGAAGTACCGGAAATTGAAATGGCATATAGCCAAGTACAACCTTAGTAAGTTCTATCTTCGTTTGTTATCTGGCTCTCACCTCTTTTAACCCTCTGCGTGCCATAGTAATTTCCTGTCCATATTATAAGTTTGTGTGTGAAATTTGTGTATATTTGACTCATTGCCACAGACAGAATTACGGAAAATCAAATATCAATTTATTATTTTTTTTTACAAGACTCAATAATGCTGGTGTTGATACTTGTAGCAGATAACAAAAAC
This sequence comes from Diadema setosum, assembly GCF_964275005.1. Classification (NCBI taxonomy): domain Eukaryota; kingdom Metazoa; phylum Echinodermata; class Echinoidea; order Diadematoida; family Diadematidae; genus Diadema; species Diadema setosum. Next base: position 12,266,253 of record NC_092686.1, on the reverse strand, counting down.
ATATAAGAGCTTGATAGGTCGCCTGACTCAGAGTGAGAGAGAAAGAGAGGAGATAATGGAGACCAACTATGAATCATAAAGTTGAGAGTGTGAAAATCAAGACGAAAAGAAAAGAAAGAAATGGGAATATTAGGACTGGAGAAAAAAATGAGTTGATCAGTAGCGAACACAATTCGATTAAACCATGACAGAATAGGAATTAATTTACTGTGGATCGAACGGTCTATGACTATATGAAGTGATGATCGTTTTATTGCAATTCACGAGAAAACCACGTAACCCGTGTCCTATTTTTTTTTTTTTTTTTTTTTTTTTTGGTGGAGTTTTTCTGCATTCTCGGCATCATTCTGATTTTTCATTGGTCGAAAAAAAGAAAACTAGGCCCTATTATTTTTTATTGGTGGGCACCGCCGTTCTCTTTTCGTTCTCAGTAAGTTCGCCGAAAGTTGGCGCTATACTCGTGAAACGCGACGACACCATCAATGACACAACCATTATCATTCCAACCATCGCGCTTTTTGCGGCACAAAAAGGGTCTGGGTCATTATGGGTGGCGCTTCATCACATTCACCTGGTTTGTTCTTTTGACGCAGCCAACTGTGATTACTTCCTGGTTGTACTTGTGTGTTAGTCTTCAGTGCATCATGAAAATAATTCGGCGACTCGAGCAAGACACAGTGTGTGTATGTTTGCTGACCACTGCCCTGTATCGACTATTGACCACAGCTTTTATAAGCTAATGTGGCTCAGTGGGTAAGTCCTGTGGACTCTGGTTCCTGGATTGAGTCAGCTGGTAACAGCGGTTGCACCCCACATAGACAAAGCACTCCATTATCAGCGCCTGTCACAGCCCTTTTGAGGATCCCGTTTTAGCTTGCTCATGAGCACCAAAATGTTTCCTTCGTGATGAAACTCAAACACACAATCACCAGGAAGATTTCATCCCATGTGTTTCATCGACCCCAGACTAGGAGAGAAATATATACCACCTTATCTCATTCCCATAATATAATAATATTACATTAAATTCTGGGCCTTGGTCGCGTCTACTAATTTCATTGCTATCACAGATACTCCATAGGTAGATAGTACAGGCTCAAAACTGTACAGATTTTTAGGCGAGTTGAGTCGAACACTTAAAGCTTTTATAAACAGTTGAACAGTAACTCCACGCAGCTTTATGAATGCCACATTATTTAGGTGTTTTGGTGGACCAACAGCCAACTAGCTGAGATTGTTACTCTGATATCTGCAATCATTGTATGTTAACGCGATCATTGTAGACCACTTCTTCATTCTTATCATCGTCATCATCTTCCTGGATAATTTAGACCGGTGATAAATAAGCCTGCATGATAACTGGAAATTGTGTAAGTATATGCACTATATTTCGTTTGCTTGCTCTCTCTATGAAAAACTTGCAAACAGTCGGATGACTACGTATCCATAGATAGCCCTTATAAAGGAATCGCGAAGTTATAACTTTAGGAATTGCGAAGTTATAACTTTAGGAATACACTCAGCGGTTGGAATAGCCTGGAATAATAATTGTCTGCCTTCTCCGAGTCCTTTTGGTTGAGCACAATTGCCATGCGTGAGATTTCAGGTCACTTTAGAGAAAGCGATTGACTCGGACGGGTTTATAGGAAGGTGATTACGTCATGAAAAAAAACAAACTTTCGACCACTGACTGCGGGGCCAAGCTTGAATGACGTCCATTGTTACGTCCAGAGGGCGGTTCTTGTCTCGTACACGGAGGAATGCTACCAGGAAGTAACGCTGCTGTGCCCAAAGTGAAGAGACCAGCAAAATCTTCCGCAATTTACCTTTCTCGAATCATCGCCACTCTATAATGACGCCAATGTACAATGCAATGTAAGATAACAGGCAAATACTACTACATAATGTTCAGTGCTCGAGGAAGAAAACCACAGTATGTTTTGAAAGCTCTGACACCATATAAAACATCAGATATATGCACACGAAGAAAATAATTACACAAAACTATATAGTAAATTTGCTCCTCATGAAGAGAATTGGTGATTAAGTAGACATTTTTTTTTTTAATATTATACTGTAAGCTGTTTCAAAATTTGTTTGGTTCTCTTTGTGAATATGCGTCTTCAGAAGCTCTTACTGGAAATTACCAAGATTTCTCAATAGTGATGGAGAAAACCAATTACCAGTAGTCTGAGGAGGGATCGGGGCGTCTCGTCTTGTGAATGTTCGCAGCGGATTTGAAAAACTAGGACATAATCACTCCAGAACGTGAATGCCGTGGTCGTGACTATAAAGGGCATACACGGGATGTCGACTTACAAGATCAACTTACAACAATCTTAATTTTTAAAAGAATTATTGGTGTTTCTTTTTCTCTTGTGAAGCTGTACCATCTATAGCGTAATGGTGATGTATGTTAGCTTTCCGTCCTGCTGAGATTGCAATATAATGGGCTACCCTAGTGTAGGCTGCTAGCTGGTTTCTATCGTGAGATAACATTAAGATCTTTTACTTCTTCCTGTTCAGTACAGTCCACCTTTGGTGTATCGTTGTACTGTTGGGAGATCGTATTATGCTATAAAAAGGAAGAACACCATTTTGTTTCAGTTTCCCATATCGTTTATTGTAATAATTCGGACGACTAACCGCATTTTTCCAGGACGGGATTTAGAAGGAAATTGAGAGTGAGAATACGTCCGTTCATGAGTAGTAATGGTGATAGTCTTATTAAAAAAATTACTTGGAGTTCACTTCCGAAAGAATCTTAACGATAAGAAAAAAAAAAAACACTTGACATGTAATGATGACGAAAGAACGAGAGGAGCTATCACAGAAATGCGGATTTGACAGTTTTTACTTTACTCTCGACAGAAATCTATTCTATTCTATAATACAATATGCAAGCAAAGTTGGGCATTATCTCCTCTTTACGGCCAGTGCAATAAGTTCCTTAACATATTATTTTAACGTTTAGAATACCTTGGTTTCCACGTCAAAGTTTCACGCTAATATTCGCACCATCAGAAAAGATGGCAAAGAATTTTGCAATTTGCTTTAAGATCTGTTCGGAGTGTAGAAAACGACCAAACATTCAAATTCGACCTTTATTCCCTATACCAACAAAGATTTTCAGTGTTAGGTATACATAGTGAAATGTCGGAAATTCGATTAGAACATTGTAAGTCATATCGTTCTGAAGTAACGAGATAAACACGTAAAAGAAAGTATTGCTTACCGATTGCACAGAATATCACAGAAATAGCGATGGCTATCGAAAAGCTACACGACGACGCGGCATGCATTTTGGCCCCCTGGCGGCAATCCCGCTTTGGAAGATTTCTGGACAGCAAGTTATCTTTCGTTTCCTACCCAAGCTCTCTGCGAGGGATGTTGCACCTTGTATACCTTTTATTCAAGTATCTGTGGACCCATGCAGTTTCTCATCCGCGTCTCTTCAAAGTTTGATGACGTCGGAAGAAGAAAGAAAAAGAAACAAATCCGATCGCCTTTGTGATCGTTCACCCAAGGGTGCTCGGCGTTACGTAACATGGGTGAGGGGAGAGAACATGGCTTTATGTATTGGGCACGTCATTATTTCCGTGTTCCCATAATGCCTTCGTGACTGTCACTGAGTGGATTAGGGAAAAGGCATTTTCCTTAAAAGGTAAGATAAACACTCGCGTTGAGATGCATCAGCACATCCTGATTAATATACCCATTTAAGAGTTAAGTAACCACCCCTAGCGTTTGCTCTTGTTATCCCTTTCTCCATATGGCTGTATGATTATGTATTATACATCTATATATTCGTCTATCTTTAAATGTGTATGGTATATCATCAATAAGAAAATTAGGCCTATAGGATATATATCTATCCGCTTCTCCAAGGCGGTATGTATTTTATGATACATCTATCTATCAGTTTATCTTTATACGTTTCTCTCTACCCCTCTCTATCTCTATACCTCTCTCTCTCTCTCTCTCTCTATCTATCTATCTATCTATCTTTCTCTCTCTTTCTCTCTCTCTCTCTCTCTATACAAGTAGCTTACACGTAAGGATATCAAGATGATTTGGTTAACCTCTTGGATAACTCTGAAAAAGGACAAAACAAGTAAAAAATAAAACAAAAATAAGATTTACGACTACAAAGCAAAACCACTGGCACTGATCTCAAGACATGATCAACTTGTACTGACAATCGTTTTATGACTTGTGATATGTTTGTCTTAGAAAAGAGAATTAAGGACAGAGTGCCTTCTTTTTTTAAAAGTCTTGAACATTAACTATATTGATTACATACACTCCATTGAATGTAATGAATGCCTAAGTAGGCCTATGCTGAGGAATAGTGTCATGAAGCTAAGATTATAAAGTAAATATGTTTGAGAGTAACATTCGAATCTCTATTACCTTAAAATGGCGGCCATATCTGTTTAGTGTTTAGTGTTTAGTGCAATTCAGAAGGAAAACAGATCGTATCAAGCAGAAACGAGAGTTGAATCTAATTCGATCCCCGGACGCATCATGAGGGACAACTTTCAACAAGAGCACTAATATCTATTATGATGAGATTGGCATAAGTGATTGGCGTTTTGGGGTATCATCTCACATGGTGTTACATCTTCGACTTCAGAATTTATAGGCAAATTTAATAATGGCAATCTCTATATTCTTCACAGAACGCCTTTAGCCACCTTAAAAACTTGCTTTTAATGTGTCTATAAGTGAAATGAAGTTTTTGGTTATTATCTCATGATGATGGCGATAAATCTTCGACGCCAGAATAAGATGGGCATATGCCTAAATTGATAATTTGAGTTTACAAGAACAAAATTCAATAATGACAATAGTATTACTCTGTTTTCTTGCTTTTAATGTGTCCATTGTAAAGTGAAATGAAGTGAAGAGAAGTGAAGTAGTCTAACCGTCAAGTTTTCAAACTCATTCCAAAGATCATTAATTTGCGGTCAATCTCTCAGGGACTGGCCACTCCAAACTGGACCTTGTATAATGTGAACGTCATGCGATTTGATATAACTTTCAGTTCCGACGGAGTATTTCCCGTGTGTGGTGTATCGATCGTTCGATAGACTTCGTTTAGGATTACAGAAGTATAGTGTTATAGTAGTCACTCAGGTCGATCAATAATATTGACTGGTCGACAAAAATCTGTGTTCGTCACTGCACTGATCGTGCATGTGAGCCCTGAAGGCCAAACGATGACTTTGTAACGATATTTTCTATCTCTAATGGGTTTTAGACATTGTTCGATTGCGTTTCAACTGCTTTTTTTTTTTCCCCAGCAGAATTACTTTGAAAGAAATCTGTAGGGACAAATGAGATATCACAGGAACATTACAAAAAATACCATTTTCGGTCCACCGAAAAATACGGCTTCGGAACGCACGGTACATCCCCCAACGAATTGGCCCCGCAGGTGTTCCGAGAGGTGCAAATTGTATACGGTTGCTGCGTTACGGTGCGCCGATCTACGATGATTGACAGAAGGTTACTGGTATCGCACACCCACTCGAACTCGTACTCTTCGCCCGATCCGACCGCCGAGGACGCGTATTTAGATTTTATGTCGTCTACGCAACATAAACACAACGTGACCGTCAAATACTATGTGGCTTGCGTTGATGCCCCTCAAAACGGTATTGATGAATATCGTTAAGCTGCAAGACTTTATCCAGAATTCCATTAGTATGATCTGAAAGTCAAGAGAATGCATTCTGCCGAACGGTAAGATACGTTACTTGAAAAATGCTGTAAAACTGAAAAACGTGAGCATATAACACTACTATTTAGTAACTAACTGCGGGGAAGTACGAGGTTAGTCCCGCCTGTACAAATGTACGTCGTGTTCGACACTACCTCGTGATGCATTTGTAATTGAGTATGAAATATATGACTGTACGAGAGCGTAGAGTCTGTAGTTGTTTGGCCTTTGATTTTGTTTTAGCAAAAGTTCTTTTCGGACTAGCCACTCAAAACTTTTAAATACTCCACTAGGCCTAGAGGTAGAATCCTACCTCTTGATCTTGCCACATATGTGTGCGACAAAAAGGGTAAGGCAGGGACCAGGACACCCTGGACAAGGTTAGCTGCGACCAGCCCGAACGCTTCGCATTCGGGCTACAGATAATAGGATTTTGGGCTCAGATGAGGTAGTATCGTGACTAAATTCCAACCTGAATACTATAAGTTGCTTCAATTTGAATACATACACATGTAAAAATAGAGAACGGTGTAGATCTAGAGTAAGTGTCCTGGTTTGCGGCCGCATAAATTTTTTTTTCCACTCTCTGAAATGCAAACTTGCAAATTGCTTTAACCCAGGTTATATCATAACGTTAGAGGTTGACCACTTACCAGTTCACGTTATTGTCACCATCGCAAGACCAATGTCCATCACGATAGTAGAAAAAGACCACAGCCGCGACCCGTTACAGCGCGGCGTCCGCCAGTTCGCGACAGTGATAGCTCGGCTCGCGGCCTGATGTACAATTCCTATGCGATACGTGTGTGTTCCGTGATCTTCTGCTGAACACCTTCATTTGGCTCGCAGATGTTGTGTAAACGCCAAGTCCCATTAGGAAAGCACGTGAAAAGGGCTGGCTTGCGTGCACTGACCACGAACAGGGATTGCAGTTGTGGCGGTGTTAATGTTGTCTTTTTCATGATTTTTGTATTTTTTTCGATCATAACATCCACTTCCGGCTTGCGAAAGTTCTATTTCTATGTGAGGACATGTATTCAAAATCCATGAACATCGGGAAGATGACAAAAAAATCCAGTTTCTTAGACCCCTTGTTCCTTCGAATAACTGTCTTTTCAAGACCATGAGATCAATCTGGAAATGAGCAAGTGCGCAACCAGTATGAATTAGATACGGGACATACAATGTATAGTTTCAAAGTACAAAGCCTTTTGCTAGCAAAAAAGGACGCTTTTAGAGGTGCTTAAATTTGTGTTTCTTTTTTCATCGTACAGAGACACCGCTGTTGACTTGGGGCACTCCCACAGTTTAACTGTGTGAAGGAGCGCCCCGGGGTTAGGCCAGGGTAGAGTATGGGATGGCTGTCACAAAAGGCACTCTTTCCTTTGATTTTTATGTTTTTTATTAAATTTTTACTTCACAATGGCCCCAGTGACCACCTGGTGCACCACCCATCAGGTTCCCCCCTAGACATTGCTAGATATGGGTGCTAATAAATCTCTACAGATGTCTGTCACTTATACTAAAATACCGGTAGTTTTAAGTCGTTCTTTGGTCACAATAATCATACCCTCATGGTCCATTAAAATGGGTGACCTGGTCACTGTACTTCAGGAATTCCCCTGTCCTTCACCCACTATCTATGTCTATACAAGAAAACTAGTGCTACCACAACTTTTGAAATGCAAAGACTAGACTGATAATCTGTAGCCGTGCAAAATTGATTTAGACTCTAGTGTGAAATTCTAATAAAGATATAGCTAGTGTATCTAGGGTACCGGTATTCAATTGACACCATAGGTATTGACACCTAGGGTATCTAGGGTATTGACACCATAGCTCTAGATAAGAAAGTCTAAAATTTACTGCTAGATCTCTAGATAATCACTTCAAAAATAATTTCACATGTACTGACAAAGCATGCCTAAAAGAATGACTTCAGGAATCTATTTTAATGCAACAAAATTTTATGTGATTTTTGTTGTTGTTACAGCCACTGCACAATCAAGAGTAATGGTATATGAATATACACAACTTAGTATCTTGAATTGTATTCTGGCTGAATCACTTCTTTTGTCGTGTATTATTGTCTAAAAATATTGACTAAACTTTGGCCTGTTCAAAGAGATTAATCTTCCTTATTATAATGACTATTTTTCAAACATTTCCCAGATGAAAGTTTCCAGATTGAGAATGTTTAATCCTGTCTTTGTCTGTTCACCATCTTGCATTGACTCTGTGTACTTTACGGCTGTACGTGTGTTTGTAGGTATGTGTGTGTGTGGGGGGGGGGGGGGGAGGGAAATTGGGGCATGTTTGAAGTCTCAAGCAATGTATGCAATATACACATAACATACATGCCAGTGATATACTTGATTCAACCGTGATCTTATGCTATATCCTATAAATTGCAAAATCACTGTCTCATAGCACAAGAAAGAAAGAAAGAAAAAAATAGCTCAGCAAATGAAGACAGATAGCATGCTGTTTTCTAAATTTCATGAATATCAGTCGACTCACAAAGCTGGCATAAGGTAAAAAACAAAATCATGAAAACATATAGCTTAGAATTTGTTTAAGGTCATCGGAGATCAAATTTCATGACCTGAGATTTGTATTTTTTTAGTATGAGCACTCTCAAAAATGAGAAACTGATTGCAAAGATTGTTTCACACTTCACTTTTAAAAGTCTGCCTTCTAATGCGTGCCAGAAAAATCACGTGGGAAAATGATTAAAAGTCAAGCAGTGCTTTTATGCTACAGTACAAGTTCTCATTGTGTGATTATAAATCATAACATACAATTGTACATATAATTATGTACAAGTTTGAATAGAATCAAGTTTCCTGTCTTGGTTCAGATTATACAATTTATGTTTAGGGTATGACCAATAACCCAAATATCATTTTTTTTAGTTCCTGAAAGTTTCATAGCACTTCATGTTAATCTTGCAGGATTTTTTATTTATTATTTTTTTTTGATTATCAGAGTATAATATTTACTGGTCAACCTCAACTGAGGGTGTTAATTTTTCAATATTTTTTAAAAACAATTAGACAACTTTTAGTTTGTACCAAGTTCTATGCAGGTTTTATCATTTTTTGTTTCTTTTTAATCTGACGAACCTCTGAATCTGAAGTTACTTGAACACAGTTTATATCATGTCTTTATGCGTAGCATTACTGTAGAGCAATTTTCTATGGAAGTTTAGCCAGTAAATTTTCACATGTGTATTGACACATAAGGTAGTTAAAGGTAAATTCTGTCACTTCTAACTCGTGAAATCGATCAAAAAATTGTGATTTAGAATTCGACCCCCATCAGGTTGTGTTTTTGTTATTGTTTGTTGTTGATATCTTAAGCTGTTAGCAATACTGTTTTGCAAAGTTATCAATGGATTTTGATTAAAAAAAATATATGGGACATGTCTGTTGTAGTAAAGGGAGCAGGTGATTATTATCAATTTCTTTGTGTTTGAAAAAGGAAGCATGCACAATTCTATGACATTATTGACCCCATGGCTTGTGGGGAGGTTTGTAGCATCAGAGTGATAATATTTTTGTATTTTGCTTTCGTAAGGGCCAACCAAATTGCTTTTGGTATGAATAGGTTTATTAATGGGTTTATATCATGACTTGAGTCCAGCTAATGAGTTTCCGTGCATGTTGGTAAAGTAACAAGTAGCCCCCCCCCCCCCCCAAAAGAAAAAAAAAAAGGAGAAAAAAGAACAAAAAATACACAAAATTCCATTTGGTCAACTGCAAATGGGGAAATGTAGTTTTCCTTTGAAGCAAATTCTGCTAGATATAAATAGATCTAGCATTTGTTTGTTTTTATTTTTCAAATTTGGAGTAGGGATGTCTTTTGTACATGTATGTGAACTTATTCCATGGCTTGGGTGTCTGTTGTATTCTTTTCCTTACATACTGCCCTCTGTTGGGATAACAGTTACAGTGTATTACACTTTGAATTGTTGACATGTCATATGATCTGTGATTTGTAAGATAAAAATCAAATAATACTCCCAATGCGCTATTTTGGGATGAAAAAGACTCAGGATGTCAGTGTTCATGTGTTTTGAAGTTATTGCAGAGGAATATAGTTTTATAGACCGTATGCAGTTGTATGTATCATAAACAACATGAGTGTAGATAATAGTACAACCTCATAGGCAGCTGTACAAGATCACTGCATACAGTAATCACTGTGGTCTATGATACTGTCAGGGTATACAGCGTATGGTGACATCAAGGAAGTGCACTTCCTACATATCATTTCAGTTTCCCTACAACTTATCAAAAATTACTTCTTTCATTCTGAATGTGTTTCCTTGTCGATCACAAACTCAGTTCATAACTGTACAAATTGTATGGATAACATTTTCATACTAAAATTTATGATAGACCAGCACTGAGCTTTATAAGCACATTTTTCCTGGTGCGCTAAGTATTATCATTTTCCGTCTGTTTGGTTTCTGAAGTGGGCGTCGGTGTGTTTACTCTGAGCATAATCCCAAGAGTATTCAGACAATTCCAATTTACATAGCCTTCAGCTATGTTTTAAAGGGCTGTTGTTACTTTGAGTGTTAATGGTTTCCTGCATTTTCCAGGTAAGCCTACAACACATGCTACATGTACCGCTAAATGGGTCAGTAGAATTTAAAAGTCATTTTGGCAATACAGTCAAACCTGCCTTAGCGGCCACCTCTCTATAGCGGCCACCTGTCTACAGCGGCCACTGAAAAATCCCCCCGAGAGAAAAGCCATGTTAAAGACCCTGTGTATAGCGGCCACCTGCCTAACGCGGCCAGCGGCCACAAATTTTGTTTCCCGCGGTAGATTTTAACCTGTCTATAGCGGCCAAAAACCCGATGGAGCCGTAGCCGAGCCGATAATTCAGCGTGTTTTTCTGCTTTTTAGCCGTGCCAGTCATTCCTGGGCAGCGTTCAGTGATCGCTACCGCTGCATTCATCACTTATTCAGTCACAATAATGCACTAGTGTTAAGCTTTCTTCATGACTGTGCATATGCTACATGTATACTACTGTGCAACAATTTCATAAACACCGGCATTGTTCTGATGCATGATACACATGTGTGCATACGTACACACATACATGTACATGTAGGCAATGCACACAAAGTTGGATCACCTGTCTATAGCGGCCACCTGTCTATAACGGCCACTTTTTCCGTATCCCTTGTGTGGCCGCTATAGACAGGTTTGACTGCCAGAGGTTTGAATCCTTTCTTGTGAGTGGTGATTTATGGTCTCGTACATTCCATGGATGTTTTAATGGGGAATCATTGTGTGTCCATTGACAATGTTGTATCTTTTTGGATCACATCCAAGTTTATGCTGTTATTTCCTTGAATTGTCCTGACAAGATCACGAGAGGTTATGGATTGATGTGAGCTGTTCAGATTGTAGAGAGTAACACTATCTTCTCACCACTAAATGTTCAGTGGGAATGGACTTTTTCACAGGGTGCTCTCTATCAAAATACAATGTATTGGGAATATTTTGTGCGCTCATTAGTTGTTGTTTTTTTTTGTGGGGGGGGGGCATAGGAGAGGATGGGGGGGGGGGAGGAAAAGTCTTCAAGCTTTCGAGAAATTTTGCAAGATACTATGTTGCTATGTCATGGAATGCAAATCATTTCATTCCATCATTTTTCTCCACTATTGCAATTAAACAGTTTTTAGCCCTGTGTATGCATTCCTGCTTTTTACTAAATGTCCATAGTTTGCATTTTAGAAGACTTAGATACCTGTAACATCATAGTAAATACTTTTCTGATTGGTAGGTCAACATTTGATTTTCTCCTGCACACACCACAATATCTCTATACTAGGGAAATTGGAAATATTCTATTTGTCTTGTAAGTCAACAACGCAATAAAAGTAGTCTCGTGCATGTTCAAAAAGAAATGGATCTCACTAAAGATAAGTGTTTGCTTACTAAAGACCTTTGAAAATTTTTCGCAATATAAACTCTATTAACCAGAAATATGCGCAGTATGAAAGTTTTGCGAATTGGAGCTGACAGCCTTTTTGCAGCATGAAATTCTTGTGAATTGCTACTTGCATTAATGCATAGTGTAGGCAAGAACTTCGATTTAAATTCTAATTTTGTGAATCTTGGATTGTGAAATTTACAAAAACTTTCATGCGTGCGAAAATTTCTGGTTTTACAGTTTTACACCCTGTCATTCCAACCCACAGTCCTGAGACAATTATGTAATTACAGTACATGTAATGTATACATGCCTGTCATTGAAATAGTACATTTGGTAGTACTCTTTACCTTGTATGTTTATCGCATACATTGCAAACTGTAAAAGAAGTATCAGGGGCCTTATGGCAATAGGCTGTTCTTTATTAGATTAGAATTGAAGGGGCATTAATGCCGTGCAAAGTTTGTGACATTATTGCCCTTATTCTCAACTGATGATCTATGTTTGATATATTTCTTTAGACCTTTGGTTACTACAAGGTGCAGTGCTAGTGTGTCCTTTAATGCATCAAGCTGCCATAGGTTGCTATACCGGATATACATTGTAGTGTTATAAAATGCTATTTTTAGGGTACTTTATGTACCTGCGAGTTCAATGGCATGCACTGCACAAGCAGAAACCCATGTTTTCTCTTGTTTATTTATCGTATCCAACATGAGACTGTAGATTTGCATGCCCTTTGATGACACACATGAGGTAAGGTGTAAATACAGCAGTGAAATGCAAGCCCTTTTCAGGATCTTTCATGGTTGAGGTATCATTTTATTTGGAGAAATATCATGGTTGCTGAAGTGTGTAGGCATACTTGAAGTTTCTGTACTGTGTGCAGGTTCTATCCATAACACCACATGTTGTTCAAAAGGTGCACAATATTTCATGCCATAAAGAAGTACGTATGCAAAGTAAGCATTGCTTATTGTAAAAGACATCCCCCAACATATAAATATTTATCTTTGTTTGTTTAAACATAAGCAAATGTACAAGTATGTTTCTATACCTATGGATTGGATTACTTGTAAAACTGATGCAGATGTTAATTATAATAATATAGCACTGTGACTATAACTTTGATCATACAAATGACACCATGATGGAGAAGCAATAGACTTGAACTCTTAATGCATTAAAAAAATGAACAAGTGAAGAGTACAAATCATCTATAGGCAAATACTGTAATGAATGTACATTACTTGGAGATGTAAATAGGACATTGAATCTTATATTGGAATGATAACTTGAGTGTTGACAATATTTTTATCCCAGCCCCCACCCAACAGAAATTGTACGGCTCACCATGTTGATTGGTATTTGAGTATACCAGCTAGAATTGTTTAGTTTTGATGATTGCTTCCAGCAAAGAGATTACTCTGCAACCCTTCACACTACCACCTAGTTATGACACAATTGCAAAGATAACATTTTGCGTCACCTCCTAGAGCCAAGGGATGGTAGAGACTGTTACCAAGAATGTATCATAGCAAGAGAGAGAGAAACCCAGTGCTCTGATTCCATGGCAGCTTGAGCTTGTGATAACAAACGGGATATCCATCCACTCCAGCAGCCAGGGGCTGGGAGTGAAAAGGATACGTTTTCGGTGCCAATTTCACAATTCGTAGCCGAGATTTTTGAATGTTCAAGACAGGAGTTAGATATGTTGCTGTTACTATTTCCTGTGTGGTGTTGTCATAAGTTGAACATTTCAGACACATAGACAGTGTTTAAAAAACATGTTTTTGGATGGATATACTGTCAGGCCTCCCTGCATTCTCTGCTGGGCTGTTGTGAATATAAGTTGCCTAATATATTTGCTGGAACAGTTTTATCCTTTGTGTGAAGAGAATGGATCACATGTCCAGTGCAACTTCACAGGAACTCTGCATGTATCTATACAGCAGTGACAAGTGGGTACTACATATAGATGCAGAGGCAAGCCTTGTTTATCTGTTGCAATAATCTCATCCCCCCTCTCTCTTGCCCCCGCCCCTCGCGAATAGATTTTATGCAGATTTGCATCGACAGGCCATGCATTGCGCATGCAGAAAAGCAGAGGGTAATGTCACGGCTGTAGTATGCCCTGGTTTTGGGCAACCCTGTAAAAGTTCGACCATTTTAGTCGTGTGTTGTTTATAATGTTTGTAACAATCACAGTCCATCACTCTTTCCCCCATGACTTGTACACACGTTTGTTTTTCTCCACGGGGTGTGCACCTCCTAGGGTTTGGGAGGCCATCCCAAAGTCGATATGTTGTGTCGATACCCTGGATGAGTGCAGCCGTTCAGAAATTCGCCCGCTGCGGGGAGCTGTAAATGTTGCATATATACAGCCGCCTGCAGCATCCCAGGTATCGGCTGAGTAGGAGGGTACGGAGCATAAAAGAGAGGGGATGATAAGGCCTCTCCTTTCTTCTCCACCCATAGCCGCCTAAATTCAGAGTTGGCTAAGGGCATTATTGATGCCATTTGAGGTTTGACATGCTCCTTTAATTTGTGTGTTCTCCCGTCAGTGACAAAAATCAGCAGAATGCAGTGAAGAGGGTTTGGTGCAGAATTAAAAAAAAAAAAAGCAAAAGAAAAAGCAATGATTGCCATAGATTTAAGGTTGTTTCTGTACTGTAGAGTCTGCTCAGCTAGTACAGCCATGATTAGTACATCTTCCTTCCTTGAGTTAAAACTATTATCTCAATTGATGTTTTTCTGTCCTTGTGTTTTTAAGAAGATGACAATTTGTGGAGATAGTCTCTGTCCAGACCATTTTACTTATTGGAGCAGAGATTGATATGGAAGGGGGTGGGTAGGTGTGTATGTGTGTGTGTGGGGGGGGGGGGGGGGAGTCGGAGAGTAGGGGCTGTGAAAATTAAATGAGGAAGTCAGAATAAAAGGGCGAAGGTAAATCAGCATCATAAAGAATACTGATACCATGCAATATTGGTTTCACAGGCACTTGCTGTGTGAATGTGAATATCTACAACAACAAGAAGCCTGTGTGATGATTTTTATATTCTCATTTTGCTTTCAGGACAGATATCACTTCCATTGCCATCCTTGGTTGATAATCCGCTGTAAAAACAATACTACTCATTCAGAGACTTGACTACATAAATTTCAGGTCTACTCATGCAGAGAATTTTAGGAGCAGTTATTGTCAATTTTGTTAGTTGTTGTTTTAGTTGTGATACATTGTGTTGTACTTCATTTTCTTTCCCTTGCGCTGTGAAAGAGATATGCAGGAATGAAGCTATTCCCTGACTGAAGTCACACAAGCAAGTCATCTCCCTTGTATACCAAAGGGGAATGAAACCCAAATGTATGTGTAGATTGAGTGAATGCTTAGATATTAGTAGAACACATCAGTGAAGTTTGAAGAAAATCAGACAATCTGTTCAAAAGTTACGCATTTTTAGAGCTTCATTGCTGCCATCACTGGATGAAACGACTTAAACACTTTGTGATACCGTACTTGGACAATGATAAAAAGAAAATAGAAACAGAATTCAACATATTTTGTATTTCTCTGAACAGGGCTGCACACTTACCCATTTGTTCGTACCGGTCCTGTACAATTTTTTTTTTTTTTTTTTTTTTTTTTTTTTTTTTTTTTAAACTAGCCCCGACAATGTTATTTTACCTGTCATGTTGGACCAATAAGTTTAGCAATTCCTGAAAAGTTACTGGTCTGACAGTGATTTTTACTGGTCTGGGACCGTCAGACCAGCACCAGTGTTCAGCATTGCTCTAGGATTTAAAGAGCTCTTTGGTTTATACCTCTTTCAGAAGGCAGGGGGAATAATATTACCCTCAATATTATGTCAGTAAACAAGTTGAAGGAATGTGTACTTTTTATAAACAAGTAAATTGTGAGGAATTCTCTTTGTATTGATCATCAATTTTTATTTTCTGACTGTGACATCATGAATTGTAGTCTTCTTATCCAGCCATTGTATGATACCAAAACTTAAAAAAAAAAAAAAAAATCATAACTCTGGAAATGATCAGCTGAATTTCATCAAACTTCACTGACGTGTTGTATAGATATTTTTTGCATTGGGTTTCATCCTCCTTGAAGATGGATGCTCAAGTAAGCTCTGTGTAGTGTGCCTGTATCCTTCACTGAAATACATGTACTGAGTATAGCTCAATATGTGCTCAGGGAGTTCACAATCATGTAAACATGTACAGTAGGCTTGTAACCAGCGTCTTGCATAATTTCTGTGTTTATGGACAGGAAGGTGAGCATGTACGCATGCCCATGAATGATACTCGTCTCTGTACTCTGTGGATAGTTCACTGGAATCAAGATGCTGAGAATTGTGCATTCTTGCCCTAAAAACAAACCACCACCACCACAAATGCCACCACTACAACAGTGGCAACAGCAATGACATGTTTCTCTTTCCAAGGCCAAAAAGAACCCAGTCGCAGGAAATGCTGATCATATGATTTAGGAAGATCATTACATGATATTTGACCAACGCTGCTCTCTTACCCTTTGTATTTCCCATTCTGCACCAATGTCACGAAACAATTGTCAGTGAGTCAGGATCATTTACACCCCCATATTCATTACTCTACTTTTCTACTTTTTTGTTTTGTTTTTGTTTTGTTATAACATCACATGCTTGGAATGTCATATTGTCATGCCAGAAAAGATTGGCTGACTGATAAATGGCTTCAAATTGATTTAGTAAGTGAAGATATGGTAATATATAATGGTCCCATAGGGTAAAATTGCATCACTGCAATGGGTAGGTTGCACCACTACAGTACATGCATCTATGCAGCAGCACTCTCAATACTGTCATTCACACAGACAAATTAGTGGTTTATTGATTGTGATCCCAATACCAAGATTTTTTTTTTCACTTGTTCAAAAGGACAGAAATATCCTGCTAATTGCCAATTTTGATAATTTGTTGACCAAACTGCACATGCCAAAAAATCTACTGAAATGGTAACCCTTGCCCTAGTGTTAGTGCACTGTTGTGATGTGTGCGCTGTTGTGATGTGTTCTCTGAATGATGGGATAGAAGAACTTTTAATAGATGTTTTGCTGAAGTGCTCATGTACACTCTCTGCAGTGTTTTAAATAGTTATCATGCTGTTTCTCAAATTATCACAGTAATTCCAAAATGATCTCAAGATTTCTTGGGATTTAGATGGCGATGCTGATTGCACTATGTAGTGAGATGTTGAATTGTCCTCACAGGCAAAAATCTTGAGATTTTGATTGCAATGCAGATCCTGAGATTTGTATCCCACTAATTCGCATCAGTGTGAATCACACTTTAATTAAACCCTCTCCCCACCTCACTGCAAACTGTTAAGCTGTTTCTGATGGAGCTTAAAGTGTGATGGAAATTGCAGCTCAGCAAATATGGGGATGACAAGGATATGAATGAGAGTGTGTTGGTGCTGTACCATGCTTTGGGATTCCCTCCCCCCTCCCCCTCCCCCTCCCCCTCCCCCTCCCCCTCCCCCCTCCCCCCTCCCCTCCCCCTTCCCCCTCCCCCTCCCCTCTCCCCCCTCCCCCTCCCCCCTCCCCCTCCCCCTCCCCCTCCCCCTCCCCCTCCCCCTCCCCCTCCCCTCCCCCTCCCCCTCCCCCTCCCCCCTCCCCCTCCCCCCTCCCCCCCCTCCCCCCCAACCAAGATTATGCACTCATCACATGCCCACCGAGGGGTAATGGGACGTTCCTCATCATTCATGAATGTGATGGTGGCAGGATCACTTCTTCAAGGCATCTTTGGTGCCAGGGTGTATCTGGATGCTACACGTATCTCATCTCAGAATGAGCCACTCTTGAGGTGGTTTTTCTGGAGGACCTCTCTGCAACTCGCAAAATGCACAAACGTAGTGATGCGATCTGTACTGCATCATTACTACAAATGTGACTTCTTCGTAATGGGCAGATACATATTGTATGTGCAACCTTTGGATCATGCCTCTCACTGGGTATGTCAATGAGCTATCTTGTTTGTGTGTTTCTGTGTTTGAATGTGTTTATGAATGTGTTTGTTTGTGTGTGTGTATGTCTGTCTGTGTGTGTGTGCGTGTCTGTATGTGTGTCTGTATATGAAAGCTTGTTTTGTAGCTTGTGATCTACTGAAGATGGCAAGTGAAAGCTTAAGCCACTGAATGTTGTTCGACCTGCGTACAGGAAGTGCACATTTTCTGTACACTACTGCTGCGTAGCATTAAAAGCAAATACATGTTATACCAGGTAATGATAGTGACAGTAATTAGACCATTCTATCCAAATGCAATAGAAGGCAATATATTCTGTATGTGTGTGAGAGATGTATTCTTTAAAGTTCATGCTGTAAAACATGATATATTCGCGGCATAAAATTTTCACGAATTGGAGCTGATGGCCTTTTTCGTGGCATGAAATTTTTGCGAATTGTTACTGGCATTCAATGCATATAGCGTAGACAAGAGCTTTTGCGTGCATTTGAATTTCGCGAATCTTGGCGCTAGAGAAATTCGCGAAATTAAAATGCATGCGAACATTCCTCGTTTTATAGTTTACAACATTTAATTTGACCTGCTATTGCAATTGGGTATATATGCCATATGTTTCAATGTATGCACATCCTGTATGTGATTGATACATTTATTACCTCTTCAACAAACACTGTTTAGAACTGGTAGCCCAAGTCTGTGTGGATGCAGTACTGACTTGCCAGCAACTTCAGTAATAAAGTGTCCATGCCTGTCTGTTTGTATGCTTGTGTTTAAAAAGCAGTTACAGGTTATGATAACAGATAAGGTGGGCACCTCGAAAAAGTTTTTCTTTGCGTTCCAAACTTGTTGCTAATGCATTAGCTAGTATAAAGTAGCAACTCTGGCAAGTCAGGAGTTATGATTTTATGTATCAGTATATAAAAGAACAATTAGTTGGAGCGACAGAGTGACATCATGCATTGATTTGCATTTTAAAGGGACATAGTCCCGGTAGTGTAGAGGGCGCTGTTGATGATACTGCCGATCACCGGTAGCATTGATACAAAGATTACCGAAGTTGAGCTGTCATCAAGAGTAAAGTGCGTAACTGTTGCTAAGTAACGTTGCCTTCGTTGTCTTCTCTGCGCATCGCACAGTCTGTAGTAATGCCAGGGTGCGTGCATATGTGCTTGTTATTGTGACATCACAAGAGAAGTTTGCTAAAGCTGTCATCCCCCTCAGCCGAATCATGAGCCGAACTGTGATCTGACCACTGACTACAGTTAACCGGACTTCTTCGGACTCAGGTAAGTGGGCCAAAGCGTAAGCGCTAAAGAGGAGTCGATAGCGTAGGTCTCTATAGGAAACTTGCGCCGTGCGCCCGCGTACGCATTTGACTAAAACACCGGGACCATGCACCTTTAAAGAGTGGAAGTGCTGGACAATACAGTCAACCAGTATCTAATCTAGATGTCAGTGCTATTGCAGTTTTGTGCTTGTGCAGAGAGAGCATTCTTGTGTTAAAGTTACAGTTCAAATTGATCAGTTGCCTCTGTGGAAACTTGACTGGACCTATGAAAAGGCTGCCAGGGTTTCAGAATTTTATCGAGCAAGGGTTGATTGCTAGGATGTTCTCGTGACAAATTTATCTTAAGAGGAAGTGAAATATTCATGATTTGGCCGCTCAGTGCCCAAATTGATCATGAGCGATGTGCCACAATTATGTGCTACTGCAAAGGGGGCACTTTTAATGCTAGTCCATGTTCAAATCTATAGTGCAGAGATTTTTCATGTGTTGAGTCATTGTTCCGTGGCAATATTTCATGAGATCAGTGCTATTGCCTCTTTGAGTATGTATGAGCGTGTATGTGTATATTGAGTGTATATGTGTATATGAGTGTGTGTGTTTGTGAGTGTTTGTGGGTGTGTGGGTTAGAGTGACAGCCATCAAGCTGTGTACATGGTCAAAGTCTAGTGACTGTGTCAATACTTGCTTAGTATGGCACATATGGACGGCCAGGCAGGCAAGTCCAACAAGTAGTCTCTCTGCCAAACCTTTCCATTTTTTTTTTTTTTTTGCTTACATGTCCATTATGCTATTTGATTGTGCTGCTTCTTTTGCTATCAGTTTTGTTCCCTTATTGAATTTTTAATGAAAATTTGCATCTTGCACTCATGATGAATTGACAAAATTGATTTTGAGCTTCATGATGTGCATGTATGTCACCTCCATATTGCATACATATACAAGAGAAAAGTCTAAGCTGTTGTGTTCAGTAGTAAAATTGGCATTATGTACTTTTAATGATAATATTAATAATTTTATTAATGGTGCAGTCATGTTCCTTTTTGGTATAATTCAATTCAAATTTGATTTTTTTTTTTTTAAACAAAATATAACACACTTACTTTTTTTTTGTAAAAAGGAATAACATAGATGATAAATTATGAAATGAACAGTATACAACAATGATGAAACATAATAGTGAAACATTGTCATACATTAGTAATGGTCATCAATGGGAACAATATGTAATGCATTGAAAATGGAGGGACGTTCTGACAAGACAAGTTTTGTAATATGTGTGTCCTTCCGAAGAAGAAAATCAGTATAGAGATTAGGTTCGAAAGCATACTAAAGAGACAAGACTGACGTGACAATGTGACAACATGTTTTGTCTTGTAATTTTGACTCATGCTTTATACTCACTAATAAGCCATCGGAGGTTTTATTACATCAATAAACTGAAATCTGATACTTGAGTATAATCGGGGGAAAGCATAACTTTGACAGAAGAGGAAGTGGAAAAAAGGCATACCTAGCAAAGCTGGCACGTAATGTCAAAGTTCTGAAAATCAGTTTCATTTTCTTTGGAAGAACACTTGCATAGTTGAAAAGCGTGAGATATATTACTGCTATACCAGCAGTTATGGCCTGACGCGATGGAATCCAGCAATGATGGCGTCATGTACTTGTCGGTAATTAAATTCTTAGTGGAAATTGTGGTGTACTGCCCTCAACTGCTGCAGTGTGGCAGTAAGACTAGTCTAATGCTCAATACTGAAATGAAAAGCCATTTCGTGCATACTCATGCAACGTGCATTCATGTAGAGATAAGCCTCGGCCGGCGTTATCGTGCTCTGAAATCTGAGTGAGCTCTCAGGTCGAGTTGGTGCAATCGCAAAGTTCTTGAGGATGGTTGGACTAATAGTAATCGCGTGCTCCTCTGATCCCAGTGGTGGGGAGACGACACGCCGAATTTGGAGTTAACACCAATTAATTGATGATTAGCCAGATAAGGGGACAGCAACTCAAAAAGTCTGATTCAAGGGGTGGAGAGTAGAGGTGATACTCGCAGATTTGTAAGAGATAAAAATAGATCGAGAAAAGGCAAAGCCTGCATTTCATTGGAGCGCGCCTCGGGGATGTCGCACCGGCAGATCTGGGTCGAGGCGTGAGATGGTGGAGATTCTCCTTTCCATATTTTTATGGCCAAGGATCTCGGGAGCTCAACTGGCGACCGTGAGCGAAGTGAGATGTTGGGAGGTAAATATATGCTACTCCGTGATCTGCGTTTTCCCTTCATTATTTACCCATGTGTGTCGTGCCCGTGCATTGTGGTGAGGATTGTAAATTTTTGATGCGCTTGGGGGTGGGGTGGGGATGTTGTGCATAATGCAATCAGGACACAGGATCATGTGTAGGATGTACAGAGCTGCAAGTTTACGTTCCTGTACTGTAAAACAAGCCACGACTGTGGGTGTGCAATGTTAACACGTTCATAGGTCGATATGTGTGTGTGTATTGTGATATTTTTTGGCAGCATACAAGTACCCGTACATGTATAGGGCCTGTTATTAAAGTACATGTGATTCATTGTAGCTGTTGCATGGTTTGATATTAATGCATCATAGATTTGTGAATTGTTTGGTATGAATTTGATCTTCCACAAAACTTTTCTTTCTGACATGCTGATCTATGTATGTGGGCAAGTGTTAAATGCATTTATTGTCAAGTGCACAAGCCCTCACATTACTTGCATGTCAGTGAGATTTAATCGTCCATGGCAAATGAGTGAGTGCGTTTGTTCGTAGCTTCTTCTGGAGATGTTGACTGCACATAAGATGACTCAAAGGCATATTTTGGTTGCAGGCAGATTCATATATAATCGTTCATAGCATAATAGTTTTGATGTAGGCATGATCTTCAATTGTGTGTAGGTTTCAATTGTATCACTTTCATGAGAGAGACGCATGGTGCAAAATAATCGGTAGAAAGGAGATAACATAATATTTGAAAGGTTTGAAGAGTTATTAATAATTGTTGAAGTTTTGGTGCAGCCATTGCTGGTTTGGAACACGGCAAAACTTTGTGATGTCATAAATGGAAAAGATTTAAAGGACAAGTTCACCTTCATATACATGTATAATGTACATGTGGTTTGAGTGAATGCAGCAATATATAAGTAGAACACATCAGTGAAAGTTTGAGGAAAACTGGACAATCTGTCCAAAAGTAAAAAAAAAACTTTTAAAGTTCCAGTGCCGCCGTCACTGGATGACGAGATACTATAGTTTGCGATGTCACGTAGAACGATATAACAAAAATACAAAGAAAATTCATCATAATTTTACTTTTCGCATGCGATAAAAGAGCACTTGATTTGCCTCTATCAGGAGGCAGGGGGAATAATATTACTGTTAACATACGTTGGTAACAAGTCAAGGGAATGCGTACTTTTTTCAAAAAGTGAAATTTTGTGGAATTCTGTCTTTCCTTTCTTTATATAGTTCTATGCATGTGACATCACAAACAGTAGTAGTCATTTCATCCAGCAGTGACTGCACTAAACTTTAAAAATTCATAACTTTTGAAATGAGTTTCCGATTTTCCTTGAACTTCTATTGATGCATTGTATGTTCTGCTGTACTGCTGCATTTACCTAATCCACATGTACGTCAAGGTAAACTTGTCCTTTAAAGAAAATATAAAGAAAATTAAACATACAGTATGTTCACTTTCTGTGAAAGAGCGCTTGACTCTAAATACCTCTTTCAGATAGCAGGAGGAAATGATAGTACCTTAAGCATATGATATGTCAAGGCTTGGGAATGTGTACTTTCCATGAAATATTAAGTTTAATGTTTTTATGATATTGTTGTTCATACATGATGTGATGTCATGAACTGTACTTAGTCTTTTCATTCAGCGATTGCTGTGCAGAAATTACAACTTTTCAATGGATTATCAGATTTTCCTCAAATTTTGCTGATGTATTCTAGAAATGATATTGCTGCATTCACTTGATTGATCCACATGTATATTTGAATTCATTCCCCTGTAACTGCTTCATCAGTCACAAAGAACAAACTTTAACAGTTCAATTCTGACCAGTATCTCTGTGTGTGTGTGTGTGTGTGTCCTTGTGTGTGCTTGTGTGTGTATGTGTAACTGAAGCTCTTGCTAGTCGTTTAAGAGCATAATGACTCATTATGTACATTGTCATTATACCCCTATAATTTTGTCTTCATTTGGAGTATAATATGTTGTTGGTGCACTAATTGAATATTATCTTGCCAGAGTTATCGCCATCATCCTCATAGCTTTCCTTGAAAAGAATATCGGAAAACACTCAACCTTTGCAAGATTCTATGTTTATGAACTCTGCTGACAGGGCTAGTTAAGGCCCTTGTTTGAAATTTCACACCTGCACGATTCCCGCACAGATATGCGTGTGAAAAGTAAAAGCCGGATATATATATTCTGTTTGAAATTCAAAAGAGATTCATTGCTCCGTATTCAGTTTCCAAGTGAACCAGCTCCTCTCATCCCAGTGCTGTAGTCTTTCGAAGGGAGATTTCTTTCTGCTGAAATTTATGTCCAAGCTTTCCATGAATCCAGATTTTATTGCTCAGAACTTGGCACATATCATCTAGCGAAGCAGTGTTGCAGCAAACACACATGTAGTCCCTGTAAAGGAAGGCATTTCAGGCTGCTACGAGTGTGGAAATTTGAACAGCGATTTGAATACATATCTAAATAGTTATTTTTTGAGCCAGTTTTCCATGCTGTTGGTGATGTCAGTTTCAAATTAACTGAAGTGTCTTTTTATTTTGTGTTTGTATCTGAGTTGAGTTCAAACACAATATAGGTATAAGAAGCACATGATATTGTAGATGCTGTCAGACTGTGGAACCCTCTTGCAATACCAAGTAATACCAATAAAGTAGTACTTTGAAATAATGAGAGAAAAAAAAAACAGATCAAAGTTTATTCTCCTACACGATACGCATCACAATTAAGCAGATTCTTGGGGAAAATTTTCTCAAGTTTCAAGTCAGATAACTTGGGTGTGTCCATTGTCCATAATAGCACATCATAGGAACTTGTCGGACAAA
This sequence comes from Diadema setosum, assembly GCF_964275005.1. Classification (NCBI taxonomy): domain Eukaryota; kingdom Metazoa; phylum Echinodermata; class Echinoidea; order Diadematoida; family Diadematidae; genus Diadema; species Diadema setosum. Next base: position 12,242,176 of record NC_092686.1, on the reverse strand, counting down.
AAAAAAAGAAGAAAAGAAATTCATATGTCTAAATTACAGTCCTTTCTTGGATGTAGTTCAGGTACAGAACTAGTATATGTTCATGCCTTTCAGAATTATCAACTACCAGTATTAAAGATGGCTCAGATGATGCTGAAAAATCAACATTTGGCCCTGTGTTTTTGGCTATTCATTGGACAAAGTGAAATAACCTCCAGAACAATCTTGAAGAGAAGCTTGCCAGTGGTTGAACAGTTTTTGTGGGCAATAAGGGTGGGATATAACTTAACAAAAACAGACTAGAAGCACCTCACAATGACATTGCATGTGATAGACATGTAACAGCATATCATTTACAATTAGAGGGCGGTAGTATGTATACTTATGTATGAAAATTGTACTTTCCTTATCATAAATTTGTACTATAAAGGCAAATGAACAACGATGTTCAATATCTGTAATGAAAAGATACAATGTAAGCAAATATTTGAGAATGTAAAATTGTGCAGTGACCCAGCGCACATACACATAAGAATCTAAACATACATGCATAGCCGACATGCTTGGTATGTTCTTAGTGAGAGTTTCATTGAGAAAACAAAGAATGAAATTTACCTTAAACTAGTATGACCTTGTTCCTTTATTTCTGCTGAAATGCTCTCGTTCAAGTCAGTAGCAGCATGTTTAAAGTATATATGAATTAAAATATTAAATGCCACAAATCCATTTTGCCAAGTATGTGGGCAATGTAGTGTTTTCCGGACACATTATGTACATATATTATGCATTTATACGTAGAGCAAAACCTACAAAGATTAACCACCATGTTTTATATGTCACCATTAATTTACTGTGCATCCAAGCCGGATATTATCATTCACTTCATTTTATTATATTTGATGTACATTCCTTCATTGAGAAATATGAAAATGAATTGAATTGAATTGAATAGAAACATATGCAAACCAAACTATTCACACCTACATGTAGATAAACTTGTAAATTTAATGAAGATTGACATGGCATGTTGTTATTTTATAGTAAAAAGAAGTGCAGATGTGAACATTTCATTATGGTTATTATTATGTTGTATTTATCAAATTCGTTAGGTTAATGTTGCTGTGATTTTTGAGTGAGAATGGTAAGAATATCAAGCATTTTTGTAATATTCTCTCTGAGCTCATATGGCATATATTTATTGCAGTGTTTCCTTTTGGCAGCAAAAAAATGCTCATGAACTGATTTCCCTAGGACACAGTGACTAAGGTAGAACATATTGGACACCCATGTTTCATTTAGTTGTAAAGTTGTATATCCTCAGAAACCCAAATATCACAATATTAAAGCTGAGATGAAAAATAGACTTGATGTTCTTGCTCTGAAATTACCCTACCTTGTAGTAAGGCAGTTAAAATTGACATAGTAACTAGAGGTGTGTGTGTGTGGGGGGGGGGGGGGGGGAGCAGGGGTTTGGAAAAGGAAATATTCTTGTCAAAATTTAAGCGCCTTGCCCAAGTGAAATCAGCAAATGATTTTAATAGGGCTTCACAAAGCGATTCTGATAGATAATGCAGTGTTTGTTTTCTTGTGTTACCAACTTGTACAAATTTGCCATTTTTTTTGAATTATTTTTGTTCCCTCAGAGGACTGTACCCTGTGTAACCAAACATGGATGAAAGTGGTTTTTAATGCCTCATGGAAGAAGATTTTGTTGTGTTAATAGTCACGTGAATGAATAACTGGTGATTATAGTAGACTAAACAGTATATATCAACACAAATATCCTCCTGCTATAGTGATGGTATAAAGTAGTGCATATATGTTCAAACTGGCAGCAACACTCAGCAGCAGCAGCTCCAGTACTATTGCACTATAAAGCATTTTCAGTCCACAGGTGAGTAAAATGAGTAATCATAGGCTGAGTTTGTGGAGTAAAATGGTCTTTTTCTGAAGTACTCGCCAAAATTGAAATAGCATGTTTAGGTATAAACCCACCACCTGAGTGCAAGCACCCTTGTAGCTGATTCTGACGTGGCAGATATTTCTGAGGTACACATTGTATTCTAGGTAAAACATGACACTGAACTTGCTCTGTGACACCCATTTATACACCTTGGTAAAGATGAGTGTTTTAGATACAGTACGCTATCTTGAATGAGGACATAGGTGTCACCTAGCAGAGTTTGAACTTTGAACCCCATTGAGAATTCTTGTGTGTCATCCACTTGACTATGACACACCTCCAAGGCCCGCAAGTCTATTATATTCCTTGCAACCACAGGTTTCATGTGTTGCTGCTTCATAGTGCCACTGAAGGACATTTTCAGCATTGTGCATGTAGCTTTGCATTTGCACCAGGTATGGTGGTAAACTAGTGTGTCATCAACACCTAAAAAGGCAGGTGTGGGAATGACACAGGCTGGAACAGTCCATGTTGCAACATGGCCATGTTCTGTGCTGCCCTCTGGAGTCCCAGTAGAGCACAGTGTAGCACTGTCACTCTTTGCTTGCCAATCAAGATGGCTACATACAAGTATGAATGTAATTAATTGAGATTGGGGCTTTTTTCTCTAACCCCATCGATCAATATATTTTTGGCTTGGAGATCATGTAATGAATTCATGTGAATGGGAATATGTAATACATAAATGTGTGTGTATGTGTGTGTGTGTGTGTGTGTGTGTGTGTGTGTGTATGTTTGTTCATATATTATAATACACACACACACTTGATCAAATATAAAATTCATTTTTTGTTCATATATTATAATACACACACACACTTGATCAAATATAAAATTCATATATGATAAAGCCTTAACCTTTTATATTTGATGCAGTTTTCAACTGTTATCAAATATCTACAAATGAATATGTAAGAGCATTTACTCCTCTTGTCATAAAATGAAAGGAAACATACATTTAGTACAAGTTAATAGGTAAGGAAACCATGTTGAGCACCACATTCTGTAACCCTTGTGCTAACGTGTGTTGGTATGTAAAATATACACAGTGAGCCGTTCTGCACAATCTGGAATGTACAAAAATTTATGCAGTTTAAATCAATGCTGTTAAAAAAAAAAAGTCTTCCATATACGGGTTATGCACAATAGTAGTTAGGGAACTTAGATAAAACACTGAAGATCGAAGTGCATATATTATTAAGTAAATATGAACATTCAATATGAAATGTATGATATATTAAATGAAAAAGATGAAATATGGTTTCTCAGTCTGAATTTCAGTATACCAGAAATGAAAATTTGGGGGAACACTTGATTGCATGAAGGAGTTGGACTTGCCTGAAGGGAGATAAAACATAATATACAAAAAGAAAATAATTCTTTTTTTTTTTCTATTTTGTAGATACTGTATTATACTATTAGGAGTGACTTACCTTCTGAACATCAGTAGTTATTCTGCTTTTGCTTTTCAGTTGAATGTCAAATGCATGTAGAGGAATTGGAAATGAGAGCTTGAGTAAATGACCATGGCACCCTCTAGCTATCTACTTTAGATGTGGCATTTCTCTGTTAAAGGTATTGGTCTCCATATTTTCCTGGCTAAATACTGGTTAGTGATAAGGTTGAAGTAAAGATCAGGGTTAGGTTTAGCGTTAGTGTTTGGGTTAGGGTGAGGATTAGGTTCAGGATTAGGATTAGGGTTAGGGTCAGAGAAAGGGTCTTGGGTAATTGCCCAGGGGGTAATTATCCTAGACCTGTAAATTATATCATTGTGGTGGAGGTCCTTGAGATACAAATGTGTAACAGCAATCCAGTTGTGTCCAGCAGTTGGTCAACAAAGGTACAGCGTATGTTGTCCATTTGTGACATTTGTGCCATTTTACAATGAAAATAGAGGAATTCAAGAAATTGCTGTGACGTTTTTTATAAAACTTGTTGCTAGTGTGAGCTGTAGTTTAATACTGCTTTGATCAAAATTCCATTGATCATCGTCCATTCAATGAATATGAACTTGTACAGAAATTTGGTGGGCCGTGAAAAAAAAAAGTCTCCTGTCTTGATATCACGAGATTTCAATTAATAACCAATGTGGGTATTTTCGTGAGCTTGCACAGTCAACAAGTCCAGGAGACAGGGAGCTGGGACTGTTTATCTCAGCATGTGGGTTGGCTGATTAGTATCATTATTTCTCCTCTGGGGAGATAGAGAGAGGACAGAAAGGTCCATTCTTGCGTCGTTGTCAATCTCACATCTCTCTCTCTATCCCCCCCCCCCTAATTTTTTTTCTCTGTCATCTTCACTCTTTCTCTCATCAATTGATGTTGCCAAAGTGGCCCCAATTATATTCTCTCAGAGGCAAGGGGGTAAACATGATCATATCTGCAAATATTGATTGTTTCTATCAGTCTTCCCGGCCCGAGTGTGTCAATTGGGGTGTTTGGGGGGGGGGGGGGGGGGGAGAGGGGGATGGGGAGGGGTATGGAAGGGGGAGGGAAGGAGGATGGGATGGAGCATGGTAGGAAAGGAATGGGGTAGGAGTCAAGTGATGTGTTGGTATACAAATGATGCACAGGATAGAGTGCGTTAGTGTAGGCGTAGCGCACTCGAGGGTATTTACAATTGTGAAACATGCACGAGGCGAAGCCGAGTGCATGTTGCACTACATTGTAAATACCCGAGAGTGAGCTGCGTCTCCACTAACGCCACGAAATAATCCTGTGCATCATTTGTTTTATAAAATGGGTCGAAAACTAACAGCATTTTCACGTACCTTTGAGGGTCAATAGTCCAGTCAGCTACATGTAGCACACGCTCGAGAGAGTCGAGTCAAGCATGTCGCACTCGGAAATCCCGCACATGTAAGTACTGTACGTATAAGAGTACTGTATACGTACGCCACATAATATGTTATGCACACAAGAAAGGCCGGCCGGCATACGCAGCCCGAACTAGAAGTTGTTTACAGGTATTGACAGCGCGTATAGTAGCGCACGACGCACTTGTAACAACTGATTGAGTGCGCACTGGTACTGCAGTGCAATGGTACTAAAGTAATCAAAGCCCACGTGACTCATTTCAGCGCTTCCTATTGGCTACGTTCTTGAACCCATTTTATAATAGTTACTAGTGATACCCCATATCTTCTACTGGACACTCACAGTCAGAGAATAGATATAGATGAGGCTTCTTGGCAAAAGCATTGTTCTTGACTTTGCAATTCACATCTTGGGAACCTTGGATGAAAGGAATTAACCTTAATGTGATGCTTTGAGTGCTGATTGGTACAGAAAGTCCCATAGCATTGTATGCATGTTTTCTAAAGTCTCAGGTGCAGAAAGGGTTTATTGGTTTACTTTCACTTTATAAAGTAAAGATGTCCTGGATGGCACATGGCATCATTCATTACATAGAGGACATTATGTAATCTGAACCAGACTCCGTAATGTATAAACCTTGCTTTATAATCCATCTTGTATTTCACTAAGCTACTTTCAAAAGTCTGTTTTATCTTCACATTTATGTGAACAAAGGCATTGTGTACATGTAATCACTGGAGCTTTAATAGGAAAAAGAAATTGTTGGTATAAGGTGTGGAACTATTGAAGCAAGAAATAATCCTCTTATAATGAGAGCAGAATCCTCCATAGCCATGTCTTCCTTTTTTTTTCAGAGCACATGATGTGCATCATTCCAAACCAAAGAAAAGTAGATGAATGGTTCATATGAGTAGATAGAGGCTGGCCCATTCATTGAGTGGACACTAAGTACTACAGCAGTAGGTATCATGCAGAATACAGAAACAGCTTAAACTAAAGGGATAGTTTTGAATGGGATGGGACTTCAGATTTCTTACATTTTTTGATGATTATTTCTTTTTAATAATGAGAAATATCTTATGAATTAAGAAAGAACATATAATTCTAAGAGGAATTCAAAGTTTATTTGATGAAAATTGCTTTTGAAATGGCTTAGATATCCAAAATGAAAAGATTCTAGTAAGAGGTGGGACCCACCTTTTATTAGGACCACTTTGAATTACTTTTGTTTTTAGATATCTCAGTCTTTTCAAAGCCGATTTTCATTGAATAAAATTCGAATCCCTCATAGAATTGTATCCATAATAGCATTTCATAGAGTGGCGTCTATAGTATCTCACGCAAAAAAAATTAAATGCTGAATCCTCATCTCAACCAATGTATTCCATCCCTTTAAAGTTTGTGTAGGGAATTTGCAGGCACACAACCAAATGGATGGCATACAGTTACAATCATGTGGGTTTGTCAAATAACAGTTGGGTATTGAATAAACATGATCATGTGTGGTAAATAATACATTTCAATGATATGTTCTCCAGTAGGAACACATTTATTATTGTGTAAACAAATGGCATATGGTTGAAAGTGTGGTATTTTAGTGCAATCAATAGTTTAGCTTATGCATTGTATTTAAGGTTGAAAATCAAGTAATCAATACTCTTCAATTCAATTTGATTCATTTCAAATTTTCCATATAAAGTAATACAAGGTGATATCCGTAATGCTTGCATGAGTAAAGAATTTCAAATCACACAAATTTCAATAATACATAATACAGGCATAGTAATTATGTCTTTACATGTTTTGTATGTTTCGATAAATGAACAAGGGGAAAAAATGAAATATATTTTAACTGTACATGTAAAAGCAAAATCCACAAGAAAAGGATAGCTTGTAACTTTGTGAATTACTCTGGAAAATAAGGGCATCTCTACATCTCTTGATATGTCAAGGACTCCATGTATTAAAATCTTGACATCCGTGACATCAGATGAAAACGGACAGAGAGAAGAAAGTGTAACAAGGACAAACACATGAACAGGGATGGAACTGGCAGGAAAAACAAACCAAAGAGGGCCATAAGAAAGAAAAAGAAACGAAAAACAAGTGGTCTACAGTTGGGTTTTGTTTGGCTTTGCTTGGCGTACGAAATTGTGATGTAGAGAAGCAGCATGTAATAAAATTTGCTGGACACATTCTGGTTTGCGCAGCTATTAATGAGGTGCAAATCAATCATTAAGTACTTTCAGAAAAAAACACAAACAAACAAACAAACATGAAGACTTCTGCTATCAGGGAAATGTAAAATGTTGTAACTTTAGGGTTTGACATTTGACTCCTCAGTATATTGGGTAAGTAATAAGTCTAGAGATGAAGTCGAGGGACTTACATCCTCTCTCAATTACAGCATACATGCATCATACCCTCTCTATGTAAATGGAATGTTCTGCATTTCATCCTCTGCTCACTGCATGTCAAAAATCAACTGGTCCATGTAGATGCCCGGCTATAGAACCCAGTGATGGGATGTTATACAGGTTCAGACTTTGAGAAAATCTCTGCAATAGAATTTTCCACATTGTAACCACTAAGCTGTAGAAGTTATCGACAAAGTGTACCTACATGTACATATAATGTCTGATATAGATACACGATATACCAATGAAATACCTTTCGTAGCCTTCATAGAATGTAGCACATCATTATACCCCCTGCTGTGCATAGGATGGAATGGAGATGTTTTAGCGCACATGGTTAGGTGGCGCACTGGTTGTTCCTTTAAGAATCTTTTCAGGATCTACATATACATGCATATATATCTTCTTCCACTACCTCCTGTTAAGGAGGCTTCACTTCTATAGTCCCTTGAGTGATTCAGGCGAAACTTCATAGCACACATAATGATCTTTGATCTCAAGACTTTCATGGCACACTTTTCATGTATGCCTTTACAAAGAGACTTCCTCCTGCAGTATTATCGATTACATGTTGCTCTCTTTTCCCTCCCTACTGCCGTTTTTCAAGTGGAAATCCTACTACGGCAAATGTTCCTGCAATAGACAGATTGCAGTCTTGAAGCTCCTGTTCCCTTTATGTCCTAATGAAAAAAGAACCTTTATTGCAAGAATACCTAACAAGGTTAAAGATAGTACATGGTGTTCAGAAAACTTTCACCCGAAGTATTGCTTGTTTTGAACATGCAGTGTTAGGCTTCATTCAAGGCTAAAGGGAATCATGCAGCCCTTTGTAATTTTCTAAAGATAGGAATCATGTGCTGTATAATCAGATTGCTGCAACGTGGCATTATCACCACTTTAAAGCTGAACTGCTGAAAGCATTTGTATAAATGGAAAGGGAAGTTCCATTGAGCCATATTTCATTTCACTGTGAAAGGCTGTGTAGGTGTTTTTTTTTTTAAAGATACACGTGTCTCGTGGCACTCTGAAAATAGAATCCATGGCGCTGATAGAGCACAGCTACGTGTAGTTTTGAAAAATAAACAGCTGCGTGATGAAATGACCATTGTACGACGAGCCTTATTCGCACAAAGGGAAGGCACTTTACAAGAGCAGCAGTGAATTTCGTCACAGCTGTCCTTTGGTAGAGTGAGTGTGCATTGAAAGATCATGCACACACATTCATTGTATCCTGAGCTGAGGCAATTTTGTTTGTCTGTGTATCTCACAAATGGAAAAAAAAAAGAAGAGATTTTATCAGAACATGAGGTCCATTCAGCTCTTAAATGCAGTAGACATTTCTGTACACCATTGATTCAATGGCAGAGATGCATGTACGATAATGCCGACTGCTCAAATGCTCTTGCAGCACCGATGTGTGATGTGATGGTTGAGTTATTTGGGTAAATCCTCAAATTTATGATTTTCTGTTCATTAATTAGGTCGGCAAATTAATAGATGAGAGTTGTATTGACAAATTGACCCAAAGGGGGATGCTTAATCATGTTCATCGGCATTGGAGGCATAGTGCTAGATGGGGTAGAAGGGGAATGTATCAGGGTGGGGTGGGATCAGGAGGAGATGGAGTTGTAAAGAGGGAGGAGAGGAAAAGAATGAAAGAGAAATTGGGAGAGAGAGAGAAGGAAAAAGTTAGTGAGGATAGAGATGGAGGGAAGGAGGAGGGAGGGAGAGGAGGGAGAAAAAGGGTGGGGGAGGATGAGAGATGTTGGGGGGGAGGATGAGAGATGGTGGGGGGGGGGGTTTGGATTGGCTGGGGAAGAGATATTGAGGGTGACAGAAAGGAACTGGAGCGAGAGTGATGAGGAGGATGCCCAATGTGAGCGGCTATCATCCCTGCGCCTCCTGTTGCCATGGCAACCCAAGGCCAGCTGCAAACACAACCGTAATTAAACTCAGGCATTCATCGCTGTATGAGGGCATCGTATGCAGCTCAGGTAGTTTGTGGTACAGAGTGTTTTTTTTTTTTCGCCCTCCACTTTTTGTTTTTAGGTTTCCTTTTTTTTTTTCTCCACTGTACGTCTCTTCCAGGTTGATAGCGGCATTGTGCTTAATTAAAGTGATAACTTAGCTGCTCTCGTCTGTCAGGAAAATGTTGGGTGGTGATGTATGCATGACAAAATTGAATGAATGGACTCTGAATTTCCATGCCTGCATTGTCATTTGATGACAGTGATGAATTTCTCTTGATATGTAGGAATTTGTGAAATTCTGTGGCACACGATGACGAATTGTTCAATTCTGAGGACATAAATATTAGCTGATCTGAATTATCAAAAAAAAAAAAAGAAAAATTGATGGCTTGGGAATTGTATCCTTCAGTATATAATGCGTTCGCCATTACTCTGTTTTCATCTTTTAGATTTAACTGCACTGTAAAATGGTAACAAAATATGGTTGTGACATCATTGTACAGTAGATGATATAGAAGAATTGTATTTGATGTTAGCAGTGCATCCATCATATGCACAATACAGTGCCTCAGATATCTTGAAGCTTTTGAATTACACATCAAAGTGCATTTATCATAGGTGAGGATGTAAAGTGATGATGATAATAAGATATCATTGTGAGAGTAAAAATAGAATTAGCAGTAATGATAGTTATACTTCTACTAATCATGATAATATTTGTGACAATGATAATAACTCTACTTTGGTAGCAACTTTAGTGTTAATTATGTTGATGAAAATCAAAAGTAGACGTGAATATGTTGTGAGATATATCAATTAATATGCCTAGTTCATTGTGAATAAATTGACAGTCAGCAGCAAGCTGTCACCAAGATATAAAATATTCAGAACAGTGTCTGTCTGGTAGTCAAGTTTCTCTGATGCATCACCCACAATCAATGATCATCGTACACCTTCAAGGTTTAATAAGTGAAGGGTTTCATGGTCATAGGCACTGATATTTTACATTTTATATTCTGTTTTCACATTCATTGGAATCATCCAAGCTACCATTATCATCATTGCAGTTGCATTGATGTGCACAGCCAGCTTGTATATTTTCAATTGAAGATTGTTGCCATGCATAGGATGTACCTTATCCAGTATATCAATTTTGGTTTTGTGAGGAGAGCATATGATGGTAAATTGATGGTTGTGGTACGAATTCAGTCAGATCACAATTTTGCCACAGGGGAGAGAAAGTTTTAAAAAACGTGGTATCAAGGGATAATAGGGATGAGATAATTAAGATACACTGTACCACAGGACGATAAACAAGATTTAGTTGCAGGGTGCCCAGTTGTAATCAGTAAGTTTAATAGAAAATCACACACCCTGAAATAAAAAGGGGGGAAAAAAGCCATCACATTCAAATCATTCTGAGGGATTATGAAAAGAATGCCAGACACAGTAAAGCCTGCAGACTGGTCTATCTCAACCAAAAGGAGGAGGTATTCCAACAGCCGCTTGTGATGTGTATGGAACATGCCTCTGACCAATTTAGAATATCAATGCCCTCATAAAAGAAGTGAAGAAAAAGTAAATGAATAACCTTTGCTGTGCTTTGTTTCCAAATTTATGCAAAGATCAGGGTAAAGCTACTCTCCAAGTGCATATCATATCACATTGGATATTGGGTGGAACAGTTGTATTTCTTCACCTTGCTAATTTTGTCGAACTTTATCCTAGAGACAGTGGTTTGACGAATGCAACAAAGTGGCAGAGAAAAAGCCTATGTGGCAAGTAATATCTAGCATGGCAACTATGGATTATCAAGTGCAACAATTCAAGGAAAATGTGACAGAAATCAGGCAAGCACTTCACAACCTTATATCGATTTGAAATGTGGAACCCCCTCAAAAAAAAACACCAAAAACAAAACAAAACAAAACAAAAACAAAAAACGCCCTGATGTTGTGTCTTGCTGTTACATAGCTGTCTCGGTAGTATGACTGATTGTTCATATACTGTGATTATCAAGACTGATTATTCCTTGCCTATTCAATATCACATTGGATTCAAACTTCCGTACTTTATAGATCAGAATGTCACATTGAGACAAAGAGTACAAAGTACAGGAAGAATGGACTGAGGTCAAGCAGAATGTATAATGTAAGCAAAACTACACTCAGTGGTCTGAATGGGTTTTTGATACTCCCAATTGCAAATGCCGTCAAGTACCACCGACAATTAAATATGTATTTTATGAAGGACTATGAAAGTTTAGGTCTGTTCTTTTTTTTAAACTATACACCCAACAAGCAGATATGCTGAATGATTTCTGGCTGTGATTGCCAAATGTAATGCAGCTTGTCAGGTGTATATTTCAGGCCACTTTGAAAACTGTACTGGTGCCGTAAGCCTCATTATGCCATTATATCATATATAGTGCACATGCTAAGAACTATCCATGCCAACAGGAAGATGAGGACAGAATAAACTGTCAGTAATTGAGCAGAAAGAAAATATGCAAAATCATCCAACCCTAACCATGTTAAAAAATGTAGCCTTTGTATTACAGTTGCATACAGGTTATGTTGGTTATTAGAAAGGAAAAAAATGTTTTGTATCTGAAATTATATATGATAGCAGTAAAAAATAGTCATTTACGCACGACTTGCAGCGGACTTGTGTCCCCAAAATATGATCTAATTGTACAATATCTCCCTTATTTTGGATGCAGTGAAAACCACAAGTAACCATGGCAACATGACATCCAAAGACTAATAGAGGAAAGCACACGAAACCAAGCACAGTTTGCTCATGCTACTGAGAGTGTGGTGTGCAGATGCACCAATGCAGGGACAATTTACTGACGACCCGGCGGTAGGGCAGCAATAAAATTGTCATCCTTTAAGTGATGAGAAACCTGCATTAGCAATCAAGTGCCGAGTGGCATTGAGCAGGTTGTCTTTATCATCTGACACCATAAATTGATGTATCAGCTCAATACGATTACAATGATTATAACAGCAAGTTTTTTTTTGTCTCCCCCACCATAAGGCCATTGCTATGCTTGTGCGTTTGATCTTGCGGATATATTGCATCACGCGCCAAACAAAATTGCGTCCGCTTTTACTGCCGTGCCTATGCGACTGAAAGTTGATTTATGTGTTGCCGGCTGTAAGTTGATGCCGTCACTGTAAAGGCCCCTTGTAGTAATGTGTAGCGAGGTGGCGATGTCTGACTAAGGGCTATTCTTCTGAGCAAATTTCAGTGCGGTTTCATTTTCCTTGTCACATGAATGGGTGCAGTCAGCTATGACAGCCATTATGGCAGCCCCAAGCACAAACAGTGGATGGATGGGGGAAATAAAAAGCAAAACAAAAACAAAAAACTAATATTACATTATCCGTGGCAAAAAGCCATTCACTACAGGCAGGCTTCTGTTTAAATGAGAACGTCACAGGCAAACACACATTGAGACTCGTACAAAACGCTCACGAGGTAGATTGCAGTCATTTGCTTTTTTTTCTCCCTCGTCTCTCTCTCTCTATCTCTCCCTCTCTGTCTGTCTGTCTCTCCCTCTTTCTTTTTCTCTCTTTTATCTCGGCGTTTCTCTGTTTTTGAACTGAGCGCAGGGAAAAAGAAGGAAGTGAATGGGTGTACTGATTGTGTTTGATTTTGAGTTTGTTTGATCAGTTTGTTGCGCGGCGTGATCCCGCCTTGATTTGGGCATTGCGCTTGTGGCAGGTGTACAGTCCTCTATGCAACTGTGCTGATTCACGACTCCCTTTCTATACCCCCACACATATTCATCTCCCGTCGTACCTCTGCGCTATTTTTTACCCTGTTCTTTTTTTTTTCCGTCGTCATGCTGGATCAGAGGAGGCCAAATAATGGCGGGTGTTTCTTGTCTCTTACGACCTTGGCCACGACAATGTTCCATTCATTTAGCTCGTCTCAGAGTCTACTTCTGACAGCTTTTTGCTTGCTCACGTGCCAGTCGCCGAGCCATGTGGTCAGGGGTAAGTGGATAATATTGCGACAGTGTTGGTATTTCGGGATTAACGACTGGATTTAATCTGATTAGATGTTTGGACCCAGCTCATTGTCGGGATTTGGACTGGTGGCAGGGAATAAACACAAGTGTACAATTGAGGTTCACCACAAATTTTTTTCTTCTTCCTTGAGTGTGTGCGTTTAACTGTCATTCTTCCTTTTGGCAAAGTCCTTTGGTGTGTGTGGCACGTGTGATGGCTTGTTCTTATCTGAAAGACTGCTGGATGTCTCCTGTGGGATACCTGGTGTGACTGGATTTTTCGTACCACTTCCCTGGGCATACACTGTACATCTTCGCCCCGATCTGGACATTGTGCAAGGTGTGCAAGAAATAGTAATGTGAGACCAGTTATTATAGTGTATGGCTGCTTTTATTTTGCCAGTCTCTTGATATCTTAAGTTCTACTGGTATGTCATTCTCAACATTTAGTGTGCGTGTGTATGTATATGTTTGTGTGTGAGAGAGTATTATATAGCCCTATGTGTGAGGGAGTATGCATGTGGGTATTTATCACTGTCAAAAGAGCATGTGTGCATCTACTGTCTCATCCTATGCTTAGTAATTAAGATCACTGTCATCTTTATTTGAAGTTTGGTTATTGGATATTTATCTCTGTTCCATTTCATGTAATTATTGAATTCTTGAGCTGAATGAAAATTTATGATATGATTCTTGTGGCTTTATCAATATGAATATTTTCTTGTAATTGCATGCAGATGCACAATCTTGAATTACGTAGGCTCACATGGATGTACAGCCCTAGCTTATGCCTGAGATATACCCTTGATCAATGCAGTTTTAAAGAAAGCAACAATGTACTAGTAAAGGAGCATGAATGTGTATGGTTAATGAGAGGAGCACCTGGCTGTTTGAAAGTTAGTGTAGTAAAACCATGCTTGGTCCCATGCATTTTATTTAGTGTAGGGTGAAAAAAAAAAGAAATGAGCTATAATACAGTGCAATCATATGGAGGAAAAGCAGTGAAGTTTGTGAATGGTTGTAATGTAAAATTGCCTTTGTGTCTTCCAGCATTGATATTAATATGACCTTCAGCCTGAACATAGGCTACGTGAACATGGGCTACCTGCAGTGTAAATGTCATTGCCATCATGGTCCTGATTGATCATTGTCAATTCTGATATGGGGCTTTTCAATCTTTCTCATATATATGAAGTTGACACCAGAAAGAGAGGAAATTTAAAATAGATATGTCTGTATGTGATACAAGACTACTGACTTTGAAACATATCCATGCCCAGTATGCATTTTTTGCCCCCTTTTCATGAAAATGCATGCTTTGCATGAGTTAATTTGTACTGCCAATTAATGACTCAAGAGGTGTATGAATTGATTTGTAGTCTTTTAAATTCACTCATACACATATCAGGAATAGATACCCATGATTCATTTGACACAATTTACTACTAATACCAGCTTTTTTTTAATACTCTGTGAAATACTCTCTATTTACTTAAAAGTATGAGTAAAGAAGAGTATTGAAAATTGTGTAAAATCCAAAAAGTTTTATTTTTTTTTTTCTGCAGATCATTCTCTAAGAAGTAGTAGTTCAAAAGTATGTAAACATGTGTATCGTAAGACTGTGCCAATGCACAATGATCGCATTGTAGTTTGTCTATAATGATAAGGAAAAGATGGATATCTCGGAAGTGTCTCAAAGAATGAAATAACTCATAACCTTTGATATGACTTTACTTCCCCATAGGTTTGGTTCCCCTAAGCAGTGAGTTGAATACTTGTCCTGAGTAAAAAAAAAAACCAACAACAACAACAAAGCTGATAAATTTTAGTATTTTTGTGTGTTTGTGTGTGTGTGCTGTACATTTTGAAAGATGAAAGGATTAAAAAATGCTGTCCATTCCCCAAAGAAACACTTTGAAGAATGAATACAGGAAGGTGGATATTAATACAGATGAAATTTCTGAGAAATCAGGTGGATAATTTGCGTACTTAAGTGGCTGCTGTTGTCATCTCTGCTTCTTCACATCTTTGCACTGTTCCTCCATGAAGTTCTCCTGCAGACAAAGTGCATTATTTTCCTGATTGAGATGTTGCCATGCTGTTCCTAGGTAGACAAGGCAGTCTACTCTTCAAATGCATTTCATTATTTGCCCAGTTGCAGTCATATGATGGCCCACATTCACACCTTTACACAACCCGGCAAACATCATCTCTTGTATACCGGTGATAACGTCATTTTTTTTGACGGGCAAAGTTCAAGTGAATTGCAGATCCAGCCCTGAATGGGATGGGTATTAATAAGAAAAAGAAAAGAAGAAGAACCATGGAGCACGTTGCTATCTCAGAATTGGTAGGGTGTTGACGTGACGTGCTGCCGATCAGCGATATTTGTCTATGGTGTAGACTGTGTGATACGTTGGCTGTACGAAGCAGGTGGACGGTGGTAGATTAGGTACCAATTCTGGCGCAGGCTTGTTTGACAAAATATGTTTCTGTTCAATTATGACTTGGTTTCTGCAGATAACTATTTTTTCCCCTCAAACTTTTGCTTTCCCCCACCCCCAGCAAACCAAATACATTT
Organism: Diadema setosum; assembly: GCF_964275005.1. Taxonomy (NCBI): domain Eukaryota; kingdom Metazoa; phylum Echinodermata; class Echinoidea; order Diadematoida; family Diadematidae; genus Diadema; species Diadema setosum. The sequence goes on along the minus strand of NC_092686.1, from coordinate 12,226,429 downwards.
AATGTGACCTTATGGCTTGTGAAATCTCTGCTTTTGATAAAAAATTATTTTAATTAAAGCATGCATGTCAAAATTTGTTTGAAAGGTTTGTGACAGATTGTTTTGTCTTATAATGAAAATTGAGAAAACATGAAACTGCCCACTATATTAAGTGGTATTTATTTATATATTTTAACTGTCTTTAGGGGATGATTCCATCCCCCCCCCCCCCCGTCGTCTTTCCATCATGCAATTGATTAATCAAGAAAAGATTTAATTTGCAGAAATGTGAGCAAAATTACACACAAAAAAAGCACAAGAGTTCAAGAAATAGCATGAAAGTTATGATCTTTAATGTATTTTAGTTAAAATAACTTCTAATTGGCATCTGAAAATAATGTTATTAGTAACGTTATCTTTCTATTACACTGCAAACCATATTTTCTCTGCTTGCAAAACATTTGTCTACAGTGTCAGTGATTGAGTATGCTGGAAAGTATAATGACATAAACTTTGACTTTCTTTGTCTAGATGTGTAAGAATCTAATTACTGTGACGTGTCGTGAGCAGATCATTGAGATAATGTTTGGAAAAAAAATTTGCAGTAGCACGTCTAGCCAGCCCTGTGTAGGTTGATATCATTTTATTACATTTTGTTCAAAGGTTCTGCTAGAAATTAAAAATTGATGACATCATAGTATACATACATACATACATACATACATACATACAGTACATTATTGTATTCCAGCATGTCCTCTCTGTAGGAAATGATTGTGTTCTGACATGCTACTGTAAGTGCAGAAACCATTCATCCAATTATGAAATACAAGACAGACCACTATATATTCATATATTTATATATTTTCTTTTTTCCCCCCTTCAGTTTCAGCTTGTGTATGAGTAACCAGGGAGGTGCTAGAGAAGGAGAGACAACTACTGCTCTCCTTTGAAGTCATGCGCGGCACCGCCGAGAAGTTATGGGTTCAACTACAGGTGTTAACCATGTGCTTTGACAAAAGAGAGCATCAATAATCGGGACTAGCGCTCTTACATCTAGAAATACTTGCTCCTACTGCAATTCGCTCTCTCTTTCAATGTGATGGCAACAATGAATTTGTGTACCTTGAATTGGAGCAGGTCAATTCCACGGAAAGGTTGCATTTTATGAAAATCAAACTATTGAGTGTAGATGATTAATGAAGCTTAATTAGATGATCTGGTATTGTTTACTCAAAGCAACCTTTCACAACGGATATTTTGATACCTCATTTGTGAACATCGGTGAACGTGGAGTGGAGTTATATCCGAAAAACCTTCATTTTTCATGAAAATTGCCAATTTTTGCAGAATTTATGTATCATTTCTGATACACTATTATGACCATAATACAGCTTGTGTAATTCTCAGATGGCTTATTTTCTGAATGTTCTTTGGTCATAGATTGGTTTTATGATGTTCTAGAACTTGTTCCGGCATCAGTAAATATTATTCTCTCAATCTCAAAATGTGGTAGTTGATAGCGTCCCATAAGTCACGTTTTTGTGTCCCATCAGTCACACTGGTTTTTCCCTATCCTGCTACTGCACCAATGAGTAGATATTCATACCACTTGGCTCTGGGTAAGCACCAACCCTTTGCTATATTCAGGAAAGAAAATATCTTTCCAGAGACTCTGTGTGTAAGAATATTTCAGAACTTACTTTCCCATGTGAAAAACGGTGGTCCTCAAATGTCCCATAAGTCACGACAGTGATTTTTCGTTGCTGTACGTAATGCAATGATACTTTTCAAACTAAGTATGGTGTTTTCATAAACTGTGATATGATGGATCTAACCATGAACTGAGAAAAATGCATTTGATGCAACTATTTTCTCAAAATACTGGTTTGAAATTGCCAAAAATTGTCACTTTGTCCCATAAGTCACAATGGAATTGACCAGCAGCGAATCAAAATGCAGTGTAAACTCACAATTTTTAACAGCAAATAGTTTAAAAACACGCTGGAACACGCTTTAGCGGAGTACTGTGTTTGAAAAATCAAAATATCCCTATTAAAAGATATAAAATTAACATACGGAAATGTGTGCATTATAGAAAAATATTAGGTTTTTAAGAGGGCCTAATTTTCATTTCATTTCGATTTGCAAATTACGAAGAAACTAGAAATACATGTTTATAATATTGAATTCTTTCCTAAACTATTCTAAATCAATTCGAGTATTTCATTTAAAATTTTGTGGTGAAATAAAGCTTGTAATTCAACGAAAGATGAAATGCGTTCTTCGTCTCCGAACTTCATCTTGCAACTAGAGCGGTGCCGAGCATGACTTCAAAGCGTAGTGGAATGCTAGACATCCCATTGTAACGCCTTGTACCCAAACATGTGTTTGCATGAATTACGAAGAGTTGCCACTCCATCTCTGTAACACCTCCCTGGAGTAACAGATAGTCACAAATACTTCGTACTGCCAACACAATTTTATATGGGTGGGGTTGCAGCTGTATCATCTGAATTGCTATTTGTCCTGTGCTGAAAAAAAAAAAAAAAGAAGAAAGAAAATGCAATTGAGCCAAGAAAGCTAAACAGGTACAAAAATGTGCCTGCATTCCTGGCTATGAATAGAAGGCAACACGCCATTAAAAAACGGGACTTAAAAGTTTGTTGAACCTACAAATGCTCTTTTTGGGGGTTAGGGCTGCTCTGACCCCAACTCGGGTAGGGAGGCATTATTGATATGTAGTCTAAGATCTAACTGGAATCATGATGTGTCTAATGTAAGTAGATGTTATTTTTTATTTGTTTTTTGATAATAATCTTAATATTCATAGAATTATCAGGAAAATAGATGTATTACACATGTATGTACATGTACTGTATGTCTTTTAGAAGTCATACTTATGAAAGTTGACTTAGTACATATTTCACGGACTCAAACAAAGCAACCATTTAAGAAGATATGGACCAGTGACAGAGATTGGGAAGAAGCATTGCGACCATGGTTACAAGTCATGCAGTCACCATCTCGCAACTCAGCAAATGTTCAAAGATTCTTGTTGATTTTGCACTTGTCTAATTTTTCTCTTTTTATATAACCTGTAATGTGATGTTATTTTACCACTAGAGCATGGGGGAAAAAAGACAAATGTCACACTGTGCATTGTTTGAGCTATCTGAAATTAATATTAGTCAAGAATAGTTTCATCATGTATAGTTTAAAACTGAGTGACAATAAGTACTAATAATTTTTTGCATATTTGATAGTGTCCATCATAGCCTCTGCTAATAATACAGTACATTATTCCTTATTCATGCAGGAAGTCGAATATATAGTCACTGCTGAGGCCAGTTGGTGTACGTTGAAATGAAGCAGAATGCTGTAGGAGCAATTCTCTGTGAGAGAGAGAGAGGGATACAGAAAAAGAGGGGAGAGATAGAGACCCATCCCCATTTTTTTTCTGAACTCAAACCATCTCAGTTCTTGGCCTTCACTGTTCACCTGAAGGTATATTTCTACTTGAACAGTGATCCATGACGGAAGAAAGGAGAGAGACTGTATATGAGTTTGCTCCTTGCGTGAGAAGGCATGTATAATGCTGGCGTGTACGGTTCATTCTCGTTGTTCCTCCTCCTCCTCCTCTTCTGCCGCCTCATCATCTCCCGCTCTCTCCCTCTCCCTCATCCTTTTCTCCGCTCCCGCGAAGAAGAAGCTCTGCGAGCATGAATAATGTGATTTCCAAGAGTCCCTTGACCTTTCTTCTGCATCTCCGAACGGGCCGGGGACAAATGGCCGCCGGGGAGGGAATGGGGGACGGCGATGATGATGGTGATGATGACGACTGGTCCTGCTGGATTGAGCTGGGGTGAGCAACGGCAGCGGCGGGGGGCAGGGGTATCGGGGAGCAGGTTAGGCGCCCGTGGGGTACGACTGTGAGTGATGAGAGAAGGCGGTACCACACTTCATCTTAGTCAGGTAGGCGAGCAGAATGCTGTCATATTTGCTGGGCACATGCAATGCATGCACAACCGAGACGAAATTGAGTGTATGGGACTATGCAACATTAGTCAGGCAGTCGAGGATGGGTGCATGAGGATTCATTTTCTTGGTTTGTTTCAGCTGATGTATTTCAATACAGTTTGGATAGAAGCATGCTTTGTGATTCAAGAGCCAGAATTACAGATATTTCATAGTCTATATTCAAAGTTGAAGACAATCTACCATTACTACATTTTCCATTTTACACTGCTTCTCAACTTCTCCAACTTCATGGTGACTTACTATTGCCTTCACAATATTTTTGTGTATAGATGTAATGATGTACTGAATCCACGTAAAAGTATTAATTTCAGTATATTGTGTGATATAGCTTCCACATGTTAGGTATGTGCTTTCCTTTCTGGCTTTCTTGTCAATGAAGTTGTACAATGATATATCTGGTACTGTTTAAAAACAATGTCCAAATTACTCGTTTTCTGTACATAATTTGTGGTAGGTTGTGACTCATAGTCCTCATTGTGCCTTTCACACAGCATATTTTGAGAGAAATAGTACTCAAAATTTTATTTGGGTGATTGAACACCCTATTAATATAAAGGAATGTTGATGGACAAAAAGTTAATGAGATTACAAATGAGATGTAGATGCTAATGTGAATATACTGTCTCTTTACAATGGACTTTGAATGAAGCTTTTTTGTGTGTAAATATTGATGAGCATTAACAAAATGGTGATATTTCAGTCACCTCATTGCATATCATACAGTTTGGTTTGGAAGGTATTGTTCTCATTATCAAAACATCACCTACCTATTATGGGTTATATGAGTCAATCTTATACATTTCTGAGGACCACTGTGAAATAGAGTGAGATGCATTGTAATTTTGTTGTTGGTGTCCATAAAGCAGCACCCAGTATTTCAAGGGGAAAGTACGTTTACTTGCCATCCAATGAGAGATTGTCAAATCATCAGAATTGCCTTACAAATTGTCAAATCTGGCATTTTGTTTTTGTTTTAATCAAAAGATATTGATACAAAGAATAAATGTACCAACCATGAGAAAGTATTCATACAAAGAATGCATTGGTCCTATTGTGTTTAGGGAAGGCATCCATTTCATACTTGAGCTATTGACACACTTACATAACTGAAATCAATCTCATGAACAATAGCAAGCTTCAGGGATATGAGATCGTGGAAAGGCATGTACCATGGTAGTTGGCAGAATTGATTGATGTATAGACAGCTTCCTAATTTGCAGGACTTTGTTGTATCTTTGGTTTCATTGGCCGGTTGGCTAAATGCATTCAAATAAGTGGATGTTTCCCCCATGCAGACCTTGAAACAGGCAACTCAGTTACAATAACTAAAAAAACATATTGACTCTGAATGCGATCCTCAGGGATGCAAGATACCCTGAATGCACTTTATATGTTTGACTAAATAAGCTGTTATTTTCGTGAGGGTTTGATATGCATTTTGCAAATTTTACCAATTACTGTAGGACAAAATTTCAACAACACACGAAAATGTCGCCATGCGCTGTAGGGTAATAGTGCTGTTACGATAGCCTCAGTGTCAATTCATGAAAACAGTGTCTCACAAAAATGTTCATGACCACCTCATTTGTGAAAATATCTGTATGTGCAAATGATACCTTATGCAGTAACTGTTGCTATGTTTGGCAGGCCTCAGGAAAACTTCGTAGTTGTTTGCAGCAACCGTTCTATAAAAGCTATACATAAGATTTTGATGAGTAAGTATGCTGTACTACTATATACACCATATAGTTTACAGCATTTTTATTTTATGCAATTTTTGCGATTCGCATGGTACAACTTTTGCGATTACCAACAACTTTAAATTCTGATCCTGACATGAATTTGAAGTGCATACGTACATGTACTATATGCAGTATGCAACTTCACTATTTGAACCAGATGTGTACTATTACTGTACTCTACGATCGTGAATTTAACGACTCATGAAATTGTCAGGAATTTCTGATTCACAAAAAATTAAACTTGTTTGACAGTAGCATAAGCTGAATATGAGCCTAAAATTTGTTCATTCATATTCATTGTCACAGACATCGAGGTATTTCGAAATGCTCTCAGTCTTAGACTGCCAAGATAAATTTTGATTTCTTCCAGGCCATGTGTTAATTACATTGTATATGGCATTCATGCACATTTCTTTCAATCTCCTGTTTTTACATGTAATATACCATATATACAATGTACTTCCATCAGTTTAGTCTGGGTGCCGAGTCAGATTTTAGGCCTAACTTTGCTTTATTACCATCCACCCAGTGGTTTTTGCTGGTTTTGCCCTATTCCAAAGGTGCTGAATCTGAATCTGGATGATGCAACTCTTTCATCATTGAGTTTTTTTTTTTAGATATTCAAAAATGGCCACCAATATGGCTGCCAAATTCTGAAATTCCTTGGCTGTATAAGTATTTCCGTGTAAATGGTGAATGGATTTAAAAAGAAAAAAATTGAAGGGTTTACCCTATTTCGTCAGGGGTGCTGAATTCAAAACTGTTTAATGCAACTCTTGCATCCCTTAGGGTTTTGAGATATTCAAGATTTTTGGTGGCTGTTTTGATGGCCATCTAGAATATCTCAAAACCTTCAAGGATGCAAGAGTTGCATCAACCAGATTTGTATTCAGCACCCTCAAAGTAAGGTAAAACCGTCGTTTCTGTTTCCAATTTGTCACCATTTATAAAGAAATCTATATAAATTTCAGACTTTGGCAGCCATCTTGAATATCTCAAAACTCTCAAGGATGCAAGAGCTGCATCATCCTGATACAAATTCAGCACCCTGCTCAAAATAGGGTAAAAACCATCGAAAAACATTGAGCCAACAGTATTTAAAAAACAAGGTTTAGCCTCTGGCACCAAGACTACAGTAGTAGAAAGAATGCTGTTGTCACACTTGATATATGACATACAGGATTACACTGGAATGTGATATATTGTGCATCCGGTAGTGACACAACGGATGCCAGGCGTGGTGTAATTTCAGGGATTGTCGTGGGTCTTACATAGAACTATACCGAGGATGCACTTTTAGGAATTTAACCTTGATGCTGAGGTGTGTTACTGATCTGTCAAAATATTTGCAAGGTGTTTTTACAGATGATAGTATCATCTGTGAATTCATGATATTGTGCATTCACATTATAATAATAGTTAAATATGGACCACAAAGATGTGATGCAACCACATGAATACACGTCACTCCAGATTTTCGTGAATGATGTCATGCTGTTTTGACTTGAAAAGAGGAAATACAAGTCTCTTTTAGCCACAATGAATATGAATTGTGATGCCACAGAAATACAATTTACTTCAGAGGTTTGTGGACGGAATCATTTCTGAATAATGTGATGCTTTTTCAGCGTTCGGTTAGCGACCACAGATTTTTTTTCCCCCCTTACTTTTGCAGTCTCATTTATTTTGGGTCTTGTTTGAAGAAGCAGGCTGAACCTTTCTTATTTTTTTCCGTTTGCCGAGTCATGATATTTGCAATGCACTGGTGCAGATAATCACATTAGAGTAAATGTCAATTTCAGTGTGACAAGAGTGCCACAGAAGTAGGGCTGTCATTCATGCATTGTACATGTACGTTCGTCTGACCACAATAATATCCTCTTGTAAATTCATTCATGTTCTTCGCCACAATGACATTTATGTTTCAAGCTGCATATACATATTTATATTTTTCCTTGGTTTATTTTGAAAGAGAGAGGAGAAAGTACAAAGTTTGACATTCCAGTAAAAGGAAAAAAGATTTTAAAAAATGGCTGTGTATTTTGAAAATGCATTATTTATAGGTGCATGACGTGTACATTGTATGTGATGTCACTTGTACATATCATGTGATGTACGCATGCATGTGCATACTGCACAGCTTCATAAGGCATCTGCTTTACAGTTGCATCTTATTCAGTAGGTAGCCGAGTGTAGCCACTTTACACAGTATACACCGTGCCTGCATAGTCTTATTCACAGAGGCCCCTTCGTGCATGGCGTGCAGCGTGTACATCTGTGTATCCCTCTCGTTCTCTGCCAGGTGGCCGTGAACTTTACCCAAAAATCTAATTTACCGAATTACTGCCGGAGCTTCCGTGATGTGCGGATCTGGCTGTCATGTGATGAGGGAGACCTCTTTGCATGGAGAAGGTGAAATTTAATTCCAGTTCATCCACCCCCCCCCCCCACGACATCTTTCCTTTTATCTGGTTGTGGATGATATTATCTACAAAAATGTACTTTCCTGTCGCTATATCTTTCTTCATACATTTACGAGGAAGATCACCTGGATTCATGTACAGCAATCTGCCATGGTTTACTACAAATTTATATTCTTTTGATGGCTAACATTCTAACCTGGCATGACTGTGATTCATGGATGACTTTAAAGCATCTAAAAAGGAATGAACAGATAATCTTGATTTCTTTTTATTTACTTTCCTCACCATGGGTCATTCGTCTGTCAAGCAAACCCTTCTGCTGTGATATGCTATATAAAGCAACTTTGCATCCAGAAGTGATATTAGAATATTTTCATTTCTTTCTGTTGTGGATCATATGATGCCCATAGCTTTTTTTCTTCTGATTCTGCTGAGAATCTGTTTTTAATATTCCAATCATAATTTTGTGGAAGAGTACCTCTTTTAAAGATAATGTGTATGTATGTATGTGTGTGTAAATGCATAACTGCTATTAATTAAAATTGCTATTTTTGTTTTGTAGTAGATAATGTCCATATTACAGAATATTTGGCATGGCTGTGTGTGTGTGTAAGTGTGTGTGTCTATGTGATGTGTGTGTGTGTGTGTGTATGTGTGTGTGTGTGTGTATGTGTCTGTGTGTGGACTGTGGCAGTAGTTTCACATCTGTGGAAGATGCACACACACGCACGTCTCCTGACACATCCACGTGTACGTATAAAACGTGTGTGGTAGGCTATGTGAAGCACCCATCAAAATTGGATGTGGGATGAGAGCCAAGCTACATGAAGTTATGGTGAATTAAGCCAGCTCACAGTTATAAATACATGTAGTCTGCAATGACCCCCCTTTTTTCCCCTTCAAAACATGCATTAATCTTGTTCTAAAGAAGAGCAGATAAAAACAACTGAAGAAGAGGGATGGTATTTTACATACATGTAAGTGCTGCATGAATGGCTTTTGTTTTTTTGTAGAAAAGAATTCACAATCGACAATACATTCTGATATGCATCTAGTTCATAAATTAATATCTATAACATATTTTTCATGAAGACCTATCCAGTTTTTCAAATATCTCAGTTACAAGTCAATGTCAAGAGAACATCTGCAATGACCTTTACATGCACATGATCAGATTGAACTGGCTAATTAACATTGACGCACAAGCTCTGCTGGTCATTGGTCTAACCAGTGTATGCAGCATGCCCATTGAAATCACTGATCAATGTTCCTTTTGTTTCATACCCTAGGAATGTACAGTATTTTAGTAATTGGGATAAAATTTGGAATAGTTAGCAATGTCATGCTTTCTGATTGGCATCATATTTGTCTAATTGATTCATTATAGATGCCTGTTTCAGTCAAATGTTTGATATATTTTGGTGAAAAGTTCAATAAATCTGACAGTGGAAATGAAAGTGGTAAAAACGTAGTTGCAGGTGAAATGCCTCGCAGTGTGATTATGAAATTGGACCAAATTTTTATCTGTACACTCTAAAAACGCAAATGTTGAATCAACATTTAAAAGGGCCGAGGAGTGACAGCATTTTTTGAAGTGTTGCATCCAACTTTTAAAATAACATTTTAAATGTTGAATCTAGCAGGAAAACCAACACTTTCAAAATGTTGTCACTCCTCGGCCCTTTTAAATGCTAATTTAACATTTGTGTTTTTAGAGTGTAACATGTTTTCAACTTTGCACGCAGATGAAAAGATAAACCATCAACAAATTCAAAAGCCAATTGCTGAAGATAAAGTATATTGTAGGTGTAAAGTATGTATATATGTGTGTGTGTGTGTGTGTGTATGAGAGAGAGAGAGAGAGAGAGAGAGGGAGAGATAAAGAGAGATAAAGGGGGATTATGTGACTACCGGTCATAAATGTTGATGTATGTATTAAATTCAAGTGACTGTGCTACATCGTGGCTAAAAAGAGAAATGAATCACAGGAAATTGAGAAAAATAAAAACAAGACCAAAAATTCAGTAGAATGAAGGAAAAGTATAAGAAAGTAATGAAGATGGAGTTTGAAAGAGACAAGCAAAAATGGCTGCCACTTTCTGAAATTCTTGACCTTAATGAGTTGAAATAATGTGATATTATCAGCAGATTGTTGGCCCGCGCAAAAAGAGTCTTAGTATGTTTATGATGCTTGTTGATATTGAACATCATCCCAGCATGTGGTAGAAAAAAAAATCTCCTCTCATCCCTACAGTCCTCGGAGTTCAATTAATCATTATTATGCAGAATCATCTATCATTTTACTAAACTGCCATACTGAGTCAATATATAGTCAAGTGGGCTAGTGTTTGCATCTGAAGACAAATGTGTATTAAAGTGTGTAGCAATCCTGTTATTTCTTAGTGTACCGTAGTTGACGACCACTTGGCCATCAGCGCATTACACGCCTCGCTTCGTCATACTATCATTATCGTTCCGCCATTAGACCGTGAAGAGGTCCCCCCAGACCACATGGAACTTTAGACTTCTCCCTCAAAATCTATCCAGCCCGTCTTCTGTGATGAGAAGTCATGTCTACCTCCCCCCCCCCAAGATTTTTTTTTTCCCCTCCCAATCACCATCTGTCTTATTCATCTGCACACTAAGAGAATCATCTTTTCTCCCTCTGGTGTCTACTAACCTGTGTCAGCATATAATGCAGGTCTATGCTACCTTTCAGGAGAGGGAATTTCTTAGTGCACAGCATGTCGTTCTTTGGATTGCCTTTGGTCTTTTTGAGTTCAAGTAAATATCATGGTTTAGTCAGAATATGGGATGGAGCTTTGAGTAAGGTGAACTTCCTGCGTTGAACAGGAACTTTAAGGTGAGTATTGTGTGTGTGTGTGTGTGTGTGTTATTGATACTTTCTTCGATGATGTAATTTGGTTGCCTTTTTGTCATATTTCCTTTTTTGCTTGTGATGAATGGAGGGATGAGGGAATAAGGGCAATTTCAGGGGGGAAAGGGATGGTGCAGATTGTATGTGGATTCTGGCTGATTGATGCATTTCAGAATATGTTGGCCTGCAACGTATATGCATTTCTCCTCATCCAAATGGGATGAATGAGGCAACTGCTTTTCCCCTTATCATTATAGGAGTGTGTCTTGTCTTCTGTTCATTTTAGAAATTTGATTACCAGGTAAATGACTTTTGGGGCATGATTTGAGATACATCTCAAATTCATCTGTAGCAGCTCCTGGTAGAAGTAGTAGTGTGCCAATTTTGTGACACTTAAAGGGAAATGAAGCTCGATATGGATCGAGTGAATGCCGAAATCAGAACACATCAGTAATGTTTCAGGAAAATCTGACAATCTATTCAAACATTGATTTTTCAAGTTGCAGTTTGCTGTCGCTGGATGAGAAGGCTACAACAATAATGGTAATTCAGACAAGGTCAAATGGTCAATGACTTTTACCTGATAAGCACTGTGTCACACATACGATAGAGCATTGTCGTGTACTCTCAATAACTTTCCACAGCCTTGAGCTATGACCTCCAAGTTCTCACCACAGGTACCTAAAGATGCTAGTCAGGTTTGAATTCTGACAAGGTCAAACAAAGGTTAAAATTTCAAAGAACTTTCCCTTATTTCCCTGCTACTTGTATGACCATGAGACTCACACCACAGGTATCGTACAATGTACATCATGTGAAGATGCCAGTCAAGTTCAAATATTGGTTAAGTTGTACAAGGTCTAAGGTGAAAAGATTGATTAACTTCCACTGAAAAACATTATAATCACAAATTAGCAATATGCGGGCAAGACATCCCTTTGCGTTTGCCTTGTTTATAAGAAGTACATATTCTTTCCACCTGTTACTGACATATGTTGAGGGTAATTATATTCCCCCTGCCTTCTGAAAAAGGTAAGCCAAGTGCTCTTTCATTATGCTAGAAAAAAATAAAATATGTTGAACTCTTGTTACATGTTCTGTATATCATTGTCCTACTGTGATGTCATAAATTGTAGTCTTCTTATGAAGTGATGGTGATGCCAAAACTGTAAACATTCATAACCTCTGAATGGATTGTCCAAGTTTCCTCAGACATCACTGATGTGTTCTACTAATATTTTTGCATTCATTCAATTCATGGGACATTTGGGTTTAATTCTCCTTTAAGTAGTGAAAGTTAGCATTTTTTTGAAAGTGTTCATTGTAAGGCTGGTTCTTTCTTGCAAATGAAATAAGGTGTTAATGACAAGCCATTCAATAAATGTGCCACGCAGCAATCTGTCTGTAGAAGTGATTATTACACTTACAGGGGTGTGAAGGACTACCGTTCCAGCTTGTTTGAATGGAGAGAGCATTGCCTTTTTTCTTGTGCTGCTGCATGACAAATGTGAGAATAATTGCCAACATGTTTTTTGCAGGAGAGGGAAGCGTTTTGTGCTGTGCCAGTCCACTTTGGATCCAATTGCATTAGTGTCAGCGGCGATGATGAAATCTAACCGGGAATAAGCACAAATATTTGAACTGCCTTTGCTGCCCTGCACCTCCCAGTGGATGTAGCCAAGGGGCTGTTTGCATAATATCCACAAGGAGACACTAGCTGGCTTGTGAGTGAAAGTGAGAAAGTAAAAAGAGGGGGAGGGGTAAACCAGGAGAGTATTAAACTGTGTCAGGGCCCCAACATGCTTGTTTTTATTACATCTGAATAGTCAGTCCAGAATTGGAGGTTCTTTTTTCTTTTCCATGTGTATTTGGAATTCAATGGTGTAATACCCCCTCCCCCCCCCCCCCATGTCCTGTTGTGGTCTATGCTGTGGAAAATGTGCATGCATATGACTCGAATGTAGCATCATGTGCAGCATGCAAGGATGGGCCCGATTTGTCTTCCGGCGCGTGAGTGTGCGAGCCAGTTGCGAGGGATGATAGCTTGGACTCCGAAATGCGATATGACCGGCGAGGCAGGTCTGACATTTTGGCGATTATTGAGGGATGATGTTGGCATTCATGCTGCCTCATACAGCCTCAGTCTTGCGCTTCTTAATTCACCAGATGCCCTATTGTCTTTACTGTGTCATGCAAGAATACATATGTGCACTGCAATAAAGGAAGACTTAACCGCTTACATTTTTACCTATGAATACTATGTATATCAGTATATGTAGGCCTATATATATATATATATATATCAATTTGTTTACATTCATTTGAAATATGAAAAAATAGATTCCATATGAAATATTACTGATTACTTTAACCCGTTGAGGATGAGTCCTGAGTATACTCGGGCAGGTGTCTATGGGAAATGCGTGTTATAGCAAAATCAGTCCGTCCTCAACGGGTTAAGATCTCACCATAATGGTTATATGTTATCTCGTAACATCCTGTGATATCATTTAGATAAACACTAGCTCAGTGGCCTTACATAATGCCCCAGGCTAGATCAGGCAAATTCTTATCAATTATGCCTGAATTTCGTGGTTCTGAATTTGATGAGTGAGGAAATTCTCCTGCTTCATATTTCCGTTGACTCCTTGTTTTGACATCATTGAAAATTCTCTGGCAATAAATCTAATATAAATGATGTCTTTAAAAGGAACAGATCTACAGACACAACCAGTCCATGTTTGATGACAAGGCTGTTTGTATGTCTCCTTGAATCATAATCCCTTCCATTACAAATAAAATTCAATCCCTTAGGACATTAGTTGTCATTGTTGGCACTTTTTCTTTGGTTTTTCAATCAATTATGTCCTGGCAAACGTGGCAGTGCTTTTCTGGCTCTGTTTTTGAATCGCATATGATCATAGACTCTGGACTATTCCATATCATTTTATCTTAATGCTCAGATATTCTGAAATTTAGATTAAGAAAAAAAGTACAATTAACATTGAATTTATGATAGTGTACACAGAAGACTGAATGTGAATAGTCTTTTAAGATATCTCAAATTTTCTAGCAGAGAACTCATCGCACATGACAAACTTGTTACATACGTATTTCCTTGTGGGATACATCATGAATTGCATGAAGACAAGAGCAGCACCTGCTTATTTATAGATGAGGTTAGTTTTCCACCACATATTTTCTGTGCAGCAATGAAGAGAAGCCGACTGATCGAAGGTCAAGAATATTGTTTGGGAGTGCCGTGCCATTAAAACGGTGGCGAGATTATCGCACAATATCAATTGAAAGTCAGCATATACTGTATGTAAGATTCCCCGTCACATTGTCAAGCCCATTCATCGCGCTGATGTACACTATGTAAAGTTAGATGTGCACATGTAAGTCGCCTGGGTGTATTGACATTGGCCACATACATGATTAGAAAGGAGAGAAGTGGATTGATTTTTGTCACATACAGAAAGTACATTGTAATGTGCTTTAAGACTGGTGGATCTGTGATGATCTTTTGGCCATTGTGGTTATTTGATATTCCGTAGCCATTGGTGGAGTATAAGTCTTGATCCAGTGTGATATATGCTTGTCGAGCAGGGAGGATAGTTTCTGTTCTCGATGGAAAATGGTAGACTTTTAGAAAGGTGAAAACTATGGTCACACGTGTCAGGAAACACTTGTAATTTCGTCCAATAGTCTTGTGACGTCAATCTCTGCTGTTGTAAACCCTCTTGCCATAATGCAAAACATATACCAAAACAAAATACCAAAAGAGAGAGGAGCATAATAGGGTCTAGAATCAAGATTCATGAGTCACTTTCCATTTATTATGTGTCTGAAATAATCACTGTTACCATAGTAACAGTTATAAAACATGCAGTTGATTGGTTGATGCATCTGTACCAACATGATCATTATATATATATATATATATGCAAGATTCATCAGAGATGTCAGTTCTTATAAAGGCTGTGCAGAAAAAGGTCTGGAAGAGATGAAAAATATAGCAGACTTCTCATTGCTTCTTTACTCCAAACTATAATGTCCCCCCCCCCCCATTGTCACTGACTACTTTTTATGCCTCCGCCACGAAGTGGTGCCGGAGGCATTATGTTTTGGGGTTGTCCGTCCGTCCGTCCTTCCGTCCGTCCGTAATGAATTTTGTGGCAAGCGTAACTAAAAAACCTTTTGAGGTATCCTAATGAAACTTGGCATGTATGTGTATTAGGGGGTGAAGTTGTGCCTATCAACTTTTGGGTGCACATGCGCAAGGTCAAGGTCAAATACGTAAAATTTGACTACTGTACGAGCTGAAATTTTCGGGTACAGATATTTTCGCGAATTGCTACTTGGAGGACATTTTCGCGTGTTGTTAATTTCGTGGTTGTGAGGGACTAACTGAACTTAGCTATTCGCGCGTTGTTATTTTCGCGTGTTGTTATTTTCGCGGTTCAACGGCGATTCGTGAAATTTGCGAAAGTAAAACCACCGCGAAAATTTCAGCTCGTACAGTATTTCCTCCATATCTATGGATTGCCTGAAGATATTTTCTTGAAACTTAGTGTATACATGTATTACCCAATTAAGATTCCCTGATGAAAGTTTGGGGTCATGAGGTCAAAGGTCAAATGTCAAAAGGTCAAGTAAAAATATTAAAATTTCACTTTTTTTCTCGGTACCTTGGAAATTGTTCAAGGTATCTTCATGGAACATAGTATATGTACATGTACTGACTGGCAGTGATTATCTAGAGAATTTAGGGTTCATGGGGTCAAAGGTCAGTGGTCAAAGGTCAAGGGCAACGCTTCAAAATTTTACTATTTCCCTCATATTCATGCAATGCCAGCAGGATTTTTTTTTTTTTTTTACATTTGGTGTATTCATGTATAACCCAATGGAGATTCTCTGTTATTTTTTTTTTCTTTTTTTTTTGCCTCAAAGGTCAAAAGGTCAAAGATCAAGTGAAAGTGCTGAACTAACTGTTTCCTCCATATCTAGGAATGGGTTCAAGTTATTTTGAAACTTACTACATATTTTTGCATGTTCTGCCTGACAGTGATTATCTTAATATGAATTTTAGGGTCAAAGGCCAGATGAAAATGGCAACAATTTACTATTCAATACAGAAATTGCACTTTTCCTCCATACCTTGAAAATTACTCAGTGCATAAACTTATGAATGGATCAAAGTTAAGTTAAAGTTCTTAAATCTCCAAATACATGCTCTCCTATTCATCCAATTAAACCTAGGTCAAGGAAGGTGAACATTCAACACATTTGTGACAAACTTGTCATTTTAGTATTTTGCCAATTTTGTGAATATGTAATCACACATTGTCCACATGTACTATAGACCTATTAGGAGAACCATGCATTATGGGGGAGGCATACCAGTCGCCATAGTGACATTTCTAGTTTGTTTTTTTATTGTTCCATATTCCGAATTTTACACGTAAATCATGCTCAGATCAAGAATTGAATATGTAAAATTGTTGAATGCAACAAATTAGAGAATTAATACATATAGACGTATGTGAAGAATGAGGAATTTACATAGAAGCATTGCAATAAAGCATAGGTTCTCATAAGCTAATCTAAAGGGAATTTTTATGTGAAGTTTACACTTGTATGATATGACAAATTACAGCATGGGAAGGGGGTGATACTGTATGTCCAGCCTACTATACCTGCTTTGAAGGGTAAGTATGGTAGTTGGAGGTTAAAAAAAAAAAGAAGAGATAATGAATAGGTTTGATGTGTGCTACAAATGAGAACAAAGATACCCACAGCCTTGCATGGGACCAGCCTAATTCTTTGTCAGTTGTATGGACCGCAAATAGTGGGATTTTCACTGAGGAATGCAAATTAGTGGGACGCAAATCACAAGTTTTGCATCGCATTGACAAGTGTGGGCATGAAAATCACACTAAATAGCAGGATCAGCATAGCAATTCATATCCCAAGAAGTCTTCCAATTATTTCAGAATTGTAGCAATAATCTGCATCACGGTGAGTGTAAAAGCGCTAGAGCAAATAATTCAGAGGTCAAGGTCAGCCTCAATGACCAACACCCCCCTCCCCCTAGGGCTAGGGTTGTGATAGGGTTTTAGGTTTACAAGCATGTAGTTTGGTATGAAGATTAGGGCCATGGTTAGGATTATGCTTGTGGGTAGTATTTATGTTTGGCTTAGTATGCAGATATTTCATGGGAACAATTTTTGCAGTTCTGAGCAAATGTCATGGAACAGCAAAAACATGGGGGGGGGGGGGAGAGAGGGGCTGCTGCCATCCAGCCCTCCTCCTCCCCCCCCCCCCTCCCCAATTTCCACGGCCCCTGGTAAGTCTACAATTGTCGGTTGGGAGTGATATAGTGGATAATGGCTAGAGCATGAATGAGATGGTGTTAAATTTTGCATGTTGGGCTTCCTTCATCTTTGGTTACCACTGGCAGAAATGAATAATGATCTGAACTATTTCACATCCTAGTAATTTGGGAATGCATGTGATGATGACCTTTGTTTTTCACGTTGATTTGTGACCAATGCTCAAATAAGCTTTGTTTTATCTTTGACTTGACTTTTAGTCATTACTCTGCAAGTTTTAGTGGGGGGGGGGGGTTCATTGGAAGCACCATTTGCAGCTTAATCAGCTGATACGTTGGCAATGTATATTTATAAATCGGGCAAGTCCGTATAGCACTCAAGATTTTTGTGTGAATTTTGTTAAATTCTGCATGGATAAAGGTACAAAGGATTAATGTAAGAATGCTGGCGAATTGTCATTTGTTCGTTTGTTATTATACCCACAGGAAATGGCAACCTCTAACGGGTTATACCAGCGAGTCGAAAGACTGCTCTAAAGAACTGGCCACAGAACACTCTGTGGTGCTATATGTGTCCTTAAAACAACAACGCGGTGAAAGAGAACACGTAATTGGCAGAGTGTGAATGTATGGGACGTTTGCCGTTTGCTTGAGACGTAGATTGCGTGATTACATGTGTTTGCTATTGCTATGACTCACTCGGGTTAAAATGTTGAACTGCAGCCATGTTGTACTGTTACATTCACCATGTCAGAATCTGCATCTCTGATTATTATCACATATGATGTTATCGTACAAGCTGATTAATTGTTCTTTGTAGACCATGGCCATTGATATCTTGGAAGACTCTCTCAATGAGAAAAAGACTTGAAAAACTCATATCTGAAATTCCGTTTTTCATGTGATACATATAACAAAGCTTTGAACAGATTGCAACTTAACACCATGTGTGTAATTTTAGATATCGCAGATAGACAAAAGATTGATTTGTCCCATAAAAAGGAATTCCAAAGTTCATTTGTTCAAGCAGTTCCGAGATAATGTCTATTCTGGTATGAAGACAAGTGTGATGCATGTTTGCTTTCCAAGTACTAAGTACTATGTTCCGCCTTTTTTTTTTTTCGTTCAATTTTCGTATCTACAGAGATAATGACTCAGTGTTAAAGAGGAACTACGAAATATTGATGTATTGACAAGAGAGGTGGGAGCCAAGTTAAGGAAAGGGGGCGTGGCAGTGTTGGAGTAGAGTTAATTTTCATTCTGTCCCAACATTCGACCAGGCAGCACCCTGCTCTATCTGTCGCCTGTGTCCTGTTCATGTCCTGGTAATTTTGTGCATGCGCAGGCGGGGAGGCCTGTTAACCTTGGTGGACGTCAGATCAATGGCAGCCCCCGAGTTGTCCACACGGGAGCGACGCCGCAATTTTGGCCGCGGATCAAAATCGAAATCAATAGATTAGTCCCGAATGGGCGGCAGAAATTCTGTCCAGATGATATGACTCCACTGTCCATGCATAGATGAATTACTTTCACTATCAGTCTTGCTACAATATGTACACAATGTATGCTACAGGAGTTATGAAATGCAGCTAATAAGTCATGGGGTAAAGGAGATTGTTGTAGTTTGTTTTTTTTTTTTTGAGGGGGGGGGGGAGAGATTGCAGTAGCATTGGAATGGTCTCTATTTTTACTTAGCAGTAGATGAAGATTATGGGCAATATCGTCATCTTCAGAAGATGATATATTGTATCAGACTTTTAAGAAATACACCCTTATGTGTGCTGTAATAGTACCGTTGTCATGAAGTGCATGGTCACGAACGAAAAAGAATGCCCTTTCTTTTTGTTTGTCATCATTTGTTTTATTGAGAAATCCACTTGAAACTATATCCCACAACTCTTCGTAATGTCCATGAAATAGATATATAGCAAAGTTTGTTCAACACAGAGGATTCAACACAATGCATAGAACTAACACTGAAAGTGGATGAGTATTGTACTAATTAATATAGAAATTTATTGTCATGATGTATCGTACGAACATGAGAGGATATTTATTCTATGAAAATGTCTTTTTGATCATATACTTTATGCACCATATATTTTGCGATTCTGATTTTTTCATGAATCAAGACTTCCCAACGATTTTACAAACGGTTAGATTTGCAATCTTTGAGCACCTTAATGAATGGAGAAATAAACGTGTGCATGCCATGTTCATGTGAGGATCGGAGTTGATATTTCATGTGTTTTTAAATAATTTTCAAACAACACCCGACTTGCAATATTCACAAAAACAAGAATCTTGCAAAATATACAGTGTTTACAGTAGCTGTCAGAAAGCTTCTACATATCTAGGAGTATAGTTCATGAATTTATTCATCTTATTTTCTTCAGAGAAAGAGAAATTGATGCAATATCATAGCAAAGATTGGACATCCAAAAACTGACTTTATTCCAGAGGATAAGTAGGAATGAATGCAGCATGTGTGTGTGTGTGTATGTGTGTGTGTGTGTGTGTGTATAACTTGTCAGGCTAATGGACTTTTATCATATGGTATCTCTATTTCAATTTTTTTAATTTAGAACATGAAGTCAAATGGCTATAGATATCAGTGGATGTAGTGAATGTCCTTATAAAATAGCTACCGTCTGACTAGACAAAAGAATTTTTTTTTTTTGACAGAAGTTTTCTATTATTTACCTTTCACCAAGGTAATTGTAACTCATGCATCCCAAATGTCTGACTTGGTCTTGCATTGGCAATTTAGTAATATGCATTATACAGGCAGGCCCATTTCTCTCCGTGTGCTGTTAATAAAAGATGTTTTGCAGGAGAAAGTTGCTGTGTATCAATCAATATAACCCTCCCCCCCCCCCACACACACATGTATACACATGCATCCATACACAAAAGCAGGTACAATTTAAATCATCACAACTGCAACCAGTCACACAGTGTACACATAATTATACTCACACCCACCCACTTTTCACCCCCCCCCCCCACACACACACATTTCAAGTTTCTCTGATTATATTCCCCCAACATGGGCTGGCCTGCTGTGCGTTAGGAGGGAGACACAGATGCATACAGAACCATACACACACATCATATTTCTCATTGCATCACTCGGCGCCCTCACTGGGTGCGTTGATGGACATTGTTGAAAGCATGGATCGATGGTCATCTAGAAACAGGTGGAAGCTTGCGAGACTGACTGACAAAAAAAGAAAAAAGAATCACGTACACAAGAAGCAGACCAGTAATGCTGCCATCATAATTCATTCAGGGAGAGATTCTTGTTAAAAAAAAAAAAAAAAAAAAAAAATGTGTTGTAGATGCATTACAATATTCCTTTTACATGATGACACATAGTCTATGTAAGTGCTTGCTTTCTTTGTATAATATCTTTTGAAGTAGAAAAAAAAAGGCCATCAACAGCAGTGACACACGTATGCAGGAAAGATGAATATTGTAGTGATCTGCCATTAGTATTGAATTGGAAAGAAATGTATTTCAGCGGTGCTTTCCCGTTAAGGTTTATGTTAGGTTTTGGCACATCTGTATTCATATCATATCTGACTAGTGGCACTGACTTTAATATATCTTCTCTTTCTTTCTTTTTTTTTTTTTGCAGCAATTTTAACGGAATTTTTCCTCTTTTTTTTGTCAGAGAATTTGATAACAAAAAGTCATTTTGCTGCAATGATTCAAGTAAACTGTGATGTAGTATGGAATGTCAAAATTCTATGAAACATCTTGATATTATGTGTAGCCCTACAATGTACATACAGTGTCCATGTGTACTAAACATATAATTTGAATACCATTCAAAGGTACGAAAGACCTGTATGTACACTTGTGTGTCACTATATTGTCTACCTATCAATTAACTCTCATAGCGACATATTTTGTACTCTGCTCTTTCTCATAAACTCGGGTGTGTATTTACATTATTTCTGTCTGTGTGTATATTGTATACAGATACGAATATGTGTGTGTCTGTGTGTGTGTCCGTGTGTGTTTGTGTGTGTGTTTGTATGTATAGAAAGAAAGAAAGATAGATAGATAGATAGAGAGAGAGAAACAGAGAAAGATTAATTAAGCAAGGACTTGAGAGGATAGAGAAGACGTAGAAATGGTTAGATAGACAAATGTTCCTATCGGATCTGTCGTGGGGCCAACACAACCGAACTCTCTATGGGAAGCAAGGGGGAGTGAGGCACGGTGTAGAGTGTAGTTAGTAGTACTCCGGTACATTACATTTGACATTGTGAATGCAGTATAAACAGCCAGAGTACACAGCCAGCCAGCAAGCTTGGTGATTGGAGAACCCATGCATGCACGCATACATGCATGCATGCATGAGTCCACAGGCCAGATGTGTTAACGGACGGGGGTATTAGAGACGAGGCTCTGTGAATGAGAAACATGAGACAAAAAAAAAAGCGTGTGGATCGCCATGCCTAAACTTAACACACACAAGAAACGTGCACACATCAATCAATGTATGTATGTGTGAATGTTTATATATGCATACATCATAATGGTTTGCTGTTAAGAGCTTGTCAGAGAATAGAGAAAGAAAAGGCTGAATGGAACTCGATGAGGGATTGATGTTCACACATTTTTGCCATAGGGCTTTGTCAAGTTCATATAACTATAGATATGTGCACATATACACATAATACATCCATCCTTGGGGGATATGCACAATCACACAGGATATTAGTGAATAGATATGTGTTTCATAATCATTGTTGTATGGTTATTACTGTGTTCAATGGGAATATTGCTTCAAATGTGCCATTGTCACTGCCAACACTCCCACTGCACATAATTTGAAAAGTGAATTGGGATTAAAAATCAATTGCATGGGAGAGGATTTTCAATCAGATATTGACAGAATGCAGCAATGCCTAAGACATATCAGAATCCTTGCCCTTTGAAGCATGATTTAATTGTCGATATCAAGTTGAGATCACTTTGTCCCAAAAATACAATAAACATGCTATGCTTCAGGCACAAGAAATGGTAAAGGGAGAAAGGGAAAACTTCATTTATCTATTCATTTATTTATTTGTGTGCAAAGAATGGAGATGACATTTGCAAATGAAAAGTTGCTGGAATTACAAATGTATGAAATGTCTCTCTAATTGACTGAAACAATGCAGTGCCTGCAGCTATTATTTAGTCAAGTGTACATTATGAAGTCCATGGATTTCAATTTCTGTTTCTGCCGGTGGTGATGCCACAAACCTAAGCTCCCACCCCCCCCCCCCTTTCCTCATCTTCTCTCCCTCGTTGGTCATCTGAGATGAAGGATGATGACAGGAAAGAATGGGAGAAAAAAATGAGAGTGATCTGTGGTGTTTAGGATCGTAGAGCAATGGGGGGCCCTGCGCGTCGCGGCTGTTTGTATTCGCTGAACCCCCGGCAAATTGGCCAACTGCTGTTTAGCGGGAGGAAACTGGACGGCGTGCCCGGGAGGGGTTCCCCCGCCCAGACATGCCTCAACATGCTACAGGTATCACCCCCAGGAGGACATTATACTGTTTGTGTAGATAGAGCCTATTCACACTGAAAACATGATCCTCATCCACTGAAGAATAGTTACATAATGTACAAGTGCGGACATGCCGTTGCTTTGTAATGTCTGGCAGTATGTGAGAGCATTAGATTCTTGCTGTTTGATTTCTAATCTAACATACATGGTGTAGTGGATGTAAACTTAGCTACATTTTCTAAATAGTCTAACATAAGATTTCTTTTACAAGCAATAAACAAATATTTATTTCTTGCTGTACCTCACACCATAAATTCATGCATTTTAATCATACAATGACAAACCACTGTGTGTTAGCAGAAAGTGGTGACAGAGCATTTTAAGCATTTTTTGACAAGGTAGTCTTTACCACGAACTTGAACGTATACTCACAAGCTGGTCAGATTGCTACCATCCTGGAGGGCTAGTAAGAGCAAATTTTCATAGATCAGGTGGCAAATTGTAGATAGAATACTCCATCTCCCCTAGATTCTGTATTTAAGGTATACATGATTAAACAGGTTACTTCTAGTGATTTTGTCTGCCGGTTCCTTTCATATGTACATTAGTAAGTAATGCTGAAGAAGTATGACTTTCAGCTGAATCTTCTATGTATTGTAAATACTTACAAATCATCTACCCACAGGATACATTATGTGACTTGTAGACTGTAAAATGCAAGCATCTTTTATAGTATATCTAAGTTACTGGTAATGAAAGCATGAGCAATCCCTTTTCAGCTTCTGTTTTTACATCCACAAAATATCCTGATTTGGCCAATCTTGTGAACACCAAAAGCTGCGAACTTGCGTAGCACTGTTACTTAAATGTGAGAGGGCATGTCAAGTTTATTGTCTACTCGACTACAATATGATCAAGTAGTCTGGGTTCAGGAAGAATTAAAGGGTAAGGCAAATTTGTTACAGGTACATCACGATAGTATCATGGTGATATTGTGTTTGCTCATATGAGTCAAAGAATTAATGGTTTGTGAGCATAAACTGGCAAGAATGTCAAGAATGTAACATTTTTTCAAAATGATTGATGGCTTTATGAATCAGAAACCATAGGCGACTCTGAAGGAAAACAAAGCGAGCATTTTAAACATGATATATATTTAGGAAGAGGGGAAGTCCCGAAATGATATTCCCATCAATAGTTTTCTGAAATGTATTTCCTTTGTGTTGAATTAAGTGCTGTGTAAAGTCATGTTTAAAATTTTTATCTGATGTGCTGGCTGTGTGCATGTTTTTGTTTCTCTTTTTAATCACAATTTTGTGTTATGAACAATGTTGTCCAGCTTGTGTTGCTTAGCTTTGGCTTCTAAATGGCTAGTGCGGGCGAGTCGATGGCGGGTTGGGATTTTTGATGGATGTGTGAACGCATCCTGATTCCCACTGCAATCAATACACCTACCAGCCCCCCTCCCCCAGCTGCTCCCAACCCCCCCCCCCCTAATCACACTGCTCTGCCACGTGTACGCCGGTGTGTGAACGAGAGAGAGTGAGGTGTGCGAGGTGTGGTGGTGAAGGAAGTGTCGCAAACCTATTTGACCAATCACATGCCACTAGCGTGCTACCCACCCTGCCCCCAGCTTTGGACCGAGACGCAAATGGATGGCTCGGGGAGGAGGGATGAATTGTAATCCACGAGGAATTCATCCTCCCTAACAATCTCTATTTCTGGTCTCCTCCTGGTAGTATACGTCCTCCCTCATCCGTTGATTACCATCTTTTTTTCAGAGATGGTCCCTCTAAAACGGTATCCCTAGGCAGTTTGATATTGGCAGTAAATTGGATTCTCTCCAAGTGGTTTTCATATATGCAAAGTTTGTGCATGTTTATTGTGTGCACCAATAGTGGTATTTTGAGCTTAGCCCTTGGCATTTACATGCAGTTGTGCAGTAATTTCTATGTATGAGGAGCAGTCATCCGAATGAAAAGCCCTAATATTTAAGTAGATCAATTGTTATGCATAGTTAACCAATGAATGTGTATTTATAGTAGGCAGCTGTCATTAATAATAGTGATAATGAAACTATAATGGAAACAACAAAAGTTGGGTATATCAAAGTTTAGGGTACAACTGATGTTTCAGAGTGCTCAAAAGCAGTGTAATTTGCCTGTTGAAATAAAACTTTAGGTACTATCTGGTTAACATTGGCTGGTCTTTAAAAACACATGTCAGTAGTATCTCAGTGTTCTTGCCCTTCGAAGAGCAACCCTTCACTTTTGCAGCAAGCATTAGTGTCTTTCTCAATGCAAGCTTCAGACATGCTCCAATAAAAGAAGTAGAAAAGAATGGAAATATGCTTGTAGGATACTGTAAAACATATTTTCGCGGCATGAAATTTTTGCGAAGTGGAGCCGACAGCCTTTTTCGCGGCATTAAATTTTTGCGAGTTGCCTCTAACATTCAATGCGCTTAATGTAGACAAGAACTTTCATGTGTGTTTTAATTTTGCGAATCTTGGCTCTCGCAAAATTCGCGAAATTGAAATGCATGCAAACATTCCTCATTTTACAGTATCTAATTATGATAAATGTGTTTATTGATTTCTCATGCATAACTTTGTGCAATGTGGTGTAGTGGGTATTAAAGACCACAAATTCTAAATCATGAAGTTCCTGGTTCGAGTCCCTTGGCAACAGTGGTTGTTCCCTGAGGCGAGGCACTTTACCTCATTGTGAAGAAAAGAACAACAACAAATTTCAAGTAAGGCTAGCGATGAACATTCAGAGAATAGAAATGCTCTTGGTGAAGCACTGTTTGTCCAATTTCCAGCTGGCAAAAACACCTCATGCAGCACACTTGTTGATCATTGCACCTTAAGTCTATCCACCTCACAGTGTGCTCTCTTCCCTGAACCTCTAGCCATGTGTTAGCTGACCCAAACTTGAGTGGAAGTTGGAGATAACACAACCTCTGAGTGATGTCACTCCTGATTGTACTCTGATTGAAGATAGTCACATCTGCTTTGCAGGTGTTATTTTGTGCTTGTAGATGTACCTCTTGCAGGTATTGTCACAAGCAAAGTGAGGTAATACTATTTGTAGGACATACATTCTGCAGTATTTTTCTTTTTTTGTGTGTGTAAATCTCTTGGTCGACTTATATCCTTAATATTGGCCATTGTATCAACTGGTGAAAATACTGCCTGGTATGAAGGGCAGTGCAGTAAAAGGGTTAGAGGAAATGCAGAAATTGGAAACTGCACAACACTCCCATGGACTTGGGTGTGTGGAAGATTCTGTCTGTAAGATGTTATTTCCTGTCTACCTCTGATGTGAACAGAGCCAGTTTTGTGAATAGCTAAAACTGGTTGTACAGTGACACACTAAGGGGTTTTAACTACTATTCCTGTGATAGTGTGTGTGTTGTTGTTTATATGTAAGTGGTATGTGTGTGATCTGAGCATGTGTTTGTAATTTTGTATGTTTGTATGTGTGTGTGTGGGGGGGGGGGGGAGGTGAAAGATAAGATATGGATATTCTGCTCTCCTACCTAGAGAGTGGAAGTCTATTTCTTTAAAATAAAGATCAATGTTAGAATACCATCTTTTGGAATAGTCAAACATCTTTTTTTTTTTCTTTCAGCTTCATTTTACGTGGATACTAAAGCCCACTCATTCTTTGATACCTCCATGCGTCCATCAGAAAGTATTGCTGCGGAGTTAGAGTTTGTAATGATGCATGTTTCATTCTTCAAGTAGTAATATGAAATAGTGATTTTATAACCTTAAAATTATTTCAGCCATTTCAAAACCAATTTTCATAAGATAAACTTTTAATTCCTCTTAATTGTGTGCTCTTTGATATTTCATAGAGTGGTTTCTCTGTATCTCGCAAAAAGTTAAAACTGAATCCTCATCTCAACCAATACTATACCATCCCTTTAGTTTAATGGGTCTGTTTGGGAGATAACACCAGCACCAGCACTACCATATAACTTGAAATCGCCCAGTGTCTACTGTAAAGTGGCACCAGGAGCAGTTCGATGCCCCTTGAGACTTTAGCTACCTGTGTTTCCTTTAAAAGACAAGTTCATCTTGATATAAATGTGGATTTTGAGAATGCAGCAATATTAGTAGAACACATCAGTGAAAATTTGATGAAAATCAGACAATCTGTTCAAAATTCAGGAATTTTTGAAGTTTCAGTGCCGCCATGGCTGGATGAGAAGACTACTCCTGCTAGTGATGTCACATACTTAGAATGAAATAAAGAAAAATACAAAGGAAATTCAACATATTTTCACTCTTCTTGCATATCAAAAGTGCACTTGACATGCCTCTTTCAGAACACAAGGGGAATAATATTACCCCAAACATACATTAGTAACAAGTCCAGGGAATGTGTACTTAAAAAAAAAAAAAAAGTTTGTGGAATTCTCTCTACATTTTCCTTATATCGTTGTATATATGCAACATCATAAACTGTAGTAGTCTCCTCATCCAGCAATGACTGCCTAGAAACTTTAAGAATTTGTGACTTTCGAATGGATTGTCTGATTTTCCTTAAACTTTCACTGATGTGTTCTACTGATATTGCTGCATTCACTTAAGCCACATGTACAGTTTTTATACTGTATTAAAGTGAACTTGTCCTTAAAAGATCTAAAATCTCTGTCTCTGTGTCTAGCATGGGTGAATCTATAGTCTACTCCTACAAAACTTTCACTCAGTGCTAGTCTTGGCCACCAGGCTAGAACTCTTTTAGTACTTTCCTTTTGAATGTGTGAAATGTTATCACACACGAGTCTGAAGTAGAAGACTAGACTCATGTTTTGTGAAGGGCAAGTGGCACGTCAAGCCGGCTTCTCACGATCATCATTGTGGCCTAGAAAGAGACTGTTCAATGAATAGGTCTTTTCATCCTGCCTTTGTAGCCATTCAGATTGATTGAGAATTCACCATGCTGCTACACGACGATCATCTGCAGATAACATATTGGAGAAGACAAACAAACAAACAAACAACCTACAATGCTTACTAAGAAGGCTATACATCTTTTGCATATCCATTTGATGAAAGTATCACTATAAAATCTAAAAACTGGAATGTTCCAGGCTCTCTTAAAATACTCCATTCCTTCCGTGTCCTGAACACTTCGTCAGTGAGAATACCGACTGTATAGTCAGACTCAGGTCTGTCCCTGGCCTCAATCAATATGTCCAGGGCCAAGCACCCTTTGTCCTCCGCTGGGGCTCTTTCATCTGGAGTCTGCCCGCCCCTCGAGAACAATAGCCCCCTCCTGTAAAGTACTGTGTCATCATCATCATCATCATCATCATGATTGAGTTTGGCGTTCACATGGTAGAACAAAAAGCCCTCTCCGGAGCAGATGGAGGGAAAAAATGGAGGGAAAAGAAAGGGGTCGGATCGATACTTGTTCATAATTGTACACTTCAAGCGCTCTGTTAATGTAAATTTAATAGACTGTTGCACACCAGTAGGTACAGCGAATGGGATACTGTATCTGTGTGCATTTGTCGGCGAGAGATCATGGAAGGAAAAAGAGAGAGAACTAGGTAGATAGATAAATACATAGAGAGAGATAAAGAGAGAAAGAGATGAATGGGTAGATAGATAGAGGTAGAGATAGATCACATTGGTAGATTAGAGAGAGAAAATTTAGTACGTGGGACTAAAGAGGAAAAACCACCAAGTAAATTGACGATATCATAAAAAGGTGAGTATGCTTACTGTGTAGATACAGTATGCCTGCTAGACTTCTCTGTTATTCACCTTTTGTTGAAACAATTACTCCTGTTTGCATTCACAGTACAAGCTGCATATTCCTGTGACACAGAAGATAATTCAGAGCCCGTCTGAGGTGCGCTTTCAATATTAGATGCTTACATAGTCTGGCATCTGCCCTGCATGTGTTTCAGCCATTCTAGGTACTATAGTATTTAAATTCAGATTTGATTTCTATACAACCTCTGCAGCTATGGCCTATTAACCCGTTGAGGACGAGTCCAAAGTATACTCGGGCAAGTATCTATAGGAAATGTGTGTTGTAGCAAAATCAGCCCGTTCTTAATGGGTTAAAGTTACTATCATTTTAGTTTGGCCAAGCAAAAGTGGATGTAAATGTCTGTGTTTCTGTGTCAACTACAGTTTGGGTATCTTCGCTCAGGTTGATACATATTCAATTTAAAAAGCATGAAATGAAATACATCATTCATAGCTTGACATGCCCAATGTGTGTGTGAAAATTAAACTTACTACATTTTTGTTGAAGAATATCCCATTTTGTTTCTCATTTTGTTGCAATACGCTGTCAATGAAATCCACCGTGTATATTGGAATCTGGCACTTCTGTATCATGTCTGTTGCCTGTCAGATGCTATGTACAGTGTTTTTGTCTTTTTTTGTGTCTACCATTACATTGTAAGTGGCATTGTGTATCACAGAATTAACCCCTGTGCATCTATGGGGCCCCTCTATTTGCCTCGGGATCTGGCTAATGGATGCTGAGGTGATTTAACCCCTTTAAAACTCTGTGATTGAGACTAGAGTATGATATCATGTGACCATCACACATTGTGTCTTTTTTACCCCGGGGGAAAACGAGAAAGTGGGTCGGAAGAGGAGAACATCGTTTAAGTTGATGCTGCCTCTGGTCATAGAGGTGAAGTTATTCCTTTGAGAAACTTGGCTTTTTTGTTGTTGTTGAGGAGTATGTTTTTCACTGATAGCAACACAATGTGAACGGTGAATGAGGAAGCAGTAAGCATGGTGTTGGAAGAATTTAGCAGCAGGGTCATGATCAACCTGAACGTTAGTAAATTTTGGTCATTATGGCAACCTATTATAGAGTCTATACCATGGACTTCTCAGCCCCAACTAACGTGTATTTAGGATTGATCACAGACTGAACACTTTTCTCTTGAATGTCGGAGGATTAATGAAACCGTGTATTTGTGCAATAGATCTACTGCAGTTCCTTCTAGAGTGCCTACCACTGGTCATCTGTGATATCGTTTTTTCTACCGGTATGTGCGTATGAAATGATAATGGTAACAGTGAAGTAGAGGAAGAATAGTATGGAAGCGGAGCATGCTTTGTGAGGCTACTGAGAACAATGTATTTTAGTGAAGTCACTGCAAAATATCACCATTTTCTGCCTTTACTCACAGTTGTATATGGAAGGAGACAGCTCACACTTTTTTTAGCGTATTCAGTATAATTGATTGGTTTTACTTATTTACAAGATTCAGAATCCATGGGAACCTGTTTATTTATATTTACTGATCTAGAACATAATTTATTCAGTTTCCTTTGAAACCATGTCATCGGAAAAACCATGGTATTATCTGCTGCACTACTGTTACTGTAATCATTATTTTAGAAATTGTTGTCATCATTTTGTGTGTGGGAGGTAAGTCTTAAAGTGTCTTTATGAAATAACCAATCTTGAAAGTCTTAAAACAACTTTTATTTTGATGGTTTCATGTGTCATCAACACAAAGTTCTATCCAAATCAAGAACACAAGCATTATGGAATTTGTTACAAACATAAATAGTTGATTTATTTTTATGCCTCCGCCACGAAGTGGTGCCGGAGGCATTATGTTTTCGGGTTGTCCGTCCGTCCGTCCGTCCGTCCGTCCGTAATGAATTTTGTGGACAAGGTAACTATCGAAACCTGTAGAGGTATCCTAATGAAACTTGGCATGTATGTGTATTAGGGGGTGAAGTTGTGCCTATCAACTTTTGGGTGCACATGGTCAAGGTCAAAGGTCAAAAGGTCAAGGTCAAATACATAAAATTTCACTATTTCTACCATATCTATTGAATGCCTGAAGATATTTTCTTGAAACTTGGTGTATGCATGTATTACCCAATTAAGATTCTCTGGTGAAAGTTTGGGTCATGAGGTCAAAGGTCAAAGGTCAAATTTTATGTTCAAATACATAAAATTTCACTATTTCCACCATATCTATTGAATGCCTGAAGAGATTTTCTTGAAACTTAGTGTATACATGTATTACCCAATTAAGATTCTCTGGTGAAAGTTTGGGTCATGAGGTCAAAGGTCAAAGGTCAAAAGGTCAAGTAAAAATATTAAAACTTCTTTTTTTTTCTCCGTACCTTGGAAAATTGTTCAAGGTATCTTCATGGAACATAGTATATACATGTACTGACTGGAAGTGATTATCTAGAGAATGTAGGGTTCATGGGGTCAAAGGTCAGGGATCAAAGGTCAAGTGCAAGACTTCAAAATTTTACTATTACCCTCATATTTATGCAATGCCAGCAGGGTTATTTTTTTACACTTGGTGTATGCATGTGTAACCTAATAGAAATTCTCTGGAAAGTTTTTTTTTTCTTTTTGCCTCAAAGGTCAAAAGGTCAAAGATCAAGTGAAAGTGCTGAACTAACTTTTTCCTCCATATCTCGGAAGTGGCTCAAGTTACCTTGAAACTTAGTACATATTATGCATGTTCTACCTGAAAGTAATTATCTTATGAATTTTAGGGTCAAGGGCCAGATGAAAATGGTAACAATTTACTATTCAATTCAGAAATTGCACTTTTTCTCCACACCTGTACCTTGAAAATTACTCAATGCCTAAATGTGTGAATGGGTCAAAGTCGAGTTAAAGTCCTTAAATCCCTAGATACAATTGTACATGCTCTCCTATTCATCCAATTAAACCTACGTCAAGGAAGGTGAACATTCCACACATTTGTGACAAACTTGTCATTCCATTATTTTGCCAATTTTGTGAAAATGTAATCACACAGTGTCCACATGTACTATCTAGACCTATTGGGAAAATCATGCATTATGGCGGAGGCATACCAGTCGCCAAAGCGACATTTCTAGTTCATTTCTGGTTTTGTCATGTGGCTGTCTGTAGCATTGATGACCTATTTCTGTGAGAAAAGATCTCGGCTTCTGAACTCCCTTTATGCTTTTAATGGAAAAGTGCATGCATGTGTGCGTGCACTGTTCTATTACGTAGTCCTACCGAAAGCAATATCTGTCAGTGCTCCTCTCAATCTATGAAATAACTTCATCTTCATTTCTCAAAAGAGGAACCAAAGACTCGCAACATTTATATCTCGTAGGCAATAATTATGCCAATAGCTTTGCTTTTAATCCAAGGTCTCCTTTGCCTGCGTTGCAACTTGCATTTAAAAAAGTCTGATTCCATTTCTTTGTTTCTAATACGTTTTAGTTGGAGTGCCTTTGAGTGTCATTCCATGTTCGGTGGCATTGCTGTTATTTTAGGATAATATAATTCTTAGGGGAAATGGAGTACAGGCATGGAATTATGGGGGGGGGGACGTCCATCTAAGTGGACTGTGCATATTTCCCCTTTTTCTTGTGCTGATGATTTTCGATGGAATTATTCCAATGAAAGTGCTGGTGGTTGCCAAAGGTCACATCTTTACGACAAATTGTGTTTACTTGGTAGAAGTAGAAAGTTCGAGTTACTATTTGACATTGGACCAGCTCAACGCTGTATGGTTGGGATTACCATCATCTGCAAGAGCTGTGTTGTTCCTGTCTCCACTGCACACTATTCATATGCATCTACATGTATCTGTCTCTCTCAATCTATCTCTCAATCTATCTATCTATCTATCTATCTATCTATCTATCTATCTATCTATCTATCTATCTATCTATCTACTCAGTATCTATCTATCTACACTATGTGTCTATCTCTCTTTCCAATATGTACAAGTGTATGTCAATGTATTTATGTGTCTTTTTTGCTTTTTTAACAGAGCATGTGACTTGAGTCGTATAGATGTGAATGCTTCATTGGCTGTGTAGCAGATGCCAAATCTAATATATTTTGACTGAATAAGCATCATGGTAATTGAGTGTTAGCATCTGAATGGTTATTGTTTCTCATTCATCATCTCTCTTATCTTTGAATGGTAAATGAATAATGAACTAAAACATGTACAAATATATTAACCCAAAACGTGATTAATGTTCCGCTTGTAGTTATGCTAGTTTACATACTGTAATTTGTACAGTGAAATATCACAGTTATTTTCTTTTATTGCAGTACCTAGCCGACTAAACCACCTCTTCCCATTCAAATAACAACACCATAATTAAGTCAGTTGTGTTACTTGTAGAAGGGAATTGTTTGGTCTGGAAACAAGCAGCCTCAAGAAATCTTGTGCAATTTATTGTCTGACACTTAGCTATTGCCTCACAGGATATTCTTTTCTCCATTTTTGAACCCATGAGATCAATCTTTCTTGTTCCTCTTGTGTTTGTTTGTTTGTCTTTCTTTTTTTTTTCTCCTGATGAGCATCTTGCTATTTGCAGATGAACCTGGGTTAAATTCATTTTCATTCTTGGGGGATTTCATTAAAGATTCAATATAGCCTTTCAGCTCTGGGAGCTGGTGGGCCACTCCATTTGAGGATTCTGTTACAGGTTTCATTCCCCAGGCGCCATATTCTGCTCACATGCGTTCAAGTGATGAACTGTGGTATTTAGGGCTTCTTGGTCATAAATTTGTTTCCTTGTGTACTGGAGCAGAGGTGATTTCCATTGTGTGTAGTCAGATAAAAGCATTAGTTGGTGAGCACTGGGTTACAGCGTGATTTGATTACAAGTAAGGCTTGCCAATCAGGAAATGCACTGTTTGTATTCAGCACATGCATACATGCCATAGCAGACCAAAGGCATTTCCATACAGGAAGTTTCAGAATACCTGCAGATTTTTGCTATTAATGTGCCAAATGGTGACAACAGCACTAGAACGTTGGTGTTCTAATTTCTCGTGGACCTAAGGTTCAATTACATACTTGTACTGGTATGTTCCATTGATTTAAAAAAAAAAACAAAAAACAGAAAAGTGTTCACCAGGTAATTGCGATTTTTTACATAATTCCTTAAAAGGTTGCTCTGTGCGAGAAAGGAAAAAAAAGGGGGAGGGAGGACAACCAGACTGACTTTGAACTAAACCATTATCATATTGGCATTTTTTACTGATGACTGCTAGACTTAATAAATGGCAATAATTGATGCTGCACCTAATTTGCCAACGTTTTCTGGTATCGTATAAAAAGAAAATGATGCTTCACAAATGAAATGCATTTCCCTCCAACTATTTTTAGCCATTTATTTATTTATTTATCTTTATTCATTTATACATTTGTTATTATTATTATTATTAGTTTTAAAAAATGCACTGCAAGGGTAGACCGACAGTTGTTGACAGTTCTTCAGAAAGCTCTTTGGAAGCATTTACGTAGCTGGATGCATGGCTCAGCTAGAAACTGGCGAGAGATGTAATGTGCTTTGACTAGCTGAGTGACCTTTCCTCTGGCTGTTACGCATGTCAAATGGTCCGTGAATTTTAATGTGATGTTCCGCTTAGCTGGCCTAGTTTGCAAGTATATGATGGGGGCATTTCCTGTACTACTGAAGGTACAATGCAGTGTGGAGGGACAGAGAATAAATGACCTGTTAGCCTATTTAGGCCATCATATTATCGGCAGGATGATCACTTCTCACAAATTGTGACTGTATGCACCGTCTCTCCTCCTCTTTTTTTTTTTCGGTGGGAGATGGGAGGGAGATGAGGGATGGTGGACATGGAGAAGGAGAGGGGAAAGGATTGAGAGAAGGGCAGATAAAAGGAAGTAGGTAGAAGAATAGGAGAAAGGAGGGGTGGTGTAAATCAAGATATGCCAATAGCTATGGGAATAAAATCGTGAAGTAAACCATTACAGACCAGAGCAGCAGGGGCGGATCGATCCAGGAATTCCGTAGAGGGGAGGCGCCTTTACAAAATTAAAGGGGGGGGGGGGGGCGCACGCCCCCAACTTTTTCTTTATATTTGTTTTGTTTTTTAAAAAAAATAAAGAGGGGGTACGCGCCATGTGCACCCCCCTCTGTGCCACGTGCACCCCCCTCTGCATCCGCCACTGCCATTGGTAGTTTATCAGTCGCACAAACATTTCATCACATTTTCTGTTTTTAAAGAGAAAGTCTTACAAGAACTAATTAATGACGTGATGATGTATGAAATAGGGTAATAGTAAAAATAAAACACAAACAAACTAACAATGTAGTATCTTTCAGCTCAATCCCATGCCCAGATTATTTTTGAAAGTTGATTAGGGTACATCATTGATATTTTAAAGAGGCTGGAAGGACATACTTGGAGCAAAAAAAGAAGGCATTCTGTAACGTAAATGTGGAGCAGAGAATGATGCATCATAGATAGATAGGGTTGTGAATACCGAATGTAAAATAGCACACCCACATGGAGTATATTTTTATCTTCACAACAATCTATTTATGGGTTATCAGATGAAATGGGCATGGTCTTTGAATGATTAATGAGCTTCATGGTCTTCGCCATCAACTTTTGTCATTATGTAATTGGTATTTTTGGAATTTTGAAAACCCAGTGCCCTTCTGTAGTCAATTTGACTCTGATATAGGAGACCATTGAACAAACAGATTGGTCGAAGTCCTGATGAAAATTAAACATCTCATGTAAAAATGTAACAGGATTTATTTTCTTTTCCTTCAAGGTGTTCATGAAATAGTGATATAGCTTGCAATCACATATGGAACTGTGATGAAATAATAGTATGAGTACCTCACAACTTTCTGTTTGAAAGGGATCAATTTGTGTTGGACAATATTTGATGCTTAATTCAGCAATCTCAGAAAGGAGGGACTCCAGTTTGCCATTCCCCGTTTGTAAATGAGAATCCGGCGTTGGTGCTAAAAGTCACGGAGGAGCCGTTGCCATGACGATGGGCATCAGTAGCCCACACTGACCAAATGAGAGATTTTGACCCGACCCCGTTCTCTTTTGCGAAATCATCAGAAGCTGGCAACGGACACGCCAGCCAACGCTAGCCGTGCCACAGGAGTTAATGAGAAGGACTGATGAGGTGAAACATCGCCCCGGCTTCCGCAGCATTTGGGAGGGATTCCATCTCGTGTGGACTTTCCGTCGAAACACTCCTCATCATCCAATCAGGAGAAAGTGCCATCAGACTCAAACGTCACACACATAGCAGAAACGTGTGTACACAGTGTGGACAGGGGCCTATTCGAGAACTGCAAGATAAATGCCACTATCTAATCATAGTGTGTTTTAATTTCAAGTCCTTTGCTATCAATTGGGCTTTGGCATCAGTGTCAATTGTGTGGGAAGAACAGAGTGCGTACTCGAAAGTTTAATTGTGCCTTCAGCAAGTATCAGAAGATGGAGTAGGATGTGCATTTTATCAAAGGAGGCGATAACAATGCCTTACAAGATATGACTGGACATATATATATATATATATATATATATATATATATATATATATATATATATATATATATATATTATATATAATATATCTTTTTGAGTTTTATATGCAAGTTTACACAGCCTGTTGTGGTGATAAGTTGTATTATTTGTTTGGCATTGGGATTCAAGCCCCAGAATGAAGAGAGAAATAATGCAAAGTAGAGGAGTGAAAGTGGGAATGAATGGATTTGTTATTTTTGGTATTCAAAAATTATGCAGTAGATGCAGATGTGGATGTTGATTGAGAGACAGCAAAAGAGAGAAAGGAATGAAAACAGTTACGAGTAATTGTGTCTGTGATGAGTATAGGGGACAATTTATTGTAGTCACTTTTAAAAAAAAAGAAGAAAATGAGAATAGAGCAATATTGACCAGTCGAAATGAGAGATCAGTTTGGAAGGCTAATACAGAAAAGAGAATGGAGGTTGGAAGTGGACATTGGTAGAAAGCAAATAGAGAACCAATTAATGTTTAGAAGAAAATGGCAATCAATCTCTTGAATGATGCTCTTGCTGCCGTGTTTTTCACCACCCGAGTCCCCGTTTATTGATCAGAGTGGGCAGTGCACGCGCAAAGACACGGAAAAAAAGGCAAGAATAGAGTAGCCGTGCAATGTGATGATGACTTTACCTGCTAATGAGTGCCGCTTAACAATTTAACAAATGAATGAATGAACGGCTCATGCGTGGGAACGAATGTACTGACCCAGTGACATTTCACGCACGCATCAAGCTCCTTGCATTGAGCGACGACGGGGCCTCCGTTTTCGTTTTTGCCATGGGCGGATTACCGACATGGAATTGTTCCTTCTGGTTGTGTCCTTTTGCATGCAAGGTTTTCTGCTCTTGATTAGAATCAGGGCCTCGATTTATCTGATGCTATTTCAAGCATATTTTTCCTTTCATTCCCATGCCTCATCCTTTTGAAGTAATTAAAAATTTGGTCAACTTTGGTCTTAACTTATTCTGTTAATTGCAGGCACATGGAAGCAGGAGATATTAATAGCATGTGATTTCTGGAGATTTTAACATTTCTGTAATGTTGTTTTGCTGAGAATAGAAATTAGAATAAATAGCATATTAGCAAGCACATTCAAGTATTCATATAGTTGTTCCTGTTGGTGTGTTGTACACTGTACATGGCAGTATGTTGTAGTTGGGTATTATCTTGCACACAGTGTGCTGCAGATGATGATATGTTGCTCATGATTATAATATGTTGTAGAAAGTGATGTAGTGTGGACATCGATGTGTCATCCATGGTGATGTATTCCAGATGGTAATTTTGGTGATTTGTTACATTTTTGGATTCAGGGAATGGTGGAATCGGTTGAGGAACTTGGGGTGCTTGAAATGTGAACTTTATTGAATTGATTGGTATTCCCATTAATGCCCCGGAGATGAGGGATTGTGTTTGCTTGCAATTATGACATATTTCTAGCGTCCCTCTTTAAAGAGAAGGTCTTACATTTTAGTTGAAACTTCAGCTGTGCAGCTTCATTTACACAGTAGAAACAGTGTGGTATGGTGGGTTATACCATAGGTTCATAAACAGGAGACCCTTGAGTTCAAGTCCAGTTTTGCTCCAGAAAGTGTTTTCCAAATAAACTGTATCACAATTGAATATTTGAAAATTGGACATGCATGTACATCCACAATAGGGGTTACTAGTTGCAGGAGAATGTGTGTAGATACATTCAATTCTGAGGTTACATTTTTGAGGTAATTTACATTGCATTCTTTGCATGTTTTTCCTTCATGTTTCCAGACCCATTCATGGCTCGGGTCCCCATGGAGATGCCGGGCATCATGGGAAGCATTCCAAGGCAGAGCGTAAGCTGTCCAGCAAGTCAAAAGGAAGTATCTCCACTGCTGCTGCAAGAAGGGAAGAGCAACAGGTAGGCAACTTGCATGGGTTACAGAATGATCATATAAATTGCCAGAAGCACTTGGGAATATACCAGAGATCCTCCAAGTCCAGATATTGGGAGTAACTGTCCTTGATTCGAAGATTAATCAGAAGAATAGGGGGAACCCTAGAGTCTTCCAAAATTTGTCCTGACTGCTGTTATGAAAGTACTCTGTGAACAAGCAAAAAAATTAGAGATTAAGGCATATGGTTGTTGTTACCCACTTTTGTTCCTTACAGCCATGAACTTGGAAAGAATATAATTGTGATAATGTCAAACTTATCCTAATATTTTATTGAACTCGTCCTGTTCGACAAGCATTGGACAAAGTGTCAGTCATTACTGCTGTAGTAGTTTACACAGCATTGCAACACACACAAGTGCTTCTGTATTGTGGTAAAGATTTTAAGAGTAATGTGGAAACGTCGTGCTCTGCCCGCGGTTTGTAGGGCTGCTCCACATAATTTTTGGTTGAGCTGTACATGAAATCCAGTGGGGTCTCGAGACCAAAGTGAATGAATGAATTTAGGCAGGGGCCCCCTCACATATTCATGCACACTCCTAATCGGGCTTACAGGCTAGCGTTTGATGGAAATCCCACACTGACGCCTTCAAAGCATCACATTGGATTACAAGGTCAGAACAGTCGTTAAGCTGCATTAGCTTTTCATAAATTCCACCCCAAAGGATTTTGGTAATTTTAAGCTACCCAATGTGATCCCCCTCCCTCACCCCACCGCACCCCCCACCCCACCCCACCCCTCACCCCATTCATCAGCTTTAGATACCAGGAGTAGATGAGAAAGAAGTGAACATGGAAAGAAACCTCTTCAGGGATATGTGTGTGATTAACGTGGGACTGTTGCAGTAGCTGCCATTAATTTCCTCATCAGGAGATAATAGTAATATGTATAATATATTTAACTTCCTGCAGTGCCTTCTACTAATGTAAAACATGATATTTTCAGGGCGTTAAATTTTTGCGAATCGGAGCCGATGGCCTTTTTTCGCGGCATGAAATATTCGCGAGTTGCCTCTAACATTTAATGCATATAGTGTAGACAAGAACTTTCGCGTGCGTTTTAATTTTGCGGATCTTGGCTCGCGCGAAATATAGCGAAATTGAAATGCATTTAAACATTCCTCGTTTTACAGTATTTGCCTATGTCCCTGATCATCTTATTTTCTTCTTCCAACTCTAGCACACCAGGCTTGACACATAGCCTTGAATTTTTACATATAGTTGCAATATGGTGCATTAATATCTCTTTTTCTGGTGTTACCATGGTAAAATATGTGTGAAAGATCTCATAATTTTTGTCTGTCTTTCCATTTCTCCTCTACACATACACACCATGTCACATGCACACATTAATATAGCAAACTTCAAGCAAGTGATAACTTTTCTGATTTAAGAGTGACATCCATCAGGTCAGTGCAATAATGTGCCAACCGCTGTGATGAAAATGAAGTTTTCATCAAAAAAGGTTTCTTCCTCGATTACATATTACATAGCGTATCAGATGAAGGGTGGATGCAGTGTCCGTGTGCTCTGCATTTAGAGAGAAGCATCATAGTGCAGATTATTTGAGTATGTCCCCATCATATCACGATTTGAATGATGCAAGAGTTTGTAAATGGTCAGTATGAAGAGGAAAACAAAAATTGAAATGTAGGAATTCACTGAGTGATGTGGGAGGAAGTTGTGAACAGTTTGTGAGACTTTATGGATTGATGATCTTATTGATGAAAAAAAAAGAAGTCTTCATTAATTTTCAAGGAGAAGAATGGATGCTGGGCAGTGGGACCCTGTGAGAACTGTGATCTCATGTTCCTGCCTAGCCGGTCAGCACGGAATACATTGGAATGTGGTTGCCACAATAAAGGAGTTCGCTGGGCCCTTCGTCAAAGACGTGTACCGAAGCGTGAACCTGCACCACTTCTATTGTTCCTTGTCCTCCCATTCTCATTCACCACCCTCACTCTCTCTCTCACCCCCTTTCCTCTTTTCCATCCCCCCCCCCCAGCCCTTTTACTTCTAATATGAGTGCGTGTGCAGCGTTGAAAGGGGGGCTTTTGTCGTCGGGAGGGGTGCAGTGTGCTCCCAGAGTGGAATATAATAGAACTTGTCAACGCGTCGTACATGTGGTCTCCCACAGTGCCGGATTTCGACAATACACCACAAAGTTTGCGATTCCTTGTTGTTGTCTCATTTGGCACCAGTTTTTTTGTTTTTGCCCCCCCCTTGGAAGAAGAAGTGCTGGATGACAGCGGGTGGAAGGTACTCTGCGGAAAAGATGTCATAATTTGGAGGTAATCGCTGATCTGTAACTTTTCTCGCCGCCCTTTGTAGTTGGCTGCCCGTGCACGATGCAGTGAGTGAGTGGTATCCCCCGAAACCTGTTTTTTGTTCGCGGTCTCTTATTTGATGGGGGAGGTTAGAGACCAATTGTGGTTTCTAGGTCAGGCTGAAGAGTTTGTGAGTGTTCGTAACACACCGGCGTATTGGCACGTTGTGCTATAGCACAAGAAGAAGGAAGAAGAGCTGTGATGTTATGTATACAAACAGTGAGATGATACTAAGTGACATGTCAATCTATCCTGCTTTATTGTGTTTCGCCGGCAAGAAGTTATCAAGTATGTTGTAAATTTGGATGTAGAAATATTGTATTTTCAAAGCTCTTCCACCTGTTGATTTAAGGGAAGATTTTTTTTTTTTTTTTGGTCGAATCTAATGGAATTTCGAAATTGCCTGTGATTTTGTTTGAGGATGTGGATGCAGAATGGCAGTTTTTTGTGCATAAGTAAATATTTATTACATCAACAGGATGTAGTTTTAGTTCCAGTTCATCAGAAACTTCCAATCCATGTCAGCATTTCATTTGCCGAATTGATAACTTACTCTTCCTTTCAGAATCACATGTTCCATATTCAATTGGAATAATTTCTTTGTCTCTCAAAATCTGGGCTTATTTTCCGTAAGGAAGCATTTTTTTTAAAAACAACATTCTTATGACTGTTTTAAGAAAAGTGTGACCTCGAGATGATATGTTTACAATCATCCAACCTGGCAGTTAGATATGATGTAGAATGTGTGGTAATCAAGAGAATCCCTGCATCATATCATCTCTTTTCATACTTTAACCCATTGAGGATGAGCTAATTTTGCTATATCACGCATTTCCCGTAGACACCTGCGCGAGTATATTCGGAACCAGTCTTCAGTGGGTTAAACTCTGTGGAAAGCTTCTTGTTGTCCTCACTTTGATATGATGAGAACTGTGTCGCTAAATTTTTTTTTTTTTCCTCTGGCTGTGCTGATATCTGTACCAACAACACTTTTATCAAATCAAAAAGGCAGTATTTCATTTGGTATCCAGCAGAGGTATTGTGTAGTATCCTAAACCTGCTTTATCAATACATACTGTATACAAATGGCATTGAAGTTGACTAGGGAGTCCTTTACAGAACCCTTATTGGATATGATATGTGGCAGAGTGTTTTTGAACCTTGAAATGCAATTTGCCTAAATAGGCAGCTTGTGGAGGCAATCAGAATCCATTTCTTTTCTCTTCAGCCCGTGGTGTCAGTCCACACGTGGTGCAAAAAGACCCATCTCACACCTAGCGATTCAGCCTTCATCGCTCATTACGCCGTAATGGGGGACGATTGCGAGCTGAATTAGGAGGAAATTACAACATCGGGCGAGATAATTCCCTGGTTCATATTTATCTGCAGGTCGACTTAAATGGTCAAACTGATATTTGATTGAGAGTGTACATGCTGGTGAGGTGGTATGCAAATGCTGACCTAGTTTACAGAAGTTATAGCGGATTACCGGGAGTGGCTTTCGAAAGGACAATTATTTGGATTGCGATAATCCGATCTGCTCCAGCTCAGTCCAGTGTTGCAATACATTCAGAGTTGTGCATGAGGAATCATATCCCCTTTCAGACTTCTTGAAGTGTGTGCAGCCTGGAGTATGGCGTGAGATATGCAGAATCTTATCTTTGAGCCCTGGGAAAGCATTGTAGAAATGCACCATGCCAAATCTCATGCAGAAACACTTTCCAAATCAGAGCAATGTCTGTTGTAGAGTGCATCGCTTAGTTTAAAAACTTTAATCTGATGTATAATTTTCATTTTTATTTTGAGTCTGATATGAAATCTACCTGCTGAGTAGATTTCAGATGTGGACAGAACAATAAGAGTTAATTCAGCGTGATGTCATGTAAAGTTTAAAGCCAGCAGCAGAGTAATCTGCAGTTTGATTGATTGAACTGTGCCAAGTGCATTTCAGATTGGATCTAATTGGTTTACGCTCTTGTGTGACTTTCATTAATGCGACTATACAATGCAAATGCATGTAGACTTATATTAATTCATAATACCCTGATTATCATTTATGTGGCCAAAAGAATGTCTAAATATTTGGCAATGCCATATGAAATATTTCATATTCGTTTTTCTTCAGAAAACTTGGATATGTCTACATAAAACATAACAAAACCTTCCGTACTAAGATTCTGATTATGACATCGTCTGTCAATCACTTGTAAAGTATTAATTTGATTAACAGAAGACATTGGAATGCACCTTGCCGTAGACTGAGCATAACTTGCATGTCCCTCCCCCCCCCCCCCCCCATCAGTAGAATGAAAACATGCAAGTTATGCTCAGTCTTTGGAAAAGTGCCTCCCAATGTCTTTTGTTAATCATATTAGTACTTGATTAGTGATTGATTGATGATGTCATTGACAAGTATGGATTTTTTGTTTGTTAGTGAGTAGATCCAATGATTAAAGAAAAATGGGGAAAAAAAATCAAGAAATGTATGGAACATATTTCTGTATATATGTGGCCACACAAGTGATGATCAGGGTATAATAAATCGACACAGGTCAACATGTATTTGCATCGCATAGTTCCTTTAAAGAAATTAAAGAAAAAAAACCACACACACACAAACTGGAAGATTGTGTATATATGGTGTCCCATGCATACCACTGTGGATGGTTTGCTTAACTTTGAAACCATTTGTACAGTATGTCCAAAAAAAAAATTACAATCAGATTGTCGCATTGATAACACCCAGTATGATTAAAGTGTCTAAATGCTACTTCAGAATCTTAAAATATAACATCTTAGCTCTATTTTGCAGAAAACCCCATTCAGTTTGGTTAAGCAGTCACAGAGAAATGTGGATTGTTGTAAAGCATGTCATGAGTCTGATTCTTCCAAGTTTAGCATTTCGATGCTCTTGTGTGTGAATACAATAGACAGAACTTGGAGGGAAGAGATTCCTGACATCCTCTACAAAACTCCTCATTTCTCTTTGACCACTGAAGCAAATCGAATGGGGTTTTCTGTAAGATGTGGGCAATGAGTTATAGTTTCATACCCTGAATTTGTATTTAGATTGATTCACTATTTTTAAAGATATCTTTGCAAAGGGTCCCGTTGTAATTTTTTTTTTTTGGACATACGGTATATTAAAGATACAGCATGATGCAACTCTCCATGGCCTTCACTTCTTTGGTACTGTATTCTCAGTTCTGTTTTCACATTGTATTCCTATGATGTGGCAACAGTGAACTTGTCCCATCCATCATTCCATGCCATCAGGTACCGAGAACAAGAGACTCAGGCCTGCACATACCAGCATGGTGAATGATATTTGGGAATCGGTGAGTTCGCTGGGTGTTGAATTCCTAGGATATTGTTGAAAGCTGATAGTACCACCTAGATGCCACTTGCTGATGACTTCCTTTCTTGCAAGTGATGACACATTTATGGAGTTGCTAAGCAGAAACAAAGCAAAGCTATTAATATCTTAAAGAATTTTAATTAAATTCACAAATATATAAAAATGATATCTAAAGAAATCTACAAGAAAGAAAAAGAGAAAAGAAACTTCTACATAAACGAAACAAGAGGCTTAATATCAGGAGGAAAATACACTGTAAATGATTAAGAGAATTGGATATGTGGCCTTTGCACCAGAAGAGAAGCAGTGAACAGTGATTGTCAAATGAAGAACAGTTCTAGATCATGCACATTTATGTAGCACTACCACCTATTACAACCCCACTGCCTGTCATCTTAGCCACTTCTTTGTGTGGTCAAAGAATAATTTTACACTTTGATGATATTCGTGGATGGGATTTTTTATTTTTTTTTTCTGGCATGACCTTTCATTTCCATTTGCTTGCACACATAGGGTTCTTGAACATTACTTTCTCATCTTACAGACTTGTAGTATGAAAAGTCAGTGATGCTAAT
This sequence comes from Diadema setosum, assembly GCF_964275005.1. Classification (NCBI taxonomy): domain Eukaryota; kingdom Metazoa; phylum Echinodermata; class Echinoidea; order Diadematoida; family Diadematidae; genus Diadema; species Diadema setosum. Next base: position 12,181,986 of record NC_092686.1, on the reverse strand, counting down.
CAGTCCCACACTATTAAAGTAATGTGTTGTTAACACAAAAAGAAAGAAAAAAGGCAGCTAGACGAACACATACACACGTATTTGGTTTACATGGTATACTAAAAAATAAAAAAATTGTTTGCTAAATGTGAATACACTTTACGTCCACTTCAAATTTCAAACATCCAGTTTCAGAGTTTTGCTGACTTCCTGAATAAATTGCTGCTCTTTTCACAGACTATTTGTCTCGAAGACACATCACAAACACAATGTTTGGCGTATAATATGACTGGTATAACCCTTCCAGAAAAAAAAAAAAAAAAAAAGCTTTCCTCTGGCAAAGCACCTCACAGTATTTGTGTCCATTATTCATCACACAATTATTCTCTGTGTCGTAAGACTTTTCACTCAATCATGTGATTTTGTGCACATACTCAGTATATAAAGTGTGTGTATGAATGTATTTTGTAGCTGTGTCTTTTGTGCAAAACTATCGGTGACATTACAATTTTCTATAGTATACCAAAATTTTTGACACAAATCTCACGATCACACCCGTTCTACCCATCAGTTACAAAAGCACAGCCTTTTTGCTGATATTTCTAATAATATAGATTAAATACAGCCATATACGGGGCTGGATGACTCTTTTTTTTTCATTGTTTTGTTTTCTTTGGTCTACACTTTGCTCATCACAAGCCCCATATCTAGTTCAGGTTCAAAAGTAAAACACTGGAAAATCTATGCAATCACCAGTTTGATAAGTACTGCCCCCACCCCCTTCTGCCGTTCTGCTGCAGAGCGCAGAATTTCGCTAATAAAGTTTGCATTCTCGCGATTCCACGGCAACCATTCGTTAATTGATCCACTCAAGCCCCAGTTTCATTATGTGTATCCTTCCAATTGTGCGCAGGAAAGGTCTGCCAATAGACCGAAAGCAACAGTCAAGGCCGTGCGATGTGTTACGGCAGCTTTTTGCCCAGTGGGGCATGAAAGATGAAGAGGTTTAGGAGCAAGGTATAATTTGCAGGAGGAATGGCTTTTATATATGTGTACATTAATTTCATTTTTTCTTCTGCGTGATAAGGTAATCTTGTCAGTGGAGCGAGATGCCACTACATCATCAGAAATGAGATGCCTTCAACTTTTTTTTTTTCTTCACCCTTTTCCATCTTTGTTGTATCATGTAGCTGCTCCTGCCTTGTAATTAATTCTTGAAACTTGTTGATATTGCAGCCATAATTGATCCATTATCTTATATCCTGATAGGGTCGTATCGTATTTAGAATTTGACATTTGCCCAGTGTCTAATTTGGCAATTTATTATCATAAACCACATCTTATCAAAGCTGTGCAGCATCAACTACACGTGTAATTCCTTTATTTTTTTTCCCTCTCTCTGTCTCTCTCACTTTCATTGTAGTCACTGTTAAATGAGGAATGTTAACATGCATTTTAGTTTCGCAAATTTTGCGAGAGCCAAGATTTGCAAAATTGAAATGTATGTGAAAGTTCTTGTTTACACTAGGGTCCTATATATGATGAATGCCAATGACAGTTCAGGATAATTTCATGCCACAAAAGAAAAGGCCATCGGCTTCAATTCGTGAAAATTTCATGCCGCAAAAATATCTTGCTGTGCAGTATTTGATATTTACAGATTGATCGTGTCGTGGGTTTTTGTAATGACTGCTGCATTTCGGGGGCACGATCATCACACATGTGCTTACGCGTGTAGCTGAATCAAATTAGAACTTGACAGCAATGGATCACTTATATTAACGTGATTGTTTATGGACTCGGTTTGGTGACTTGTATAGCAAAGGAGATATTTTTTAGGGGTAGCAAGAGTGGGCGCAGACAGGCAAATGAATAAAGACAGACATAGTGTATTTTGTCTCCAGTATTTGATACATTCAGTAAATTTCTGTGATTTAAGCATGGGTAATGGCATGAAAGCCCCCTTTATGATTCAGACATTCCTTGTAGAAAAGGCAGTGGGGAAAGGGTGCAGTGTTGTTCTATGTTTTGCTATTGTTTTCTATTGTGCAGAACTATGTGCATGCAACTCATGTGCAGTATTTCACTCTTAAAGAAACTTAAGCCAGTCTCTGAGGGCAGAATGTTCAAAACTGACTCACCATAGACTAGACATGAAGGAATATTGTAACTTAATATCTACTTGTGATAGGACCTGATATGGAATTGGGGTATAGACGGGTGTCAGAGGTTTAGAATTTCATAACGTAAAGATAGGCGCCATTAACTTATGATATTACCATGACATCAATTCCTGAATAATGTCTCTCCCCTAGGCCCCCCCCCCCAAAAAAAAAAACAGCAACAACACACTAAAAAACAACAGAAAGTCTGGTAATAATTCTGTGAGTAGCACACACAAGAGTTAATATCTGTGTTTGTTGGGCTTAATAGCTCAGGTACGTGTTACGTGCTTCAGAATATAAAAGTATTACATCATTATTAAACCAGTAGATGTCTCTATGCTTTTAGTTTTCTCAATCAACAATCTTTTACCTTCTTCCTTCTCTGACTTTCCTACCTTCCGCCTCTTACTTCCTCTGTTATCACTCTATCTCTCTATCCTCTCTCTCTCTCGCTCTCCCTGCCGAGATGCACAAATGAATTGGCCGTGACCTGCTTACAGACTGCATGAGAAAAGCAGTGAAATATTGACACCAGTCCGGTTATCAATAACTCGCCCATCACTCCCAACCATCATCGATTGTGGGTGGGGAGGGGGACAAAAAAATTATTCAATAATTCATCAGCTGCCTGAGTGTCTCCATCCTCTAACGTGTATCATCCATCCAGCATCCCTTTTTTTCTGAGCACCCCTGACATTGTCTCCTCTCCACTTTTTTTATCCCCTTTAACTCATCACCTTCCAGAATTTTTATTATTTTTTTTTTGTTCATTGTTAACCTGTTGAGGATGGACTGATTTTGCTATAACATGCATTTCCCATAGATACCTGCTTGAGTATTCTCAAGACTCGTCTTTAATGGCTTAAAGTTTGATAGGGTAGAGTGAAAAATCTATTATTTGAGCCTTCCCTTGTTCATATTTACAGCCAAACCTGCCTTAGTGGCCACCTGTCTATAGTGGCCACTCTTTTCACCTGGAGCGGTCACTATAGACAGGTTTGACAGTAGACAGTATCAGAATTTAAGAAAACCCTCTAAATTGCAAAATTTTTAACTGAGTCTGAAAATATGCAACCCATCACAGAAGATGTAAGCGTTTGTTTCTTTCTTTCTGAAACAGTTTTTTTTTTTTTTTTTTTGGGGGGGGGATAAATTTCTGATTTTGTGCAAAAGTAATGAATTGAACCGATTCTAACTAAAATGTTTCCACTAGAAGCTTAAACTCAGAGATTTTCAGCATTGATTGGTTACAATTTAAAGAACAAAACTAGACAAGTTTGTGTCTAGAAATTATTCAGGCTTCACAACAAGGGATTGTGCTTCTATTTTAATGCACTTGGCCACAGGGCAGTGAATTCATGTGATGTCAATTCTATCCTAAAATAGGTTAGAATGTGACTCGTGAATGGTGCTATTTTAAGCTTTTCCACAGAGTGACTGAATTCATTAGACAGAATACCTGTATAAAATTGATCAAAATCTGTTGGATGCCCGAAACCATTACCAACGGGTACGTCATAATTTCATCATCATTTGTAATCACATTTACATCCATTTGCTTGTTTTACGGTACAACTGTACTTGCGAATAAACACACCAATACATAATATACCTTTGGTACACATGCACAGGCATGCATACACACACACACACACACACACACACACACACACACACACACACACACACATACACACAAATGCAGATGGACATCATAATGTCCTTCAAATGTTAACATCCCGATTATAGGCTTTTTAATTCTTCAGCAGTTTTTTTCTGATATTTAAGATACTGTTCAAGTAACCACATTCAAAAAGTACATGTATGAAATCACACATGATTCTGTGACAATTTTGTATCATTTGGAAACAATCGAATACTTTAGTTAAAAGTGCAAAGAAATAGTTAATGTTAGCATTTTCATTAAAAATGGATGTTTGCCCTATAATAGACAAACCAGTGCATGATATCTCAAGTACAAATTCATGTAAAACTGAACCATGGAAGTTATTTACTGCACAAATACTATAAGGGATACTGCATAACATACATGTATGTTTCAGTCACATGACCAAGATAACTATTTTGAATAGCCTATAAAGGGTGTGTGAGATCAAGGAGGTATACCTCGTTGGTTCTATCATAGTATTAAGCAGGCAGTCAGCTGTTGCTTGAAATACATATCATTTTTGTTTCAATTCTGTATCACATTTTTGTGATGATCACGATTTGTGTGGATGATATGAACATCAGCTGTGTGTAGGTTTTAATTGTTATAGCATTATTAAACATCACATAAAAACTAGCCATGAGAACAGTGCACAGATGTTTCATCTGTTTCACTGGACATCTGAATAGACCTTACTTATTATTTTCAAAAAATTGAAAAAATAATGCATTACCGGCTGGTATGCTATAATGATGGGAGGAGTTGCATAGGGTGTCATTGTTACAGATGCTCAGTTTGTTACCTTTTGTGTGATGTATTTGTTTGTTGGAAGTGTTAAAATGAAGTTTGTAGTACGGACAACTGACCCTGAGATAATCACAGCATTTGGGAAAGGGACATTGTGGTAACTGGATGAAAATACAAAGAAAATATAAAGAGCAAACTTTCCCCCATGTAACAAGAAGAGAGAGAGAGGGTGTGTGTGTGTGTGGGGGGGGGGGGGATGGGAAGAAAAAAGGAGACAGGTTCAAGTTTCACACTTATCCCCTGTAATAAGTGTCAACATCACCGCGGATTCTCCCAGGAATCGCACCTCTCAACCGGTTTTATCCTGCAAAGAGAATTTATGCCGGAGAACACATGTTTCCCTGGCTGTGTTGCAATGCTCGCTCGGGTGTCGGTGAGAGCTTTTCGGAGGGGCGTCATCTTGCAAGGGAATGCGACCAGAATCAACCCACGTCACGCGGGGTATCCCTCCAACGGCATTCAATGCCAATTTTCTGCCTGACAGAAGCTATTGTTTAGGTATTATGTCCATGGAAGCAACATGTGCGCTAGTTTCATTAGATATTGAATTTTTTTTTCTTCGATCGTCCGCCATTGAGGGCTAACAATGGACAGTGTATTTCGTAATAAATTGCATGTCATATCTGAGTGTGTGTGTGTGTGTAGGGGATACTGTACATAAGTGTATGTACAATCTGTAAGTGTGTCTGTGTGTCTGTGTGTGTGTGTGTGTGAAAATTTGGAGTAGCAGAATTTGTGGAAGATGGGAGGGAGAGTTAATATGCTTGTTGGATATAGAGAGTGCTCCAGGGTGCTCCAGCTCCAATTGGCAGTGGTGTGTCAATGCCTCGGTGGTGGTACAATGCTCCATCGGGGGGGAGGGAGGGAGGGCACGATCGTCGCCGCTTCCATCTGGCTGGTATCCAAGCAGCACGCCATGGAAGTCATCATTCCTCCACGCACTGCTAATAGGGATGAGCTTTGCCCCGATCCCTCGTGTGATGGGACTACACACACTGGCACAATGCACTCCTGCCTGCGTACTACACACTAATAGCCAGGGGCAGGTGGTTCTCTCGTTTGGGCACAAGAGTTACCATGGCTGTGCTCACGAGATGGAAACTCTGGCCTACCGACATCAGCCGGGTAGATAGGCACCAGTGCTTGCTGTGAGGATGTACTAGTATCCTGTGGTGAGATATCACTTCTTCTTTTTTTTTTCTTCTCTCTCTCCTTCTTCAGTGGCATATTGTGGTGGTGTGGTTGGTGATTGCACGTTAATTGTGTGCTTTATGGTTTGGCGCTCGTTAGCCGTTTAGGGAAGTGACAGCTCTAAATGGGCTGCTCTCAGAACGGGTACAAATCTGTTTACACTGGCCTTGTCACGTATTGTGCCGATGTGGGAGGAATACAAACGCTCCTAGTAGTTGAGGTAATACTAAGAGGCCCCTGCGTGGTAGAAAGTGGATAGGGAACAAGGGAGAGAGTACCAATGGGAACTCAATGGAAGTTGGAAGAGAATGGGGGATGGGGGGGGGGGGACAGTAGAGTGTCTTGTGGCTTAGTGCACATTTGCATATAACTGGCAGGCAAACATCAACGATACGCAAACAGGAGGTGAGATGGTTGTAGGGGTATTTCTCCTGTCTTGATCCCCCCCCCCCCACACCATTCAAATTAAATTGATTTAATGGCGTGTGTGGCTGAAGTCGACAATAAATCGGTTGTGTTGGCTCAAAGGGCATCCTTCGGCACCGATAATGGAGAGAATAGAGGCCCAAGGAGATGACAACACCCAATAGTCCCATTCACAGGCTTGGGCGCAAGGAGCATTCCTGCTATTGTCGACATCAAAGATCCGCACATCCGTGATCTCATCCCATTGATGCATGTGAGTGGAACATGTTCTCCGTCCATGGATTGTGCAGGTAACATCGTAATACGGTGCCACGGCAGTTAATATGCTATGTGTCATGCAGTTAGTCTTGCACCATACTATTAAAGTCAGATGATTACTGTCCCCTGAACCCACTCAGGATTATTAGGTTATCAGACTGGTCGCCAAAAGCTACTACTAACCTCACTGTATAAAACTACCATATAAAACTTACAGCAAGGCTGCCGTGTGCAATGGGAGTAGCATTTTAAGAACCTAGCTGTACTTTTAAGAGTACAAGTATAACTTAGAGCCTTGTCAAATGAAGCAAATTCTCTACTCATAATAGATGAGTAAGCTTGTCTTCCTTTCTTCTTGATCTTGTCATGAAGTGTATATGAGATGTGTGCACACGAGTAATTATTTGTGCAACACATTTGATAACTTTGTTAGATGACATGCAGTTTTTCACTTCCTCTTGAGAATGTAAGAAAGACTTGTATGCCACTCGCACGATACATGCCACTTTGCTAATCCTGTCTTTGTAGCAATGTTGAAAAAATGATAGCAAGACTTTGATATTTCACTCACTAGCAATCCAAACTCATGCAACCGGCAGAATATTCTTTCAGCATTTCTTATTGTTGATACCACTGTAATTTCAAACTTTTGTACAGATGAAGAATGGTACAGCTGAAGAACGAGACATTAGATACATTGTGTACCTGTTAACCTGTGGCACCATCCACATACTACTGAGTAATTAGCTCTCCAAGAACACTCCTGCACTTTGCTATCTACTGTTGATGTGCAGAAAATGGTATTAGTGTCATGAATCTTTTTATTTTTGTGTGTTTTTTCTTAGTTCTCCATTTTCATTTCTGTCATCATCAGGTTGACCACTATATTAGTGTCATGAATCTTTTTATTTTCGTGTGTTTTTTCTTAGTTATCTTGTTCATTTTCATTTCTGTCATCATCAGGTTGACCACTGTAATATACAAGATCTTAGTCTGCATGCCCTATGTATTAATTATCATCATTATCATTATCTTTGTATGTCATCATTTTATTAGGATTAACTGCCGTTTCTTGTATAGTGTTATAGTGCCAGTACCATCTTCATCTAGGCCAATGTGTCATATCATGTAAATCACTGATGCTGTTATCATTATTAGGTAGTGATGATAGATGACTGTCTTCAATGATTTTTATATTAATAGATTTGGCATCTTTACTGGCTCCAACAACTATCATTTGCTTTGTCATCATCCAACATCTTTTATGATGTGGTAGCTGAAACTCAGCTCAAGTCCTGGGCTAGGATCCCCAGACCTGGCCCCTCTTGTCAACCACCACCGCTCTTGATGGCTTGGTGGTAGCCAGTTCCCATGGCTTGTTTGCCACAGTCCCACTTACTCCCTCTCCCTCTCCCACACTCTCACACTTTACACACATTATACTCTCACTTTTTCCCCCTCTCATACACTCTCACTTGGTGTGATGCAGCCACCCTCCATACCCGCGCTGCTGCTCTTGCCACGGTGTACTTCATGGATTGGTCTCCTCACACAATAGCCCGCTACTGTTATGCTAATGATGGCTACTCTTTGCCCAGTCAATAATAGCCCCGGCTGTCCCTGTACTTTCTTCCTCTGCAACGGGACTTTGAATACACCTTCGCTTTCCCATCAATTAGCTGTATAATAGGTGATGTATGGCTGTCGTGTGTGAAGGTGTGTGTGTGTGTGTCAGTATGCTGTTAGTAGCATTGTAGTGTAGCAGTAATAGTACGGTAATAGTGATGGGGGGGGGGGTTGTAATATGATTGGGAAAGCTGTCACATGCCATTATCCTGAATTTAGAGTCCTCTCATTCTCCTTTTGGAGAAAGTAAAGTCGGGCAAGCGTGTGGGTCAAAGCAAAACTCAAGCAAAAGTGCAACTCTTGTGTTAATTACCTGCCAGGTCTGTATAAAGGGGGTAAGTAGTTACAGTGGTACACTCAGTCAAGGATGGTTCTGCATCACGTAGGTCAGATACGGTTGCCATGGTGCCATGATGTGTTCTATTTAGCCTTTCCTCTGATGACTTCTTTAGTTTTCCTATATGCTTGGCAAAGCAAGTATGATTCCATTTGATGGCTACAACTAATTGTACCATGTACGTGTAAGAATTTGAAGAAAAAGTATTCTTTGCTTCCCATTGCCGTATTTTGAGGGAATTTGTTGGTTATTTTATATTTGTTTTTATTTCTTTGGTAATCAATGTGTAAAAATTGACCTGTTGAGCCACTGATTAGAAATGTGTCAATTCTTATCACTAGATTACTCTATTTGACAGTGAGTACTTCATTCTCTTATGGAAAAAAAAAATGGATTAGGGCAAATACTGTTGGTGCACACATGCAATGTACTTTCTCCATTAACATGCCAATTAGAAAATCCATTCTATAGGGATGGTAATACTGCACTTTCTGGTGATGAGATGTCAAAGTATGTCATGTCAATTGTACCTGTAGCAGAAGCAACTCTGCGACGGTGATGGTGATGGTAATGATGATAATGACAACTGTCGCAATCATTATTAATCATCTTGGTAGTCTTGTCATTTATAATATGTTAATTTTTGTGTCATTCTTCAGGAGAGAGATAAGATGATAATGCGTGTCCATGAGTTGCACTCTGTAGCTGATGTTACTTATGTCTAAATTAAAAAGTCTGCAAGGGGTGAGGGGGATGTGGGAAAGGGCTACAAGGCTCCATGCTAGACAACTCTGTCCTCGCACTAACAGTAACCTGAGATTTAGCCTTGGCGGTGGGGCACCTGTAGATAGAGCACAGGCGCCAAGGCCGCAAGCTCCGGAGACCTTCACTCTGATTTATATAAATCCAGCCAGAGTGTCTAGGAGGAGGAAGAACAGCGAGAGGAGCAAGATGCTGTAAATAGGCGGGAAGCGGGTAAGGAAACGGTTGCCGTGGTATCGTGCCTTAAGACTTGCACAGAGGGATGGGAAGGGTGAAGATATAACATTCAGTGCATCTGCTTTTCTCATTGAGGAATCTCAGTTTGTAGATTTGAGTCAGGATATCCATGCCTTTTTGCAAATTAGCTTTGTAAGCTTTATAAGATTTGTGCATTCTAACATTTACCTCCATGTTGTTATCCCAGTATTTGGTTTGATTTGTGTAGATTCTTCCACATTGCCATTGGCGAACAGTAAACAACAATCTTGTCTGTTGACATACAAGTATATATACTGTAGTGGTACAAATGAAGTGCATGTTTTCAATGCGCATCAAAGTTATTTGCTTTTATGAGAAGAAATGAGTTCCTTTATGATTTCAACTGTTCCATAAGTTATGGCTACTTTTCATTTCATTTATTTCCACTTCACATCAGGATTGGGTTTACAAAAGTTGCATTAAAAAAAAATGTGTGATATCAAACATGATAGTGGCAGAATCATTAGGAGCACAAAAAATAGGCTGATAGAAAATGATTCTATGATGAATATTATGACTGTCTTTATACAAGACATTTTACTACAGGTACTGTTTAAGCATCATGTCACATTTTACTCTTACCTATATTTTTGTTACAACCATGTTGCCATTGATGGTTTGGTAAGCATGTATCATTTATTTTGCGTGTAATACAATGTACATTGTAGGATGCGAATTGCTAAAACACAACCTGACTGGTCTTTCAAGTGTGTAGATGTTCCCAAGTTACAAACACAGTGCAAACAAGCAAAGATCAGCATAGACATATTTGTTCGTCAGATGAATGATGGGGAAAAACACTTCTGATTTGAAGTAAATTTGTACCTTCTGGAGAGAATGCACTGATTGAAAAAGGCCAAGTTGGACTCCTGCGTATTAAGTATAATTGATGATATAAATGTTCTTTTAACAGCTCTATTTTATTAGCTTTGAACCTGTATGTTTACGAAATTTTGTCCTTTCTTGGCCAAAGGTCAAAATTCAATGACAAGCGACAAATAGTGCAGTCAGGTGATGTGAGGATGGTTTGTGTAATTGTATAAATTCTGCTGCACCTAATATGTGCCGGTTGGTCACTGCTTGTGTGCACAGTGGCTGAAACACACACACACACACACATACACACACTGTGTGGATGGATTGCCAGTAGATTGGTATAGGGACTCCTCCAGTGGTATTGAGATGTTAACACCTGCCTCCCTGTGGGTGAACTGAATTAGAAAGAATAGGGGCGCCCTGCCTCAATTCGCCGACTGCTTACGCTTGAACCTGAACTGCAGGTACACATACAAGGGGTGAAGATGAGAAGTGTTTCATTGAGAATTAAAGGGATGGTATAGTGATGGTTGAGATGGGGATTTAGGATTTAACTTTTGCAAGATAATTTGGAGCCATTCATATGAAATATCAAAGAGCATACATTCTATTCATAAGGGGAATAAAAAGTTTATTTGATGAAAATCACTTTTTGAAATGGCTGAGATGTCGGAAAAACAAACTAAAACAGAGTGGTCCTAATAAAAGGTGAGTCCCATATTCTATTAGGACCTCTTTGTTATTAATATTAAATATATCTCAGCCTTTTCAAAACCGATTTTCTTCAAATTAACATCTGATTCCTCGTATATAACTGTGTGCTCCTCAATATTTCGTATAAATGGTTTCTTATTGTCTAGCAAAAAGTTAAAATGTGAATCTCCATCTCAACCAAAACTATACCATCCCTTTAAAGGTATGTTGAGGGAGGCAGGAAAGAGAACTGATGGTGCAGCTCTTACCCTTGGTCTTGTCATTTGGAGTCCTCCTTAGGACTAACCTACAGTGTCTATCTACGTGGTTTCTGATAAATTCCAAAGGTTGCAGTGCCCGCACTTCTGCAAATATTATCATTTTGATTGCTCTGCTATGGTTCCTTGGCAACTATGGAATTTTTCTCATCATGGACGAGGTTTTCCCCTCTTTTGTTGTTGTTTTTTGCTCTTTCTCCATATCTTTCTGTTTTTTTCCTGTCATCGAGGCCTTTGTGTCTCGTATTTGGTTAGGACAAAAGGATGATAAATATTGATGTGGCCATATTCTTATAAAAACTCAAACAAGTGCCCCCTCCCCCATAGTATTCTCCATTGGACATGGCAAAGATACTTTTTTTTTTAATAATTCATATGATTTGGTCTTGACACAAGACTGCTGAGGTACATTAGATTTAAAGGGGCCAAACAGACAGTACTTAGACATTAGAGTCTACATTAAATCACATCTTCTTCTTCTTCTTCTTCTTCTTCTTCTTTTTCATCTTTGCCTCTGAGATGTACATTTGGTCTTAATATATTTTGGTACAAGGTTTCATCCAGTAAATGATGGGACCCTCCTGCTTTTTAGATCCTTACTGTAGCCTGCTAGTACATACATGTACATGTAAAGCTCCTTGTCAAAATGAAACTTTGACTTCCAGAGAGGCAAGAGCCAACATTGTATGCAAGCGCATATGCACTATATTCATTCAGATTGAGCAAGTTACAGTTAAAAAAAAAAAAAATCATATATACAATGTATTTTGCAAAAGTATCATGCCCAGGTCAGTACTAAATTCACAAGATCTGTTGAAATTTCTATGTTGTATGTATCATGACAGTTAAAACTGTATTAATCTTCCCACCATGTTTTTTTTTTAAAGCTTATTGTTTTGTTTTTTTTTTGTTATCATTTACTCGAGTCAATCCGAATGTTTGTCATTCTTTCTGTAACTCACCATCATAAAGTACTGCCATCTCTGGGTCACATATGTATTTATGGCCTTTTTGCCGTCAAACATTGTCCGAGGTACATGCATGAAAAACGTTAAACAATGTGTATAGTTCCATGCTGTTCTCATATTCTTATAAGCAACATATGCCTGTATACTATTCAACTCCCATTATCCTAATTCCCTCTGATCAACTTTGCTTTGATATCAAATTTATAAGAACATAGTCATAAATAGCAAATACAAACATGGGCATACACTACAGTATCCAAGTCTTTCAGTATAATGCATTTATACCTTTCAGCATTCAATACAGTGCATGAGTTTACCTTCTTGACACATAGATAGTGTGTGTGTTGTAGTGTATTATGTACATATGTGTTGGTGTGTGTTTATGTATGTATACGTGGTTAACCTACTTGATGACAACACACTTCCTCATCCACGCCACCTCAATACATCTTGATATGCTGTTAGTGCGCCCAACATCTGCCCTGCTAGCTTTCACGGGCGATTATCATCTGATCGACTGAACACCCTTTGGCTCGTGTTGCGTTGCTATCGTTGGAATACACCCATCTGATACACAAAATGTCAGTGATCTTGTGCAGTGATGAATTATGTGTAGCATTTGATGTAGTATAAAATCTCGAGTAAATTACGATGGTAGTTATCTTGCACTAATGACCAAGCTTAAATGACTGACCTTAAAGATAATGACTTCGTAATGAGTAAAATGTAATGCTATGATATTCATGAGAGCTAAATGCATGTGTACTAAACCATCTTCTTTCATGTTTTTTTTTCCATGTTTTCAAAAATTAGCATACATTTCTAGCATATTGCTCATTAGCTAAAATTGTGTGATTAATATAATTGCGTCACTTCGTGAACTGTACAAGTATATGCGACAGCCATGAAGTGCTTCGCCTAATTACCATTATCACTATCACCATTAGGTGTCGGGAATAGCTACTTGATCACCATAATTCCAGTCTATTCAGAGATCCCCAGCAGGGGGCTGTTGTAATTTCTCCGCAACGCTACGCAGAGAAGCATGCCAGGGAAGTAAAGGGGGGGGGGGGGGGGAGAAAGAGGAGAGAAAACAGAGAGAAGGGGGAGAGAGTGAGTGAGAGGGCTCTTAGCATGTGGCGTGTGGTCTGAAAACAAGACAAACCTGCGCTCCATCCCGGTCCCACTCCCATTCCAAAATAGCTCGTCATTCAAGAAATGTAAATCAAATTTGACGCAGACCATACCTTGTTACAATCGCAGTGCCCCCGGGGGCGCTATTATGACAGCGATTATTGCCCCTAATGAAGTCCGAAGTGGCTCTCGACACGTGTTCTAACCCCACAGTCAATCACAGTCGTGCTGAAGCTCCCTGCTGGCTGGAGTTGGTCAATTTTATTGGCGACAAATCGGGATTACATGTAGATCGCGGAGATATTTTCACTCCTTTTCCCTCATGTTTATTCTTGTGAAAACAAATCTGTTGTCATGCTTTAACTCTACCTGTAATATGAGCTATCGGATGTCTGTATTCTGTATGTACCTGGCATCATGGGTTTGAAATACACATTTTTGGTTGCAGTCATCAGATATAGAGGTGTATGTATATATGTACCTATTGTACTAATAGTACCATTTTGTTATGGCAATTATTATGCTGTCTATCTTAATTTAAAGATACGAGCTAATGAAGCTATCAAGTTGATGGTATCAAATGACACACACATTGATCTTTTGTTACAACGACTTCTTGCACATGAGCCGATATCATAAAATTGACCTCCATTCCATGCAGTAGATACCAGATTTTCTTCTTCAGATAATAGCTTTTTTGTTTCTGTAACAGCAATTACTGTATAGGCTTTAATTGTCATATTGCAGGGTTTCATTTTTCATGAATTGTGCGAGTCTGTTGCTGTTTGCAAATTCAACAACACATGAAAATATTTACTCTGATCCCAACATGAATGCGATGTGCTCGTGCAAATTTGTCCATTTCATCGCTGTTCTCCACGATTGCAAATTCAACCACTCGCAGAAGTCCCAATTCACGAAAAATTTAAACTTTAATGGACCAGAGTAATGCAGCTTGTGCTGATACACCCTCAGTTTGCAAGGACCCAACAGTCAGCTTCAGTTTGAAAGCTAAGGAGCATCCTAGCCAAAGTGCTCGCAGTACTGCCTCCTCTCTTTCTTCCCATCGCAATCTCGCGATGCCACTCGCCTATTTCTTTGCAACGAGCAATTTCCGACGACCGCTCGGTAGAGACGGCGGGGCGGTGTGGGACTGGTATTTGAGATGAACTTGAGCCGTGTTTGTGCACGGATTTCCCTTCTTCGAATAATTCCTACCCTATCTCACTCCAAGCAAGACTCTCTTCCTCTACATTCCCCCCCCCCCCACCATCTTCCCTTTATTCTCAGGCTCCTCAGCTGCTGCTGTGTTATGATGTGTGTGTTTGGGGGGGGGGGGGGGAGAATCATTGTACCTGCTTCTAGGGTGGGACTGCTTGTGGGGGAGGGATCAAGGGGCAAGACATGTCCCAGTCTTGGTCCAGAACAAGTGATGTGGGTACCAGCATTTTCTTGACAACTTTGTTCAATTTGCTTCAGCCTGTTTGCAAGAATTAGTTAATTTGTGAGGGTTAAGCTGATCCCCCCCCCCCCCCCTCCGAAAATACTATTGAGGTGACAAAAGAAAGGTAGACTGTACCAAAGTAAGAATGCATATTACATCAAGTGTTGATATTGTTTTGTAGTACTGGTTGTTGATTTTTTTTTTTTTTTTTTTTTTTTTGGGGGGGGGGGAGGTTTTGACTGGGATGGGGGTGAGAGGAAGGGAAGGTGATGGGGATTCCAGGGTGTAAGGTCAAAGATGTAGGTTGGGGTACGAGGGAGAAACCAGGTGTACTTCTTGCTCAATGTGAGGAGAGAAAATCTGTGACTGTGATAGCAGACGCTTGCGAAAAATAGTGAGAGGTGAGAGCAGCGCGCATCAACTATCAGACATTGGTCTCATGCCCTTTTCTTCCGTGAGAGATATCCATGGCAACCCCAAAGCCTGCATAAGGTTGTTTGCTTGAGGCGTGCCCGAGGCTTGCCGGACCAAGCATGCGAAGTGATGCGGGCAGAACCAACGTCCCAACTGTGGACACCAAAGTGAGAGAAGCAGGTGGATGGAATTCATTTCACTCATCACAAGACATTTTAGCCAGAAAAAGACAAAACAACAGCAACAACAACCTAGCACCAAACGAACAAAACCATGGCTTGTTGTACGCCAGTGATCTGTATGCAGTAAATGCATCCTGCATGTACTCGAGTCAGAAAACATTCAATCTTTTTCACAAATTTCTTGCTGAGATGCACCCCCAGGGCAAAGTTTGTCTGCTATGAGATCTAGCTGGATTAGAATGATGCTCATATTTAATGTAATATATAATAATAACAATATTGATAATAATAATGACAATGATAATAATAATAATAATGATAATGACAATGATAATAATAATGATAATTGCATTTATATGGTGCTTTATACTGGTGGTTCTAATCTTGGTGTAATTTCAGAGCACTGATGTTCATTTCAGTGTAACAATTCTCGAATATTTGGAGAGTGAGGTCAAGCATACAACCAAATGTGCTGAACTACCCACTGTCTTTCAGATTTGACAGAGTGAGGCAGTCTACCTTTGCATTATAACATATATTCTTCTATCGCAACGGTAGCAATTTTCACCATCAATTAGGCCATAGACACCCTGTTTTGTATGATGCTGTTTAAATAGAGTGAAATTCAGACCAAAGCATGAGTGGGACATATATTTGCTCAAGTCCTGTTGAACATAGCTGACATATTCTGTGCCTACAGATGGCAATGCGCCCCTCTTCCAGGTATGGCAATGAAGGAAAATATTGGTCAGTGATTTAGACATTGCTCACTCGTCAACCTTTGCTTGGTTCGTTCATCTGTAGACGAGGCTCGCTGAAAAGTTCAGGTAAGATTATGGAATGACTTTTTTGCCGGAATATATTGGATGAAAAGATACGAGTCGATATCTGTAATGGAGGACGGGATCAGAAAAAAGAGGTTGGAAGAAAAAAAAAAAAGGCGGGGAGGGATGGTGGGAGGGAAAAAAAAAAGAAGCAGAGAGATGAGAAAAGCTTGAGATCCTGCAAAACTGCTTGGATTAGACTCGAAGGCAAAAGAGGAAATCATCTTAACAGTGATGTAAGCCCCTTCTGCCCCGACGTGGTGGCAGCGTGTACTGCATGACAAGATGAATGAAAAAGGCTTGCTGCGGTCCTAGAGCTTGGGAATCAACCAATTGCCGGAAGCACTGTTCGGCTGTATTGGGGGAGTGTGTTAGTACCCACCGTAGCCTCGGCGTGTTGGGGAAATTTTCCCAGTGTGGATCAGGGTTAATGAAACACACAGGGGGCCCAGTCCCACTTTTACCCCCCTCCCCCACCTGATATCCCAAGGAGTCGAAGTCTTGAGATGTTTATAGTTGAAGCAGCCCCCGCAGCCGTTGAATCTCGGAGACATCAATGAATGAATAAGTTGGCTCGGTGCAGTCGGGGAATTGAAGAAGGAAAGTGCGAATGGATCGGCGCTTTGTGCGAGAACCTGGAGAAATATGACAGTTCGATCGTACGGGAGAAGACGGATCCGTCTCTCTCCCTCCCCTTCTGTTTAAAGGGTATGACTTGACAGCAGAGTCTGAAAATCAACTGAGTGGCAGGAATATGATGATTTCAAAATACTTGAGACTTAGGTAGATCAGGCAAGTTTGAATATATTGATGTGAATGCACTTGGGATGGGTTGCATCCAGTGTCAAGTTTGATGGAGTACAAAGCACTGACATATATCTTTATAGAGATCTTTTCCATTTGTGTCAGGATAGGCATCTGTACCACAGAAGCATTTTGCACTGAATTGACATTGTAGGGTAGCATGTCTGTCACCGACTTTCCTCGTCTATTGCATCTTCTTATAAACAGTTATGTAATATAGGATGATGAAAGATGTTCCCAAACATCTGTATGGCTAGGTACTTTTGAAGATTCCGTAAAAGCAAGGGAAAAGGGTTTACATTCAAAACAGTACTGACTGGTACATGTATTCTTGTCTAGCATTTCAGTGTAGAATTCTGGCAGGATGAAACATGTTACACTGTAAAAGTGGCAATATTTGCGGTATGAAAAATTTTGAGCATTTGGCGCAACCAAAAACTAGTGTGGAAGTAAAAGCATGTGAATATTTATGCTTGTTATATGTTCTGCTATGTAATGTCTTGATTCTGCAGAATTAAGAACACACGAAGCCAAAATATCCATTTGTACAGTATTTCCTTGCATAACATTTATCGAACCAAATGATGAGAAAAGGTTTCAGTTATAATCATACACTGTACATTTGACTGGGCTGTGATATGGAGGACATCCAAAAATACTACCCTCCGTGGACCTTGTTGCACATGCCCTTGATGGATGGTGTGTCTTCTTAGCTCAGGCAATATAATCTAATATTGTGCATGTGTCCCCAGGGCTGCCTAATTGTACAATTATACCTTTGTGCAATTTTCTCTAATGCATATTATGTTGATCATATCTCAAGGTGTTCAGGTTTGCGAGTGGCTCATTGTACATGGATGTTTTGAATGCACAATTCCAGCACAAACTATCAGTCATTGGTAAAGTTATATGTAAAGACTATACTGGTGCAGAATTATACATCACTGGCAAGTGCTTTAGTTTAGATCCTCTTCGGTATTAAAACGACATGAGCACTGCTTAAGAGCTGTCCTCGTGTGTTTGTGAGTGCTCTTCATATTTTTCCACAATTAAACCTGGCATAAGGAGGATGCAAAATTATTCAAGCTGACTGTTCGCTGACATCTAGCTGTAACCAGTTGAAGTGCATTACAGCTGTATGTGTCTGGAGGCAACGGAGGGTGAAGGCAGGACAGGCAAGAAAGCACGGAAACGACAACAAAACTTGGAGGGGAGTATTTTTGTGCCTGGGCAATTTTTTGTTTATGAGAAATTTCACACATCTTGCAGCAAGAGTCAAACCTTGGTCTGATAAGTAGAAAGGTGTGCGTGGCATTGTGTGAATTTCAATACGCGCCCCGTGAAGGCCTGAATGTAGACAGCTGCTTTGAAGGGGAACCATTTTTCTATTAAGGTCGCTGCTTTCTTTCCCTTTCTGTTTTGCTTTTGATTTCCTTCTGTTGTTTTCTTCTTTTTTTAAATACTTTTTTAAAGACTGGCACCACCTTGCATGTGCATGTTGTTTTTGGTATTTCTTTCCTTGCATTCCATACCGGCTTGTAGGCAGCAAACAATGCACCTTTGAGTGCAGGTTTTTCTATGTCTCTGTCAGTATGTGTCAGTGTTCAAATGGTGTGTTTGTGTGAATGTCTGTACTTGTATGTATGTATGTATTGGAGAGGATTCTCAGTAAAAAAAGAAAACATTGATATTTTCTCCTATTTATGATAATTTCAATTTCTGTAAGCCTTAGCCCAAGTAGCAAAACAGTATAAGCTATTAAAAGTGAAGGATATAATTATGTGTGTAATATGCAGAGTTAGATTGCTTTTGATATAAAGCTGTATGTGACTGTTGTAAGCTACACAACAATTTGTTTCCTGTTAGCTCATTGACTGTACATGTATTTCTCTAACACAGTTTAAGTAAGTCATCAACTCCAACCTACAACTGTTAAAAAAATAATAAAACTTCTTTGTGGGTTTTCTATCCTGCATTCCATCTTCTTGCCAATTTGTGAAAATGTTTAACCCATTGAAGACGAGTCCAGACTATATTCTGGCAGGTGTCTATGGGAAACATGTGTTATAGTGAAATCAGCCCATCTGCAGTGTGTTTTGATAGATACCAAGAATGTAGACCTGCTGTACGAGAACATTTAAAAGTGATGAACCAGAAGTCTACAGTTTAAAGACTTTAACTCGGCAGTCAACAGACTGCAGGAGAAATACGCACAATGATACACAGAGCCAGACAGATGGACTGACAGACAGACAAAACAAACAACACACAAACACACGCATACACACACACAGACAGACACTCGTGCACAAACTCATTCACTCTGGACCAGGTTCTAGATTACGGATGTGTCTACAGAATATGCTCCTCTTTGCTTTGTAACAATGGGCCTAAAGAGCACCCAGTAGTACTCATCTAAATTGGTAGAGTCTCTGTCAGAGACCCCGCCCGCAACGAATGTTATCCCATTCCAAATGCCATTTTAATATATGAGTCACTGTCTACTAAACCATTATCAGCACCTAGGGATGCCTGGTTGGTGTGTATCTTCAGTTAGCAAATGTGTCTGTACCCGTCCTAGTCCGAAGCTGTGTACGTGATCAAAAGAGAACTGTTAGCATACACACATGTACATGTATACACACACACCCACACCCACACACACACACAAAGACACATGCATACAGTCATACAAACTTGCTTTGTTAAGCTATACCAGTTTTGGATAGTGTTTTCCATGCTCATTTAGGATAGCCTAAATTACTGCAAATAGCTACACTGTTACTGTTCATTATTGCTGCCATAGAAATTGCGAACGATTACTGGCTGACTCGGCATTCACTCTGCGGTGTTAATTGCTGCCTGTGTGGAAATGCAGCCTTGCCTCAATTAAAACAGCTATAGCGGAATGATGACTCTACAATGGGTACCTACTGCAGAAATGCCAATGTATTCCAACTTCTATTTTCATTTCAGCGTCTGTGTGTTTGTGTGTGTGTGTGTGTTTTAAGGCAATAAAGCAATTTCTGTTTATACTCTGCAGTGCTTGTGCAGTAGTAGTCAAGGTTGAGTTGGAACTTTTCTTCCACAAATGGAAGCCCAGTGTAACAGGCATTGTGATTTTTTGTCTACACTTTCTTTTTGTGCGAGCCCAGGGACCTTCGTCATTGGCTGTGTGAGCTAATAGTCCTTCCTGTCTTCTTTTTTTGTTCAGGGAACAATCCCGTGGCTTTTGTTGTGAGATAACTGAGCCAGATAATGATACACTGGATAACAATGATGGCATAATTTGAAGGTTTATTGGTTGTCAACAGAGTACCTTTGTGGTCTGTGGCAAAACGACAGAAATTTGTTTGCATATCCGTGATTGTCATCCATATATCTCAAGGGCAGAGAAACTTTGTTATAGATATAATTGTCATGGTGATTATGGATGAGTGAGGGGGGTAATGAGAGATATCTGTGGAATTAGTATTTTACTGTTATTCTGCTAGATAGGTTGATTATATTTTCTTTTGAGTAGAAGCAGACTCCACTTCTACCACTTTGAGACCATATTCACAAAATCTCCCACTCTCGTGCCCGAGTTTGATTTTTTTTTTTTTTTGCTCTACAATGTAGCTGTGTGTCTCCCGCACATGTTGTATTTTCTCCCACATAAAATTTGACTTTCTCTCACCACACTTTATTTTGCCATATGTTCAGAATGAGTCTAAGATAGCACCAGAGAGCATCTCTAACCATAGGGCTTAGGTTGAGCTGGACCCTGGTTGCAAGGAATGTCTCGCTTCGTGCTTGTGATGTGCGATACACACACATAATATTGTGTGCATGTTTGTGTGCAAAGATTCTCCAGTTTGCTAGCAAGTCCAGGCAAGAGCAACTCTAGTTTGAGAAATGTGTGAGGATTGGAATCTCTGCAGAAATCAAATCTACTAAGCTACCAGTGAAGGGTATACATTGAGATAGTTCAACATCTTCTGAAGATGTGAGATGTATTATATACTCCCTAGTGTGTATGGAAGCAAGAAATGAATATAAATGTCAAATACCCATTCATGCTTGAACCTAAATAAGTTTTTGGGATTAGAGTTTTACTCACTGTAGGGGAATAAAGTAGTAGATGGTTTAATGATTTGTACATGTGAAATTTAGATTGAAAAGGTGATGTTTCTTTATATGAAGATATTGATTGAATTTATACAAGCTCTGACTTGTCTGATCATAGAAGTCTTATGGATGAGGGTATCTTTATATTGGCTAGCTTATTTATGATGAAATATATTTTTGTGAATGAGGATTTGATCAAATGATTTTTTTTTTTAAATGAACTGTTTTGCATTGCCATTTTAGAAAGAATAATTCTGAAGTAAGGAAATACAGTAGTATATGATATACATGTTAAAACTATCCTGAAGACAAGCAACAAGGTGTTAGTACAAGGTTACTTTGATGTTGCAGAGACCTATAAGAAAAACAGAATAGCATCAGAGATTTTTGATTCATGCAATATTAGCATTGTATCATCACCATACACACTATAAACAATACATGTTGACAAATGGGACTGGAGGGGTAATTTGTATACTTCAAAGTTTTTGTCCAAACTGGCGTGACGAGACTCCCACAGAGTTAAAACAATGTGATCTACATCCTTTGCCTCCTGGAAACAGTGGCTCCCTGGTGTCATTATCTGCCCCGGGGGGTCTAATATTGTGGGAGCCCATCGCCAGCGAGGGCGCTGGGGCAGAAAAAATGACTCCAGTCTGACAGTAGTATAGCACACACACACACACACACACACACACACACGTATACACACATATATACACTCTCACACCCCTTCACCCCCATACATACACATGTATGAATGTACCAGATGACCTTGAACTTGGTGCTGCGGCTAGCCATTTGGTATGTTTAGATATGTTTGCCAACTTTAACTATTGAATCTTGTTTCCACAGGATGCCATTACTCAGATTCCCAAGACTCAAACTTGCAGCCTTCTTGATATATTTTCATAGGCTTTGGTACATTTGAGGGTGCTATGCCATACACAGGATACCGCCATACCAAAAACCACACCATTTGCTGCTTTGATCTAGCTACTTGCTGTCATCTGAAAGAAAAAGTTCTCATTCATGAATATGAATGTTGACCGATTTACATATTCATTTATTTTGCAGAAGCGGGAGGAGCAGTACCAGAAGTGGGAGGAGTTTAAGGCCATCCAGCGAGAGGAGAAACACGCCTACCTCGAGGAGAAGGTCCTCCTCCAACGTGAGCTGATCCAGGCACAGGACGCCCTCTCTGTCCAACGTCGTCTGGAGACGGACAAGAAACTTGAAGAGGTGAGATGCAGCGCTTGGTCAAAGGGAGCATTAAAGGACCTATGGAATGCAAATGCATAGTGACTCACCACAATGCATTTATAATACCGTGATCATCACGTGTGTGGCAAAAAGAATATCTTGATTTGTGCCATATATTTCATAATAATCTTTCTACCGTTTTCTTCAGATTACTTAGATATGCCCACCAAAAAAAAAAAAAAAAATAGAAAATAGAAATTTAAAAAAAAAATCCCAAACCAAGATTCTGTCTGTGACACAATATGTCAGTCATTGCTAAAGTACTGTACATTTGTATATGATTAACAAATCACATTGGAATACACATTCCCCTAGACTGGGCATAAACTGAATATTTCCCTCCAATGTCTTTCATTAGTCATATTAGAACATGGAAACATTTATATGGCACATACTCTATTTAGATATTCATATGGTTACTTGAGTGATGTTCAAGGGTATCATGAATGATTACAAGTCAACATGCATTTCCATTGCATAGGTCCCTTAAGCTTTGAATCAAGCCAGTCGGCAGCTTTCAGCTGAAAACTGCCTCAGTTCAGTCATGAGCTCAAAAATATGTGCAACACTAACATTACATCTCTTGTGCCCATTGTCATGACAATATTCACCATCTCTCTCTCTCTTTTTTTAATGAATTGTTTGTTAATTAACTGTTTGTGTTGACGTTTTTGATAGGAGTTTTTCAAAGCAGTCACTGCACACCAGATGTAGAAGACTATTCACTGCGGGTTTTTCCATTTAGGTTCGATGCAACTGTTGAAGTTAAAGGGAAAGATCAGGGAAGTTTGGAAATACTTGGACAAGTCCATATCCATCTTAGTAGCCCAAAGCCTGAGGAGTACTTGGTGCATGTTTTCAAAGCTTTATGAGATGTTGAGAAAAGCATTTGCTGTAGGAGAGTAGTTGTCATATGAGGAATACATTTGAAAAGCGATGTAGATGCTTGTGTTTAATATGTAGGAGATAAGACTTGTAATGTGTTTGGTGTATGTTTCAAAGGTGTAGCTTAAGTATCTGCTATCTGCATGATGCAGCGGCTGGTGTATGGTACACTAATTTTCTGTGTAAGACGGTATGTGTACTACACAGCTATCCAATCCATGTCTGGCATGGTACACCTGCCTTTGTCTGTAGCCTGACGTAGCCGAAATCTTGGAATCTCTAATCCCTCGGAAATGCTCCCACCCATGCAGTCGGTGCGCAGTACCAAGTCATTTCATTTCCGAGATGTGTCAAGTAAACAAATCCCTGTGCACTCCTGTCTGTATGACGTAAATAGAACGTCCTGTCTCATTCCCTGAGTCTGCTGGTAGGATGCAAATACATTGAGAGGGAAATATGTCACATGGGTGCATGCTGTTTTAATGCACACAGACAGACCAATACTTATAATGTCATGAAATGGGACTTTGTCTGAATGTTGTCGGTCTCAAGTGATTGCAATTCGGAATCTTGTAGAAATCATGCAGCAAAAAATGATGTAAGTTTATCGGTAATGGTAATTCATAGGTGTGCAAGTACTGCTTACTAAGAAGTCGTAATAGTTAATCATACAATAAGTATAGTTGTAATCATAATTTGCAGCTGTATAAGTTGGGTTGTGTGCTGTGATAAATCTTGGAGGGTACAAACCCCATTACTTTATTTAAAGGCTCATGAAAAATAAGAATTGTTGAATATGAAAAAGAGATGAACATCATCCTTGTTCCCCATTCCAATCGATTTTGAAATGTGAATGGAAGTTTGTTACATTGTATGACTGCAGAGTACTGTATAAGCTGTTATTTTCGCACGGGTTTAATTTTCACAAATTTTGAGAATCATGATTAGATCGTGAATTTAACAACACGTGAAAATGTCTCCATGCTCTAGGGAGTAATAGTGCATTTACGTCAGTGTCAGCATCAGTTCGCGAAAACAAAATCTCGCAAAAATGGCTATGACCTCATTCGCAGAAATATCCGTATGCAAAAATAACAGCGTATACAGTACTATGCAAGTATCTGAGTTAGCCCTTAACTTTACTCGGCTGTAGATGAGGTGGCTGTGTGTCTGAATGTGATGTGCATTCTTCAGTATACGGTGAAACCAGAAAATCTGTTTGCGTGCATTTTAATTTGGCGAATTTCGCAAGAGCCAAGATTGACAATATCAAAATGTAAGTAAAAGTTCTTGTCTGCACTAGATACATTGAATGCCAGTGGCAGTTTGCAAAAAAAAATCTGTACCGCCATAAAGGCCGTCTGCTCAAATTCGCAAAAAATTTCATGCCGCGAACATTTATTTGCTTTACGGTATGTTGATTCCTTCAATGATGCACTTTGTGTATGTGTTGTAGCTCAATATGTTAATTCATTTTGCCAGTGTAATATAAGGGTCCAGTGTGAGGGTTTAATTCATAATGTATGTACATGTAAGTCATCAGTTGCCTCAATCAGATATGATTTAACTTTGTGTGCTTTTGTCTTATTGCGTAGTTTATTTCCTTAAAAAAACAAGTGCATGTCTGGCAGTAACTTTCCCTTTGTTCAGATGTATAGCGATCTTTTATGCATATTGTCAATTTGAAATTTTGTCTGAAGTGACATTTAGTTACAGCTTCTGCTGTTAATGCCAGTAGGAGTAAATGCTCCATGAGTGGAATACTCAGATGGTGGAAGGGAAATTCAAGGCTATGTCTAAAGAGAGAGCCCATCACAACTACTGTGGAAAATTAATGTGATTGAGGACCTTATCTCGCTTATAGCCTGGTTCCAACTGGTGGATAGTGTTCAGATTATTGAGTTGATCTAAGCACCAGTTGAAATCAGAGCTGTCGGTGAGAACAGCTCAAGCTGTCGTCGCCATGGCAATGGATTGAAGAGGAAGAGAAAGAAGAGGAGGAGGAAGAGGAAGAGGAAGAGGAGGAGGAGGAGAGGGGTGGTGTGGAGTTCCTTTTCTTCGTCATCATAACCATCACCACCATTGTTGCATAATGCACCATGGTGGTACTGTCTTCAACATCATCATCATCATCAATCAATCATCATTATCATTATCATTATCATCATCATCATCATCATCATCATCAGCAATCATCATTATCATTATCATCATCATCATCATCATCATCATCATCATCATCAGCAATCATCATCATTATCATTATCATCATCATCATCATCGTCATCATCGTCATCATCATCATCACTATACAGCCACCATTCTTACTACTACCACTGTCATTTTTACCTTCATGTAATCAACATCATTATCGCACATACACAATTCCTTCTGTACAAAGCTAGGACTTGAATCAGCATTGTCGTATTTCATCTCTGATTTGTATGCCGAGTCCGCTCTCACCGAAAGCACAAATGACAGATTTCCCTAAACGTCTGATTACCTCAAGCAACCACAAATCTTATGGACAACATTAAGTCTTGAAAGATCTGTCATCGACAAAATGTTAACCTGTCATTCATTTTTTTTTCTTGATAAAGGGTTAAGGAATTCTGCATGTAAATTTATCTTCCAGATTAATACAAATCTATTCCAGTTACCAAAGGCTCATTGTTACACCCAGTTGTATTGCAATGGATTGCAAGATATAAGATCTGTGCATTACGTGGTACTGAAAACTGCTGACCATTTTGATCAAGTATGGGGAGTGCTGATATTTCGAAACCGTGTTTGTGAATTCATTGTCCAGTCTAGCTGGATAAAGTCCAATTTTGGTAATGTGCTGAGCTGGATGTGTCGAGTTTGATGATCTGCTATACTGATTTCAAAACCCATTTTGCTAATGCGGCCCTAATTGCATGTTTGACAGACTGTATCAGCAGCCCGTAATTTTGGACAAGGTAAATATATTATGATTTATTTGTTTTTTCCTTTAGCTGAGCCATAGCATGAAGAGGAATTGTGTGTGTAGGTCCATTGAGTGCATTACTTCTATTCTATGTCAACTCATATTAACTCCATCAGCACCACTGGCAACTGCACTGCTCAATATGGTAATGGTATACAGAAGTAGTCGTCATTAAAGCATTAAACTGATCATAGAGTCCCCTTAGCCGACTTCTCGTGCCGTTTCACCGAGTGTGGCATTTGATACACACAGCTTTACAGTATAACGGTATGTAGCTAGCAGAAAACACAGCTAACAGTATACATCTGCATGCAGTTGGATGATTTCCACTGGATTGGATATCTACTTGTATCTCCTGCTTTTTGTAGAATAAGGCTAAAAATCCCGGAGTGGCCTATTTACTCGGGGCAAACGTAAAGAAGTTGTTTTTCTCTCTCTCTCTCTCTCTCTTCTTCTTCTTTCTTTCTTTGTGCAAACTGAGATGCAATGGTATCATAATCTAGTTGCTTGACAGTGGAAACTAAACATAAAGAATATGAAAGTCTTTACACTCACACAACACACACACACACACATACACACATTCTTGTAAGATGTTTCAATCAGGGATATGATAGTTTGCATAGATAAAAGGACATATTCCATTATTTGTTTCTGGAAAAATAATTATTTTTTTTCCCGATAAACTGACTGATTGAAATTGAAAACCATAAAAAATTACTTAGCAAGTGAAAAGCAAGGTTCATGTATATAGGTTTATGCACAAAAATTGAGGATACATGTAAAATTTTTCAAATTTCTCCATTTGAATAGCATGAAAACTTTTCAGTTTTCATTTTGGCAAAAATTCAAATAGCAAAAATTCAAAATTGTTTGAAGCAATTTTTGGGCAAAGCTATCTCTCATTAAAGTGTTCTTGAAAATATTGTATTGTATTGGGGGGTAATGCACAGTGGAAAAAGAAAATAACCTGACATCCCCGAAATGTACCCTTTTACCGTGGAAATGTCCAGTTAGGGTCAACAGTATCTGAACAGAAAATATTTAATGCAACTGCCCACCCCGAGGCAAGGAGAAAGAGGAGGTTTGCTTTGGCAATGATACAGTAGCTAACCTCTTCCTGGTCAAGTGTGCGTTGTTTGGGAGGACATCAACTACACAAGATGGAAGCTGTCGCTCTCAAGTAGCTAGCCGCTGAGCTTCTTGTTCGTATATCCTCTCTGTTGCGAGTATTCGGCTGTGGTTTTTCTCAGCATCACATGTCAGGATCGTGCTAATGTCATGCATACAATATAATGCAATACTATTGGGCACGTCCTTTGCAGTCTTCTTATTTCTCACTTTATTTATGTATATTTTTTATGGATGGGGGTGGAGGGAGGGATTTGTTACAGAAATGCCCGTGGTGCTGGGGCTGTTTTATGTGTATGTCACTAAACGTTTACCAATGTGTATGGATTTCTGCAAGCAGCAAGAGTATTTGAATAATATTATTCTTTTCTTCAATGTAAAAAAAAAAAGAATGAATGAGAGAGTGCATGAAATCCAAAAGAAAACTAACAGAATAGCCCCAAACTTGCCAGAGTTAAAAACATGATTACAACAAATGCACTGTAGATGATAGATATTGATATAACAATCTTCTCAAGATAAGGGGTACAATCTAAACAATGTTGTATACCAGGGTTTTAAAAACCTGAGCTTACATAGTTTTGATATCAACTTACTCTAAACTTTATGAAAGACATTAAATACACCGATGAAATTGAATACTCATTGTCATCCATTATTGAATAGAATTCTGGTCCAGACCAAAGACTGTCCTACGCTTTCCTATTGCAAATTGCAAAATTGTTAAGGAACCTAATGTAAGGCGACTGCTTCCGCTCAGAGAAGATGAAATATCAAATTTGATTATCGCATTTCCTCACGCGATGCCAGATATCCTTGCATGAAAGGACGGATATTGATGCAATCCATTTCTTGCGCCAAATATATTCGCAAGTGTTCCCAGCCAGCTCCCCCATGCTAAAAATTTCACTAATGAAAGTCTGTCCAGCATCGGTGTGCCTCCTTTTGCACACAGCCAGTGTTTGGCTCTGTCGCCATGACGATGACCGTCAGGCGTCTGTGTGCAATGTGTGCAGTGTCAATACAGTAACACACAAACCCGTACACACACTCTCTCTCTCTCTCTCTCTCTCTCTCTCTCTCTCTCTCTCCATTTTTTCCTCTTCTGTTTTCTCCTACTCTTGCATCTTTCTTTTTATCTGCCTACATCTGTATATGATTGTCTTCTCATTTCCTGTCTTCTTCTTTACCTGCATGTAACCATTCTTTCTCTCATTCTTCCGATTTCTTTATACACATCACTATTTGCCCGTTTTATTTTCTGGTCTGTCAGTATGAGTCTATTTCTGTTCCCTTTTGTGTTAGCCATGCCTTTTCTTTATGACGTAGAGATACTTCATGTATCATTCACATCCACTTGACATGCAGTCATTGAATTATCTTATCAGCATATATTGCATTTTTTCCATAAAGATGGGAATACTGTCATTGTAGAGGATTTGGGGAGCTGCCTGTTTTAGCTGGGCTCATTTAGATTGTGGCCATAAATCAACTCAATTGGTTTGACCATAGAGAGCAGTGGCGATGCTCTGTGGGCTCGTTGAGAGCAGTGCTTGGGTTTGCGACGTGGCCAAGTGCGACGCACAGCTACTGCTCGCACCGGTAACCAGGTAACGGGATGCTGGTGAGGAGAATTCCACATCCTGTCTCGGTGCGAGGCATTGTGCCCACCGAGAAGTCATCATTCATCCAGAATGGTTCGTCGTGCCTCCAAAAGATGGAATGATAAACTATGGTGGCCTTTAAAAAAAACTACTGAAGACTGGAACAGAGTGCATACCTATATACACGTATGATTGATCTAGCTAGATATTTTCGGCGAGTTGTGAGAGGAGAGCATCACTCTTTTTTCTTCTTTTTTTTTCCCAGAGCCAGGTAAAAAGTTGATGAATGAATTTATCGCTGGAATGATTTGGTTGTCTGAGAGTGTGATGTCTATTTTTTTATATTGGTCTCTTTCCCCCGCCCCCCCCCCCCCCCCACGGATGGCGTAATTCACAGGTGGTGGCAGCATCGAGAGGAGTCGAGCTCCCATCTACTGTTTTCTGTTGGTGCCTAGAGTCCATGCTAGTCCTCTTCTAGCACCATGAGAAAGCAGTATCTGTGGGCCGCACCTTTCTCCACCCTCCTCCGCATCAGATGGAAGACTGCCAGACCCACCAATCTCTCTTCAGCATCACATCAAGATGACTGTGTCCATATTGTTGTGCACATTTCAAACAACTCTGAGATCTTAGTATAACATGGAGAAGAACTAAAAAAGGTCTTCATAGTATTTCACAATCGGAGGAAGAAAGATTTTATATTTTGTTGCTTGAAAAGAAATAAGGCAAGACTAAAATCTCAAGACCAGCATCCTGACAGTCCTGTATTAACTTGTGACAGAGAAAGATAACGGAATGTATGTTTTCTTTGCACAGACATTGGTATTTGCAGTTTTTTGATGACATAGTCTGTATCAAGATTTAGTCATTTTATATTATGTTTGTTGTTTGTGTAATCCCAGTTTATTAGGCTTTTTTTAAGTCACCAAGTCTTGATGTATATTTAGATGTTTGGGTTTTACCTCTCCCGTTATTGAAATCATATTGGAGTCTCAATAATAATGTTGATATTAGCAGCACAATGTATGTTACACAGCAAAGTGCGCACATACGAAAAAATGTATACGTTCGTATGTATAATGGCAGAATGTGCATGTATGTATGTATGTATGTATGTATGTGTGCATTTGTTGTGACCACAGTTTAGTCATAATTCCTCATATGTTGTACAAATTGCTTTGTAAGAATTTTAATCTGTGAATAAGAGGAAACATTTGCCTTTTATTTCAAAAGTGAAAGACAGGAATTTAAAGTATTGTTATGATGATAATAGATATGTTTTGATAATGAGGCTACAGAAATTATTAATTGTGGAAATAGTAATTATTCGCTAATGATAATTTGCTTGTCTTCCAGTATGTGGTCAACAAGGAATGTAGAGATCACCATATTCCTTGTTGACCGCACATTGCAAGACAAACAAACAAATCACTAGCCAGTGATTACATTTTGATACCTTGACCACTGCTGTGCTGTATTTTTAAAGTCCATTGTCACTGTATTCATCTATGCATGCCTTCCACTAACATCAAACGTTAAGTTTGAGCATGGACTCGGAGGAAGCCGACTCTGTAAGTGAAATTTGACAGAAGTGCACCGTTTGACACCTTCTGCACCTGTTAGCACACCTTTAGCTTCTATAGCCTGGTGGTTAAACGTGTGGCATGCTTTTTCCCCACAAACCACACCCACCTTCCTTTCCTTCCCTCCCTTTACTGATACCCGTGCCCCACCCCACCCCACCCCCTCCATTAACCCTTTGTGTGCATTGAGTGCTGTCTTTACTTACCCATACCCCCCCCCCCCCCCCCCACCCCACCCTACCCCCCTCCCTTAAATCCCTTGCCTGCTTGGAGTGCTGGTTGGCACAGAAGAACCCATTGTACACACTGTCCAAAGTTCTTGACACAGAAAGGGTTAAATTCAGTTACCGGTAATCATTTTTCAGAATTGGCTATGCAATATACGCATCACACCTTATCTTTGCCCTGTTTCACAGTTTTTGATTATATTTTCTTATAACTCAAATGTATGTGTTTGAATGATTTTTCTTCCTTGCTGTTTTTTTTCTTCCTTGCCTATTCCTGTGTGCTTTATCTTTCTAAATCCTCACACTGAAAAACTACTATAATCACATATAGAAGCGATCTTTCAGAATTTTCTCTTTTGGATGCAATATCTGACAGTTTGCTTGTAGACTTGCACGCTTTTCCACTTTTTCTCCTTTATTGTCTAGTTTGAAATATAGGGCAAGAATGTACTTTCCTCTATCTCTCTATTATATGACAGCACAAAAATGTGTATAATGTTTGAAGATCATGATTTCTCACCTGTTAGAAATGACTGAGTGAAGTGTTACCTCTGTGTCTTGACTTTGGTGGTATATGATGCTGTCATACTCTTGCTATGTGTTCATAGATCATGTTGCACACTACATAGTGCTCTTACCTATTCTTAGCACATTGTTTTAAATGTTTGCTTGCTCTGTGCACAAGCACACATTTTAATGGGATACGGCAGAAATATTAGAGTATTTTGTTAGAGAGCAGATAGTCCAAGCCATGGAATCAATTGTAAAGCAAGAAAAAAAAAAGTCTGTATAGGATGTGGACAGAAAAAAACAACAACAAACAAAAATAAACAATGAAGCAATATGTCCATCAATACTTTGGATTGTCATCGAATTTCTGTGAGCCAAGAATCTTATTTCCATTTACCGTTCATACCTTCCCAATGCATGACTATTTCATGGAAATGCTTCTTGATTTGAAATATTGTGTGTATTGAGGTAATATCATGATTAATTCAGGGAAGAGAAAAAAATATATATATTTCCAGTGAATACACTCCTCATTTGTAGTTTTGAATCTAATTTCTCTGTCCACTTGATACTGACAGATACTGCAATGACAGCAATGAAATTAATTCTTAGTATCAAACTAATTAGTTCATAGCGGGGCATTGTTATGAAAGCATCATGCAGAGAGGGAGAGAACAATCATACAGTTACTACGTAATTACAAAACATGATTTTTTTTCCCCCCCTGTGCTACCACCACTAATCAACCATCCTCCCGGCAGCATTACGCATGCATGTCTTTGCCATAAATTGATGAGATTGTTACAGAATCGTATGTTTTTTAGTGAATAGATATGCTGAATGAGGAGAGAGAATTGAGGCAATTATGAATACTTTTTTTTCGGGGGGGGGGGGGGAGAAGAGCTCAGAGAAGAATGTAACAGCATGTGACAGCTACATAATCATCAGAGTCACCCTACTGTTTAAGAAATGAGATGGTTGTACAAAAAAAAAGGAAAGAAGGATCAATATGAGCATTTGGTACATCTGTATGTATGTGTATCATCGGCTGAGAGCCAGAAGGGCGCTGTCAGGTTCTAAGATTTGAGAGTAAATGAAAACGAAACAATCAATTGTCGTGAAATAAAAAGTTTATTTTGTCAAAAGTGGGTGGATTTGTAAGCATTGTTCTGAACATCGGGTAAAGTAGTGCCCTTGTGGTTTTGATTTTTGACATTTTACTGAAAACAAAAATAATTTGAAATTGACACTATAATGTAGAGGAGATTAAGCTCTACAATGTCATACCAATAATTTGATACCCCCCCCCCCAAAAAAAAAAAATGCAATAATGGGCTTCTGATTCTCAGCCAATGATATAATGAATATAATGGAAAAAAATGTCATATTCATTGAAACAGTTCTGGAAAGAAAGAGGATGAGAAAGATAGAATGATAGTAAAGATGAACAAAATGGACAGATAGGTAGATAGAGAGACAAAGACAAAGAGAAGGGAGAGGTGGTAAAGATGAATCAATACATCTAGACAAAGAATAAGAGAGATAGAAAGGAAGAGGAAGAGATGATGGTAAAAAAGAAATACCTTATAGAAAGATAAATGGAAATTTCAGAGAGAAGGTAGAGATGATATAGATTAGAAATATAAGAATAGAAAGAAATATAGCTGGCAGACAGAAAGAAAGACAGGTATATTGACAGAGATAGAGATATATGTAGATAGAGAAAGAGATAGATGTTAGATAGATAGATAGATAAAGATAGATAGATAGATAGATAGATAGATAGATAGATAGATAGATAGATAGATAGATAGAGATATATATAGATAAAGAGAGAAAGAGATAGATTAGATGGAGAGATAATAGATAAAGAGAGAAAGAGATAGATAGATTAGATAGAGATATATATGTATAGATAAAGAGAGAAAGAGACAGAGCAGAGACAGAGGAGAGAAGACGGGCAATAGCTTGATTAAAAAAAAGGTCAATACTCCCAGGTCTGTGTTGTGAGGCTCCATGCGTTGTTCATGACTCTTCAAATGTCATTTTAATTGGCTGTGCCAGAGGGAAGTTTGATCAATGCAAGACAGAGGAGACCGCTAATGCGGCAGACCCAGCTCAACAAAGGAGCCCGTTAACCCTCTGACTACCGGTAGAGACTCCTGGCACGCTCCCATTAAATGTCTGGGAGACATTGTGACATCTAGAATAGAAACACTTGCTGGTGCCACAGTGTGTGAATGATGCAAATTACCTTTTAATAGATAACCACAGAATTCCCATATCCATGCCTCAATAAATAGGTTTCGAGAACCAACACTGGAGTAGTGTATCGATGTCGATACTTTTCGAGGCAAGAAAGTAAGATAGATAGTAAAACAGAATGTGAGATATACACCAAGACCGCAAAGATTCAGTAGAACCTGTTCATGTACTCTAGAAGTGTACTTGACTAGTGCTTGTATTGCTGTAAAATGTGCTGCATGCAAGGCAATGCTGATTTGTGTATGGTAGTGGAGAATTTTCTTTTATGACCAAATTAAAAAAAAAGAAAAAGAAAAAAAAATTGTGGGAGTGGTAGAGAGTGTTACACTCGGCCTGCTCCCAATTTATCAATGGCACGAGTTGACAAATTTGTGTGATTAGATTACGGCAGAAACGTCAAATCGCCTTTGTGATCGACCCAAATGAGAGGGGTTTAGAGCGAGGTGGGCAGACCTGACAGAAATTTTGTGAAACGCCATTTTCCAATTTGCCAGCAATTTTGGGCTGGCTGTGAATGCGTTCCTCCCTGAGCCTGTGCAAGTAAGAGGTGGTTGGTTGAATAGCTGGCCCTGAAAGTCTTTAAAACACACAATGGGACCACAACTGCACTGTTTAGACAGGGAAAGAGGAGGAAGAGATGGGTGAGATTGGGTGCGAATGTAGACGAGTGTAAAACGTGGGACATGGGGGGGGGGGGGACAAGTTGGTGGCGGGGGGGGGGGAGGAGGGGAGGAGGGAGGGTGATGAGGGAGACCACAGAGTAAAAAGATAATGTGGTATTAGTAGCTGACCCAATCTTTCATTGCTACCTCTTTCTTTTTTTTTTGTGTAGAGTTGCCATGACATTCAGAACTTGCAATATTTATGATATATCTTAAACCAGAGAGAGACTCAAAGAGATATAGCATATATGATTTTATTTTGATGTTATACATTAAAGACCTAGTAGTGTGGGGTTTCTTGGGTGGCAGGATTCATTCGTTGCCCATCTTGACATGTTCATAAACCACGAATAGCACCAGTCAGCGAATATGTGCATCTAAGCATTATACTTATTGGAACGTTCAGTTCCAGTGAAGATTCTTTAGCTGTGTGTACTTATACACAGAGAGCAGTTATAAAGCCGTACATAATTAGTTACGGGGATTCTCAAATATATCTGAGCTGGGCCAGCCTTTCAACTCCATGATATCCCCACGCTGTGGGGCCTTTAAAGGATGAGAGAATTTGATTTTGCACAACAAGAGTTACATGGCTATCGGGAACTGACATAAAAAGGGCACATGAATTCTCAAGACAAAGTCGAAGGAAGTAATGCCCAGTCAATTTCTCAGGTGACAACAATGTGTCCATGACGTAAACAGAGAGAGATGGAGAGAAAGAGAGAACGAGCGAAAGAGAAGAGAGAGAAAAAAAAAATGAGAATGAGATGAAGAGGGAGGCAGCTGTACGGGGAGAGAAGTCATGCTGATTGTATGGACGTGACAGGAAGTGAAAACTGCCATGTATTCAATGTGCTGGGGAACATGAATGCAAAGTTTATGCTCCCCTGCATGATTGGAGAAAGTCCTTTGCAGTCACCCCTCCCTTCCCCTCCCCCTGTCCCTTTTGAGGGGCAATGACCCGCAGTCAATTCATGTTAACTAGCCCTCTCTCTGTTCTCCCTTTCTATCTATCTTTCTTTCTTTCTTTATTCACCATCTTCAGCTGAGGAGGTCAGAGGTGCAGAAGAAGAAGGAAACCGAGGAAGCTTTGACAAAGATATGCAAGGACGAATTAGGTGAGCTTCACTTACGGTAGAGTCTTTCCTTGTATGTTGGTCTCGTGTCTGCCTCACAGATTATATCTTTAAAAAGTCTGCATTTCAAATTTTTGTTCCCAACATATAAGGACACCTTACATTCCTCAAATTTGTAGAAAGTCTGGATAAATTTTTGACGGACAGTGCTACGGCTAATACTGTGTTTTTTATGTTTCCATTGTAGTTAAAGAATAATGCAAGTTAAATCTATCTTATCGACAAGTTAACATGTATCTCAAGATCGAGTAGTTTACTCAAGTTTATCACTAAAAGCCTTGTAGATGTAAGATAGGAAGTAGAGGGATGGATGTGGTTTGCCTGTGATAGGATATGGATATTGTCCAGATCATGAAATCTTTATTGCTTTCATTAGTAGAACATCTGTTTTGTTTTGTTTTTTTTTTTTTTTTTTAATGACTGAGTTTGAATTTCCAGCACTATGTTAATATGGACTCCTCTATGATGATTTTTTCTCTTGTGGATGTGTCAAAAATCTTAATGTCTTTTAGTGTTTGAATTCTTAAAATCTCATACTTTGTCTTGTGACCAAGCTGTGGATTATGATGATGCTTTTATCAAGAGTCACGAATAGTAGTGAGAAGCAGTGATGTGCCAATACATATTAGTAGAAGACAAATGCATTGCTAAGCCTTGGTGGCCACAAGCAAGGAAAACAGGCAACCCAATAGATAAATCTTTTCATCATG
This sequence comes from Diadema setosum, assembly GCF_964275005.1. NCBI lineage: Eukaryota > Metazoa > Echinodermata > Echinoidea > Diadematoida > Diadematidae > Diadema > Diadema setosum. The sequence continues at coordinate 12,145,897 of NC_092686.1, read as the reverse complement.
TGTCAATCTTTTAACATGTTGCCATTTCAGAGAGAGAAAGGGAGGAGGCACTGACCAAAAAGGCCCAAGAGAGGGCAGCAGAGAGGGAGAGGCAGAAGGAGGAGAAGCAGAAGGCAGCCGGGGAGGAGGAGCCGGCGTTGATTGAGGGGCACAACGTCCTGAGCACCATCCCCAGCAGGGCGGAGACGGGCCTGTCCGAGGGGTCGGCCTTTGAGCCCCATGATGCCACGGGTGTCCTGATGGAGGAAGGGGAGGATACCATCCAGGAAGAGGTTCGTCAAATTCCTGCAGAAGTTTAAATTTTTGTATATTTCGTGTGACATGAAAGTGGCACGCAATTAAAAGGAAATGAATAATTTGCCTATTGAAATTTTGCCTGAAATACTGTTTGATTCTTAGAAGAAAAAAAAAACGTGAAATTCATCTTGCTAGTTGTAGACTACATGTATATGGTTATAAAGAAGTAGTTCTTTGCAATGTCTATCGTAGTTCCCCCCCCTTTTTTCCCCCACAGCGAATGACCACCCAGGTACTAGGTGTATGTGTGGTATGAATAGGATATTAAGATTGGAATTTCCCAAAGTGCTGAAGCAGAGATTAGACTGAAAAAACATTGAGGTCCTTTTTTGTTGTTGTTTTAAAAGCCAGGATACATACATATTTCATTGTGTGAAAATCTTGTCAAAACTCGAAAAAGAGCACTAAAATGGAGATATTTCAACAGTTTCCTTCAGTCATGAATCTATTCAAGTTAACCCCTGTTGTTGGATGAATTAAATGAAGAAGTCTCCATATGCACAGCCCACCTGTCCATCATCCTAAAGTTTAAACAAGTGTTCCTCCCGTCTCTGATCATTGCAACAAAATCTGCAGGTGACTTTTGATGAGCTCCCATCCCACAAGCAGAAGCTCTATGGCCTGTTTGGTCAGGAGGAGGCTGAGTACTTCCTTCACCCAAGGATCGAGCCAGAGCGAAGGAAGGTCATCCGAGTGCCCCACGCGGTCAAGCAACTTGGAGGTAATGTGGTACCCTCAACATATATATGTCCGCTTGGTCTTGTACCTCATGTCCAATAGTAGTAATAGCAGGGAGAGGTAGTACCTAAGTGGCATGATTTCTCTTTCGCAGCAGGGTGTAACACACACTTTGGTCACCAGTTAGAAGATTTTTCCTAGAATAAAAATGTCAAATATGTAAGTTGGTATAGCACTAGAGAACCGACTTTTGTATTTATTCAAAAGTTGACATGCATATCAACAGATCATGGACTGTTCTTTGTTACCTTCGATCAATTTTGACCATTTTATTCTATTATGTTTTAGCAGCATAATTTATTTTTTTACGGTAATTTGTTTATTGATTCTATTTTTAATCGTATTAATTTCGTGAAGATATAATGATTTTGTTTGATTACTTGATAAAAAGACACAAATGTGTATTTACAAAAAGAAATTATGTACATGTCAAGAACAATTGTGTGTTGATTGAAATATAGGAAAAAAAGAAACACTTGCATCCTCTCTTTAATAATCACATTGTAGATTCTTCATATTGAGATTCTCATTATCTGCGTGTCCACAGGCAGGGCTGGTGCAGACACTTTGTGGGATGCGCTGCGAGACCGGTCAAAGGTCAAGCTCCAGTATGCCGACGCACGCATCCCGCTAGAACTGAAAGACGCCTACGGGGCCTTTGTGAGGGAGTGCTTGACAAAGAACAAAACGGTTGCCAAGAGGAGTTTCTACAGCGAAACAGAGGTAAGAAAGAGAAGACCGGAGCAAGAAGGTAACTTGATTGCATCTATCTCTGTCTTAGTCTTTGGGGGTTTCCCCCTTTTGATCTGTATGGCACCATGGGCGTGGGCGAGGCTGTTTGCCGAAACTACTAATCACCTAAGTAGTGTTCTGTCTGAAAAGTAATGAAATTATATTCGTATGATGGAGGTGAGGGGACACCCCCCCAAAAAAAAAAAAAAAAAAAGAAAAGGGGGGGAAAAAAGATGCACACTAAAGGTCGATGCATAGTCATAGTACAAGGATCTCACATTGATTAACAATGATGAAGGGCAATATTGATGATTTGTGTTAAGTTACCGCTGGGTTCCATTTCATTAAGATTTGATGTGGCAGCAACTCTCACTGCCTGATTGGATGTTGATACAAGTAGTTGCTACTCTGAGGAGAATTTGCTATCCTATTATTGTTTATGAAATGAGACCCCGGAAATTCCTTCACCTTGACTTGTCTGCTCTCACTAAACAGCTAGTGCATTATTCTCCACTCAAATTCTCCTCATATATTTATCATCCTTCACTCTATTTTCTTCTTCTTCTTTGTCTTCATCTTCCATCCCAACTGGATTTTCCTCCATACCTCTGCCTCCTCCTCCTAAACACATCTTACCTTTGCATTTTCCTCCTCCTACCAACCGAAATCAAACTCATCCCCTCTTTGGCATACTCCTCTCTTCCGACCAAACTCTTCTTGTCCCTCCACATTTTCCTCCCCATCCTCCTACCAACCAAACTCAAACTTATCCTCCCTTTGCATATTCCTATCTTCCTACCAATCTCATCTTCTTCTCACCATCCTCCGCTCCTTTGCCTCCTCCTCCTCCTGAACACATCATCCCTGTGCATTTTCATCCTCCTCCTTCGAACCAAACTCAAACTCACCCTCCCTTGGCATATTCCTGTTTTTACTATTTACTCCCCATCCTCATCCTAACAACCAAACTCAAACTTATCCTTATCTTCCTACCAATCTCATCTTCCCCTCACCATCTTCCCCACCCCTCCCCCTTCCTCCCCACTCCTTCCCACCACTCCACCCCATCCTACCCCACCCAGGTGCCCGACAGTGAGAAGCTGCAGGACAACAGCTACAGGGAGCGGGTGAAGGAGATCCAGCGCCGGATGGAGCTCATGTTCCGGGCGGCCGTCGCCAACGAGGACAAGACCGGGGTGCTGCTCTATAACAACCCCATGCCAGACTTCAACAACCTTGAGGGCCATGAAGGGCCCCTCAGATACCTGCCCTCATGGATTCAAGTGGTCAGTGTGTGGCACCAAATCATAGAAATCAAGTAGGATGTGTGTCAGATAATAATAATTACAGGTGTGTTTTATGCAAGGAAACCCTGTTATGACGAGCTCACTTATGATGAGGTACTGCTTTTGATGAGGTGAATTCTGCATTCCCAGTTTTCCATTACTTGGGATTTTCACGCATTGAACTTCTCCTTCACATCATTGAGTTCAGAAAACATGCTGTTGTTGCCCTGATCACTGGAATCAAAACCACAATTACTGGTACAATTGTTCTCTAAACTAAAGGTATGGTGAGAGGCTCCAGCTGCATTAGTTTGTGATGCACCACGTCAGTCTTTCAGGGAGGAGTATGATCTTGAAAACTTGACGAAGAACATTTATTGTACTGGTCTGAACATGAAACGACTAGGTTCTTTTCAGGACTTTACTCATCCAAGGAAGAGTCTATGTAGTCTACGTATGTAGTTCACCACCTACCAATGGAGCTAGTCCACACTAACAGGGCACTCACTCCGCTCCCTGACGCGAATTTTTGCCAGGTTGCCACCTCCAGGCACACACACACATGCTATGCCCAGTCACCTTTAATGGTCAGCTTCCTAACAGCTACACCCAAGCACACCTTGGTAGAGAAGAGTGCTTTATAGGGTAAATGTCATATTCAAAAGATGCAAATGCTGTGGTAGGACTTGAACCATAGACCCTCTTGTTGAGAGCTCAGTGTGCAATCCCCTAGACCACAGCATCTGTAGATACTAGCACTCCTAGACATGAAGTTGGTATTAGATCATCATCTTTCCCCCTCCAGCCCCCCCTCCGCTGGATCCATGGCCCGTCAATTGATTTCCGTTAATCCATTTCCAGACATCTAAGCCAATCTGCTACCAAAACACAGTGGGTAATTTCAAGTTCGGTGCTAGTGCTAGTGCTAGTGCTAGCCCCCAAATAACAGCATTAAATCGAGCTCCAACACCGACGGTCAGATTAACGAGGCGATACCGATCAAAATTATCGATCACCAGCACTAGGTGTTGGAATCGCAGCACCGCGAGCTCCGCGGGAATTGCGCGACGAAAAAAAGTGATTGCGTGTCATTACAGTCAAATACTGAAAAATGTAGCTAAAATTGCTTAGTTTTAGACATATAGTGAGGAAGATGGATTAAAATGCCACAAATTTCATCACTTCTTTAAAACACAATTACCCTTATTTTGCTCTTAAGCTCAGATTTATAGAGCCATGTCGAGAGTGTTCGTGTACGTTAAGTGGGCGACCACTGCATTAGCGTAGACTTTGCACGTAAAACGTGCATCTATTACGGACGTGAATAAGAGTCTCGCACTGGCAACGCTAACACCAGCACCGAACTTGAAATGACGAAAATATTAATCCATAGGGGCTAGTGTTAGTCAATGGCGAAAAAGCACGTAAATCGCTAACACAAACGGCGGAGCTCGGTTCAGCAGACGACATTCAACACCGAGCCCAGCACCAGCAACCAGAAATACGTCATAATTTTGAGGTCAACTCCCAACACCGACGTGATTTCAAGTTCGATTTTATTGCCGGTGCTAGTGCTGAGATAGCACTAGCACTAGCACTAGCACTAGCACCGAACTTGAAATCACCCAGTGAGGGTTTTCCAGTAATCACTTTGCCCTCCGAATTTCACAGGATGATGGTGATGACGATACACTGAGTGAGGAGAAGGAGCTCGGCTACAAGAAATGGCTGCCAAGTGCCTCGGAGATGGAACAGATGGGACCCTTGTTGCTAGGAGACAATGTCACCAGCTACGACATCGGTAAGCAATTGCCTTTTGAGATTGCTGGATGAGGAGACTACTACACTTCATAACTTCATTTCGGACAACAACAAAACATGAAGAAAATCCAACATATTTTCACATTTCTAGCGTAATGAAAAAAACCATTGACTTACCTCTTTCAGAAAGCAGGTGGAATGATACTACCCATAACATATGTCAGTAACAGGTCGATAGAATGTGCACTTTTCATGAAAAAGGAAATTTTGTGGAATTATCCTTATAGTTTCTTTATCATGCTGTCCATAATGGTGTCATGAACCGTAGTAGTCTTCTTATTCAGGGTTGACAATGCAGAAACTGCAAAAAATTCATAACTTTTGAATCAATTGTCTGATTTTCCTCAAACTTTCACTAATATGTTCTCCTAGTATTGCTGCATTCACTCAATCCCCATTTACACTGTATATTTGGGATTTGGTTTCCTGTAAGTTAAAGTTTGCATTGAAGAAGGTGTATGACATTAATCCATTGCTTCCAGGAGCAAAGGACGCCCTATTATTACCGTCTGAAGAATTTTGGTATCTAAGTGGTATCAGGTTAATAGCAATCACCAAGAAAAAAGGTCAATGTTATAAACACTGCAAACATTGCAGCATCATCAAAATTGTGCGATAAGATATATCAGTCATCAAATGCAAGCTGCACGAACAGAATCTGGGGCAGAAAAACAGCTATTCTGATAAAACTTGTGAGGATACAGAATGTCTGACATTGCCTCCCAGTTGCTGATGTCATTAAGTGGTCTCCTGGTCAAATGTAAATGTATAAAATATTATTAATAGATCTGATTGTCTGCTTCCATCACTCAATCTAGACATGATCCAGGGAGACAGCGGTCGTCATGATGGCCTGGAAGGAGAGGAGGAGGAAGAGGAGGACAACCAATTCAAGGTGCTGGAAGATGACCCCCAGCTGGGCAGTCGGACGGTCAGCTCACAGTCCCTTCCGGACCTCGCCCTGGTCGACGAGGAAGACATTGACATCTACCCGCCCCACCCCCAGCACTCCCACCAGGGGGATGGGGACGGGCACCACCAGGCCCAGGGGGGAAGCCCAGGGGAGCCGGTGGATGGCTTGATGGGGGCCAAGGCTCCCAAGAAGACCAAGCTGGTCTTCCTCACTGAGAAGGACGCAACTTGTGAGGGCCACTTCATGGAGAACATCGCCGCCAAGGACACATCACGTGACCTAGTGACTGGTGCCAATGTGATGGAGGCGGGGTCAAACGAGAAGACCACGCCCCGGGAGGATCTCCCATCTAGCAGAAGAGGTGAATGCATCAACATTTTGCAGTCCCGATCACAACAGCAACTTCCCCTAATACAGCCTGTGAGAGTTAGTCCTGAGCACTCTGGCAGTTTGACTTGCCATTTTAGTAAATACTCCTAATTACAATTCTAAGTGAGATCAAATTGTTGTGTTTGCACATTAGGTGAGTAAAATGATGAAAAAAAGTTCAAGTTTCAGACTTTTCAGACAATGCACTGAGCAAGGTATTCTATGGGAACACTGTTTTGAATATTCATTATGTACTAATGGGTCAAGTTGTTTGATATACTTAATAGAAGTAGAAATGATATGTAGGAACAGTACCTGCAAGAAATAGATTTGATCTTTATCTCTATCTATCTGTCTGTCTTTCTGCATCACTCCGTACAGGTAAGCCAAAACTGCGATCACAAACAGCACCAGATGCCATCGGCAAGACAGCATCCACCAGCGGTTCCTCGAGAGGAGCCGGTCCCATCACGCCGCGGGATGGGCGGGCCAGCGACAGGAGGAGCCGCTGCCCGGGCAGCAGCAAGGGGAGCAGCTGGGAGCCGCTCACCATGACCGCGCTCACCGACCACAAGCCGGCCATCCAGCTCCTGGGCGGGGCGGACTTTGCTCACGGCCAGGAATTCATGTGGAAGCCCATCTTGTCTACGGCTCCCAAAGGATCGTAGCCACGCGTTGAAGGAAAGAGAAGTCTGCAACACCTTGAAAACTGTCTTTTACATGCCATGACTTTGAGTGTCTCTGCCCTTGTAATCCATGTGACTGTGATGAAATACTTCCCCAAAAAATCATTGTCTCATCGAGATCTGAGGCACGACTGAGAAGTCCGTCCATGTCTTCAGAGTACCGTCCTTTTCATATATATATCATGAGATCCATTACAAGTATGCAAGATTTATTTGATGTATTTTGTGCAGGTTTTGTATACAAAATTTTGTATTTGAAGCTTTAGTACTGTGCCAGTTATTCATTTCCATGCCACCCTCTAGTACAGAGATTAGTGGAGGTTGTGTAAATGAGCTCTGTGTGTTTGCTAATTTACATACACTAGTGTGAGATGTAGGAGTAGTGCAGTTTTTTGGTTTTTTTTCGGGGGGGGGGGGGGATGGTGGAATCAAAGTTGACGAGTTTGTTCGTGACATACTTTTTATGATAATTGTTTGTGTTAAGTGTTTTTTTTTGGGGGGGGGGGAGGGGGTAGGTTGGGAATTGCTGTTAGTGATGATGAAAGTCTGACACTAAGTGAATTCCCCCAAATTCACTACCCGGTAGCTGGATATTTGACAAACATTAGTCTGTGTTGTGATGATAGGAATAGTGATTTGTCCAACACAAAAAGAGATTTTACTCACCATGGGTGTCTCCTGTTTGGAACTTACATTTTTGGGGTTGTGTGTTTTTTTTTTTTGTACAGTGCACAAGAATCCAAGTGGCCCATTTTATGTTCAGCTGCTACTGTTTGTTTGTTTGTGTCTTGTTCTAATCTACACTCTCGTGGTTAATGCCATTTTTGAGGGTTGGACTTGATTCAACAGAAGTCATCCAATCATTCTTTTGCAAAGAGAAAATGTAAAAATCCTTTCAGTCTTGACATGCAAATGTTTCCTTGCACTTCAGACTGGCTGTAATCACTCTTCACTTAATACTATGACTCCAGAGCTACAATGGGAGAAGTTCAGTTTCAGATTCTATCAAATAAAACAGATATCTCCATATAGATATTGTTTTCCCAACAATTATAATACTTGATTTGTATTATTTCCTGTTTTTTGTCTCAAGCCAAATACACACAAGAAAATGTTTCATTTTTATTTGAAACATGCAGGGACAAAGCTAGCAGTTTTGAGCCTGGAAGGGAGTTTGGTAGAATGTGTGAACTTGGTTGCACCACATTTCATTCTGGAAAACAGCCAAATTGTTTAGGGGCCAGAAGGGTTCTTGGGTATGTTCAGTTGTCACTGCATCAGAAAATTTGAACTAAATTACCCGAGAACAAACGTAATTTGCAGAGACTGAAGAGTCTGTGTTGATATCTTCTTGGCTCTCATGTGGTAATCTGTGGTAACTTGGGAGTTTCAGAAGGCAATATGAATATGATATCTTTAGATGTATTCCACTCCTACGCTTTCAATATCAGCAATTTTCGAACAATTTGCTTTCTCCTCTTGTGATTTTACTTTTCTTTTCTGTTGTTGAAATTGTGTTGGTATTATGTTTTGCATTGTGAATTTTCCCTGACATGTTGTGAGAAGCAGTCAGGAATGATTTTGATCCACTTGTAGAAAGATTGCAGAGGGCCCAGGGGTGGGATTGGGGATGAGTGAAACCATTGGCATGTTGTGTTTCTCGATCGGCAGGAACAAAAGCAGGGTTGGGAGAAATAGAGGACCTCTTGAATTTTAAGGAGAGTGAGAGGATGTATGTAAATATTTGGTTATTTTGAATGTTTAACAAGAAGAGTAAAGTGATTAGGACTACATGGAGTTATCTTTGAAGAGAAAAGTAATTTTAGGGGTGTGAATTACGTGCATTGGTGCTTTTTTGTCATCCATTGTGGAGAGTGTGTATTTCAGTGTATATAGTTTATTGTTGGCCTGAATTCAGGGAGAATTTATCAAAATTCCAATATTCTTTACACCGTTGAAAGTGTAAGCTGATTATATTAGTATGGTGTATTATTAACAATTTGATCAATGTGTACAGTGTTGTAAGTGCATCAACTCTTTTCTTGAAAAGTATTTCAGATTATTGTCTTATTTATTAATCAAAGTGTCCATGACTGCTGGGATAAGAAAATAAGAATATATACTGAACATTCTCTTTCTCAAAGCAATTTTGAACATTGTTAAAGATACATTTTGTACCTAATGGTCACAAAATAAGTTCATAAGGATGGTTGATGAATATAAAGAGATTAGCCAATGTTTGAGAATTAAAGAAAGATGACAGCCTGTTGTTGAAACTGTCACAGGTAAATTCAGCATTTGGATGTGTTTTGAGAGGACTCTTTGTCTATAGTTAATGGCCATTTTCATCATTCATTTAAAAAAAGAAAATAAATGAATAAATGATGCTAATTGAAACTTTTTTATTCATTCATTTATTTTCAACGGACCTCTCACCTTTCTAAAGATTGGCGAAGTTACCATGCGTATGCAAATCAATAAATTGTGCACAAAGGAACTTATCAATTTATTGGCTTGTTCTTTTACTGCTGTCAACGATAACTGACAAGTGCCCAGAGCATTCCACAAATGCCAAGCAGGAGTGTTGCTAAATGAAATGTTTATTCTACTATCATAATGTTAGCCAGCTGCATGCCATGTGGAAAGATATTAGTTGTGATTGTTTGGATGTGTCAGTTAATCACCTGAAAGTATTTGGGTAAAGCACAATTAAAAAAACAAAAAAAAAAAACAACATGTGATTGCATTGTCCTATGAGTACAACTCCTCAATCAGCTCTACACAAAAATGAACCAAAAATGTGAATATGAATGAGATTTGAATTCTTCTGTCTCTTAGAGACTTGTAAGAAGATATGTGTTCATGTAAATCTGTGACACAGAAATGACTTGAATACTTTAAAAGATATATAGTTTTATTCACATTTTTGTTTTTTCTGCCTTTTTTAAAATGCTTTATGAAATTCTAACAGCCATACAGCCTGAGGTATTCACATGTGTTCTGGTTACAGTAAATAATAATAATACATTCATACATTCATGCATTCATGCATACATACATACAGACAGACGTACATGTATAAAATTTCATAGCACCATTTTCCATGTGAATAAAGCTCATGGCGCTTTACAACAAAACAAAATGACTGAAAATACAACAAAAGAAAAAGTATTTAGTTTTAGCTTCCCTGTGTGCTCAATAAGTGAGTTCTGAATTTTGTGTGTAGAAAAACAAAATCGGAAACAAAATACATTCAGATTTAAAAACCAGAGTTTTGTCAGCAAACAATTCCTTGGCTGAACACTTGAAGGTCAAATATACACCTTTAACTTCCTGCATTAGTGTTGGTATTGAAACTGATATTAATGATTAAAGCATTGCGCTGTTGAACATCCAGGGGTTCTTGTGCCATGATACACAAATGGCATGCTTTAAATGCACAGAATTGCAGAATCTGCTGGTGAAAGGAGCTTGCAGTTATAAAATCAGTGCTTTCAGATATCAAGAGGTAGTGTTCATTGCAACCATCCTGGGACATTTGGGCACATTTTGTGTGACATGGAATATGCACAAAAATAAGAGTACACAAATTTTCTGCTTGTCATATGTGATACTAGACATTTTATATTTTGATTCCATGGGATTAGAAACGTGAGATTCTTCTTACCCAGCCCAGCGTGAAAATTTAGTCTTGAGTGCAGTTTTACATTGGTCACTGTTTAACAGGTATTATTTCAACATTGAGGGCGCTTCTTATGACATACCTGTGTCTGTTATTTGCGACTTGGGTGAAGAAACTGGGCTTTAAGTGAGATTTCTATTTTGCTAGAAAATATTTGAATAAACTATTCTCGTAACCAAAACAACTTGTTCTACAGTGTTTTCATTTCTTCATGCCCTTCAAGAGAGTGTGTACTGATCATAAAGACTGTCATTTTCTTCTTCATTTCATCAGGCCTAAACCTGTTCAAAATAAAATCGCAGAGGGGAATATGTTTTCCCTTTACTAAAGCAAGCGTTTCTTGTGTGAAATTACTTGAGAACCAGTCTGTCAGTTCATTGAATTAACGTTACACACACTTGGCATGAAATGTTGGCAGCTAGTGGGAAAAAGGAAGAAGAAGAAGCAATCAAAGAATTGAGAGAGAGAAAGAAAGAGAGGGAGAGAGGAGAAAGGGGGGGGGGGGGGAGAAAAGCTTAAAGGGGACCTCCACATGATTTTCAGACTTTTACATTTGAACAACTATAAATTAGTTGAACTGAGTGCAGAGTTGCAGAATTTATAGTGTTTGGGATGAGGAATGGGAATGTTTTCAAAATTTATAACAAATTGCAATGAGCAAGGATGATGACATGGCAGCCTCACCATTGGAATGCATGAGTCGGGGCTCCAGGAAGCAGAACAAAAGAAGAAGGCATGCATAGATTCTACACAGGTGAACTTGTTGAGCAAGCGGTATTGTAATGGAATAACACTACTACATTTCTAAAATATGTGAGGCTATGCTGTCATCAACACTGTTCAGTGTAATTTGTTTAAGATTTTGAATTTATCGATTTCTCTGCTCGAGGACCACAATAAATTCCGCGAATCTATACATGGAGCTATTGATTTATATACTACATGATGTGAAATTTTAAAAATCGTCTGGAATGCCCCTTTAAGTCAATGTGGCAGACAGTTTATACGAACTTGACAGGAAACAACTCCCCAATGAATAACAGTTACTTGACGGTGATCACAATTTGAAACACACAAGTCTAGAGTATCAGAGGTGTCATAATATAATATTCAGTATCATCTCATTTTGGTTAAATCATAACCTTTGGTGTGATGCATTTCATGATCACTGATTGTAAACCCATATTCAACCAAAAATATGGTGCATGCATTAAAAATATAACACACAGAGACAGGGTTATATAGATTTTGTCATTGATGCAGGTCGTAGACTTATATCATAAATAGTATTATGCATAAAGATGAGGGCCCTAGAGTGTAATACTATGTAATCATAGTATTATACTTAGACTTATATCATAAATAGTATTATGCATAAAGATGAGGGCCCTAGAGTGTAATACTACTAGTATGTAATCATAGTATTATACTTAGACTTATATCATAAATAGTATTATGCATAAAGATGAGGGCCCTAGAGTGTAATACTATGTAATCATAGTATTATACTCTCGGATGCGGGCATATCAATATCGCGCGTTTTGCTCAATCGAGAAAGAATAGAATAGAATAGAATAGACTCATTCAACCAGCTGTTTTCGTGCTCTGACAAATCCAGGAAAGGTGGAGAATTGTCACCTAATGTGTGTGTGTGTGTTTGTTTGTTTGTGTGTGTGTGTGTGTGTGCGTGTTTTCCATATGACGGTAGAGATTCCAACTGTATTTATAACAAATTCTTCATAGTCTAAGCTGAATGCCATTTCCCGTTCATGGCGTGTATACACATAGCGACACATTACACTGTACACGCGCAATGATATTAATGTACCGTCACGAGATAATCAGCTCCTTCCAAGCTAAAATTGGGGTGGGATGTGCTGTGACAAGTGGTTGATGATGGTGCAGTCAGTCTTGCATAATTTCTGTTTGCATTAAAAAACATTAAAAATTATTAAAAAGACATTAAAACATATGTATAGATAGAATATATGCACATATATTTGCACAGTTGCGAATGCGTGATTTATTTTTACCAAAATATAGTGAATTGGGAGTGTGTGCTACAGGTGTACTCAGTATTTTGTATATTGGTTTTTGTTTTTTTGTTCGTGCGAGTTTTATCTTATGGGGATGGGGAGGCTTTTCATGATCTCTAGTCTAAGTCTATTGCGCACAGTACTTCCATTCTTCCGTCTGTTATGGTTGAAATAGATTCCAGAATGCAGCAAGATGATCCGCAGGGTGGGAGATGCTCTGGGTCTCTTTTTCTCGGTTTTAGTCCGCTGAACCTTTTCAAAACCACCCTACACGTACCTCTATTAGTAAAATGCAAAATCGAAACTGAAGGCCTTTAAATTTACTTTGTACGTTTCGCTTGAACACATTTCTGCTATGCACACGTTTGTTGGCCCAATGCTAGTTGTAACACGCTCTCGTCCATGATCAAAGGTCTGTTTATGCTTCTGTTGTGACACTGGAACCCTCGTTTACAGATAGCTGATAAGGAAACCGTTGGCAGTTTTGCTTGCTGGTTTCCTTTTCATGATTGGCGGGCTCAGTGCAAGCGCGCTGCATGAAATATAGGTTATGATATTGGCAACGGATGTTCAGAGGCAGACGGACGGTGCACACATTTGAATTGACAGCAAACTGTACTATTTCCAGTCAGTCCGCAGCGTCGTATGTTTCTTGACTGTTTCGCGCAGTAGCATCAGGCTATCAGAAAATGGAGAATATTTTCCAAGAGTACGGGGTCGGCATTGTGTCGGGTCTGGTTTTGCTGTTGATTTTCATAGCTCTCCTGGCGTACAGCGGCCTTTTTGTGCACATCAAGGTTATGATGTATCGCAAGCCAGTAGGTCGACTGCGCGTAGCGTATTTGTATGCTACGGGCCCGTACAAAGATTGCGGACCGCTCTTCGGGCGTGTGAGCCGACACGCACCACACCATCGAACTTTGGGGATCTACTACGACGACACTGAAACTGTAAGTAGGTCCCAAGCCCGCTTTAATTGCTCTCCTTGAACTTAAGCTTGAGATTCAGTGTAAATATTCACAAGTTAAAGGCATATCATTGTAAATGAAATTTTTGAATTTTTGAATTTCTTTTTAATTGACCTGCCATTGGAAAGATGGAGCCGACAGGTTGCTTGGTATCTGCGGAATTGTAAGCAGCCCATCCCACCCCAACCGCCCCTCCCCCCCCCCCCCGGGGGGGGGGGGGGGAGAACTTTTTTTTTATAGTGACAGGCAGTGAAAAAAAATTTTTTTCATTTGCTCATTTCTTTATTTCTGGCTTTCAGGAAACAGTGTTATCTGTCATAATCATGTCAATTTTAAGCCGTCTTAAACTCAAGAGTAGACAGGAATTAAAGGTCCTATTTACCTTGAGAAGGATTGATTTGTGAAAGTGATGTTCATATCTTTTTTGTCGGAAAATGAAATAAAACATTGAATTGAAATTGAATTTAAAAAATGTTCAAGATATCACTCTTGATGCATATGTTTCATCTGCAAATTTTCCATAATGCTTTTATAAATAGGCCATTTGCTTTCGGTATCGTACTATAAACATCAACTGCAGTAGGTGTCTATATAGCATTAACATCAACATGGGCATGACCTAACCCCGGGACGCTCCGTGTACACAGTTACACACTGTGGGAGCACTGCGTGTTGGGGCTGGTCGCAGTAAGGCATGACCATGACACTGACAGCGCAACTATTTTCAACAGTTTGTTATTACTCTCATAATCAGATAATTATGTAGACTGCACGAAAGATACAGGATCTGCGGAAGCTTACGGATGCAAAGAGGATGTAAAGCGTACAAAAATCTTGCCATCCGTTGGAAAACGCTACGAATCCGCTGTGTACCCATCGCATACGTGTTTCATCCGCTCTATCCATCGAGCATCCGTCCACTGTGATTTCATCCGCGCAAAAAGTTTTAAGCTGCTTAAAACTTTTAGAACGGATGAACTTTCCGCTGTGTACGATGTAAATCCGCGACATACGAGCAACAAACGTTGTATGTCCGTGCGGCATCCCTTAAACGTCCGCTGCATCCTCTCTGCATCCTCTGGACATCCTCGCAACTCACATCCGCTGCAGCTAAAAACGGAAAGAGGGAGGAAAGATATGGTACGTGGAACGTCTTTACATCGTTAATAGCACGTTAATAGAAAGGATGTAAGCGTATGCATCTCGTATATAAAGCATTTCGAAAGCATCCCCTCTGCACCCGCTCTGCATCCGCTCTGCATCCACTCTGCATCCGCTTTTTCTGCTATGCGTCCGTTTCGCAATTATCTCCGGTAACCCCTTCGGAGCTGTCATCCCCTTCCATCCGCTTTCATCCGCTAGGCTTCCGATGAACATCCGTTTAACATCCCCGCTACATACTACCCACGTCCGTTCTATTTCCGTTCTGTTACCGCCAATTTTCGCCAATTTTGTCAATTTCTGGAGCGGATGAAAGCGGATGAAGCCATCCCCGAAATTTTGCCCGTCCGCTGTGTCCTTTCTGCATAAGCTTTGTGTCCGTCGGCCAGTGGGACCGGGCCTTAACCCTCGGGGAGTCGTGTATGTCTTTTAGCCCTGCCCCCCTCCCGTTCCGCGGCCCCTGTTATGTACATGTTATACAATGTATTGTGACATTTCCCCTCCATTTCGTGTTTTATGAATCGATGTATGTGTACTCCGCAAAAAGCTCGGTGTTTACCTTAACACCACGATTGATAAATCTAACACAAACCTGTGTCAATACAGGACCACACCAACGGGTGTAAAAAATGATGTTGTGACGATGTTGACAAGTGTTCACTTGGCACTTCGTCGTGGGGTTAATTTGACACCGCTAGTCGCTAGTGATATTTTTGGCACTGCGCTGGTGTTAATTTCAATGGTATAACACTCGCCCAGTGTGAATAGGAGACCACACTCTCTGCTGTTACTGTGTTGTAGGCCCGTAATGTTTCCACAGCTATTCAATTACCTACTTAAGAATATACATGTATTTCGAAGTGACTTTATTGAGCACCGGAAATATAACACAAACCCGATGTTTTATATTTAACACCTAACTCTTTGCAGTACATGGACTAGCAGAGTATATCGTTAAGCATATTGTGTTTTGTGTCTGTGTGTTGTCTTCCCACATCCATCTCCTCCTCCTCTCTGTCTTCCGCTTTCTCCTTGCTCATTTTCTCTTTCCTCCTCTTCCCTCTTCCTTTATTCTTTTCTCACATCCTCATCTCCCCCATTTCTTCCTCTTCTGCTTCATCTCCCTCCTTATTATCCTCCTCCTCCTATTCCACCCCTTGATTCCTCCTTATACAGACGGCTGCAAGTAAACTGCGCTACCTGGTCGCCGCGGTGCTGAGCGAAGACGACGCGCTCGAGAGCGATGACGGGATGGTGGAGGAGCGTCTGGTGAAGGACGGATTCCGCATCACCGAATTCCCGGCCATCCAGAGAGCCGTTGGGACTGAGTTTCCCTTTCCCTGGTTTATTTCCATCTTTATAGCCATCTTTCGTGTCTACCCCAAACTGCATCGAGTGATAAAGGTAAGCTTCAAGAATTGTTTATTGTATCAGTCATGGTTTTGATAATGAATGTAAGTTCTAAGTTAAGATAGGTTCAACTTGGCACCTTTACCATTGTCACACTGGAAGCACCTTTATGGGAGCAACTTTGTACCTTTTGGTTGAGAAAGGTGAAAAGTTGTACCTTTAAAGGTGCTCCCACTGTGACACTCAATGGTGAAGGTGCAGAGTTGAGCCTTTTCTTCTTAGAATGTACAGGTATATACTCATTGATGATAATGATTTATAGAAACTATTAAAGAAATGCTACAGTCGTAACGATCATGATGAATATATGATGCTTATAGCATGGGGTAAATGATAATAATGATGACTAATGACTATGGTGAAGCTGGCGAATCAGTACGCAGTGTCATGCATATTCCGGCTTGTTTCTCAATCGACAGTTCATGACATTTCATGTTAACATGCTGCAAAGGTGTTTTGCTTTACCAGCTCTACTTGTCAAAACAACAATGAAAAAATCTCCAAACAAAGAAAATTTAGAGGACAGACAAACATTCAACTACAAATGGATACAACATTCGAAGTCGGAAATCTGCTTGACTAGTGTTCCGAGAAAGATGAAAATCAAGAGCGGGAAACACAGTTTGATTGTTTTGTTTTGTTTTTTCCTTCTCTTTTGCTGCAAGTAATTATTCATTAATCTTCACTACTATTTTCTCCATAATTTGTGCTGTTTACAGAAAGAGGGTCTACACGTCGGGCCATGTTTGGAGCTGTACGATAGTGCCAAAATCCGCTTTATCTTGCCGCTAACCGACCACGACGCCTTCTTCGTACCCGAGTTTCACAGAGCGTAGTACGGGAATTGATCCGGACTAAGCAAAGGAAGAGCAACGTTGTGTCTTGATTGTAACATCACCTGTATTTCAAAAATGGTATTCCATGGGAGGAACAGTCTAATTTTACAGGTTTTTGATTTCTGTTTCACGTGCTCCCAAGAGCATGTCATCTTTAGAAATTGTGAGTAACCGCGATAATAGGCAACAAGCAGAAGAAGAATAAGTAAACATCTTGAAATTAGAGGAAAAACACTGTACGTAGCCTAGTGTCTATAGAGGGTTTTCATTAAATGCGCGCTTCTCATTTCTTTACAAGGTTTTCATTTACACTGGTGGTCTAAAATCAGGTCTCAAAATTCCCATAAGGTCTATGACATAGTCTATGCAAAATTCGCTAACAACGAACACGGTTATAGCAACATTTTCGTTATAACGAAATCATTTTCGAGCCCCATTGATTCAAAAGATTTGCTCCGAAATGAAAATCATTTCCGAAATTACATAGCGTAGCAAAAATTAACAGATCTTAGCATGGGCGAACGCTTCACATTTTAGTGTGTTTAAAAAGAAATCCCTCTGCCTTCGCTCCCTGTTTTACATACCGTTTCCGAGGGGAACATGTGTTATCATAATGTTTATCCGAATGAAACATGATTCGCTATTCCTGAGGTTCGTTAATACTAACATGACATAATATGGCTGGGATAATCCGAAAATTATTTTAATCTTCGTTATCTTTTTCTCGGAAAATGAAATAAGGATCGTTAATCCAAAAAAGAATAGAAAAGATATACTTGCAACATTGTGCAAGAACCTTGTACAAACCTCCGGAATTACAAACCTTATGCTGTTTAGGATGAATAAACCTTCAGAATAATGAATCCTTTTCATTTTCGGATTAACGAAGCTTTGGAATAGCACACCTTCTTTCATTTTTTATCATTATTAAAAAAAAAACCTCCTTCGGAATAACGAACCTTCACAATGAAGTGAATAGTGAAGTTAAAAGTAAATATAGAAAAGATGAGTATACTAACAGGCCTTCGGAATTACAAAGTTTATGCCGTTATTGGATTAACAAACCCTCAGAATGACGAATCTTTTTCATTTTCGGATTAACGAAGCTTCGGAATAGTAAACCTTATTTCATTTTTGGATTGAAATAAAAAAAGACACCTTCGGAATAACAAACGTTATTTCTCTTTTTGAATAACGAGCCTTCGGAATAAACAACAACAACAACAACAACAACAACAACAACAACAACAACAACAACAACAACAACAACAACAACAACAACAACAACAACTCCTGAATAACAAACCTTTGGAATAACGATTTTTTAAATTGTAAAACCGAAAGTACAAACAACTCCTGAATAACAAACCTTTGGAATAACGATTTTTTAAATTGTAAAACCGAAAGTACAAACAACTTCAACAGCTCTCTCTAAAATGCAAAACTTAAACGAAATTAGAGAAAGATAATACTATATAGCGCCACATTTAACACTGCTTTTCAGCGCATGATGAGCATTCAATAAACAACATAATATATACAATATACGCATGATTTGCGTGTTTTCATTAATTGTATGTATATTATTGTCCGGTTAAAACACAATTTCGATACAGCGAAAGAAAATTGCCCGTTCAGTGAACTTTGTTATAAAGAGATTGCACTGTATACCTATATCACGGGATTCACCGTGCAAGAATTAGTAAGTATAGTGAGTTACAACGAAATCAGTGAATGTAACTTGGTTCAATAATTTGACCAGTCACAAAGTGTGTTGTAAATATACGCCATTTACTATATTTTTCAATATCAACTACACATACCATCATTAATTTTCAGAGTGTTTTTCCAATGTTAACTCCCTCAAAAGACATTTCATGTACATAAATTTTGCTGTAAAAATGGTTTCCGTAACTTTTGCTGAATATTTATGCCCTGGTCTTTTATGCTATATTGTTTGTAAAAGGGGAAAAAGTATATAGAAATACGATAGTGCTCAGCAGACCAAAAGTCCAAAATGAAGACGGCAGGTACAAATACCACAATTAATTTTTTCTATAGCGCTGTAAATGGAGAGCCCCTTTATCTTTGAAAAAAATATTGGGATATACAATGATTTCTGGTTAAGATTAATTTTGCAAAAGTGTAAAATAAATTGTAGTGCCTTGATGGACTGTATTTCATAAGCAGTGTTTGTATTAAGGTGTGTGACCTTGTATATAAAACAGCGACAATTCTATCTCGTGTATTCTAGGAATTCCATGAGGCGAAGAACTTGAACTTATGTTTAAAGGAAACATATTTTCTTCTCTGCTTGCATATTTATGTCAAAATATTGAATTCACTGGGAAACAAAAGAGGCAAATACTGCACAAATAAAGTCATCATGATACACTGTGGAGGACTGAGTTGTGTCATAAACCTCCGGTGTGTCATAAACCTCCGGGTAGACGTTGCCTTCAATCATGATGATAAGCAGTAGCAGGCAGGATGTACAATGACTACACTTGTACATGAAATACTGGAATAACTAAACCTTGGATGTATTTTGCAGCATCTTGGAGATCTTTGTCTTTTTTGTGTGTGCCTTTGTGTCTGTATACAAATGGGTTTAGGTTATACCTAGCATAATCAAGCAACGTGCATACACTTACATAGTTTACATTCATGCATATACATGTAATGTACTATATTTTATTACACATATATAAATGTGTGTAGTTATATATATATATATATATATATATATATATAGCGAAAACTTTGTTATATATATATATATATATATATATATATATATATATATATATATATATGCATATGCATATATATGCCTACATTCATGTAATACACTGTACAAATATGTTCAGTAAATGTACTAAGAAGTCCACGTGTTGGCCAAACAATTTCAATCGCAATAGAGAATAGAACAGAGAAATTCCTATAATGTCTATAATGCTGTACACCAACAGCTTATTTTCAATTCACATATTTTAGGGCACCTTTGTCAAAAATAATGATAAGAATTTATTTTAGTTAAATTGATTTAAGCAATACATGTTGGTAAAAATCGTTTGCTGTTAATTGCAATATCATTTCAACCAGCTGATGTTGGTTAAAACACCCAACACCATTCACACAAAATTTAGTTCACCAACAAAGATATCAAACACATATTTTTTTTGACAAATCACAGGTGTGAAATTTAGCACTCGAGACAGTTCCTTATAAGACATTTGTTACCAAGATATACTTTGTTTCTTTGTCTCATACTTCATTCAATTTATTTAATTCATTTATTTCATTCTTCTTCTTTTTTTCCAACAGAATACAACACAGAATAAATCAGGAATTATATCACAAACGTATACATTCAACTTTGCAAAGGATATTGAATGATACAAAAAAAGTTATAGCGTATGTCAAAAAAAAAAATACAACGGGATCCTCTGCAATGATATCTTTAAAAATAGTGAATCAATCTAAATACAAATTCAGTGAATGAAAATATAATTCATTGCCCACATCTTACAGAAAATCCCATTCGATTTACTTCAGTGGTCAAAGAGAAATGAGGAATTTTGTAGAGGATGTCGGGAATCTCTTCCCTCAAAGTTGTCTATTGTATTCCCACACAAGAGCATCGAAGTGCTAAAATTGGAAGAATCACACTCGTGACATGTTTTACAACAATCTACATTTCTCTGTGACCGCTTAACCAAATTGAATGGGGTTTTCTGCAAAATAGAGCTAAGATGTAATATCTTAAGACCCTGAAGTAGTATTTAGACAGGTCAATCATATTGGTTGTTATCAATTCGAAAATCTGATTGTATTTTTTTTGGAACGTACTGTATAATATGCATGCATATATACTTGCAAAAACACAATGTTATGTTTCAGTTGAGAAAAAAAAAAAGAATTGAGAGGTCCACTAAAAAGTAAGCTTGTAGATTGTGAACCACTTAAAGGAAAATCTAATGAAATACTTATTTGCATATACTTAACACAAATATAATCTAAGACAAGACGGAACAAAACAGGAGACACACAGCAACAACATGACACGACTTGACAGAATGGATGGAAAAAATGGAAGGAAAGAAGGAAAGAAGGGAAAAAAAAAAGAAGTATTCAAAAAGTACGCCTACACTGTATTCATACTGTTCACAATAGGGTCTATCTGAATACAATAAATCAATTTGTAAATAAATTCCAATGCCATTATCACATTCAGACATGTGAAGGGTAAATTCACTGGCAAGCTAGCTTTCCCCATTGCACTCACTCAGAGCCGAACATCGATACTTTTTTTAAGGCTGTTGTACGCCACCAACGTCAAGAAGGTAGCCAACAGACTGTTGAAACTAGGACAGTGGCGCCTGTGTGACGCCACGAGTTTATCGGATCCTTTCAATTCCCATGGCCTGTCTCGTTTCAAAAAGAATTTCCCGCGCGATCAAAGGTTCATTTACAATTGATAAATGGTTGAGTGGGTATGCGATATCTCTTTGAATGCCCTGTGAAATCTTGAGATCCCTCGTCAAGCATTATAATATTGTAAACACAAAGCTGCGTGCCAAAGGCTGGTATTCAAACTGAGCGTGGTCATAATTCATCGCGATTTCACGATTTGAAATGGCTGGTTTCTTGTTATTTTATGGTGCAATTATAGCAATCCTTCTTTATGCTATTTACGCCATCTTGGACTACAGCGGTCTGTTCTACGACATCGTCGTCGAAACCCGAAAGCATCCAGTCGGGCACATGCGGGTGGCCTACCTGTACAGCACCGGTCACTACAAGAACTCCACGCGGCTCTTCAAGAGAGTGAAGGCTGTAGCTCCCGAACGGCGCAGCATCGGGCTCTACTATGATGACACGAAAACGGTCTGTGTGACACTGATTTTATGGTGGTTACTTGTGTAAATGATGGGCCTATAAAATCACAGGACCAAAGAGCTGCGAAGCGAGCTCTCCTTGACACATGCCTGCCTGAATCCGACTTCAGTGCGCGATAACGTTATGGCGGCCATAATACGGGGGGGGGGGGGGGGGGTGGGGCTTCCAAAGAAGAATAAAAGTACTTTCAATGGTTTCTGCAATGAGCCAGGTGCGTTTCTACGTCAGTGCATAAATTAACTTTTGTTAGCCATTCTTGAAGCCCCTAGAAATGAAATTAAAAACAGTACCTAAACCGAATTGGTCTATATAGCTATGATAATGGCTGTGTGACATATTTTGTTCTTTGGAAGAGAAAGTAAACCGATTTCATAACTATTTCTGTCAAATTTTACGCATATTTATATAATAAAGGGACAACCGGAAATTTTGTCCTAGGTTGCCCAACACTGATACATCCAGACTTGATTTCAAAAGTACGTTGTATTTAGAAATGCCCTGAATGTATGTTTAGGTGAGTGGAAAAGCTGTCACTCTGAAGAAATAAGCTAGACCTATCCGCCCTAAGAGACCACAAATGGGGAAGGGTGAGGTAAGAAACGAAACGTTTCATCGCAGACGGAATGAATGATGTTTCACACTTCCTAAATAACCGTGTTGTTCTTCTTTTTTTTTCCATCAGACTCCGGAGAACGAGTGGCGCTATGCC
Source organism: Diadema setosum (assembly GCF_964275005.1). NCBI lineage: Eukaryota > Metazoa > Echinodermata > Echinoidea > Diadematoida > Diadematidae > Diadema > Diadema setosum. The sequence goes on along the minus strand of NC_092686.1, from coordinate 12,123,351 downwards.
ATCGGGACGATACTCGGCGAGGACGATGGCGATCCCAATGTCGACGAGATGCTGATGCAGAGACTGAAAGATGACGGGTTTCGGTTGGCCGAGTTCCCCGCCATGCAGACGGCCGTCACCACGAAGTTCCCTCTGCGATGGTTTCTATCCACTTTCTGCGTTTTGTTTCGAGTCTTTCCGAAGCTGGACAACGTAATCAAAGTAAACGTGTATCCATTGTTTTCGCTTTCTCTCTCTCCCTCCCCTCACTCTCCCTCTCTTTCTTTCTAGAAATGTCTGTATATTCTTACATGATTAATATGTGTGTGTTTTACACAATCATGTAATTTGTTTTATGATCTAATACCTGGAAGAAAAGAAGTACGTATTGATGTACAGCTACAGTTAAGCTTCTGTTTGTTTTCTTCTGTTTGTTTACTTCTCTTTGTTTTCTTCCACTACTTGTGCAAAAAAAAAAAAGAAGAAAGAAATGAATTTGATAAGTCAATGATGTTCAAATCAGATTTTGGATAAGAATACTCAAACAGTACATTATGTGATTATGTGTACGCGCCTTACATTTATCGCACCATAGGTACAGGTGGATAATAAGCCAGTTCGGAGTTAGCTCATGGGCACATTGGTCCGAATGACCTTTCCCTTTTCTCAGTCGGTTAGGGGCACTTCAATCGTTTTAGAGTGACATAATGCGTAAGCTTTACATAACAATTTATGGAATTCATTGATCCTGTTCAAACAAAGAATGAACTTGCGTCGACCAGATGACCAGAATGATCCGTGAATTAACACTTGGGAAAGCATCCATTTCGTTATTTTGCATTGAATGTATTGACGATCTCTTTCTATTGATATTGCCAAATACCACTTTTGCTGCCAGGTGGATGTGCTGGCAAGCAGCATTTATAAGTATTTCATGAATAATCATTACATTACATATGCTTATCCCAGTGAAATTAAAAACCAACATGCCTGTTGGTCCGAATGACCTTGTTTCTGCTCATGCGCAGAGTGGAACTCCGAACTGGCTTATACCGTTGTCAATAAGCAGTTTGTTCGATTGGGATAATGGCCTCTTGGTGACATGGTATTCAGTCATTCTGAAACTAAAGAAGCAAAATATAGGAACGAAATTAGATAATCTGATTCCCAAGTGAGGACAAGACAAAGAGAATGTAACAAAACAGAGACGACTATAAGGGGAAATAAAGGATACACTTAAAGAACATTATATAAATGCATATAGTTTCTTTTCTCTACCCCAACTATAATTATAGTCACATAACGCCATGATAATATGTGTGGTTATTTAATTGGTCCAGTGCACTCTCCCTAGAAAAAAAAACAATCGTTCTTCTTGTTTTCACTCGCAATAACGGAAAAAGAGGTGAAGAACCTGTACACGTCTTATGACTGTTTAACTTCTCACTCAATTTGATCTTCGGTTTCCTGTCAACGTTATATTTCTCTTGATGATTTGTTCAGTAATTAAATTAAAAATAATTCTTTGGCAATCGGAAAAGTTCCCTGTGACCTAGCAGCATGCTCATGCAAACTACATTTTAGACTCGGACTTCATGAGAAAAAAAAAAAAATGTAATGGAAAATTGGCTCTAGAACGGAACGTTCATAAATAATATTGGACTTTGTTTCCAAGACTCCCCATGATGTTCACGCAGGAGCGGAAACGAGCCCAATTTCGTGCTGAAGTTCAACAATCATGTTCTTGAAGAAGCAGCAACACTTTATTGACAATATTTGTATATAAGTGTTTTTTTTTTCTGTGATTTGGTCACACAGCTGCAAGGACTCTATGCACCCACTCACATCGAAATTTACGAAAATGACATGGTCTACTTCTATCGGCCACTAAGCGATCACGACGCCTACCTCGTGCCGGAAGCTCGACGGAAGTAACGGGAGAGATGCGAGCGCGGGTTTATTGGAAGCAGAGAAATTGACAATCCGCGCAGGTGGTCATCACGTACTTCCGTGTTGTGGCTCTCAGGTTGATCAGAGGTGTCGTGTAGATGAGTTCGTGGTTCCGTTTACACACCTATGTGGTCATCCCTTTCAAACTTAATGTGTATACTTTGATTATAGGCGCATGTCATTATAGTTACGTATTTACTATGCATGGTGGTCGTTGAGCTGTGGAACCGGAGGGGGCGTCTGCAGGTCTCCCCTATCTCCCCCCCCCCCCCTCCTCCCACTCCTCCCCCCCCCCACACGTACACGTTAAAAAAAGTTTTCTGTTGCTCCTTGCTCCTTGATTATGACCAAGTGTGTCCTAGCATGGACCCAGAATGTGATTTCAACGTTTCTTATTTCCCACCAAGAATGTTGGAAAATAAGAAATGGTCCGAAATGATTTCTCAGTTTCGTCTGTTAATGAAAAATAATCATGCAAAACAGAGTCACCTGTTATAGATGAGCTTGCGATTGCAAGCCCGACGTTTTCGAGACAGCTATATAAGCATTTTGATTTTCCGTGCAGTCTATATTATGTGAGAGTAAACGTGTGTGTAAACGCAGAACTTAAACCTCATTCCATGTTGATGGCGTGGTCAAAACAAATCAATCATGTTTGGCCCTTTTCATTTTTTAACATTCGTCATTATTATGATTTTTGCATAAAAGTTTAGGCTTTCTTCATTTGCGTGTGATTTATTGCTGCCTTTAAAGCAGAATCAAATGAAACTGGCGCAAAACAAGCGTTACAAGGTGATCTCTATTCCGTGATTTATCTGAAGGGGTTTTAGACCGGTGCATGCACTGTAGGTGCCTACTACCTAAAGTAAATTCAGGAGGTAAATTGCAATGATTTAATGTTGGATTGGATTTCTTGTTACAACGAATTACTTCATTCAATATAGAGTAAAGCATGGAGAGACCAAAACATTGATTATTTTTTTTATAATTCAATACAATTTAGTTTTATTTCGGCATTCCACTGTCAATACATTGCAATATATTAACGACAAAGTATTGGCCTGATATGATTTATATACGATGCATCGGTATATGTTATGTAGTACAGTCGTAGGTAAATGTACATAACGTAGGCATAGATGTAGAAATAAAAACGATAATGAAATGATGATGATGATGATGATAATAATAATAATAATAATAATAATAATAATAATAATAATAATAATAATAAGAAGAAGAAGAAGAAGAAGAAGAAGAAGAAGAACAACAACAACTATTTCTTATGAAGCGCTTGTACAGGAACCTGATCAAAGCGCTGTTACAACATACAACATTTTGTAAGATATACAGACAACATAATTATAATTCGAACAGTTTACTTAGTAGTCTCAAGTTTTCTTTTGAAATTTTCTTCTGAAACACATAGGCGATAAGGTAAACTTAAACTCTTATTATGTCACCTTGGAAGTACTGACAGAGAAAACACTTTAGATTTGGAAATTCAGGGGACCATCGCCACAAGTACAGAGCTTTTGACTGGGATGATAGCTCCTGACGTACAAGACCCGAGAAGAAACAGTTACCATTGCACACATCGTTCATTATAGTGAGTCATAACAATCATGCTCAACGAACTATTTGATTATACGAAAGGAGAAATTCCCCGACGACACCACAGTTCTATCATGGTACGTCATTTGTGTGTGTGTTTGTGTGTGTGTTTGTTTGTTTGTGTATATGTGTGTGTGTTATATAGCATCTCTTAAACAGAAACTGTAATTATGACTATAACGCAAATAATGATTCATCGGTAAAAACATGCATGACTACAAACTTTTGATCTAAAAAAAAAAAAAAAATAGAATTCAAACATGTATTTTTAAATCAGTAAATGCCGGTTGTAAGACATGTCATTGAGATACACAAGGATCAAGCGAGATATACACCACTATTGCGTGATACTCTATTCACACAGTGAATACATACTTAAAGTATACTTTTCAATAAAGTACGAGAGGATATAATGTATTTTGTCGAAATATAAACACAGTATATACACCGATCACTATTTACAGGTAAATGTGGACTGACAATATGGTTTTAAGTGTGAACGAGGACCACTAAGAGTTGTGTGGATGTGTTTGAGGTGTTCATCAATTTTCTTTCTATGTTGAAAGAGTCAGACATGCAGCCACATAAAGGCTATGTCATGAAAGGAGGAAGAGAGGGAGAAAGCATATATATATTTTTTTTTAAACATACATACATACATACATTAAAGCAGTTCTCTGATGAGATTAGCCTGTTGAGACAAAACTGAAACAAACAATATACATAGCCTCTTTTCTTTCTGAGTGACTATTATAAGTACAGTATAATGCATATAAATATGGGTATTAATATGATGGTCTCTTCCCGAGACAATGGTACGAGAAGATGCATACCCCCCAAAAAATTACCCATAAAAATAACAATGCTTGTAGAGCGATTTGAATATTCCGTGCTGCATGCGCTTGACAGCACAATGGGCAGAGCATGCCGCAGCACCGTAGCTTGTACGTATCAACGTGAGCTCACCAGAGCGCATGTGATGCGAATAAACCACTCTCTGTCAGGTAGACTTAGGTCTCCAAGAGGAGTTTACACCCGGAAGTGACAACAATACATCTGAATCGTTGATAGCCTGGACATTTTCCATTCGATCCAGGCCAGAAAGATGTCGGTTTCAGGTGAACGATTTGTTGTCAGCCGGATTTGGATTAACGGATCTCTCCTGTAAGGAGTGCAACGAAAGTGTAGGAATATGTATAAGGAATACAGTAAATCTAAAAAATGCAAGCAGAATTCTGCAACATCACTATCAGCGTGTTGACAAGATGGTTAAACGATAGACTGTAGATTATGAAAATACTGCATGCGTAAATGCCAATGTCTCTTCTTATTATGTTCCAAAATTCATCATCTTCATCCCATGGTAGACGCACAGGACAGAGTGGATCGGTGAGAATTGGAAGCGCGAGTTATAACTTTGGAACTGTTTAAGCCCACGAGCGCAGAGAGTGGGTTTTAGACTGTTCCAAAGTTAAACAAGAGCATCCAGTTCTCATTGATCCACGAAATAGGCCTGTGTATCATTTGTGTTATAAAATGGGCCCGTAAATTCATGAAATACAACCATTTTCCCCATCAGGCGTCCGGTACACCTACAACACTGTACAAGAATTGAGCCACACGTTCGGATTTTACGGGACGCATGGCTCAGAGTGAATCTCAGTTAAAATCAATGCATGACAATACAAGACTGTATTGACCAATCAGATTGCAGAGATTCTATAGCCCATTTATAATGCACACTGACACACGCATGTGCAATTGATAATTATCTCTTGCTAGTTTTAGTTTCATGGCTAAGATTTTAACCATGGACTTGATTGTCAACTGCATGGCATTGGGAATCTGTACCTGAGAGACAAGCTTCGATGCCCTCAACTCCATTCGAAGAGCTGCGTTCTCCTCAAGAAGAGCGTTTATCTGGTCCTAGAAATTAAAATACAGATTGACAAACATTAGAAATAGAGTTGTAATGGTTGACGTTTGATTGCGGAATATTGACACAATACATCATGTTCATTAGAATGGTAGATATCAATATTCCTTTCCATAAAGTTTATATACCCCTTTTCTCTCTCTTTATTTCTGGATTGCAGTACGAAGTATAGGAAGGAGTTTCCATCTCGAGCAGTATAGCCAACGTTAGCAAAAAACAGTAAAACCTGCATGAACTAGTACTCCAGCAAACATCATTCTATCACTAGTGTCACCTTTCGTATGTATAGTAATTTTTTTTAAAATTTACTCGTGATTATATCTTTATTTTGAGGCTTTTTTAGGCTTCTTTTTTTTTTAGTACTGATTAAACTCCCCCTGATATTCATATGAAAGAATTACAGATAAAATGTGCATAATTGTGCATGATGGATTCAACCTCACCTCCAAGAACTTGAATGTCGTCCTGAAGACCTGCAGGGCCTCGCTTTTTAGATTGGCGAAGTGGGATCCGTCGGCCAAAGAGTCTTGACCCGATCGACAAGTGATATCCCTTCCGTCTGGGCAATTCTGTACACAAAATCAGCGGCAGTGGTGTGTTCCCATACGTTACATTACATTTTCATCAGTCATTCATCGCTACTTTTATAGATATCAAGCAATAATTTCCGGCTGTCTGTTTTCTAAGAAATACAATTGTTATAGTACACAATACGATCCACCATTTAGATGATATGCAATAAGTAACACAGGCATACACTATGTACGCAATTCATAATACATGTATATACAAACACATACATACACACTTTTGTTTTTCAATATTTTATTGATTTCATTCAAATTAATCATAAATCAACCCATTCTGGGTGTAACATGAACATAAGAACGGTACAAATGCCATTCAAAAGACAAATCCATTACCAACTTATACTGCCCATCATCTCCCTTCAAACATAACTCGATTATAAATCAATCCTACTGACCATTTCTTCACGAGAAAGTATTGACATGTACAAAAAAAAAATGTATATATATATATATATATATATATATATATATGTATCTTTGACTATGGTATACTTATACTGCCAATCATCTCTCTTCAACATAACAACTCGATTATAAATCGAGTATGTAAGGGTATATATATACAAGGGTATATTCATAAAAAAGCAACAAAAATACGTTATACAAACTAGAATGAAATCATTTCATTGAAATCAAATCCCCATCCCCCACCAACCCCGATGCACTCAAACCTATCCCACACCCCCACCACAACCCCAAACACATACATCCACAACCACCACACACATACACCCCAAACACCAACACACATACACACCAACACCAAAAACGCACATACACACATACACCCCACACACAAAACACCCCCGAAGTGATACCACCTTCCTTCCTAATAAAAACGACTTCCAAATTCAGAAACATTTTCCCATTTCAGCAAATGTAATCCCAACTTATTTCTTTTTATAGCAATTTCTTTTTCTTCATTCCGAAAACTTATTATTCTTTTACAAATTTCCTCCAAAGTTGGAATTTTTCCCTCCGACCTAGATCTAAAAATAATATAAAAAAGTATTATTTCAAAATAAAAATTATTGTACCTGTATTATAAAATTTTACTTTTGGATCCCTTCCCGTAACACCAAAATGAACGTCTCTCCACTCTATATTTCGAAGATCTGTCATCTCAATCTATCTATCACTTCCTGCCACAAATTCTTAACATACACACAATCCCAAAATAAATGTTTATATGTTTCTACCGATTGCTCACAGAAAGAACACCGGTTATTTGCAACGAAACCAAACTCAAAAAGATTTTCCTTTGTATAAACAACTCCATGTAATAATTTATACTGAAATTCCCTAAGTTTTGTTAGAAGTGTTGTCATTCTTGGTCTTAAAAATATATGTGTAATTTCCTTTTTTCGAAAACAAATAATCATTTTGGCCATCTTTCATTCGTAAAACATACAATTGCTGTAAATTTGTAACAAAGAGTTCATACACCTTTCTAAATGAAACATCTTTCAATAAAATTACATTCTCAAAATTTTCAAAGAAATATTATATTCCTCTTTATCAACAGAATAAAAATCATATATATTTCCCTCAAATTTCTGGCTTCTTACAACAACCTCCCCTATTTCCCAAACTTTAACTATATTTTCACTATCTAATCCTAACCTATGAAAATATACTGCTGATCTCATACGATCTTTTTCCATAATTTGCTTCACTAAATAAATATTCTTCCTATATAAATTTTCACAAAAAATCATTTTCCCTTTACACAAATAATCCTTATTATTAGAAAAGATTGGATTAATCTTGCCTTCTTGATAATTCCGGTTATCTCCATTTCTTGCCATGCCCTCAAAATTTCTAAATAAAACAATGGTACATTAAACTTTAGAAATCGTATATCATAATTGCACAAAAATATGAATCTTCCTCCCGCAGTCCTAAAAATATAATCAAAGAAAAGTTTCCATCCCATGAGCTTCTCACCATATAACAATCGCTTCAACCACATAATTCGTTGACTCTTAACAAACAATTCAAAATTTGTCATTCTAAGACCGCCCTCACTATAATCCTGATAACAAATAACCCTTTTAATTCGATCTTTACCATTCCATATAAATTCAAAACAAATTTTATTGATATCTGCCACTACCCACTTTGGAACCTCTATTGATGAAGATACATAATATAATTTAGACAGAGCATATGTTTTGAGCAAAAATATTTGTCCCATTACAGTCAAATCTCTTTGTCTCCACCATCCCAAAAGTCTTTTAATCTTACTCAGTATCTCTTTATAATTCATTTCTTCTCTGACCTTAATATCCAATGCAAAATACACTCCTAAAACACACACACACACACACACACACACACTCTCCTCTCTCTGCAGACGTCAATCATACAGTGTAGAGGCCTATTATGAAATCTTGTGTGCACGTGTATCATGAGAGTGATGCTCGTTATTCCGAATGTTCGTTAATCCAAAAATAAAACTAAGTTTCTTTATTCAGATGGTTCTTATTCCGAAACACACAAAATAATATTCCTTATACCAAGATGTTTGTTAATCCGAGCATGAAACAGGGTTGTAAATCTGAACATTATATAGCGGCGTTATTCCGAAGGGTATTCTCCGAAGGTTCGTTAATCGGAAAAATGTAAGGAATTCGCGTAAAGATATTTATTATACAAAGTGAACCTTCGGAATTACGAACCTTATTTTGTTGTCGGATTAACGAATCTTTGAAATAACAAAGCTTATCTCTTGTTGGGATTTACGGACCTTTGGAATAACGAACCTTCGGAATAAAGAACCCTATTTCATTTTCGGATTAACGAACTGCAGCCGCTTATGATTAGGTCGTATAATGCTTTCCACCTCCATCGTGATGGTTCGTTCATGATGAGATTGTCAGTTACAGGTTAACATCATAATATGGAATCGCAATACGTCACGATGTATAAATGTAGGTAAATCTCATCTTACTAGAAGTGGGGACAGAGCTTTGGGCCCGCTGTCGACATATTCTGTTACATACTGGTGTCTCATCAGCTGCTGAAATTGAACAAATGAGATAGAAAGATAGAGAGAGAGAGAGAGAGAGAGAGAGAGGGGGGGGGGGGAGAAACGAGAAAAGATTGAGATAAAAATGCAATTACACAATATATCAATGTAGTCATTACTCGGTTTTCTACGGACAATGAGAACGACAGTCACTGTCATGTGCGTATTATTTTGTGTCCATAATCATGGACAATTTAAGCGTCAAAACAGATATGCTCACTTTTATTAGAGATTTGAGGCTGCTGAAAATCAAAGAAAAATGTTATTACTGAAAATGTCATTACTGAAATGATATCTTGTATGTTACCTGTTGTTGCACTATTCAAAATCTTATTTGCAATATTTGACATTAACCATTGTAACAGGGCCCACTCGAAAATCAGGTCCTTTGGCCCTGAATGGACGGCTCTGTTAGGAATTTTAGATAGATAAATCTTCAAAAATATTTCTTATTGTAATGAATGCAGTATCATTGAAAAGACTTGACGATAACCTTACTTTAAAGAAAATGTGAAAATGACGTTTATGAATAGGCCTACAATTATTTAGGCCTTTATGTAATCTACAGTATATGCCTATAGATTATTATCTATAGGCTATATATCATACATCCGTCATAATATGCATATTATGCCTATTACACATTGTAGAGTCTCTTGATTGTTGTTACTAGAGTATAGCTCTTTTTTAGGCCTATATAGGGCCTATACTTTGTCGCACTGTTACGTCGAAGCAGATGAAAAATCACTCTGCAGTGTGGCTACCTTCAGAGTATAGAATGCATACGATATTTTAATAGAAAGTGGTATAACGTACCTCAGGATCAAACGGACAATAAGAGCTTAAAGGCGCATTTAACTCCATTCCACCTGCTGAGTTCATTCTGTTGTTTTGCAAAGGAGCTGACTTTAGAAATCAGTGGCGATCGATGACATTTATCGCTCATCGAAGAGCGTCTGTTGCCTCTTCAGTGCCTGACGTCGAATGAGCAGTTTTCGATGACTATAATCATCATAGATTAGATTTACAGTGTTTACAGACAGAAGTAATATTTGTTTCCATGCCAACCCTGAAAGCGGCATGAATCACTAGCCGGACCTTGAAAATCACCCAAATCGACTCATTTTGTCAGTTGAAAACCCACTCTTTCAGTTTGACCGTTGACTGAAAAGTGAGTCAGGCACAGTGGTAAAAACACCCCGAAATAAACCCGATCCCAAAACAGATTCCCAGAGTGCATGTTAAATATTTGATTCCCATGGCAACTGCGAAGTCCATAGACTATACCCCAACGACAAGTGTAACTTATTACGATCAACACACAGCATGATATCGCTGGTGTCATTGTTATACATGTAAATACACGCGATGGTGCAGAACAGAACTACATGTACCAAACACTAATAGCACGACCCCCCCCCCCCCCCCCGACTATAGTACATGACATACACGTCATTTGCTTTAATAGTACGAAGTATAGACTCAACGGGAAACGAACCGGCGCTCTGTGTGATTTCCTAACGTGGGAACAGTTACTTCGGATGTACCGTCGACCCGCCCAACTCAGTCTGAAATCGGGAAAGTCCCTAGTGCTCATTTTATTTTGTGTGTGCGCGCCAACTCACATGCACTTTTATATACTATATTTTGATTACAGTACACAAAGTAGGATATTGCACAGGTACAACTCAAAGATAGCTTGCATTGCGCCCGTCTACCTGTCCTGCTCACGTAACTCACTGTGATACACATCATGACACATCATGAGTGTCTCCCGGCCAAATGGTTGTTATTCACGGGTCTTAACAAAAATTATATATTTTTTTTTTTTTTTTTAGATGGTTCATGACTCATTTTCTTGATTCTTTTTCGACCATGAACGCCATTCGAGTTATGAACGTATCTTTTCAGTTTCCCCTTTTCCTCTCCATTATCATGTCGGTATAGGCCCTAATGTTTTTGTTTGTGCGGAGACATGATTTTGTATAGCAAAAACAAATTGATAGCATTTCGGCCCAGTATAGAAGATTATTATCGTATTCCTTTGTTTGTTTGTTTGTTTGTTTGTTTGTTTGTGAGTGTGTGTGTGTGTGTGTGTGTGTGTGTGTGTGATCTTAAGGCTCCGTCTATGTAGTCTCCCAAACTGTCGATCCCTCTTCAGAGTGTTAAATTGCTTGAATCACACCATGCAAAGCTTGACCTCCGCATAGAGCTTACAGAATGACGTCAAATTGATTAGCTATTACACGTTGAATCAAAATGAAAACTTGTTTTTTGTTGGGGGGGGGGGCTGAAAACAGTAATCTGCAATTTAGCACTGGTCTAGTATAAATCGCGAGATTCAACACCTCTTTTTATATTCATTGTATTCGTGTATTCGTCGACATTTCTTATACAATCGAATAATACGATGATGATTCTGCAATGATGATTATGATAATTTCCTACGAAACTATGAAGTTAATATCATGATGATGATAATAGCGACAGAAAAAATTTTAACGGTAAAGGTTGGTAACAATAGATTATTCTTTATTATGATAATGACCACATAACAACCGTCGATCCTCACTTGAAAATTGTATTGACAAATCTAGGATAGGCCTATACATGAAAATATAATGATGTTGAATTGGCTAAGACTGTTAAAGTGATAAGCACCTTACTGTGTGATATCCTTATCAATATGCTGCATAGCTCATGAGTTTTAAAGAGATGAATTGGCTCAAAGATGGCTGGGACATCGAAAACAATGCAATTTCTAATAAAAGGTGGGATCCACCTTTTACTTATTATGTATTTCTTTGCTTTAAACTTTTGTTTTTGGACATCTCAGCCATTTCAAAACCGATTTTCATCAAATAAGCTTTGAAATGCTCTAAAGTAGTTTCTATAACTATTTTGCGAAAAGCTAAAAGCTGAATCCTATATCTCATCTCAACCAATATTATACCATCCCTTAAATGCTAAAATACATATTTGCCTGTCGAATCTAACGACCAGTAGGGATGCCCTGTGCTTGACTTTATAATTCAAAGTACAGGTTTATAAGTTAGTTCCACCCGAACGATTCGCCCTGTTCTAGCCGCCTCTATATATCTGTCTGTTTTTCTCCTTCCCTCTAGGCCCTATACTTTCTCTAACACTGTCTTGATATTATAGACTATAAAACTTTCCCACATAAAATGATATGAAGATAGGCTACCTATTTCCCCAATGCAACAAGTAATTTCTTACATAATTATTATTTAGTATTCAAGCTTGTGAGTCAAGTCACTCTAGGCCTATATGACTCGAGTATATAGATTGCGAAAAACACAGCGATACACGATCGTGTGCCAACTGTTTAATAACTGCAACTACAGCCTATTTTCATGTTTCTATCGAATAAGCAATATCGGCCTATTATACATCGTGGTCACATGCTCTATATAGACCCTACATTTTAGCGGGTTTTTTTGTGTGTGTTTTTTTGCGTAGGCATACATGCACAACGAAAAAAAAAAAAAACATTTCGTAAGGAAATGTGCAACTTTATAGATGCCATGCATGACTGCAGTCATACGAGCATATAGGTGTATAAAACCAGAGAGAGCAACATGAAGGTGACCAAGCTAAGTTTGTGGGAAATGTAGGCGTCCACAATTATTTTCCCTTAGTTTTTCTCAGTTTTGCTTGGTGTTATTTCACCGGAAGTCATATGAGTGATGACATCTCAAACCATTCTGAGTGACCTAAATGCAGGTATGCCAAGTTTTGAAATCAGTTGCGATGACAACGATAGAAGTGTCTCTTGTACTGAGTCTATGTACTGTACAGCTCAACAGTTTGGTGATGCACTTTCAGATCTGAAGCAAAATGATTTTTCTGTATTACATCTCAATATTAGGAGCCTAAATAAACATTTTGATCCCTTAGAGCAATTGCTCAATACACTTTCAGGTTCCCCTTCAGTAATTGCTCTGACTGAGACTTGGACTCGCAATTCTACACCATCCTCATTATACTCTATGGAGGAATATGATTTTATAGCCAATAGTCGACCCAACAGAACTGGTGGTGGAGTGGGCTTTTATGTTCTATCTAAGCTAAAATATGTCAGGAAGGATGATTTAACACATATGACTGATTTTATTGAAACACTCTTCATCGAAATCAAATCTTCTGACTGCAAAAATATTTTAGTTGGAGTGGTTTACAGGCCTCCCCAAGCTAAACAAGATGAATTTATGACGGCTCTGAATGATATATTGTCTTCCAGTGAGGTAAACAACAAACATTGTATTCTGGTTGGAGATTTTAATATTGACTTACTCTGCTCTCAGGTAAATCCTTACTGTCAATTATTCATCGACACCATCTTATCCTATTCCTTCTTCCCGTTAATTACCAAGCCAACTCGTATTGCTGATCAGTCACATACTCTTATCGATAATATAATTACAAACATAAATCCAACCCCCAAAACAGGGATAATTGTGTCTGATATGACAGACCATTTTCCGGTGTTTGCTATACTGCCTCAAATGGCAAGTGTAAAAAATCCCTCTTCTGTAGAAATGCATCAGTGGAAGTTAAGTAGTACCAATTTGCATCTGGTGAAGGAGGCACTGAGTACACATGACTGGTCACACATATTAGATATAAATGATGTAAATATTGCATACGATTACTTCCTTGAAATAATAGATTGTGTTGTTACGGGTATTTGTTCTACCCCTACTAGCAGTAAGAGTAATTCGAGTTATAAAAAGAAACCCCAAAGATGGCTGGGACATCGAAAACAATGCAATTTCTAATAAAAGGTGGGATCCACCTTTTACTTATTATGTATTTCTTTGCTTTAAACTTTTGTTTTTGGACATCTCAGCCATTTCAAAACCGATTTTCATCAAATAAGCTTTGAAATGCTCTAAAGTAGTTTCTATAACTATTTTGCGAAAAGCTAAAAGCTGAATCCTATATCTCATCTCAACCAATATTATACCATCCCTTAAATGCTAAAATACATATTTGCCTGTCGAATCTAACGACCAGTAGGGATGCCCTGTGCTTGACTTTATAATTCAAAGTACAGGTTTATAAGTTAGTTCCACCCGAACGATTCGCCCTGTTCTAGCCGCCTCTATATATCTGTCTGTTTTTCTCCTTCCCTCTAGGCCCTATACTTTCTCTAACACTGTCTTGATATTATAGACTATAAAACTTTCCCACATAAAATGATATGAAGATAGGCTACCTATTTCCCCAATGCAACAAGTAATTTCTTACATAATTATTATTTAGTATTCAAGCTTGTGAGTCAAGTCACTCTAGGCCTATATGACTCGAGTATATAGATTGCGAAAAACACAGCGATACACGATCGTGTGCCAACTGTTTAATAACTGCAACTACAGCCTATTTTCATGTTTCTATCGAATAAGCAATATCGGCCTATTATACATCGTGGTCACATGCTCTATATAGACCCTACATTTTAGCGTTTTTTTTGTGTGTGTTTTTGCGTAGGCATACATGCACAACGAAAAAAAAAAACATTTCGTAAGGAAATGTGCAACTTTATAGATGCCATGCATGACTGCAGTCATACGAGCATATAGGTGTATAAAACCAGAGAGAGCAACATGAAGGTGACCAAGCTAAGTTTGTGGGAAATGTAGGCTTCCACAATTATTTTCCCTTAGTTTTTCTCAGTTTTGCTTGGTGTTATTTCACCGGAAGTCATATGAGTGATGACATCTCAACAATTTAATTTGATAGTAAAGGTATATATGGCGTATAGGTCCTATAGGCCTATAGCCCTTCTAGTAAACGAAACAAAAGGTGACAGATCGAAAGCAACAGCAAAGATAACAACAGAAAAATAAAAGCTAACACTTGCACTTGCCTGAACTGTCCAAGAATGAACGGACATGTTATAATATACGTTTACTCTATAGGCCTATAGCCCTCAGAGTAAACGAAACAAAAGTTGGCAGATCGAAAGCAACAGCAAAGATAACAACAGAAAAATAACAGCTAACACTGGCACTTGCCTGAACTGTCCAAGAATGAACGGACATATTATAATATCTGTCAGATGAATTTGGGATTGAGTTTAATTTCAAGATCTTCGAAAAGTACACTGAGAAAAAAAAAAAAAAAAAAAAAACAAACTTCCGATTCATAAACTCGTATAGTAGCCTCCAAAGCGTGGATGCATTACATGCAGTACAATCAGATTGCAATCCGAATTGAAACCGGAATCCGACATAGTGCATTCTTTCATGCGGACTACATTGTATACTGGTTATCCGCATCGTCGCTCCTTCGATGGATGTTGATGTTTTGATTATTGTGCATCGCGCCCCATCATGTCGTGCGTGCCAGTGTCAGCTGTTTTGTTCGATATGATATGCGTCGCTATATAGGAAGTTCCTCAAAAAGTTGAAAAGCGCAGATCCAAGGCGAAACAGTTGTGCTGCAAAATGGATCCACTTGTATTAGGAATAATTGGTCTTTTAGTTGCGCTCATTTTGACGGTGGCTCTACTTGTCGTCTACACAGGTTTATTCGAGAAAGTGGAGGTGAAATCGGGCAAACCACCCATTGGAAATGTGCGGGTCGCTTATAAATACGCAAAGGGACCGTACAGCGAGTGTGGTGCTGTATTCACTGAAATCGTCTGTTTAGCGCCGAACGTCCGCACCATTGGAATTTACTATGATGATCCCAGGAAGGTAACTTTAGCTCTAACGTTAGTGGATAATAAGCATAATTTATGGCAATCATGATAGGAGAGTTTCTTATTCATACACCCGTACACAGTTCAAGTAATACTGTCCCTAAGATTCCAAATCGATGATATGGAGAATCGAAAAGTCGCAAGAAAAGAGAGGGAGAGAAATAGGAGAAAGGTCAAGTAAAATTACATAAAAAGTAAAGAAAAAGTAAAGAGCTTCAATTTTAATTGCACTCACTTTGCTTGATATAGAGCCAAGGGTTCTAGACCTAGGCCTATTCAAAGATGTTTGAATTTCGCAAAAAACTGTGTAGTCTATGTGAATTGACCATCTGGGCAATTCCGCGGTTAGTAGACTAACGTTACATTTGAACAAATCTATATATTTGTTTTTACCACTAAATTACCATTTATTTATTTCAAGTCAAAATTATGTCAAAAATATGTTCATCCTTCCCAGGTTTATGATACAGAAAAGAATGAACACAATCCAAGAAATATAGCAACTTAAAGGGCTGGTTAGTAACGTTATGAAAAAAGGACATGACAAAAAAATCAATGTCTTGTAACAAAAAGTGTGCGAAAATTCAAGTTACTTCAAACAAAGTGTTGCATTAATTTCAATTATTGCATCATGACATATGTTCATGCAATTTTTTTTAGCAGTTCGACTGATAATTTTTTTTTAGCTAGACCCCCAAAAGCATGGTTAGTAACGTTACGGTCGTTACATTTGTCCGGAGTAATTCCGCAGGTCATTTCACCCTTTTGTAATTGACAAAATGTCACATGACTTCTGGAGTATGTAAATGTACAGCTGTATTCATCTTTTACCCTTTAGCAAAACTTTGAGGAAAAAATTTCAAAGGAACCCACTGTAATTTGCATTTAAGTGAATTTCAGCGTCCCCAGTCCCACATGTACATTTTAAATGATGGTTTTAGATCTCGCAAAATCAATAAATACGAAAAATAAAATCTACTGAATTTGAAAGACCCTAATGATTGGTGAACATCCATGGCATTAGTTGATACCTAGATCAAAGGGTAAGATAAAGAGGCACATTTCTTTTATCCATGTCATGTCCACCTAACTGCGGAATTGCCCATCTACTATTTACCTACTACTAACCATACACAGCCCAGTCGCTGTCGTGCAGCGTATTAACAGCGTCTGGTCAGGCTAACCTACTACTAACGATCGTTAGATATTCTAGGCCCGACAGGACAGCAATAATTTTGTAGCATTTTACGATCGAGCATACACGTACTGCTACTGGTTAGTAGCAATGTGCCCAGTTCCCAAGAGAAAAAAAAAAATTATGAAATACTGAAAGCTGCGAAGTCCATCTGTGAAATTTGAAGAAAGACTGGTAAGATTGCAGTCAATGAATTAATCATGATGGTCTAGACACCTACTTGCATACTATGGAAAAGTACAATGTGTAGGTTGTTTGATGATTTAAAAAAAAAAAAAAAAATTGTCTGAAACAGTACCGTATTTATCATATCTTATGGGTGAACTCGGCCTAACAGGTAAACTTGGCCACTACTGCTCTCATTACAAGTGGCCAAGGCTACCCGCTACAATCTAGGCCGAGTTTGAGTACCCATACAGTGTAACTGCGGTACAAACTTTTTCCCTTTTCAAGTTTCTAAATATCGCTCACAAGGGTAGAGTTCAGCGGAAGATTTTCAAGTTTTAAGAAGAATTCCATGTTGCAAAGCACAGCACAGAGATGAAATGAAAGTTCTTTTTACATTGTCCTTTTAGGTGGCATCAGCTGAACTACGCTACATAGTAGGTGCCATTCTTGCCGAAGGCGACTCTGAGGTTGACAAAGAATCTGAGGCCAAGCTTCTTGCGAAGAACTACAAGGTTGCAAGTTTCCCGGCAGTGGACCATGCAGTCACCACATCGTTTCCCTACATATGGGCACTTTCCATTTACATTGCGACGTCCAAAGTGTGGCCCAAGCTTGGAGAGTACATAGAGGTAAAACTGTGGATAGAATATCCTTTCACTTTCACATAGATGGGATGCATGTGCAAAACCATTTCATAATTGCTTTAACTCATACTTGAGCACCACAGTGACTCAATAAGGGATAGGCATTACTTTGTTAAAAAACAAACTTCAGTAAGTTCCTTACAATAGAAATGATGAATGGCAGAAATTATATGGGAAGTAATAGTTTGGCAAGTTGATTTCATGAAAATGGTAATCAGTCTTGTAAATATTATTGCAAGAAACAATGTATAAAACCACAGCAAATTATAATGACAGTAATGGTCTAGATGTCAAATTACAGCTTGAACCTTCTTTTTTTCCTGTGTGAAAACTAAATGTATAGTCAAGAGTTTGATATTAAGGAAATGTGAAGTGATTAGAAAGAAAAAGCTTAATTCCAAAGTTTAGTTGATCCCTACCCCTGCCAACTTTTCAGTGTGCTATTGTTGTCCCCTGTAGGCCTACCTATTGTGTTGTCCTTTTTTCCCCCCGATGACAGGAAAGAAAGCTCTGCGCTCATCCAGCTATAGAAATCTACTCGGGGGATGAGATCCAGTACATGCTCCCCTTGTCCAAGCAAGAAGACTTTTATGTGGAAGAGGCAAAGAAGGCAAAGGATGAGACACCCTCGCCATCCGACCAGACACACGAGGGCGACATCACAGGCAATGAGGAATCTATGTTACAGGACACCACAGTGAGTTCCTCCGGTAGCGAGGGCAGCAGCGGCAGCGAGAGCTCATTCGAGGAACTTAGTATGCAGGGGGAGTTGGAGGGGGAATCGCTGCAAATGTGACGTGACGTGGCTGAACAGTAGAATTTCATTCCCACCAGTTCTTGTGGATTCATGACTGATCAGTGGCAACAGCCAAAAGGAGGAGGCCAAATAAGGCAGTGCAAAGTAGGATAAAGTTGTTAACACATGCCTATCCAGTTGTATGACCAACACATTGATTGTACCTCCCATTAAGTTTAGAAGACATAGAACATGAAATATGACCATGAGATAAAACACAACTACTAAGTATTTTAGTTCCAGATCACCAAGATTCTGGTGAATCTTTATGAATTGTTGCAAATCCCACACTTTATGCCAAATTGGTACGATTGTAATGCGATCATTTTAACCATACCTTCTCAACAACGAAGTGACAAATCTTCTTTGTGGCTGGCATGAAAGTAACAACACAATCTGACAGAGATTCCATCTGACAGAGATGCTACGTGCTGGAAATGTCCATATCATTAGCAGCAGAATTCCTCGCTGTTTTGATAGATAACTCAATGTCTTCACAAAGGTGTTGTCTGAAAGGAGATACTAAGTACTGTAAATGCAGACATTTTTGCGGTATTTTAATTTTTGCATATTTTGCACTACTTCTGGCTAGCGTGAATTCTAAAACCCCCGAAAATATCTTCACAATTTCATCTGCACGTTTTGAAGGGGTTGACAATTGCACAGTGTAAATTCAAGAACCTGCGATTATGTTGTTGAGCCGCTCAGCGCAAAGAACAAAAAAAAAAAAAATAAGTAAAAAAAAATAATCGCACGGAAATATTGATGTTTACAGTAATTGATCTCTCCAAACCTACTTTGCAGTGACCATACAGAGTTATGAGTCTACTGAATTGTCACAAGATATGTTTTCCATGTTCGTGTATAATATGTGACCCGCTACAACAAAAGGATCCGAAAGTCGGGGGAGGACAATCTTCTGAAAATGACATAACATTATTTCCTTACTCTTCTACTTTATATATAACACAACTCGTAAAAATACTCGGTTGCGGAGATATCGATGATTTTATTAGCGCATGTCAAGTGGTTGCGGAAATCAGAGTTTCGAGAAAAACGCCTTGAAAGTTTTCCTTCCAACGCTAACATGATCAAGGGGAGGCGAGACAGTTTTCACCGCTTGACGATAGAAGGTATGCTCCTAGCGACCACCGCGATGTTCATTCAAGCTTAGCGCCAGCGGTCTACACATGACCAATCAGTAATCAGGATGCCAATAAGGACCAATCAGTAATCAGGACCAATAAGATCACTCCCTCGTTGCTAGGGGCGGAGTCTAGTTGCGGCGCTAAATCCAAGTCTTCGGACACGTTTCTGTTACGTTGAAAGTCGCAAAATCATAGCCCAGAAAAACACTAATTTCTTGCCTTTCCTTTGATCACTTAGCTTCGAAATTTCGGCAGATGATAGACAAAACATTAGACTACAAAATCATGCCAAAAACAGAAATCCGATTGTTTTGACCAATTTTGATGATGTGACTTCAAACTCGATTTTTCTCGGCTCAGCCATCAGCGACTTTAGGATCCTTTTGTTGTAGCGGGTCACATATATGTGATACTGTGTTACAAGTCCAAGGTTAGGGAAAATATGTGTATGTCGGGAGTGTAGTAACAGCGTGCATACACATATCACCTTGTCCGGCATGGAAAGTCTTTTGTGATATGTGGCTCATACCAAGTGAAAATATCACAGGGGTGAGAAAGACTCCCTTCAACTTTTCATGAAAAGTAAACTTTACAATGAGCTGCTCCTCTGTTACACTGCATTCATGCAAATGAACCTGCTACTTTTGATATTTCCTCTCTTTTTCCAATATAAAGAAAGTAATATTTTCAAAGTCCTCCCAATGATTTTGACTTGAATGTAACATTTCCAAGTTTAATGAAAACATTTGTCAAGATTTTAATAGCACAAAGAAAGCAAGCATTTGTCAAAGAGAGACAGCTAGAACAGTCTATGCCAGACGGGAAGTTTTGTCATTTGAATTTTCCTTGAATGCACACAGTGTCTGCCACTAGCCTTGAGAGGAAAGATTGCATTAATCTGAGAAATTCATTTTCAATTTATTATATCAGAAGAGATTGGTGCGTCATGTTTATCTTGTGAAACATTTTCTATATACAGGTCATACCAATATTGGTGGAAATTAATGAATAGTGCTAACAAAAAAAAAAAAAAAAAAGAGAAAGAAATGCATTGCTTCCTCAGTTTGTGTTGAAATAAGGGTATTCCGTGTACTTATTTGTTGCTGAGGGTCAGTTCTTTTGTGTACCAGTGTGGTATGAAGGCCTGCACAGGATCCACTGGGAATACAATGTATGAATAATTTTGCATTCAACCAAAATTTGCAGAAACTGTAAATCATTTTGTTATTATTGGGGGGGGGGGGGGGGGGGGCTTAGTCATGAATTTGTAGAATGTTAATGCTCAGTAAATGCTGATGAGAAAATGTTATGCGAGTCATGCACAAGTTTATTAAAAACGTTTGTAAAAGGAACAGTGTAACATACAATTGACTTACTGGGTAATATTTATGTTGTTGTGAGTAACCAGTAAAACATTTCCTATTTTAAGATTTTGATTCATAATGATTATTTGTTTTGTTGGTTTTGGGGGGTTTTTTGCCAGAAAATATATATATATGCTATTTTACTTGCCCGCCTGTTGTGATGAAAGGATGCTATATGAAATAATGCAGTCACATTCAAGTATTCAAATTTCCACATGTCAAATCCAACCAAGTTTTGCTAATCTGTTGTTTTCCTTTTGAAGATACCTGGATCATACAGATCTGTGCTGTGGGTAAAATCAACATTGCGTCATTCTGCAATAGTGCATGCAGTGGTGCAAACATGATTGCAATCATTAAAAGTTTGAAATCTGAGAGGCAAGATGTAAGATTTTGTGGCAAAATGTGAGATGTTTTATGGTGACTGAACTGAGGTGATAGGTGGGTTCTTGAGAGCCAGTGAGGTAGCTACAGTACTGGGCATTATTTTTCATTGTTTTGTTTTTCATCTCAGTATTAATGTTACATGTGGTGAAAGTATATTTCCCTAGTTGTGTTCTAGATATTGTGTGACAATTTTTTTATTTTATTTTGCCATAAAAATTGGTGTGTCAGCTTGCATTGACAGTGTGTGATAAGGTGGAAAAGACAATGCATGAACTTGAATTTCTTCATGTCTTGTGGTTACATGTGATTACTTAATGTATATCATACTGTAAACGCAGTATTTTCTTTTCTATTTTTTTAAAACCAGAATAACTTGGGGGGGGGGGGGGGTATGCAGCACAGAAGCAGGAATTGTGCATGCTTTTCTAAGAAATGCACCATCTTTTTCTGATGGCTTCTGTGGTGTGCAAACAGAAAGAAAATGAGTTTGTTTGGCTGAAAATGTAAGCAAGTCAATTATAACATTTTTGTATAACTCCCTAACAAGAGAAAATCCATGGTTTTCTGACCGATGCATGCTGTGTCTGGCAGAAATTGACTTGACAAGCACCATACCTCAAACTATGTGCTGCTATATATTTAATGCCTGTAAACCAACTGTATGGCATGCGTGTGCCTCCAGTGGTATCCGTTTTGACTGGAGGAAAGATTCTGATTAGAATGCCAACCTTGATGAGTGCATGGCCTCATGTTGTACAAGTGAAACTTATCAGATCCAGACGGGGCGCACCCCCTTTATTTTTTTGTTAAAACAAAAGAAATAAAAAGAAAAATGGGGGTGCATGCCCCCCTTTAGTTTTATAAAGGCCCCCCTTTGCATGATTCCTGGATCTGCCCCTGCTTATGCAGGGCTGACTGATGTATACATGAGAGGCACATTAATACAGTTGTACACATGAATGTGCAGAATGTCCCTTAAGATAGTAAATTGTTTGCTGCCACTTTGTTTGTTTTTTTTTTTAAATAATTTATATCTTTACTGTCAAAGTCTAGACTGCATTATATACATTTTGATTTTCCAGTACATAAATAAATACAAATTGTCGTATAGGAATTTCAATCTTGTTGAAAGAGCTACAGATCAGTTTTCGTGCATAATTAATGATGAACCAAAGAAAACTCAAACATAAAAACACATGTGAAGGTTTATGAAACTAATGCTTCCCTCCCCTAAATAATACTGTGAAACTAACATCCCCTCCCCAACAATATGAAATATATGATCTTTGATCTCAAAATAATCTCAGGGGAAGGCATGACATGTATGTGTTAGCAAAATTTATTCAAGATCAAAAGATGTAATGAAGCAAAAAACAGTACTGAAATTTTCTTTGAATATTAGTACAGGGGGAACTCTACACATAGGAAGGCTGAGACTCGCCCATTTTGCTTTTTGTAGCTGATATTTTGTTAGATTTAATAAGTCACGCACAAAATGCATTGCATGAACATAATGTATGCTTTAGTATAAACATGCATGTGTGGGACTCTACATAGAATGATGTCATTGCTGAAACTGCAAAGTATTTAAAGGGAATGAAACCCAAATATATATTCATGGGTTGAGTGAATGTGGTAATATTAGTAGATCACATCAGTGAAGTTTTAGGAAAATCGGACTATCTGTTGAAAAGTTATGAATTATTAAATCTTTGGCGTCGTCATCACTGGATGAGAAGATTGAAATACATTTTACAGTCAACCTTGCCTAAGTCGAATATACATTGTATTTGGACTGAAGGTATAGCTTTGACTTAAAAGAAAATTTGACATATGAGGGATTCAAATCAATAGAATATAGAGAGACAAAGAGGACTTGAAAAGACCTTTGACTTTGGCAATTATTCAACTTATGTGAGGTGGACTCAAGCCAGGTTGACTGTAGTTTGTGATGTCGCACATGGACGATAAAAAGGAAATGTGAAGATAATCCCACAAAGTTTAAATCTTTATGATAAGTATACAATCCCCCTCTTGATGCTGACATAATATGCTAATGATTCCCCCATTTTCTGAAAGAGGTAAGTCAAGTGCTTTTTCAGTATGTTAGAAAATAAAAATGTGTTGAATTCTCTTCAGATTTTCATCGTACCATTGTCCGTGCAAGACGTTGCGAAATGTTATACAGTGCACTCCCATTATACCGAACACGGTTATACATGTAATGAAATTCCAGTTACAACGAAGTAAAAATTCAGGCTGCAACATTATCCGCTCTATGTATTTTTATTGTTAATCTGTTCGGTTACAATGAAATTTCGATATAACGAAAGGAAACTGCCGGTCCCGAGGACTCCGTTATAACGTGAGTCCACTGTAGTCTTCTTTTACAGCAATGGCAGCACCAGAACCTTTTGAACAGCTGGTCCAATTTTCCTCAAACTTCATAGATGTGTTCTGAAAAAATGTCTATGATTTTTTTTTAAACCATATTTTTTTGATCTTTAATTTTCAGAATGTGAGATTTTACCAAATTTTTAGTACCTGTATTTGTTATGGAGATGATTGTACATTCATGTGCACATTCTTCTTAGTATATATATATATATATATATATACATATATATATATATATATATATATATGGTTCAGTTAAGTAATGAATAACCTACATTACAATGTAACTATGAAAGCATTTAAATCCTGCATGTGTATTTGTTTGCGTAAGAGTATAGCTGCTGGACCAACGATGGTCATAACAGAACTCTACACTATCAGAGTCTTGTGCTCAAGATACACGACACCAACAATATGGGCAAGGATGTGATGAGCTTGACACATGGGCTCATGGATAGTGTTATGGTCATGTAGGCTAGTCCCCTTTAGTGATAAGGTTCAATCAGCTTTGTATTTCTTTGTGTTGAAGTTGCAAAAATTCAACCTGTTATTGCAGTTATTGTTTTGAAAGTACAATAAAATTCAACCTGTTATTGCAGTTTTTGTTTTAAAAGTACAATAAAATTGGCTTGTATGGAAAGAAATTATCAGGACCGTGGAAGTGTCCTTGCAGCAACCAATAGTGTGAGCTGTCAGTGTTTGTTTTACGAGTATCAAATTCCCCCAGTTATATGTAATAAGCATGGTTTTTGTGTGTGTCTGTGGGAGTTTGTGAAATTTTCCTAGTTTTAATTCCTTTACCAACTGCATTATGCAAACAATTTTCCTTTTGCAGACATTAACCCGTGGAGGACAGTTTGATTTTGCTACACTTATTTCCCATAGACACTTGCCCGAGTATAAATACTCGAGACTCATCCTCAACAGGTTAATTATGGAGAGATTTTAAAAAGTGAAAATTTGGCTGCTTATCACATGCTTGACTACAGTTGGTATGAATAAATGTATCATAAATCATAATGTGCTGTATGATGACCCACTTTAGGTACCATCATTAACCTTTTCTCTTCTCTTGAATGTCTCTCTTTCAGGGGAACGCATGACAAAACAGATCACATGTACCAGAGCATGTTTTTTCTGGACTTTATTCACAGTTGCTTTGTATTTACATTTAAACATAACATATTATACTTTACACATTTTGAACACTATTGTAATGGCACATAGAAACCTGTATTATTGACAGAATTTCAAAAACACTTATGTGCAAACATGTTATGTATGTTTATGATCCTTGGAGTGTAATTCCATATTTTACACTGGGCTCTCTCATAATACTGAAATACAGACTCTAATAAATGAATGTTTTCTGGTCCCAAAGTTTCTTTTTTTTTTATATATATATGTGCATATACAGCTGTACATGTCCATGTAATATTGTATTGTAAACCCTGATATGGCCGCAGTGAATCTGTGTTTTATAGTACAATGTGACAAGAGTCCAATGCATAGACTTACTTACCAATTACACTGTACATACATTGTTATAGTCTATTAAAGGAGACCTCCGGATGATTTTCAGACTTTTACATATGAACAACGATAAATTGGTTATACTGGGTACTGTACAGAGTTTCAGAATTTATAGTGATTGAGACGAGGAAAAAGAATGTTTTCAAAATTTATAACAAATCACAATGAACAAGGATGATGACATGGCAGCCTCACTATAAGAATGCATGAGTAGGGGCTCAAGGAAGCAGAACAAAAGAAGAAAGCATGCATAAATTCTACACTGATTTAAGCAAGTGGTATTGTAATGGTACTACACTGCAACATTTCTGAAATATGTGAGGCTCCTTTGTCATCAACACTGTTCAGTGTAATTTGTTTAAGATTTTTCGGAGTATTGAGATATTGTTCTTTGCTCAAGGACCACAATAAAATTCCACAAATGGATCCATCGAGCTGTTGATTTATGTGCTCCATGATGGGAAATTATGAATATCGTCTGGAATGTCCCTTAAAGTGTTAGCAATATACTCCCACAGAAGCCTGCCACACATTGGCTACCTCAGCAATTTCCAGTGCTCTTTCACTAGGTACACCCAGAATACGATCCAGCGTCATAATGCAAAGAGTTCATTCTCTTTGTTTGGGACAGCAGTATGTAGTTAAAGTGCAGTAAGTAGTTCAAGTGTGCCAGGTGAATGACCCTCTTGCTACAAAATGAGTGACCTCTTCTGAAAATAGGAGGTATGCTTTCTCAACAGAGTGCTCGAATGCTCAAAATCTGGCACAGTTCAGTATGGTATGCTTTAGTTCAGTTCACTTTGGTTCACTTCAGAGCACCTCTATTATCTACACCTCCTCAGGCCCTAGAATGTTTACTTCATAGAACTGTACATGTAATGCGCCATGCTGGAATCATAGTCCAGTTTGCTTTTTATTTGTGAGAATGCTGCACTTCTCTTTCTCCTACAATTCATTCAACATAGTACAACATATTAATTAATTAATGTGGAACCTCATAAGGAGATCGGCTCTAGGAAGATATCCGATATGTTGTACTAGGTAATTTTACAGGTCCAATTCCTTTTATACATGTATTTGTTGTTTTTATCCCACTTTAACAAGATACACGATGTAACAGAGAAATTTTAGTGGTCCGAAGCAACTCGTTAAAACGAGGTTCTCATTTAAATGTCCTCTAATAGCCTTCAGTGAATAAATATTTGAACAAAGAACAAAAATGGAGAAATCTTTTCAATGCACTAAAGCACTTCCTTGGACATCGTACTACTGTACATGGAATTCAACATCACTTGAATAGACACATTCATTTTAGACAGCAAAATAAATACATGTACAGTCAACATTGCTTATATCTCATGCAAATGGACAGGAGAAAATTCTTTAACTTAAAGTGAATTTTGACTTTACAAAATAGAATTCACACATGCTTATATCCACCAGGGGTAGAATTTTTCTTGGATTTAACCATTTTTTTTTTTTTTAATTACTTGGGTAAGGTCGCTTTAGATGGCATGGACTGACATTCATTCCTACAGCTGGTTTTCTTCAATGGCAACTTGCCTTAAAGGCAGCCGGTCGTCGCAGGCGATTCGCAGCTCAGTAGAAAAGCACGACAAGCTGCTCCTCCCGTTATTGTACCCCCGTGCGTACCGAATGCCGAACACGACGCTACGCAGCGCACCAGCGAAAACCTGATGGGGCACGAGCGCGCCGTGCGAGCTGTCCACTGTAATTTCAACATGGACGCCCGAATACCTACCGAATGGGGCCGAATGGGTGCATGCACAAAACCGCACAACAGCCATGCGCATGAAAATCTCTCCCGGTCCGCGACACAAGAAGTAGTGAGAGCTGTCGGGTGTACGTACGTACGTATCTATCTGGCTCCAGTCTCTGTTTATATGCACTATGGTGCCAATTTCAGCAATCTAGGCAATAATATTTAAAAATGTCTGAAAATATTATATAACAATATCATAAATTATTCATATATTACGTTGTTTAATATTTGGTATTTATAAATATGCTTTGATGAAAAAATATTAAAACTCTAAGCTTCATGTATAGCAAGTTGCAATGCATATGGCCATATGGCAGGTTGTTATGATCTCATCGTGCAATGTTGTCTGCTGCGTCAGCTGCATGTGTTATACGTACAGCTTACAGTACGTTGGGCCGGATCGTAACATAACAAAGTTGATAGAAAGTCGTCGGTACCGGTACTAACAGTATGTCAGTATCAATATTGTGTGTGGTATGCGAGTACTGTTTGCAATAAAAAGTGCTGTACTGTTTCGGCTTAGCCTTGGCTTTGGTTTAGTAATGAAACCTCACAATGGAGATCAAACAGCCGTCCAACTCGAGGCAACGTATCTACTTGTTTGACGCTATCGACGAGTGGAGAACGCAGAGAGACGTGTTCTTAGCTGGAGGACAAGTAAGAGACCAGAGGGGGAGGCTTCAGCGTCAGCGTGCCGATGAAAAATTTGCTTTCCACTTGCTGGCGAGTTGCATGAACAGTTTTGCAGGAATTTTTATTTAGAATGTGCAAATTCGTGTTACGACATGCACGGTGGAATTGTGTTGCCACGGCTTACGCCAATCAAGCAACCCCAGCTGGCCAAGTCAACAACTTCAAGGAATCCAGATCCAGATGATGTGTAAGTAGAAGTCTACACATGAATCAGTGATTGAAGTGGAATGACTTTTTCTAATCTAGTATCAGTAACTTTAGGGCATTTGCGTTTGATCGACAAGTAGGCCTATTTTTCTATGTATAATTCCACGTTCTCATTTATGTCAAATTATGATAATGCCGTAATTGAAATGACATTTGCTGGGTCAGTTTAATGTCATTAGTCCCATTAAATGAGAAGTTTTTCATATCAATCATGTTATGCAAATTCCCCAAGAATATGATTTGCAAATAAATTTAAAAAAATGAATAGATCTATCGCAAGCTCCATCATACATGTAGTCTAACCCAATAGATCTGGTAGAACTCTAACGTTTAAACAGGGGAACTAAAGGTTCAAAGATGACAGATCTAACAATAATAGATTCTACTCGAGTAGTTTAGGCCCTACTTCGACTTGAAGGTATGTCGGTTGGTGCACGGCCCCCTTCTATCACGGCCACAGTTACACTGTGCAGTGCAACTGTGGCCGTTGGCCCTGCACGGGCACAGTCGCTTCCCCGTCCTGAATTTACACACGCCAGGGCAAGTATGGTTGGACCTACTACTAATCGACCGCCTGATGTTTATCTGCTTGATAAGAATATTTAACACTGAAATTCACGTAAAAAAAACTTGACCTACGTGATTGAGAAAATCCAGCTCTATCAAATGCCGTTGTTCCGTTTTCGATTCGAAGTTTCAGTGCAAAAATATCGCCGACGAACTTGCGTGGCCGCGTTTCAGCTCCCCGCGGTACATCGCGTTATTAGGATCGACCGCTGTTTTTGCATTGACAATGCACGCAAACCGAGTTGTATTGAACACCGTGTTGTACGAAGCTTTTTAGAAGCCTTTTAGAAACTTCCATAGACATTACATAGTGCTGTCATTACGATTCGGTGAAAATATTCATTCGAAATTTTGTCCTTGATTAAAACCATTAATGAACAATGAATTATCGCGTTTTCCCACACCATCCTCATCTACATTCAAAGCCAATCCATTTTTATGTGCTTTGCGCGCAGAGAAGTGCGTACTAAGTGTTCAGTGCACGAATTATACGCGGTCGGTTTCAATAAGGGTGGTCGATATGTATATAGGAGGGCTACACAAGACACGTCAAGGTCTCCGACCCAATCGTCCGCGTTCCTACTCGGCGGTAATATCCGCTACCCATGACGATGTGTCATCGTCCATGATGGCCACCCTACCTATATTTAATCTGATCTGACGATTACAGTGTAGTTAACGACTGACGACGATCGACGGTGCGATCAGAGAAGGCGTACACTGTAGTCGCACGAAGTATAGGCAGCTAGCTACTATAGCTCATGCGAACATTATCACACAGTACATACAGTATACCATACATTCAATTCACAGTACACAAAACGTACTCCCCGCGCTCAGATCAATCAAGCGAGCAAACGAGATACTATAGCGCGATACATTGCTTTAGGGATGTCTTGCGCACACACACATTTCGCTTCGTAGCAACTTCGGAAGCGAGTTTACGTGCTGCCGCCCGCGGCTGAAATATGTCCATGTATCCTCGCGACTGGGTGTCTTTAACTAACTGCTTGGGGAGAACCAGCTTCGCCATGTAACAATCATATCGTCAGCTGAGAATCAGAAGGGCACTATCGTATCTAAGATTTGAGCGTAAATACAAACAAATCAATTTTCATTAAGTAGAAAGTTACTTGATAAAAATTGGGTTGATTTATACGCATTGTTCCTAATACATAGGGTAAATTAGTGTTCTTGTGGTTCTAATTTTAGCATTTTACTGAAAATTAAAATAATTTAACACAAAATTGACACCATAATGTAGAGGAGATTGAGCTCTACAAGATACCAATAACTCGATAACTCCCAAAACTGCGATAAAGCCCTTGATTCTCAACTAACGATATGAGGACCTATACTGAGTACAATCACACAAATGCACATTTGGATGCAACCAATATCAGTTTGGTGGAAACATATAAAACTGAACTATTTCCACAACACGATTTTGTGTCCGATTTTGATGCAATTTTGACTATTCTGCTCACTCTGTGTACACTGTATTTGAGAACTTGGTGAGGAATTGCACAACAACAGAGGCATTTTCTGTATGAAGTGAGAACCATCAGCAACTTATACCAACTTAAAATGGTGGGTCACTTTCGACAAATGACTAAGAAAGGATTTGGAGACCTTAAACAGAGTGTTCCAATAATCAAAATGCATACAGCAGCAGTTGAAAATTCAGTACCAAATACCACTTTGCACTGTAAGCAATACTCTGCATGTACAATTTGTCGACATAACAATAAGCCATTTTAATATTTCACCTTGTGAAGGTACCATTTTTTTTTAGAAATAGTTAGAAAACAAATATTAACTGATAACAGATATTTGATGACAGTTTAAAGTGCAAGGTCTTTGTTCTGGGATAAAATTTTCTTGTACATGGTTTCAAAACAGACAAGATGGAACAGTCCCTATGCAAAACAAGTGAGTTGGTAAAGTACAAAACTTACCAAACTTTACTACACAATACAGGCGACTTCTGTTACAGTGAAGTCCTCAGAACCTGCAGTTTTCTTTCTTTGTGTGGAAATTTTGTGATAGCAGATATTATACTAGTAGGCAATTTTTGGACCGTAATTTTTTACTTTGTTGCAATGAGAGTTTCATTACAACCCTGTTTGAATAACAGGAGCATACTGTACACATACAATGCACACGTAGGAAATTAGCATTGGAAGAGAATTCAGGACAAGACGACACTTGAAAGAAAAGTGAGAGATGTTGGGATGATAATAGTGTTCAATGCAGCTGAATATTTATCATCAAGTCTTCGCATAGCTCAGCTTGTGAGAGCTTAAAGTTATGAGACGTGACTCCTACACTCTCAACCAGTGAAATATTGTCCATGATAGCGCGGGGCCTCAGACATAGGAGGTCGCATGGGAGGTGGGGGAGGCCCCATTTCAGGCCTGGGACCCCCTGCCTGAGGGGGCGGCATAGGGGGTACAGGGTTGCCCATGGGAGGAACCTGGGATGGTGGAGGAGGTGGAGGTATGCTGGTCTGAGGAGGCGGAGGCATAGTGGATGTGGGAGGTGGCGGGCCTACTACTGGCCACGCTGGTCTAGGGATGGGAACACCAGGAGTCGGGAAGGCTGTGTTAGGAGCTGGCATGGGATTAGTAGCAGGGAAAGGAGGTTGCTGTGATGTATCATAGATTGGTGCAGTCATCGGAGGTGGGATGATGGGTGGCTGGCTGTACACGGATACTTGGGGTGGTGGAGGGTGCATGGTGTGCTGCACTTGATGTGTGCTAATGGGTACCCCTGGAACCGTGTAGGAGCCAGATGCCGGTGGCTGGTGAGTTATTGGGGGCACGATGGC
This sequence comes from Diadema setosum, assembly GCF_964275005.1. Lineage (NCBI taxonomy): Eukaryota > Metazoa > Echinodermata > Echinoidea > Diadematoida > Diadematidae > Diadema > Diadema setosum. The sequence continues at coordinate 12,091,812 of NC_092686.1, read as the reverse complement.
TACAGACACACTGGGCCGATGCTGGGTGTACTGAACATGCTGTGGAGGAGGTGGTGGGGGAGGGGCCTGATGCTGCTGGACTGGGACCAATGGAGGCTGGGATGGATACGGGGCACCCTGCACATGGGGCTGGCTGGGCTGCTGGAAGTCCTTGTTGCTATCATGCAAAGGCACTGTGATAAGATTGGACTTCCTGACCGGGACATTGACCCTGTATCCCTCAGGGTTACTTTGGTTGCTGGTTCCCTCCGATGAGTGTGACTCGTACTGCATCTGCTCAGGCATCATGTGGGGAGGCTGTGCGGGCACCTGGGCTGCGTACCCTTCCTGGTGCGTCGGAACATAAGACTGGTGAGTCCTCGAGTCTGCTTGAGACTCCCCACGGAGGTCTGTGCGTGGGGCGGATCTCGGGTCGGTCATCCTGGCCATGACGTTGTGGCCTTGGTCCTTGCTGCTCGACACGGCAGAGGCTTGAGTTGCAGGCTTGAAGTGCCTGTGCTTGATGTGAGCCTGAAGGTCGCGATGAGAGAGGTATGTCCTGCGGCACCCTGCATGGCTGTGCTTCGGAGCACCATGGGAGCACAGATAGATCGTTCCAAAGGCAGAGTGCTCAATGCGCACTACAGGGTCATCACATCTGTTAAAACAAATCAGGCACACTCTGGTATTCAAATCTGCACATATTTAACAAAATATACAAAAGCTATTTGTGTTCAAATTCATGAAATTCTTCCGTCGAGATGTTTTCATTGCAACTGATTGACAAATTGCCCCACATCGACGTAAATAAGCACTGAATTGATCAGTGTTTTAGTAGTAGCCATGATAAAAAATCATGGGCGTACATTATTTACGTCGATGTAGGGCAATTTGTCAATCAGTTGCAAGCTATTTGTGTTATTATTATGAAATGCAGATTATGTGGTGGATGATATGATCCCTTGCCACATGATAAGTATTACCTATGGATAACTTGCACATCCTATAACTACAGAATGAAAAAAAAGTGCAATGACCCCTGTATATTGCAGTCACTTACAAAAATGTAACTTGACTAACATTCTTATCAAAGAACGTATTTGGTTCATGCTCACCTTAGACATGTTTTGTCTGTTGCCTTTGCGCAGTCGAAACAGAAGACATGCTTGCAGGGAATCTGGAGACAAAGAACATGAAAAAATATCCATACTTTTGGATGTTCTGTAAGCATTTTTTTTTTCACAATGAAGTACTCTTTCATTATGTAACAGTTTGACAGTTCAGCTTGTCTGTCATTAAAAAAAATAAAAAAGTCAATGATCATTTTCACATAAGATATATCCACATGAGTGTGCAGTACCTGACAAAAACAAAAACATTCTAACTATCATCAGGAGAATTCCTAAAGGAGACAATAAAAATGAGATCCTTTTTGATTTGGAATATACTACACCAGGAGATGCAATGTCCAATTCAGCAGTTTAAATACTGTATACGCCACATATTTAGTGAGTATAATTTTTTTGTAAATCTGGACTTTCTGACAATTTCGCGAGTGGTTAAATTCACCATTGTGGGGCACAGTAATGAACAAAGAAAGGTATGCCTACTCTTCAAATTCATGTCAAGATCAGAGTTAATATTTTTGTGTGATGTTAAATTTGCGAATAGCACCCGACTCGCGAAATTCGCAAAAATAGAAACCTTGCCCAATATTCAGTCTATACAGTATTCAGATGTCCAAAAAGGCATCAGATCAACCTACAAGTCTAAATTCTGTGCAAAAACAGAATATGATATCTGTGATATATACTACAGCTAGAAAATCCAAGTCTTCATCGGCACATTCAAGATCTGCTTTGAAACAGATGAGGTTATTTTTCTTTGTAGCATGAATACAGATTTGCAGCAGTTAAAAAAAAAAAAGAAGAGAAAAAATACAATTATACATGTACTTACCATTCTACCATATGACCAGATAGGGAAGTTGCATTTTTCACAGTTGTGGATCATAGTGTCAGGTTCTTTCCTTCCAACCATACAGATCTGAAGAAAGATGAAAGAAACAGAATGAACATGCCTTCTTTTGAGTTTTCTAAATGACATTATCATCTTACGATACAATTCAAATGATCCTACATAAATATGTATGCAGCATGATTTTCAAGTAATTTTTCCAAAATACTCTACATATATAATAAATGACCAACAAGTACAGAAAAATAATTGAAACTAGAAATGTCGCTATGGTGACTGGTGTATGCCTCCGCCATAATGCATGGTTCTCCTAATAGGTCTATAGTGCAATGTCTTGACAATGTGTGATGAAAGTTTCACACAATTGGCAAAATATTAAAATGACAGGTTTGCCACAAATGTGCTGAATGTTCACTTTCCTAGAACTAGGTTTAATTGGATGAATGATTAAAACGTCAGAGTGCAGGTATTTGGGGGAACTGATGATTTTTACTTGACTTTTGACCCTTTTATAAGTTTATGCATTGAGTAATTTTCAAGGTATTGAGAAAAAGTATAATTTCAGTATCAAAATGTAAAATAGTATTATCTAAACCTGGCCTTTGACCTTTGATCTCACAGTTCCAAAGAGAATCACTGTTAGGTAGAACATGCATAAATATGTAAGTTTCATGATAATACCTTGAGTTACTTTTGAGATATGGAGGAATAAGTGCAATTTAGCACTTTCACTTGACCTTTGACCTTTTGACCTTTGACCTTTTGGCAAGAAACTTCCCACAGAATATATATTGGGTTATACATGCATATATCAAGTTCAAAAAAAATCCTTCAGGCATTGCATAAATATAAGGAAAGCAGTGATATTTTGAGGAGTTGACCTTGACCTTTGACCCCTTGACCTTTGACCCATGACCCCCAACTTCCCTAGATAATCACTGCCCATCGGTACATGCATAAATACTAAGTTCCATGAAGATACCTTGAACCATTTGCGAGATATGGAGAAAAACATGAAATTTCAAACTTTTTTTCACAAAATAACCTGTGACCTTTGACCCCGTGACCCTAAAATCCAAACAAAGTATTATCCCCCCAGGATATACCCTCATACCAAGTTTGATGCAAAACCACCTCACGGTTCTTGAGATATCGACAAAAACAAAATGGGACGGACGTACGGACGGACGGACGACCCGAAAACATAATGCCTCCGGCCACTTTGTTGGCGGAGGCATAAAAAAAGAAACAGTAGCATTTGAAGGCTTTTTTTCCCTAAATTTACTCTCAAAAGCAATATACAGTGCACTAAAAAGAGAAAAAAAAATGAGGTCAATGCTATAGATTCATGAAAACAAACATAATTTTGCCTTTCATAGCCTATTTGTGCAATGTATAAAATAATATATGGTAAACGTAACATCCCATATTTTGTTTAGTGCCATCACCACATGACTACATTGTGTTGTACCATATTTTTCTTTCTTTATATATTATATGTACAAAGTGGACACCTTTGATACAATCTGCTAAATATGCTTCAAAACACAAGTCATCTTCATGAAATACAAAATGACAACTCTTCCAGTCAAACTATTTCACAATAACATGTAATAGGATATGAAACAGCTTTACAATAATACGTGTATAACCTCATGTTAGAGGGATGGTATAATATTGGCGGAGATTGAGGATTGGGCTTTTAACTTTTTGCGAGATACCAAGAAACCACTTATGAAATAGTATACATGTACATGTAGTATCTCACCCATTTCAAAACCAAATTTCATCAAATTAAAGTTAAATTTCTCTTGGAATTACATGCTCTTTCACATTTCATAATCTTGAGGTTTCTCATTATATCACAAAAAAAAAAAAAAAAAATGTTAGAAATCTGAAGTTAGGTCTCAACCAAAACTATACGATCCATTTAACCACTATTGTATTTTCACTTTATAACAGATCTCCTCACTTTATGGTCCCAGTTGAGTTGCTCGTTCCTATGTGTTGCGAACTTTGAGGGATCCATGGTGGTCTGTGCTGATCACAAGTCCTTTCTCTACAAAGTAAGTCTCTATTCTGCCACTCTTGCAATATAAGTCTACTGGAAGAACTGCTGATCTGAAAAAGAAATGTACATCAATACAATACATTATACACAAGAATCAAAGAAATCTTTACATATTATTCTATATACAATCTATAAAGCCCTATATTAAACAGACATAATGTTTCAAAGCACTTTACAGGTAACACAAGAAAAACAAACATAAAAATTGAAAATTGAGTACGAGTACAAATAATCCACAATTACACTGTCTGTTGCTATGAAAAAAAAAGGGTTTTGAGGGTTTTTTTTTTTTTGTGTGAAGATGTCAATGGAGGTAGAGGACTGAAAATGAGGTTGTTCCACAGATGGGGGCAAATATGGAAAAAGTGTGATCACCATAAGTAACAGTTGTGGATGTGAGGGCCAAGTTCAAGCTGAGCTGAAGATAAAGACGAAGTAATCACACAAGTGTTTCTTTCATAAACATTGTCTAAGTCCAGTTCATGGATCATGCAAATTTTTATTGCATAAATGCATAGTGACAAGTATTCACTAGCATGCAAACAAAGCCAGAGGTCCAATTTTGAAATATGCCTTTCATACAATGTATGTTCACCAGTAAGAGAGAACCACTGGCATTTGTTGCTCATAGACTGTTTATATTTCCACTGAATTATTCAAAACAATGGAATTATCTAAACTACAAATTTGAGTATTGTCAGAGTCATGGAATTAGTACTTGGTACAATGGTAGTAAACATGCTTTTGATTGAAGTATCTAAGTGCTACTGAATTCAAATTCATGTCACTGTGAAACAATTGTTGTAATTTCTGCACCATAAGAGACAAAAATTGTAGCAAAAAAGGCTGCTGAAAACTTCTTATCCAGTAGTGGCAAGCCAATGGAGTAAAATGGAGTCAAAAGGGCCTGAGCTTTCGATCCTAGCATTTGTCAGAGGCAAAATGACAAACAGGCAGGGACAGCAATCGCTAAGGATAGAGTTCTACACACAACAAGAACAGTCAGGGGAGGGCTAGGGACATAGCATGGAATAATTTTCCTGGTATCGTATAGCAATTTGCTATGCATTTTGGTACGACTGCTATACAAAATGTAATTTGCATAGCAGTTTCATTACATAGACTTGTACGCGATTTTGTTGAAAATGTATGTCCATCGACAAAAATTGCTATTCAATTTCGAGAAGGAAAATTATTCCCTGCATAGAACAAAAAAAGAAAAAGAAAAAGAAAAAACACACCAAAAAAAGGGGAGGGTTGGAGGTCATGGGCAAAGAAAGGAAAAGAATGAAATAGCAACAGCAAGAGCGCGTGGGGGGGGGGGGGCTGAGCAAGCAGCAAGCCATTTCTTTGTTCTGTGTCCCAAGCACTCCCCTGACTGGCAAAGGGTTTTCTCAGTGCCCCAGTCTACTAGTGCAGCGCAGGTTCTGTCATCCATGCCCTACACTTATAGTGTGGGCCTAGACACCTCTACATGAAAACAAAGGAATGGGACTGTAATGCTCGGTCAACACTCCGTAAGTGGAAAACACGGGAAAAATATGGGAAACTGGTGCTATTATAAATTCCTCTATACTTACCCTGACTAGCTCAAACTGTGGCACTTTGTTACGTTGCCAAAGTTGTGATGAAATGTATTACCAGACGTAGATTCGAGCACGAATAGACGACACTCTACTTCGACTTACACAGCCAGTCGTCGTCTCACGCGATCGCGTGCCTGCCGTGCTCGCGGTATCGGACCCCGGATCGCGGATCGCGCGATATGCTGCGTTGCGCTGAGAAATAACCGAAGTTCTGTGAGTAACCTCCGTCTGCGTCACAGCAGCTAGGTTATCCATGGGACAGCACAACTCATCGTTCCTTCTTTCTAGAGGTTTACTAAGTACGCTAGGCCTACAATCTACACTCTAACTAGTCTCAGCACAGCCAAGGAGGTGTGTGTTACTGTACAGGGCCTGTAATAAGGGGGGGGGGGGGGGGGGGTCAGGGGTTTCGCGGATCCCCTCCGTTTGCCAGCAGCAAAACAAAAAAACAAAAACAAAACAAAACAATGTTTTAGAATAAAAATAAATCAAAGAAATGAAAAGAAAAAAATTAGTCGGAACCCCCCCCCGTTTCCCAAAACAAAATGATAATAAAGATAGAGAAATAAAAAAAAAAAACCCAGAAAATGAGAAAATAATGAAAGAAATAAGTTGTAAAGTGTGCCCCTTTAACGTTAATATAATTGTTAAAAATCACACTGAACGTTTTGTTTTTCCTTGTCAGCCGAAACCCGGAAGTGGCACGAGAAACGAAAGAATTGAAAGGGGAGCCTGTTCTTATTCAGCTGCATGATTAAACCCGGCAGTGGCACCAATTCCTTTTTTCGCCCCCAATGTGGAAGGAACATTTAACTACAGGATCCACTTTTTCTAATTCTGAACCCTCCCATAAAAATCCTGGAATTTTACAGGATGAAATTGGACAAGCTAACCACAGTGAAGAAAGATTGTCTTTGTCAAAGTCTTCAAATGTTTTCAAATGAAAATCACCACAAAAGGAAACCAATTCAAACCAAGTATAGGCCTACAGGCTGGGCGACGTCGCTATGGAAGAGGTGGAACAGGAACACCACCCCTAATAGTGCATTGTGATGGGGTGTGGAACTTAAAGGGCCTATAAGGGACCTTAGTTGGTCAACACACATCGATCAAATCTCATCAAAGGCTATCAGGATGTTGGGAAATTACTAGAGAAACTTAATTGCAACACTCTCACCAAAGACATCGCATATAGAATCTAAGGCCAAGTGAGTATGTATTGCTGCAGCTATATTGATGACCATCGACATAAATCTGATGAGGACAAGTTAGATAAAGCCGAGGAGTCAACTTATAGATTCACTATACAAAGGACTATAACAAGACGGTTCCCAACAGGACTCCCGGTGTGACAAGAATGTTGCAAAAACTGGAATGGGAAACCTTGAAAGTTCGTAGAACTAAAACAAAATTAACAGCAGGGCCTACTGTACACATGTATAACGAAACACATGGATATACTGTAGATCTACCCAATAATACATCACTGCTGTTTGCAGCTCTCCAACTCGATAGATGTAAATAGGCCTATCATGACAAGGCAGAGAGCATCCTACTCGATCACAAATACCATGATAGGTACAGATAATCAAAAGGATTGAACATAATTATCGCCATGCATTTCCTACCAGTGCAAGACAACTACCCCCCCCCCCCCCTCCCCCGCACCCGAGGACAACAACCCCCAGGGTAAATTGCGGTTAGTGATACTAGGTTTAGAGTAAAGATTTAAAACCAGGGTAAGAATTTGGGTTAGAAGTTAGGATTAAGTTTAGGATTAGGATCAGGGTTGGGATCAGGGTCAGGGGAAGGGGCAATTGTCCAGGGATAATATTGTCCTAGAACCCCAATAGGCCTAAAACTAAAGGGACCCTTTTTTTTTTTTAATGGAACCTCTTCAACGAAGAGACAGGGGATTTGTCTGTAAAAATGTCAAAGCATGTAAAGCTATATAGACTATACATTACATAGATTACTAAAGTAGATGTAAGAGCGTTGTGAACAAGGCTCCGCCCCAGCAAACCAACGTACGCGACTGCCAGATGCATGCTGCGGTACATCCTTAGACATCAGAGAGTAATGTTGAGAAGGAGGTGTGTGATACCTCCTTTCCTTGGCGCACGTGTGGGAACCATTTCATAAAAAGTTGATAAGAGAGCATATTATAACCCAACTCTTGCTGGAATGGTAGTGTCATGGTAACGACAATAATCCATGCAACTTCTTGATTGGCTATTGCTTTACGGGAAGTTGCCATTCCAGCAAGAGTTGCGGCTGTCCTATCATTTTTTATGAAATGGGGCCCTGTGCATATTATAGTGATAGTGCTACTATCCCCTCCAGCATCCCACAAGGGAGGTATAAGACGACTCATCACCTCCCTGATCCGACGCAGTTTAGGTGACCCGAGCAATACCAAAGTTCCAAACCTACGGCGTTTGTCTCATTTTACAACGTATTTTATGACTGTACACGCATAATTATAAACTGCACACGAGAGTTTTGATAGCTGCCATTGTAATTTGTACAGACATATCATTCTGCGTTGTTTTTATTTATTTATTTATTTATTTAGTCATATTTATACAGGGTGGCCCTATCAGTAGCCAATGCACTGTTCTCCCTAGAGGCCCTGTGTCACAAACTCATTCATAAAAGTCAAACGAAACAGACAAATAACACTACAGAAATATACAACAGAGATGACAGAAAATGGATCTAACAAGATCTACATAATAAAATAGCAAATAACCCAGGTTATGAGGCGAAATGTTTCAAATAATTACAGCAAAAGGTAGCTTTTGAAGGAGAACTGCGTATAATTGCAGGAAGTGCATTTCAAAGTATAGCTCCAGAGAAAGAAAATGGCCTTTTCCCACTCTCGTTTCTTATTGCGAATATGATAAACGCAAACAAAGGGAAACTGACCAGAAATGAATAATAATAATTAATTGTTGGATTTTTTTCTCTGCTCAATTTTCTACTGATATAAAATATATACAATAATTTTCCACTAAATCAATGATACAATGTGATGAAACAAAAACAATCTTAATTCATTTCCATGCACTCACTATATTTCTGAAAGGATTTTAGTTTGTTTTAGTTTAGTTTGTATACTATCTTGATACCTGATGTAATAAATCCGTCGTGCAGCTCAAAAAACAACAACAAACAAACAAACAAACAAACCCAACAACAACAACAACTAGGGTCTATTAGTCCTATACTGGGATGATGACCTATCGTGTGGAGGTGTCTTATGGTTATTGATGGTCTCTTGTTTACATTAATAGACGGGTGTGCAATGTGCGAGTAAAATCTGGATATAGGCTGGCACATAATCAAAATAGGCGTCCTTTGTGCAATACTTTAGAGATAAAGAATAAGATATCTGGGAGAAGGCTGCAAATCCGGGGAGAACAGCTTCTACTGGATGAAATTAAGTGGCAGGCTCGGGTGCCCTGTATCAAGCCCTGTATACAACTTTAGTACTCAACCTGCAGCTCAGCCAAGACACTAGTCCTGTAACACGCATCCATCTATAGGGCCTATCTAATCGAAAACCTTTAAAACGAGTTTGGGTTTGTTTGTTTGTTTGTTTGTTGTTGGTTTTTTTTTTGGGGGGGATGCCATTCATAAAACAATATTTACTTTGGAATTTGATTATCTTTAACCCTTTTGTGCGATTTGAGTGCCGAATGACATAAAATAATGCAGAAAACAGAGCTAACTGTTCAAAGTCCCCGGCATGGCACGTATAGTTCGGTCTCCTATGGGATGTATAGCTCCACTAATCGACTGTTTAAGTTGACTCTGATAATAATGTTGATGCACTGTAGGGCCTATACCGTTATTCCATCAAACTGAATCGAACAAGTTTCGTTGACATCATGAGAGACGAAACAGAAAATTAGCTAATATTGAACTTTCATAATAATTTAGGCCTATTTACGTAAGAGTTTAATCACAAATAGTCATGATTGAGACAGATAACAATGTTTTTTTTTTTTAAACATCTGAAACTTCGACATTTTGATGATTGTAATACAATTACATTACATCAGATTCAAACTGCTATTTAAAATCTTCTCAACTTATCAAGTCAAGTAAATGAAGATCATGGCCGGCGGAACGTTTTCAAAAGTGGGGGGGGGGGGGGGGGGGGCACTAAAAAAAAAGACCTGCAGCGCAAAATAAAACAAAGGCCTTGTATACCGCGCTCACACTTCAAGGTTTCATTGTATTTCTAGTGCCACTGTCCGGGAAAAAAAAAAAAGAAAAGTGGGGGGGGGGGGGGGCGTGGGGGCCAAAGTGATGGTGACACCTTATGTATTCCTATGTGTATAGTGACAAAAAATGGGGGGGGGGGGGGCGAGCCCCCCGGTCCCCCCGATTCCGCCAGCCCTGAAGATAGAGTTGAGTGAAAATGTATTGAAGAGGAAGGTTGTGGTGTTACTTTTAGATCCCGATACAGTGGGGGTAAATTATCGTGAGGTCAGCTTTTGGGCGATATTGAAGTTGTCTGGGGTAGACTGTGTTGTCCGGGGTACAGTAACGTGCTCACTGTGGATAGTCCCGCATGTCGTTGTTCGGGGCGGGAGAGGGGGAGGGGGTGCGTCAGATCCCATTTAATTTTCTAAAAGCACCCCCACTTTATGGAATTTCTGGATTCTCCCCTGGTTGTCCTGTAGGTGAGTGCTTCTCAACCTCTTTTTTAGCCTGAGGCCCACTTCGGCTTCTACATTATCATTTTTTTAACCCTAAAAGGGCCGGGGGGGGGGGGGGGCGGAATCCGCCCCCCCCCCCGTTTCGCGCTCTAATTCTGTAACGCGAGAAGGCCTCGTCGCGAGGCTTCTTGACTTTGTTTGTTCAAGTCTCGCGCAACTTTTGAGACCAAATTTGCAACGTCCGCGCATACTTTTGCGAAGCCACGCCCATTTTTGTAACGGAATGTCGTCCCAAAACGGGCACAATTTTTTGATTTTGTGTACATTTCCTAAGGAAAACAGTGCTCTGTCATGAAAGTCATAAAAACCTGATCATTTTTACAATTAATCACTTTCATTGATCAATTATGGTAGAAAAGTGGTCAGTGACAGTTTCCAATAAAAAACAAAGAAAAAACAAAAGTTGAAAAACAAGGAAATACATAAGAAATTCTGAAAACAATGAAATACATAAGAATTGAAATGACTTTTGGAAGTTTTTGTGATGTACAATTTATTGTTGAATGTACTAAAACAGATTTACAGATCAAAAATTAGACTCTCAATGCTTTTAATTAGGCTAAAATATGATCTTGAGCTTAATTTGCATGATTAATTAATTAAAATTAGAAATTGATTGTTGCAAAAAATCTTATGACACAATCTTGTAGATTATGACGTGGGCCTCACGCATGCATAATTTCATCGCGATCGCACCACCGATATGGCCGAGATCTCGGGGGGTGGGGGGGGGGGGGGTGGGGGCGGAATCCATCCCCCCCCTCCCCCCGGTCTTGGCATAGCCAAAAAAGCCCGGCCCTTTTAGGATAAATATACAGTGTATATAATTTTTTTTTTCAATTTTGGTCGATATCGCGACTCACCGGTTGAGAAAATAAAGCTGCATAATACTAGTGATTGGCAGAAGAAGAAGAAGGAGGAGGAGAAGAAGGACAAGAAGAAGAAGAAGAAGAAGGAGGAGGATCAGAAAATGAAGAGGAAGAAGAAGAAGAATGAAGAAGGCCCAGAAGAAGAAGGAGAAGGAGGAAGAAGGAAGAAGAAGAAAAAAGAAAGAAAAAGGCGAAGGAAGAAAGAAGAAGAAGAAGAAGAAGAAGAAGAAGAAGAAGAAGAAGAAGAAGAAGAAGAAGAAGGAGAAGAAGAAGAAGAAGAAGAAGAAGGAGGAGGAGGAGGAGAGGGGTCGGGGTACCTGTACATGACTAGTACCTTCTTGCAAGTTGCATAATATCTCGACGCAATGCGCGCGCGCGCGCAGCCAAAAAGAAGGGAATTCACCGCACCGAGCGACGACAGCAGCGACGCTAGACGACAAAAGCTAGCTTAATGTTACTGAGTAGTAGATTGCGTGAAAACGTGAACCTCTTGTCTTGTATTGGTACATGTCGATGAAAAGTCGGAGCTGAATTGCGGAAGTTGAGCAATCTACGCACTTAAGCAGATTTTTCTGCGATCTAATAAGAAAGTTCACTGTCGCCTTGTTGGCCGCGAAAATTTGTGAGGATGATGATCTGTGTCTAATCACGACAAGGTGAACTACTGCAGCCGTCGGCTCGTCGATATAGAGAAGACATCACCTTCGCCTTGTCTTCTTCGACTTTGATTCCAATTTCCAGACGCAATCACGCAATCACGCGCCGGTTGACCAGTAAGTCAGCTTTCTTCGGATTTCTGTCGGCGTCGAAAAAAACCCCAACATACCAGTGAGCAAGGCCAAAGTCAAGAAAACCGTGCTGAAGATAGCCACAATTAAACTCGGACAACACACAAGTAAATTCGTGCTTCTTAGTCCCACGCATGCACGGCTGCATGAGAGCGCCGACGCAACACAAGGCAGGCCGGTGTGTGGTGAAGAGTGCGTCGGGCCAATACTGCGGTTGTGGTACAGTAACTCCCAGCTCATGAGCTGCAGCTCTCCGCCGCACACGACAGACACTTCCCCGCCTCGATCGCGCTCGCCGACGAGCAGTGTAAAAGCTAGTTGAGTCCTTTGTGACAGGAAGTACTGCCGCTGCCTTCTTCATACATGTTGTAGTAGGCCTAACTAGTCATGCTAGTAGGCCTATGTATCACCGATTTCCTTGAGTCATGACTCCTTTCTTGGATCATTACGAAGACTGAAGAAATCTGATGTTTAGGACGAATACCTGTGCTCGCTGGTTCTACTGTCTCCCACTTAAAAGTGGATCTAAGGTTAACATTAGAACTAGAGTAGGTTTCTAGACTAGAGCGTAGAGGTTTTAACTTCTCCGTTAGTTAGAAGGACTAAACGATAGATCAGGGCTATTCAGGCTACAACTTACTTTATACCAGTCGTGAGTCCGAAGAGCAATCAAAACTTTTGAGCATCAGGTTGGACGAAAAACCATCTCTACTAAGACCCAGACTGGAGAATCGAGCCAGAGCCAGAGGATCTGCCCGTTCTGATCTGGACAAAAGTGAAGCCAAGGAGAGATGTCAAGTGAAATGAGTATGTGTTTTTAAAGGACAAGTTCAGCTTCATTAACATAAGGATTAAGAGAATGCAGCAATTTTAGTAGAACACATCAGTGAAAGTTTGAGGAAAATTGGACAATCGATGCAAAAGTTATGAATTTTTAAAACTTTTGTGTTGAAACCGCTGGATGAGGAGACTACTAAGGCTCGTGATGTCATACGAGTACAACAGTATAAAGAAAATTCAACATATTTTCACTTTTTTTCGCATAATAAAAGAGCACTTGACTTGCCTCTTTCTAAAGGCAAAGGGAATAATATTACCCATAACATCTATGTCAGTAGCGCGTCAAGGGAATGTGTACTTTTTTCAAAAGATGAAATTTTGTGAAATTCTCTTTATATTTTCCTTATATTGTTGTATGCATGTGACATCATACACTGCAGTAGTCTTCTCATCCAGCAGTGACTGCACAAAAGCTTCAAAAATTCATAACTTTTGAACGGATTGTCCGATTTTCCTCAAACTTTCAATGATGTGTTCTACTAATATTGCTACATTCTCTCAATCCTTATGCTAATGAAGGTGAACTTGTCCTTTAATATAATTAAAATCTAGTGAAGTAAATCAATTATGACTATGACCTGATGTCTGTGATCTAGAGTCTAACATTTTATATTCAATTGGTACTAATGTTTAATTTGGAGCAGAGTTCAATTATCTGCAAATTGTCGTGCATCTTGAAAGGAGAATGAAACCCCAAATCTTGTTCTACTAACTGTAGTATCAGTATCTAGTACAACACAGTACTAGAATCTATATGATTATGATATGAGGATGACGGAATGCAAGCAGAATATAAAGCACATCAGCAAAGTTTGAGGAAAATCAGACAATCTGTTGAAAGATTATAAATTGAAGTTTCTGTGCTGCCGCGATCACTGCATGAAAAGATGAGCATTTGTGAATCGCCACAATGAAATGATCCGAAAGTCGCTGAGCCAAGAAAATCGAGTTTGAAGTCAGATCATCAAAATCAGTCAAAACCATGGAATTTCTATTTTTGGCACAGTGTTATAGTCTAATGTTTTGTCTATCATCTGCTGAAATTTTGAAGCTGTATGGTCCAAGGAAAGGCAAGAAATTGGCCTTTTTCTGGGCCATGAATTTCTGACTTTTAACAGAACAGAAACGTGTCCGATGATTTGGATTTAGCGCTGCAGATAGACTCCTCCCTTTAGCAACGAGGGAGGGATCTTATTGGTCAGTGCGTGGCATCCTGGTTTACTGATTGGTCGTGTATAGACCGCTAGCGCTAAGCTTGAAAGAACATCGTGGAGGTTGCTATGAGCAGACCTATTGTTAAGAGGTAAAACTTGTCTTACAATTATGTACATGTACCTCCCCTTGATCACGGTTGCATCTGACAGAAAACTTTGAAGGCAGTTTTCTCGAAACACTTATTCCCAGGACTACTCGACGTAGTTTCATAAACTCATCAATATCTCTGCAACAGAGTACTTTTATGAGACGTTATGAAATTAAATCGGAAGAGTACATTGTAAGGGAATAATGTCGTGTCATTTTCAGAAAATAGAACTCCCTCGACTTTCGGATCCTTTTGTTGTAGTGGGTCACATTTTCTGATGTCACGCTTAGACAGCAGTATAAAAATTCAAAGAAACTAGCATCTATAAAGAAAATTCAACATATTTGCTCTACTAGCATAATGAAAGAGCATTTGACTTGCCCTTTTCAGAATAAACAACAGGGGGAATAATCCCATTAACAATTCGAAGGAATGGGCATATTTTTGGGGGGAAATGAAAATTTTGCTGAATTTTCTTCAATTTTCTTTGTATCATTGTCCTGCAAGGATGTCACAAACTGTAGTAGTTGTCTCATCCAGCCATGAAGACACCAAAACTTCAAAAATTCTTCTTTTATTAACCCGTTGAGGACGAGTCCCGAGTATACCCAAGCAAGCGTCTATGGGAAAGTATGCGTGTTGTAGCAAAATCAAACCATCCTCAACAGGTTAACCAATTGCCAGATTTTCCTCAAACTTTGCTTATGTGTTATGCTTTATTACTGCATTCACTAAATCCACATACTATGTTTGGGTTTCATTTCCCCTTGATAAGAGGCGACCTTGTAATATAACACACTGTCTCATGCCTGCATTGTTTTACTTTTTTTTTTCTTTTTTTTTTTTTTTGCTAGTCAACATTTATTAGATGTATTGTTGGTTACCAACAGGATCAGACAGATTGTATTTTGTATCCAGGCTTGATCTAGTTTCTATGTTGTTACTTTTGCACAATTTTGTATTTAAGAAGAAGCTCACAGACTGTCATTCCAGAGTTAGCCATTCCTGTTGGCAGTGTGCTGTATGGTGATGCCAGCACAACAAAAATTGGGTACTGTAAAAGTGGAGATTTTCGCTCATTTCGCGCAACCAGAAACTAGCGTAAAAATAAAAGAACGCTAATACTTTTGCTTGCCATATATTCCAGTAGTTGATGTCTTGATTCCGCAGAATTAAAAAACACACAAAACTCTTCTTACCCGGCTGAGCACAGAGAATAATTTGTGCAAAAATATCCACTTTTACAGTAATAACACAGCAAGAACCCTATGATTGGTACTGAAGAGAACAATAAACCAGACTGAACCACATTTATAATCCATACTTTTTGTAAATACACTGTAGACAGTCAATAAAAAAGCACACACACCTACATATTTATAATGTAGTCATACTTGGATATTATTAGAGACTTTCCACAAGATACCCATTTTATAGTGGATCATCATGAATTATCTGTACGTGTATTTTATGTAACCTTAAAGGCATGATTTACCATTTGCAGATAAAATAATCACCCAGCATTAGTGCTTCAAAATAGTTCTAAAATGTGAGTTAGGGGTAGAAACAACCAATGTAAAAATTTGAATAAGCATAATCAATGTTAAATAATTGTTTAATATACAAATTGTGAACAATGGTTATAATAAAAATGTTTCCAGACTAAACCGTCTACAGTTACGGTTTGTTGAGAAAAAGAGTGATATCTCCTTATATTTTGGGTTTTATTGTGAAATCTTTATATGGTAGGATGTTTTGTGATACAACTGACCTATATGCATCAAATGCGTATACATAACTGTATGCATCAAATGCGTTATCTGGAACATTTTTTAAATCACTCCTCCCAAAGGTAAATAGGACTTTCAAATTTCTTTTGACACTTTCACTCAGTGAGCTTATTTCATAACCTTCTTTTCTTTACAAGACTAATCTAAAGTATTGTCTCACTGTTGGTGTAATTTGGAACATATTTCTTTGTTACATTTCAAGAACAAAGTCTCAAGAGCACAACTTACAAAACCTTTGTCTGTGTGCTGTGATAGTTTACTGGCCCAAAGCCAGATTTCCATTCTTTGAAAGAGGATCAAGAAAAATGTGAGACAATGTCATGAGTGCTATTCACATTCTTTGAGGACTTAAATTTGGCCTAGAGCTCTGTAATAGTGTGGCCTGTATGGCTTTCTTACTTCCTTGCAGTTAAAATACTGTGTATATACAGTTGCAGTGTCTTTGATCTTTCTCTCATTGAAAAGATCACAGCATAGGGAGTGATACAACAGGAGTATCACTGGCATCATGAACATTATATGAAGGCCATCTTTAATGGCACATGGCAAAATGTTAAGAACTTGGAAGTTATAGGCAGTGATTGTTTGTATTACACTATGTATGTGGTAAAAGCTCAGTTGTATTATGTGCTAAAATCCACTCCAAGCCAAGATGGATGGAATTCATCAGCCACAATGTATGCCTTTCCAATACATGTATGTGTTTATGATATGATGAAATGGACAAGCTGTGTAATGAATGATATGTTTCCCTCTAAAAAAAAATTGAAATAACAGAACCAGCACCATGGATTTACATGCATACGGTATGTACATGTAGTAGTACAATATGTGCTCCCATACGGTCAAATGGAGTGAACTGGCTAAATGAGACCCACACTGTTTTTTAAAACTGCTACGCCATTCAACAGGTCCATTCTCGTACGACTGGGGGCAGACGGAGGAGGATGTGTACATTGATCTGATCATCGGTGGTGGAGTCAAGAAGAAGGAGGTTAACCTCCAACTGGTAGGAAAAGAGTGCACATGTAAGCTGAAAGGTAAGAATGATACAAATTTAATCATCAGATGCATGAAACTTCACATATTCATATGCCACATAGTCTCTCTCTCTGCTCTGCTGTGGACATTACTGCCCAGTGGTGGTCACTGATGCAGTTATCCTCCGGCCCCTTCTGCTGTTGCACGAATGTAGCAATGTAAATGTTCTTTCACCAGTTATCCTGACCATTGCGGACAGGAGAGCGAGACACTGCCGGCTGTGTGCTCTTTTGCCATTCAGAAATCCAGTCAAGACTAGATGCTCAATCTGCTCTTTCCACACGACGTGTCCCAAAATCTGCATCTGTTTTTCCTGGCCGTCTAGAGCAGCTCACGTTCCACTGATAATATCTATAGCACTTCTGCGTTTGATTGTCTTATTCAGTCCATGTTATTCTCTTCATTCTTTGATACTACCACCGCTCAAAACTTTCTATCCTGTGCCTCATCAATTTGCGAATTATCTCTTTTAATTTTCTCTGTGCAATATGTCATAGTTGACTAGACGTTATACAAAGCTGTATGTCTTCAGAATGCAAAAGCTGTTTCCTTAAATGGCAATGGGCAACTTGTGATTCACTGTCAGCACACTATAGTTTATGCATACTCTGAAATGCTGTCTTACTGGTGCAATTTGTACGTTTGATTTCTTTTTGAAGCAGATAACAGTTTCATGATCAATAAAATACGGTAGAATATCCATCAATATACATGTATCCCTAACAAATGCATGTAAAATTTTGTTGTTACAAGGGTTACCTAGTTTTTGAATGTGAAACCTGTTGCTTACACCCAAAGATTGCTTTCATTATTCATGGTCGGTGTTTATAGCAGAGAAAATGTCATCTTGCTTTTTTTTTTTTTGGTGATTTTTATGTTACATATTGCTATCATTTATGTTTGGGTCAAGATGGACGCATGTGGAAGTGTACCCTGCTCCATGAGGTGCATGAATCATCTTCCAAGGTAACACTCAAGGATGGGGCGCTGCGCATCCAACTGCAAAAGAAAGAGAAATTCCAAGAATGGGCATCGCTTGAGGTGAGCTCATCGAGCTACTTGCATGTGTTTCTGTCATTCATATTTTTGTGTATGCTTCATTGTTGTAAGTTGAGAGAAAGGGGTCTGTGTCTTGTTGCAAAGTGTTGGGAAATGTAGGATGTTCTAAGAAATAATTTTTTAAGTATATAATATAGATGTGCTGTTGAATACTCTTGAGTAAATGCAACAAAGGAAACGCAATGTTCTGTTTTTATGCTATACACTGTAAGGCATGAACCAGTCTAGTATTCAGTACTGCCAGCACCTTTGGTGATAAAAACAAAACAAAATGAATACCATCACAAGTACAATTTCCTATGACCTCGAGAAGAAGTGAAATTTATTTGTTCCCTGTTTTGTTAGTTATCCATAGAGAGTCATAACCTTTATAAAGCCAATGACTTCTTGTGAAACTAAATTTGATTGAAGGCAAAACATAGTACTGGTACGCCTGCAAAATTGTCAAATTTTGCTCCAAGATGTACATGTATGCCTAAAAAATGTGTGGAATAACGC
This sequence comes from Diadema setosum, assembly GCF_964275005.1. NCBI lineage: Eukaryota > Metazoa > Echinodermata > Echinoidea > Diadematoida > Diadematidae > Diadema > Diadema setosum. The sequence continues at coordinate 12,073,281 of NC_092686.1, read as the reverse complement.
TGTAATAACAAGATATTCGCTGGGTAACGAAAAAAATGCGAAATATTAACCAAAAATATTCGCATCTCAGAACTTACCCGATCGGGGTCAGACTAACTCGAACTTGGGCACAACGAGAAAGCATGTAATATTATGTGTGCTTGTTATGATTTTGTCTGCAGTCAAATCGTCAGCAATGCTATAGTCCATAGAAATCATCCGCTGAATTGGTTCTTTGCTCTGCTTCAAGGGGATAAAACTTAATAAAGTTTTTCCTTGCCTCCTGTGCTGTCATGCTGTGTATCGAACAGGAGGCTGTAACGAAGGGACGAGATAGTGCGACCGACAATTTGACAGATGGTGGAATGGACGTGGGCAACTCTGCAGGAATGGAGAGCCGAGTCGAGAATCACGATGGTGGCAGAGAAGGGGACAGAGACTGCCTCGATGGAGACAACGTCGGCACGGGGAGGGACAAAACGACGGAGGAGGAATATGTGATAGAGCATGCCAAATATGATTTCTTCCCCAATGTGAGTGGATTCATGTTCTGATTCATTAGGAAGGAGGAGTAACTGTAATTAGCATGCTTTATTGAAAAAATGATATTGGGCCGGATGCATAAACGCTAGCAATGGCTTGTGCTAGCCTTTTACTCGAATCCGTATGCATAAAAACAAGCAATTGCTTGCGAGCAGAAGCTCTTGCTAGCAAGTACAAGCAATTGCTCGCTGTCCGCAAGCAATTGCTTATAGAGACCAAGCATTTGCTTAAAAACGTATGCATAAAACATACCTTTTGCTAGTTCTTGCTAGCAATTGCTTACGATTTTCCAAGCTCTGTAAAATGAGCTTGAGCTTTTGCTTATCTGGGAAGTTCCCTTTTAAGTATCATTTTCATATTCATGGAAGAAAGACAACAATTGTGAAGGAGTGGTATAAATCTACAAGAAATTACTCTTAAGTAGAGTAAGAAATTTTTCATTTCAACAACGGGAATGTCCAGTGGTTAGCACGCAAAATTTGATGAAAAACAGGTAGGATGTCTCACTTCGGTGGAGAGCAAGGAGACGTCTCTCCACGTGCGATCTGGCAGATGCGGGCTATTGTAAGCAGTGATGGGAATCAGCCAGTAATACGAGTGTCATTTCATAGCTCTTCTGCTATGTCAGGAAATGTTTCTGCACACACATGCCCTTTCAAATGCATGCTGCCACACTCGCCTTTGTTCTTGTGTTCGCACAGGCGTGACGTCCCTTTTGTTGAAAACGCAAGCAATTGCCTGTGCGGGACAAGCAAGAGGTATAAGCACTAGCAAAAGGTTATGCATATGGATTTAAGCAATTGCTTGAGCTAGACCTTTTGCCAGACAAGCCTGTGCTTTTTGCTTGAAGCAATTGCTTACAAGCAATTGCTTGTTTTATGCATTCGGTCCATTAACCCTAACTGCACTGAGGGGGGGGGGGGGGGGGGGGACTGGGAAGCCCCCCCCTCCATACTTTTGGCGATTGCATTGCGACCGCTGGGAATTTCGGATTCTCGCTTCATGACTTTTTCCCCTGAAGTCTTGCGCACATTTTGATTCCACATTTGTCCATATCGGACCTACCTAGGGGGTTTTATGGGCCAATTAGTATGCGCATGTCATTAAAACGGCTAATCGCTGCATATATTTGTGTACAGTTACATACTGTCAATGGACCATGGCTTGCATTACTTTATAAATTTTGCTCAGGAATTGGTTTTCCACTTGGTTCATGCTTCTATATTGTTCTGAAATAAATTGGGCAAAGTTTAGAAACAATGATAAACATAGGAATATAAAACAATAGAAAACATAAGAAATAAAAACAGTACAAAACATAACAAAAAAGTTATTTTTTTCTCATTTTTTTTTTCTCTCTCTGAGGGGGAAATTAAGTTTTTATCCACATAGATGATTCAATTAACTCTTATCCTTCCACATGATTTACTGGGCACTCTTAGAAATCAATAAAATACATAACAAATGTAAACAGTAAAAACAAAAGAAATAAAAACATTGGAAACACAAGTGATATTTTCACTTTTTGAGACAAAAAACATGATTCTGTAAAGTTAATTTCAAAAATGTTTTATGAGTATGGCAAATAACTTGTTTGATTTTTCTCACATTTCTATACTTTTTTGTATTCATTGATTTTTCTTATATTTTGCATGCAAAATCACATATAAGCTAATTTTTATTTGAAAAAAATCATAACTTTACATAAATTTGCATAAATTATACTTCAAGTTTACAATATCAGGGACATTAGAATACAGTTGAAAAGTATGGTAGTGCCCATGGGTCCTGTAAAAGGATAATTTTACTTCCAGTTTCATTTTAGTACATCATACATTTCAAAAGTATGCAAAAATTCATAAGTAGTAAATTTGTATATTAATAGTTTATGCAAATCTGCTGTACTTATGAAAATAGATAAGAATTGATTTATTTCACATTTGGGAAACATTATTCTTCATTATTACACAGTTTTCATGTAATTTTGTACTTGTTTAGGCAGAAATTATGAAAATATCCCCCAAATGCATAAAATATGCATTATGAATAATTAATTAGCAAATTATGCAAAAAATTTGCATAATTGATTAAGATAAGATACACCGTCAGATTCAGCACACGAAGATCTATCAGCATGCAAATTTTCAAGTTCATCGGACATTGCATTTCCGAGATCAATGGGCCCCCCCCCCCCCCCCAGTATTTTCATGGAGCCAAATAGCCAAATAGTGTAATAGAGTATTAAGATCAAGACAAAAATTAAGAAAGGAGATACAAGTAGTTTGGATGCACTTGAGCTGACTTCTTAATTTGTGGCAACAAGTTATTTTGTGAGTTGATAAGACACCTGAATTGTGCAGATAAAGTCTAACTGCAGCAACATAAACGTTCTAAAGTTGATCTCAGTATTAGGTTCATCCAAAGGGGATGCGAACAACATTCTTGCTAGCTGCAGCAATTCTTAACTCCAGTTTCTTTCACTAAATCTTGTGCTAACAAGAATGAAGCCCCACACACAAACCAGAAAATAAACACACACACCCACACACACACAAACACGCACACAGACACATACATTACACTCAAATTCCCTCAAAAAAAGAAAAAAAAAAAGAAGAAGATACAACTAACCGCAGTTGATTGAAATGATTTTTGAAACTTACCTAAATGTAGCTTTGCTGTACAGAAAAATCAGTGTGCTCCCTGGAGCTTGATATTTCACAGTGTCTACAATGCAGTTCAAAATCATGTGTAAATTGCAGGGCTTTGATGCAGTTTTTGGAAGGAGAATTATGCCACTGTAATGCTGCACGTAGTGATATATGATAAAATGACCACATTTTTGTGATCACTAAGAACATACATGTAAGTAGTCCAGCATGCACTGTCTTCAGCACAGTGCAGATTGTTGTGAATATTGTATGATCATTAAAGGACAAGTTCGCCTTCATAGAAATGTTGGTTGAGTGAATGCAGCAATATTACTAGAACACATCAGTGAAAGTTTGAGGAAAATCAGACAATCTGTTCAAAAGTTACGAATTCTTGTAGTTTCTGCTCAGTCACGGCTGGATGAGAAGACTACTATAGCTTGTGATGTCACATGTGTACAACGATATAAAGAAAGAATAAAGAAAAATCAGCATATTTTCACTTTTCTCGGATACAAAAGAATACTAGTAATCGTCTTCTCTCTTTCAGAAGGCAGGGGGAATAATATTACCCTTAACATACATCAGTAACAAGTCGAAGAAATGTACACTTTATTCAAAAAGTAAAGTTTTGTGAAATTCTCTTTTTATTTTCCCTATATCGTTGTACGCATGTGACATCATCCACTGTAGTAGTCTTCTCATCGAGCAGTGACTGCGCAGATACTTTAAAAATTCATAACTTTTGAACGGATTGTCTGATCTTCCCCAAATTTTCACTGATGTGTTCTACTACAATTTGTAATATTGTTGCATTCACTCAATCCACATGTATATGAAGGTGAACTTGTCCTATAAGGGAGACCTCTGAATGACTTTCAGACTTTACATTTGGACAACTATAAATTGATTGCACTGGGTACAGAGTTTCAGAATTCACAGTGATTGAACAACAAGAGGATATTACAAATGATTGACTCTTTTCCAATCATGGGAGTCTTTTTTGCTGTCTATCCTCCCCCTCTCTTATTTGCGGAAGAGAATGGATGAATAATCACTGATACAAATTTTGTACCTACAATGCACTCTTTTTTTCTTTTCTTTTTTTGCCACCTTCCTATGTCATATGGGTGCAGGAAATGGCACACATATCTCTACTGTGAAATCATGTTCAGCATCTTCAAAAATTTGCAATGCATAGCAATGCTGACTTCAGGCAGGAACTTGCTCCTGGCACGAGTTCAGCTTTACTCAATTTTAGACATGTCTCCACACTTCTGCACACAGTTACAATGGACTGATCTCTGCCAAGATGATGTATTCACATAGAAAATGATTGTATTCGAGGAATGACAATGTTCCTGCTGAAATAACCTTTCATCTTGTATTATTTGATTATTCCCTCTGCTGATTTGATTTGAATTACATTCTTTGAATTTTATTTTGTTTTTATTATTATTCCCTCTGCTGATTTAATTTGAATTACTTTGAATCATTTTTTTTGCCCTTGTTTTTGTTTTCCACCTATGTTTGGTCCTTTTTTTTTCTGCAGCGAGATATGAAGGCCCTGTACCTCTATGTGTATGTGAAGAAGATAAAACGCAGTTCACTGAAAATCAGCTTTACAGAGGAAGAAATATCCATCAAGTTTCAGACCAAGTGAGTCAGTCTACACTATTTACGAGTGACTACTGTAAAAGTAGATATTTTCGCATGAGTAATTTTTCACGCTCGGACGGATAAGATGAATTTTGCATATTTTTAATTCCGTGGAATCGGGACATTAAATAATGGAACATATGGCATGCAAAAATATTTGTGTACTTTTATTTTCGCACTAGTTTCTGGTTGCGCAAAATGTGCAAAAAGTTTCGCACCGCGAAAATTTCCACTTTTACAGTAGTTGAGGTTTACTCTTTTACAGTAGTTGAGGTTACTCTTTCTCGAGTTCTTTTTTTTCACTACCACTTCCTCAGGCCACTATCATTTCAAGCACACGCTTACGATATGTGGTCTGATGCATTTTTCACCTTATAAACATTCCTTATTAAATGACGTTGTTTATTATCATCGCTGACAATTAACTTGTACGGTAGGTATGTATTGTATTTTCCTTTGTTCACAATGCTGAAAATGTTATTGATGATGTTATTTTGTATTGAAAATGTAAAAAAAAAAATCTTGATGTTACTTTGAATCGAAATGATGAAAAATGCAGAAATAAAACCAAAACCAAACCAGATGTTAAGCATTTTGAAACATAAGTCAGTGTGTGTTCATTCTATTTGTGTATTCATACACTGTACATCACCATATTAATCTATTGTGCTTGACAAAGCTGTAGTGTGATTGATCTGTCAATCTATGTGGCTAACTTGCTGTGGCCTTGGTGGTAAGAATCAGTGAAAACCACAATGTCCCCTTATTCCTGTTTGATTTGATTATACTCAAACAGCCCTCACATTTCATGCCCTCTATTGGAAAATGTGAAGAGAAGTGTTGTTTATAGAAGCATCAATGCATTAAAGTTGGGGGGCATCTGAATATGTGAGTGAATTGGACCAATGAAAGGAGGAAGGGATTTTTTGTGTGTTAATCACAGAATATGATATTGAGAGTTTCATCGCAAAACAAGTTAACTCCATTCGTGTTAATGTGAAATATTTGCAATTATAGCATCTGAAATCATAAAAGATGATAAGAATATGAGGCATAATTACTTCATTCATAAGTTCAAGAATATTCCTTGTAATGTAACAATTCAGGTATCACTAAAAAGGTTTTTTTTTTTTTTGCTCTAACTGACGATGGACTTACTTTAAAATGTCTAAACATGGCACTTAAGTCATTTTGCAATCAAGCTATTCGTATACTCCCTGGTCACCTCCCTGTCACCTCAAAATAGCAGCCCTGTTTAAGAGACTTCTTAAGTGAGAGGTTGTAAGTACAATTCCTATATTTCATGTATTCTCACTTCGCAGTGACAACCAGTTTCTCCAGTTGAACCCAAACAGCACAGCGGACACCCTCTTCTGTTGGAGGATAAAGCCATGGTAAGATATTCATTTTGGTTAGGTTTGGTTTGGCTTGTTTTAGTTTCAATTTCCATCTGGTCATATAACCCATATTCACCTGCACTAGCTGGTCTTCCATAGGGTCCAGTTTGATGTGAGATGGACCACTTCACAGGGATATGCACCTTGCTCTTGGCGATGAATTAATGAAGTGGGATCTTTTACGTACATGAGTTGTGACTCTCTCACACATGGGACCTTCATTTCATGTCCTATCTGAGGGAGGGAGCTTTGTTGATAAAGTGTTGAAATTTTGTGAATGTGGTTCCGTTGCACAGACAGCTGAACGGGGCTGTGATGATCCCACATCAACTTTTGTTTGTCGCAGATATCTACAACAACTTCCCAATCATACTGCCCCTTGTTGAAATGAGTGACATTGTGATCCAAGGGTTTCGTGACAGCACTGAACTCACAACCAAATGTTGTATGTAAACATATGAGCATTGCTGTGATAATCATGCATAGAATGTAGTACAAACATATCCCTTCAATATACTCAGTATCCATCCCCCCAAAAAGAAATAAAAAAATAAAAAATTATAGAACTTGATATTTAGGAAACTGTAAACATAGATGGAAGGTATTTGGTGCTAGAGAAGGCAGAGTTAGCCCAAGAATTGTATCATTTAAACATTGCCAAACCTTCATCTTTCATCACTCATTTTCCTTGTGTTTTTTTTTTACCTTTAAGGAAACCGATCATCCCCAGTGGCTGTTCATATAAAGTGACCAATAGCAACCTTGAAGTGTTCATAAAGAAGCAGACACCAGAAAAGTGGCAAGCTCTAGAGCGTTCTACTAAGGGTGAGAATTTTGTATTTTCATTCGTTAATTCACTCACTGCCATACATTGAGCAGAATCCATGCAGAGCAGGAAATGCACCTATTTACACACACACGCATACACAAGTACACACATGGTATACACACACGCACTGTGCAGTTTGCAGAATTGCAGAATTGATGTGTATATTATCCTGATTCACAAAATATTATGCCTGCCATATGTAGCAGATATACATGACTTAAATGAAAATTTTCCTTTATTCATGATAGTCAATTGAAATGACATGATGCATATTGTGCCACATGAAGTGTGAATTAACGCATGCACTTTACTGTCACTCTCGTGCAAGGTTGTGTAGAAAGGTTGTGCAGAAAGCTGTGAAACTAGACTTGTATATATGTGTTTAGAGAGTTGTATAAATAAATACATTATCACTATTACAGGCTGCCTGATTTTGAAGATATGAAATACATGGGCCTACCGTAAAACCATGTACTATGTGATCTCCTTTGATATCTATAGTGACGACTGGGAATAGGTCTAGAGTTGGATCACAGGGTGACTGGGTCTCACTCTCCAGCACCAAGCCCACCTCCCCGGAAGATACCAAGGAGATCGCCAAAGATGTTGGGTCTGAGAAAGAGACCATGCGAGGTGCAGTGGGCGGAGCCAAATCCGTGGAAATCAAGGAAAACTCGGTCAGGACAAAGGTAATGACTTTAACATTTACTGGGAATGGAGGGACAATAACCCAGAAAATTTTAATGGATATGCAAGAGTGTTATAGGAAGACACGGCATTCAAGCAAGTCAAAATTGTAATGTGTTTTACCCTTCGGCCCTTGAACCATCCGTGGCCACCCTTCTCAGAAATCACAGAACCACCTGTGGCAGTGCATGTGTGCATGTGTGTCATTGTGTGTGTGTGTGTGTGTACCGGTGCGTATGTTTATGTGGTGTGTGAAAATGTGATTGGGTCTCTTCTTCGTTCATGTAAATCCTTGTATGACCCTATACTCTGCAGCTTATTGTAAAAGTTGATGTTTTCGCACGAGTAATTTTTCGCGCTCAGCCGGGTAAGATGGATTTTGAGTGTTTTTGATTCTGCGGAATCAGGACATTTACTGCTGGAACATACAGCATGCAAAAATATTTGTGTGCTTTTATTTTTGCGCTAGCGTCTGGTTGCGCGAAATGCATGAAAGTTTCCACACTACGAAAATTTCCACTTTTACAGTAATTTCCATTATATACACACAGTCTATTCAGTGGAATTTTACTGTGTTAGTGAGTAGCGGGCAAAACTGTAAGAACATGTAGGTACAAAAGGGTTAAAGGATTGGAGTTTGTACACTCTTCTGATGTAGGATGTAGAATTAGTAACATACATTCCACAGAAGATATTTAGAATGACTGAATAGAGCTGTGTAGGCAAAAACAGACACATTCACTTATTTAAAATTACTATGAGATATTATTGCTCTGTAGTCCATGTGGGTTCACATTCAAGACCTTTTAGAACATCACATTCCTACTCTGCCGGCTAAAGTGAGATGCCAGCTTCCTCAGACCTCTGGAGGCCTGTGGGATCTGAATGGTGTAGTGTGAAAACAGATGCTGCTCTTTATGTTGAAGAGAGTTAGAGGAACAATTACATCAACAAAAATCTAGAACAGTTGATTTCCTGCAAACTCGTGACGAGGCTAATGGTGTTCACTTGAGCCAGAGCAAAGGGCACATGCTCCTGTTCCTTTGAAACCACCACACCTCACGCAAGTTACTTTTTTTTTTCTCTTTCATGTTATGGGGACAGAAGCCGACCTGCACCGTCCCTCCCCTCAGCCTCGGCAAGCAGACCCAGCCCCCTCCAGTGGCACCCGCCCCGCCCCTCTACCAGGGATTCTGCGGACTGGACAACTTGGGCAACACATGCTTCATGAACAGTGTCCTGCAAGTCCTTGCCAACACCAGGGAGCTTAAAGACTTCATGCTAGGTACGCCTCTCTGTGTTACTGTGACCTATTCCTTTCTCTCTTTTTATTATTTTGTGGCTTTAGAGTACCTTTCTTATCTAGTATTGAGAGTCACATCAGAGGTAGATATAGATGACTTGTGTCTAGAAAAGGGGATGAGCAATAGGAATAGGATTTTCTGTTTGTATTCTATGTCTGCTTGTATTTTATCTTGAATTGCTAAATGAATGAATAAATAAATGAATGATAATGATGATTATAATAATAATAATAATAATAATAATAATAATAATAATAATAATAATAATAGTAATGATGATGATGACAACAACAACAACACCAGAAACAACAACAACAACAACGATGATGATAATAATAATAATGATAATAATATTAATCAGTAGCCATGGTCGTCACGCTGGCAAACATCACAAGCTTTAAGATCGCATGGCTTATGTTCTCAAAGTCTTGTTAGTGTGACCACAGAGAGACCACAGAGGTAACCTACAACGGGGCACACATTGCATCTTGAGCATACATGCTACATGTACGTCCATCCAAGGACAGACTACTTCTGTAGACCCAGCTCACTTGTGCATGACTTGAAAAACTCCTTCTATCACATTGTGGTGTAGATAGAGCTGACTGCACCCTTTTTAAAGTACAAATTCTATTCTCTGATGGGGACCACAGAGCTCTAGAATGCTGTTTGTATGACTGAGTACAGCAAAACTTGCATTCAAAACCTTTTTGTTCTCTAGTTTGTAGGAGGATAGTTTAAAATGGATGTTCACTATAAAAAGGAGATAATTATCCTTTTGACTGTCATGTTTGTAGCAACAAAAAAGTGGTGAAAATCTCACTAACGAATTGAAAACTGCATTGCGATATGTTGGCGGTATCTGTCCTTATGGCTGTTGGTTACTACTCGTCTGAGTGTTCCAGAAAGAGTGTGCCTGATTATGATTTGACCCAACATGTTGTGCACCTTACAGAAGCAGACTTCAGCAATGAGATCAACAGAGACAACCCCCTGGGTACCGGGGGACACCTGGTCCTCTCCTTCGCTGTTCTCATGAGACGCCTCTGGGGTGGCCAGTACAAGTCGATTGCGCCATCCAAGCTTAAGGTATGCATCCTTCAAATGATAATTATGCAAACTGAATGTACATGCCCCTCCCCCTCCCCCTCATCTCTCCCCCTTTTTAGCTCACCTGATCCCCAGGGTGCCCCAAAGTCCATAAATTAGAGAAGAGTATTGGTCAGTGTACTTTTACATATTTTATGACAGATCCAGGGTGACCACCCACTGACATGGACCAAACTGTGAGCCAGTTTTCACATTTTTATCTTCTCTTTGAAAACGCAGGGTCATATTTTTTTTTCAGATTTGGCAGATATCGCCAGTGTATGATAGAATAAACACATGGACAACATGCCACTTGGAGGCCCCCCCCCCAGTCCGTGAATGTGCTAAGTCCTTAGGTAATAGTCTGCAAGAATGTGTGAAGGGTGAAATTGTGATGCTCAGATGAGCATTAGACCCACTGGGTCTCTTGTGTAACTCCTAAGTCTTCCCCAAACTGATAGGCGCAAAGAGATAAAGATTTTTGGGAGTTTTAATTTCGCTGCCCTATTGCATTTAGGGATAATTAAGGAAATCCTTCTATTGAGTGCTTGCCAGATGTAGCCAGAGTTTCAAGTTTAAAAATAACACATCTAGTTATCACTGTGGCAGAGTTTGAAGTGATTGCTGGTAAATTGCTGAGTTTTCGGTTTCATTTCAGTCTATCATATCGGGCAAGGCATCCCAGTTCATGGGCTTTGCTCAGCATGACGCTCAAGAGTTCATGGCCTTTCTGCTGGATGGACTTCATGAGGTGAGATCAAACGGGGAGCTCTTACCCCAAAGGTCAGGAAGTAGAGCGTGAAAGTGATCTTGCTGCAGGCAGGATGCAAAATATCTGTTATTGGTAAAGGCAACCCAAACATTATGTATCTGAAAAAACAAAACAAAACACTAGGAACCAGTAAACATGATGTTTTGATTGTTCTGTCTGAGGAAACAAAGTTCTGGCTTCCTGTGTGTAAAAATAAAACTTAAAAATGCAGAACTTCGGAATACATTGCAAGTTAATGTGACCTTCAGCAGTGCCTAGCTTGTGCCCATATGCTTTCGGTATTTCGCTTGAACAGTCAGATTTAAATTAAAAATGAAAAAGAAAACAAATCATTTCATACTGAAAATTATTGTTAGTAGCCACGAGCAGCTTCTTAATAAACGCACTTTTATTTGTGGAAAGATACAGATGACACAAAATGTTTATCTTGATGCGTTACATGCTTCAAAGTAAATGTAGCTAATTCAATTAACCGATTGAAGACTAGTTACGAGTATATCTGTGGGCATGTGTCTGTGGGAAATGTGTGATAAAGCAAAATCATCCCATCCTCAATGGGTATAATCGTTTGTTAAAAATTAATACTGTTGTGGCATGTATTTCATGAGTATAATGTTTTACTAAGTGAGACTTTTAAGAGAATTTTGTGAGTGGTTGAATTCACAGTTGAGAGTCACAGTGATGGAATGAAAAATCAGTATTATCAGTATTACAGAGAAATGTTTGTGATTTCCCACCTTCCCACCATCCAGACGATTATATGCAATGCATTTGTGTTGCAGGAGAAAATATGTATTTTTTTTTTTTGAGTTGTTAATTTTGCAACTTTTAGTTGATTCATGAAATTTGCAATAGATAAAAACACCATTAAATATAGTGTGTACTGTATATGTCGAATGTTTCGCAAGGTTTTTATCTTTGTGAATATCGCGAGTAAGGTGCTATTCGTGAATTCAGATACACTTTGATCCCCGATATGTGAAGTGCACATATACATTTCTCTGTCTCAGTATACTGTACCTCATGATCACAAATTTAACCGCTCGCAAAATTGTCGGGAAGTCCTGATTTGCGAAAATTTAGACTCACTAAATATATGGTGTATAAAGTGTGAGATGCTGTGACCTCATAGTAAATTACGTAGCATGGAAAAAAATCCCAGCAAGCTCATGGGCCGAGAATGAATCACCTACCATAATTCAATCTCATGAAGCTTTGCATACTGTGTGAAATGTTTATATTTCTCCTGCTTCAGACCATGGCCAAGTAATTCCCGTCTTCCACTCTAATTTCCAATAGGATATAAACAGGATCAGGAAGAAACCATATACTGAAACAATCGACTCTGATGGTCGAGCTGATGAGGTAAGGGAATATGTATTTATATAGTATGAAATAGTAAATATATGATAAAAAAATATATGATAGATAGAATGATCATTTTGTTTGCATCTGAGTGTGTGTGTGTGTGTGTGTGTGTGTATGTGATTGCATGCATTGTGTAAGTTCAACTTACATTCTTCTTTTGTGTATGCATGATGTTTTGAATACATTTCATATTTTGCAATCATGCATGTTATTTGATATCTTGAAAATTGATGTGTTAGTTATAAATATTGACCTGTAATACAGCTGTATGCATGTATGATGATTCATTTGAAGGAGAAGGTACAATATGTGTCTTATGTTGTTGTTTGCAAGAGAACAGAGTCAAGAAATGGTTTGATGTGTTTTATTTGGGCTCAACCACAAATGCACATTAGACAATTTGTTTGCAGTTTGCATTCACTGTCATTTAAACTTGCTCCCAAAGTTTACTCTATGTGTATTGCAAAATTGCTGTCATAGAAATTGTTGTTGTTTTTTTTTTTCAGGTATCGTAAAAGTGACATATAATTATTGTTTGAGATGAACGTAATGGAGGTCACATAAGGCAGAGCACTGCTAATAGCTGAAGTCATATCACATGTCTCAGTAACTTATCACCCTGATGAATGCAACTCGTTGGTCTGCTCCGCAGGTTGTCGCAGAAGAAGCGTGGAAGACCCACAAGAGGCGCAATGACTCCTTCATTGTGGACATGTTTCAGGGACAGTACAAGTCAAAGTTGGTCTGCCCAGAATGTGACAAGGTACTTATATGTCTAGGTCACGAGTGATGTCTCACATATACTAGTGGTCAGCACAGTGCCCAGGAGGAGCATGCAGTTATCAAAAGTTTTTTGGACATCCTGCCAAGTACTTGCTTCTTGTCTAATAACAGCAAAAGTCCAGTACTCATGGGATTTGTGTATTTCAAACAAAAATCAGGGTGCTTTAGACTTTGTTTATTTTACGACTTGCATTCATATAATCCTAGAAAACTTTTTGAAAGTACAGCTCTTCTCAGTACTGCTTGGAGTGTCTGTAAGCACTTTTGTGTATCAAGTCAGAATGAATGTCTTACTTGTAGATTTATTATTCACTTTACCATCTCTCTACATAGTTGCATTGCTTTCCTGGATTCATATTTTACCTATTCCCCAAGACTTGTAACATACTGTGTAAACCGTATATTTTCGCAACTTTTGCAAAGTCAGTTGCTATTTGCAAAAGTAACAACATTCAAACATTGACTCTCTAATCCAAACTGTACATGTACCGGTATGCAGCTGCAGTATGCAGTAGATAAGAAAGGTGCCTAAAAATACAGTTTGGTAGGCCCAAGTCGTGGTGCTCCTACTGTGTAAATGGATGTGCATTTGCCTCCGTCTATTAACTCACTCCGTGATTGAGAATTTAACCACTTGCGAAATAGTTGGGAAGTCCAGATTCACGGAAAAAAAAAGACTCGCTAAATATAAAACGTATACAGTAAAAGATTTATACCACCCTTTCATCTTTCGTGTGCAATTTTTGTTTTTTATCTGTTGTGCTTTGTGGAATGTCTGCATGATGCATGCGTTGCTCATTTGTCCGTCAGGTCTCCATCACCTTTGACCCCTTCATGCACCTGTCGGTGCCGCTGCCCAAGAAGAAGCGCCGCATCGCCATCTTCTTCTACTCCCGCGACTGCCACCGCCGTCCTGTCAAGTATGTGCTGTCGCTGAGCTCGGACGCCACGGTGCACGACCTGACAGTGGAGGTGGGACGCAAGACGGGGGTGCACCCCGCCAACCTCCGTGTCTTTGAGGTCTACCGCAGCCGCGTCCACAAGCACTTCTCTCGCAGGAGCACACTCTCGGGGGTCTCCTCCAATGACGTCATATTTGTGTAAGCATCAGCAATTTTTAGATGATCCCTGATTTATTGTTTTCACTGCACATTGGTGAGCAGCCACTAGTTTGGAAGTTGGAATAGTTATGTGTATTTTATTTCTGTACGAACAGGATACATTGTATATGTGTGTATTAGATGAGGCAGTAATTTGATTTATGAGTACATAATGAGTGTGAGATATGTTGTAGATCAAGTTTGATATTCACTGAAAGATAAATGAACAAGTGGAGTGTAATGGTACATAGCAGAAATGCTCTGCAAAGGGGAAGTTATGTAGGGTGTTGGGTCAAGGAGTTGTCTGTCATCTTTTTGCAACCTCCTCATAGTGATAATATGATTTACTCCTATGTCAGTTGCGCTGTTTCCTTGTTTCAGAGAAATTACTTTAAACTACATTGGACATTTGCTAAATATTTGGGGTCATTTCTGAAGGTCTGCTCAACAAAGCCATGATGCAACCATTTGACGTGTATGTTGGCTTCACCTGACTTGCCATTAGCATCATGACTCCACCTAAATGGGTGGACTTTGCAGACTGTTTCCACTCACAAAAACAGCTGTGACAGTGGCAGTCCTTGCCAGTGGCTCATCTTCTGTCACTGATCCTTGGCCACACTCACTAAAAGTCCCTGCCTCTGCCATTGGCTCAACTGGAATGATATAAAAGACAGTACCTCTTTTTAACTCAAACTTTTTATCTAATTTTCTCTCCAGGTGTGAGGTCCTGTCTCCTTCCATGGCTGGAGAAACGGTAGTGGAGTTAACAGTCATTCAGGTAAGGATTTGTTGTTTTCGTTGCTTTACTTCATCACTCTATGCAATGCTGCACACTGGCACTGGTCCAACGGTCCTTCACCACTAAATTCACTGTCGGACCAGTACCAGTAACTTTTTCAGGAATGGACAAGTAAAAAATGGAAAAACTGGGTACCTACTGGTCCAACAGACAGGTGTGACCAATAGAAAAAAAAATGGGTTAGTGTGCAGCCCTGATCTATGGGTCAGAATGTGACATGTATTAAACCAACTTCAGATTTTTAATGATACTGAAATGAGGTTTTAATGCATGGTATTTATGTAGCAATATGTTATCTCCAGTGGATGTGATTTAAACGTGTTTATCTGTATTGCTTTGTATTCAATTTGCATAATTATTTTTAAGACCGTATTTCCCTCCCTCACTGTTCACTTGATTTAATTTTGGTGAGCTTACCAAAAGGTTAATGCATTTTACACTGTATTATTCTTTATTTGCTATTCTGTGACTGCCCACAGAGGATGCTGATGCCTCCAGTGCTGCAGCGCTGCTCCCACTGCAAGCGCACCTGCGAGAAAGGGGGGATGCTCAAGAGATGCACCAAGTGCTACCGGGCAGCATACTGTGACCAGTGAGTAGATGATGAAAGTGCATGATTGCGATTGCTGATGATGATGATGATTATCACGACAACTGGGTTTATGTTGAGAGTAACGTGAGGATGTTGGTGGAGATGATGATAGTAATGACGATGATGAGGATGCTGATGATGATGATGATGATGATGATGATGAGGAGGAGGATGATGATGGTGATGATTAGGATGATGATGTTTATAGTCACTGTGGTTATGGTGAGTGTGACTTGAGGATGTTGGTGATGATGATAATGATGCTGATGATAGTGAGGATGAGAATGACAAAGAATATGATGGCTGTGATTATTGTAATAGTGACATGAGGGTGATGATGATGACGACAATGATGATGATGATAGTGGTGTGATGAGGAGGATGATAGTGAAGAGCAAGGTGAAGATGCTACTTCTTGTAATTGTTATTATGATGATAACAAATTAGTGATTTTGCATTTCAAGTGCCTTCTTAGTCAAAGTTCATCTATTGCCACATAAATAAAGGCCAGTGTACGTGAAAGATAGTAATCAAATCTTACAGAATAATATAGGATGTTTTCAATCGATTGAGAGTATGATACAAGTGATGCAACTCTTAAGCAACATTTGTTTTCTCCTGCACAGAGCTTGTCAGAAGAGCAACTGGAGTGATCACCGCGCAACTTGTCGTCGTGTGCCTGAGCCCGTGGGCTCCCCTTTCATGATCAGCCTGCCCCAGTCCCACGCAACGTATTCCAGACTCTGTCAGATCATGGAGAGCTACGCGAGGTGATTCATCTCTTTTCCCCCTCACTGTGCTTTGTTTGCCGATTAGCACACACGCTGGAGTGCTCTCTTAACCCATTGAGGACAGACTGATTTTGCTACAACACGTATTTCCATAGACCCTTGCGCGAGTATACTCGGGACTCGTCCTCAATAGGTTAACCAATTGGCACGGATGTCTGGAAACAAATTGTCGATGAATAGTGATAACCCAATCCCCCTAATCTTTGTTGTATCACTATGACATTCCTGTATGTTGAGGCTGAGGCACATTGCTGCATACATCTGAATGGGCTTGCTAGCTCTCTAACTAGGTCAAGTTTGGATGGATCACTGAATACTGATGAAAAAGCTTGGCAAATTAAGCTACAAATCGTGAGTGCCTGAGCACCCAGAGGGTTGAATAAAGGCAGGGTGACACAAACTGACCACTATGTTTCGCAAAGGTCAGAGGAGTGGACTGACCAGACTTGGATTATTTCACCTGCTGACCCATTGTGACTAGTTGTGAAAGTAAAGTGTTGGATAAGAAGGATAGGTTTGTGTGATTGTGTGTGTTTTTGTCTGTTTGTGTATCTGTAAAGAAGAAGTTTTTCCTTGCGTACATGTTTTTTGTGTTGTCGGTTATTCTCGTATATGCAGTTGGTAGAATGCCCACAACGCTGAGTGACAATTCTTCCTTTCCCTTTAAATGGACAGATTATATGTGTTTTTGCTTCACCTGGCTAGCAGGGAGGAGGGAGGTGGGGGCTCTAATTCAAGTCAAGGAATTAATATCTCAGTTTTACAGAAAGCTTCTTGCCCTCCCTTGCTTTTTAGAAACTCAAAACAGTTCTATTGGGACTTTCAGTCACTAAAAAGGAAATATATGTTGTTGGTATTTTTTTTCTCTTTCTTTCATGTTTTTGTTTTGTCCTGATGACTGCATTACTTATCTCTCCTCTGATGTTATTCTTCAGATATTCTGCCAACATCTTCATGCCTCCTCTGAAGTCGCCCACATCACCCACCAGCCCCACCCATTCCACCGGTGGTGACAACATGTCAAGCGGCATCTCCAGCCCAGCCACGCCTCTGGCTGGGTCTCCGCCCGGCAACCCTCCCCACCACAGACTGTCCTCCAGCGAGTCATCACTAGCAACCCCAGATGGGGAGGTACCTCATGAAAGGGAGCAGGACAAGTCACAGGAACTGCTTGGGGAGAAGGCTCCTACCAGTGCAATAGATGGAGGGGAGGGTACGGACTCCAAAAGTGGTAAAGTCAATAATAGGACTGATGGTGATGCGTGCATCAGTACTGGAGTTGATGTGGTTACCATGGAGAACTCCAAGAACTCTGAAATGGAAGAGAATCAAGGGACAGGAGACGGGCAGCATGCAGGTAGGGAGGGAGAAGAAGAAGTGGGAAGCCCTCTAACAGAACCATCAACAGAGGGCACTAACACAGGTACTGCAGTGATGTAATGACGGCATCAGAGGAAAATCATGATGTCGTAATCACCACTGACTTTAGTTACAAATCGAATTCAATTTACTGAGCGAATGACGACTGTGCTTTGCTTCTTAGGCACATCTGATGTCAGGTTTGCCATATTTCAGATGTGAAACAAACCATTTCAATCAAAAAGAGATAGAAATGCAGTTGCGAGTCTGTTTGATTTTTCAAAAGGTGAAAAGAAACCCTTAGAGAATACTCTCATTTCAAGATTATCTGCAATATTTTCAGCATGCCATCACTAAAAATGATTTTGTTTGGAGGAATTAACATTTCTTCACAATTTTGAATGTGCATAGAGTGCCATGAAGGGGATGTAAAGCCCTCTGTCCAATGGTTACTTGCTTACAAGCACTCTTTGATTCCTAAGTGGTCACGTTAACCCTTTATGTGCCACGGTGTAAACCCCATGTGTGCTACATTATTCTGAGACCACAACGTAGGCATGCCTGGGAAAACATTCTGTTTCTCAAATCCATGCAACACTATGAATTTTGGTTACACTGGACATGTAAAGAGCAAAGGTGTAGAGAAAATGCCTAGCTTTGCTTTGATGTAAATTTCATGACAAATCTATGATTATTTTTCATTCAAATGACCAGTAGCTACATCATTGTCCAAGCATGACTTATGCACACAACATAGTGACAGAAATTTTGAAATTCCTCACAAATCCAATATGTAACACCATTTGTGACCCTGCATCACAAAACGAACAGAAAGTCGCCAGACATGAAATTTTAGTTAAGAGCATATTCTGAAAACAGGATGTAAACCACCAGAGTAACAACAATGAAGGGATTATCAGATTAACCTGTAATTGAGCATGCCTTATTAACATATTCTGTCCATAATTAATGCCAACTTTCAAAGCAAATAGCATCATTTTTTCAAAAGTTATTAGAGTTAAAAGTGAAGAGTGTGTACAAGGTTTTTAAGAAATGAAAAGGGGACTCTAAAGACACACCTAATTACACTATTCTACCAAAAAATGTTTGAGATAAACTGATAAAAGACACACTTTCCTGCCCATTTTATGATCCCAAATTTAAGCATAATATAGAAGAAGACTTGCTCTTTCAAAAAATATGAAAAAGTCAAGATCGGCTAGGTTGACCCATTTCACTATTTTGTGTCCTCACACAAAATCAGTGTGTGCGACTTTTTGTTCGTTTTGTGATGCAAGGTCACATTTGATATTCAGTCACAACGTAATGCAAGCTATGGATGTGACAGAAATGGAATTGCGAGTGACACTTTGATTGCACTGTGACATTCGGCGATTTATCAATCAGTTTGGGTGTTTTTGTGCATTTGAGCAAAATATGCGAACTTGGCATGCCATTGACTGAGTCGGGTCTGCGAACGTGGCACGAAAAGAGTTAAATCAATTCCATTCAATTCAATTCAATTAATAATGAAAAGTGATCATAGGTTAAGATGTGGATAGTTATGTACAAAATATGTATTTTTTTTTTTTCTGTTTGTGAGAGGTATATTTCTCCTTTTTATTTTGTTTTCCAGCCACCGTGGTAGGTCAGCCGCAGGTACAGGAGAGGAAGATGCCCAAGTTTTTTATCAAACCTGTCAACAACATCGGCAACAGTCTCCAGAATAGGGAATGCCTCAAAGATGAGGGTAGGCTACAATGTCCCTCTTACCCTCTTGAGAGTGTCAATGTGTTTGGTTCTATAAGTTCCTTCATTTCTTCTGTCTTGATGTCCAGTTTAGTCCTCTGCTTGCCACATGTGGCTCTGGATGCAAAGTAACTTTCATCTTTATGGCACAGATATGATGCGTACGGTGTGTAAATGGCACTCTCTAGTTGGTGGCATGCGCGCATAAACACAAGCTTTCAAAGCAAATTAAAAAAAGAATGTATATAGATTTTTTTATGCCTCCGCCAACGAAGTGGCCGGAGGCATTATGTTTTCGGGTCGTCCGTCCGTCCGTACGTCCGTCCCGTTTTGTTTTTGTTGATATCTCAAGAACCGTGAGGTGATTTTGAATCAAACTTGGTATGAGGGTATATCCTGGGGGGATGATACTTTGTTTCGATTTTAGGGTCACGGGGTCACAGGTTATTTTGTGAAAAAAAGGTTGAAATTTCATGTTTTTCTCCATATCTCGCAAATGGTTCAAGGTATCTTCATGGAACTTAGTATATATGCATGTACCGATGGGCAGTGATTATCTAGGGAAGTTGGGGGTCATGGGTCAAAGGTCAGGGGATCAAAGGTCAAGGTCAACTCCTCAAAATATCACTACTTTCCTTATATTTATGCAATGCCTGAAGGATTTTTTTTTAACTTGATGTATGCATGTATAACCCAATATATATTCTGTGGGAAGTTTCTTGCCAAAAGTTCAACTGTCAAAAGGTCAAAGGTCAAGTGAAAGTGCTAAATTGCACTTCTTCCTCCATATCTCAGAAGTAACTCAAGGTATTATCATGAAACCTACATATTTATGCATGTTCTACCTAACAGTGATTCTCTTTGGAACTGTGAGGTCAAAGGTCAAAGGCCAGGTTTAGATAATACTATTTTACCATTTGATACTGAAATTATACTTTTTCTCAATACCTTGAAAATTACTCAATGCATAAACTTATAAAAGGGTCAGAAGTCAAGTAAAAATCATCAGTTCCCCCAAATACCTGCACTCTGATGTTTTAATCATTCATCCAATTGAACCTAGTTCTAGGAAAGTGAACATTCAGCACATTTGTGGCAAACCTGTCATTTTAATATTTTGCCAATTGTGTGAAACTGTCATCACACATTGTCAAGACATTGTACTATAGACCTATTAGGAGAACCATGCATTATGGCGGAGGCATACACCAGTCGCCGTAGCAACATTTCTAGTTTTTTTCTGGTTTGGTGATAGAAGAAATTATGTATGTATATTGATCTTGAGCCATCTGTTTCTGATTGCCATTTTAATCTCTGACAGAACATGAATAATTTGTTGAAAATGTCATTAGTGCTAGCTGATATGAAGACCTTGTCTTGCCTTATTGTTGTCTTTTAAGGCATAATGAGTCTCCAAGATGATGAAAGAGATTACTGTCTGAAAGCTTACGGTACTTCTACAGTGCACTTGAAACTTGTAATTTGCAGTTAAGTGACAAGTTATAAGAATTCAACTCACAGCACAGTGACTCGAGGGGGGGCTCCCACTATGTCTGCAAGTGATCATTTCCACCTGTAAAGAGATACAAGACACATCAAGAGATGAAAATTGTGGCAAATTGGAGCCGACGGCCTTTTTTGGGGCATGAAATTTTCGCGAGTTGCCTCTAACATTCAATGCGCATAGTGTAGACAAGAACTTTCACGTGCATCTTGATTTTGCAAATCTTGGCTCTAGCGAAATTCGCGAAATTAAAATGCACACGAAGATTCCTCGTTGTACAGTAGATCTCTAGGTGAGGCATACACCATATGCGTTGATTGGGATGTGGCACACCACCTGACGGGAAACTGTCAGCCAGCACATCTTGACCCCTTGGCTGCTTGTTTTGTCGTTGCAGGTGACCAACCGCTGGACCTGCTGGGTCTGACCTGCTTGGCCATGGACTGGAGAAATGACCCGAAGCAAGAAAACCATGTACTTCTGGAGTCCAAGCATCTGGTCAGTAGATCAATACATGGTTCAGACCCTATTTGCTTCTTGCTTTCCTCCCTGGCCATTTGCAAAATGACTATTAATGATTTTAAAAGCGGGATTATGTGATACAGAAAATGAAAACTGCATTTGAGTCTTGGCATACCTTGAGATGTGACTTCTCCAACAAAAGTTTTGATAATGATAATAATGATAATAATAATAATAATAATAATAATGATGATGATGATGATGATGATGATGATGATGATGATGATAATAATAATAATGATAATAAATGCATCTTATTTCCAGCTGGACAATTATAAGTGCTAAATCTGCATAGGCTGAAAGTATGAGGCAAAATAGACGCTTGCACTTTGTCAGACATAGTCTGTCTGGATTGGCTGTAGCATTCTTTCGCAATCTGTAAGCGATTCTAAAACTGCAATATGAACAAGTAACAACGAGGGATGGGGTATCTCCGATATTATGGGACAGACATATCTGGTACTGGACAGTCACTTTCCTCATACTTATTTTTTTTTTTTGTCTTTTCGCAATGATGATATTGAGAGTTTGGGAAGATAAGAGGGGCATGTTTTACTGTGGGAAGAAGAGTAGCGGGGATTATAATGTCTGTTTTTTTTTTTTTTTCTTGTCAGGACTACGTGGAAGACGAGTCAGTTGCGGAAGGTGTGTGCGATGACTTGGAGATAACTCTGGACCAGTGTCTACGGCTTTTCACAGAGCCCGAGAAGTTATCACCAGAGGAAGCATGGTATATTATCTCATAATTTAACTGCAGCTTCGTCGCTCCATTCTTACGCTATTTTGATACCCGGTATGGTGCTGTGGTGCGGACTGCTGTTATTCATGATATTAAGTGATAATCTTTTGCTTTTATATCAAAAGTAAGAAACTATTTTTGAGATGGAAATTTGTCTGAATTTGATTTAATGTGCTTAGTCTAGTGATTTCCTCCTAACTTGTGAACCAGAATATGATTTTTGCCTGAAACAATGCTTTTTGTAAAAAGAATATTTTTGAGTGTTTTTCAGCTGCAGTGGTTTGCAGCCCTGCCATTGCTTTTACTGCATCGTGTTTCCATTGTTACTATTTCAGTGACACTCTGTTGTGTTTTTCCTCTCGCATTTTTACTCTTTTGAGTTTCAGCCTGTGGCATGTCAGAATGGTGATATATGAGCTCTGTTAGTGTGGCTACCTGTGTGTTATTACACAGGGGAGGTTCCAGCAATATACAAATTTTGCTGTACTGTTCATCAAATCACTGCACATTATATAAAAAAGGAGTGATGATTAAGTATTTGAAGATTGTTTGAAATCTGAGAATCACACACGTTTGTCGAGGAGATAGACATGCGTTCACACCTAATGCTGAAACTCAATCTTGTTTAATACAATCCATTTTGAATTTATCATTTTTCTGTTTGAAGACTGAAATATTTTCATTTACTCTGAAAACACTCTTTCACATTTCAAAGAACCAGTCACAAACTCTTACATAATATACCAAGTGTAGCAAAAAAAAAAAAAGGCTGCTGAAAACTGCTTATCCAATAGTGGCAAGGTAATATAGTAAAATGGAGTCAAAAGGGGCCTGAGCTTTCGATCCTAGCAGAATCTTCGTCTGTGTCCTAGGGCTGTCGCCCTATCCCTCCCCTGACTAATCTTCTTGTGTGTAGTCCTTATATGTGATTGCTTTCCCTGCCTGTTTGTCATTTTTCCTCTGACGAAGATGCTGCTAGGATTGAACGCTCAGGCCCCTTTTGACTCCATAATATCATACCAATGACAATTCTTACAAATGTTTTGTCCAAGCTGATGTCTGTAGCATGCTAAGCCATTGATGTGTGCTCTCTGCTGGTGTGTGTGCAGGTACTGTCCACGATGCAAGCACCATCGAGAGGCCACCAAACAGCTGATGCTATGGAAGCTGCCGTCCACCCTCATCATCCAGCTCAAGCGCTTCTCCTTCGGCAACTCGCTGTGGAGGGACAAGATCAACCGGATGGTGGACTACCCTGTCCAGTACGTAGTATGGCCCAAGGGGTCGGGGGTCAGGGTTCATGGGGATTAGGGATATGGGAGGAGGTTATCTCTCACTATTAATGCTTCTCTTTGTAACACTTTGTACACCACTTTCACATGTCTGACTCAGTTGACAACTTGTCACCTCGCATATTCTGCTCAAAAGCATAACTGTGCACAAACCTATCAATAAATTGCAGTCATTATGTCACACTACATAGAGCTTGCAGTGTGTGGTGACTGATTAGCTATTTTCCATAAGGATTTTTTAAATAATTTCTGATTTTCTGTAGATGTTGTATCTTCAAAAAGTCACGCCTCTCATACCTACATTTATGTGTAATAATTACTAAGAATATAGTTTTGCAGTCTGTTTTTAGGTTTTGAATGGTAGCCATAGCTTTGTCATAATACATCACAAAAATCGTACAATTTTCCCTAGAAAAGCAGAATGTTTTCCAAGAGTACTCATGTGTGGCAGTCTCCAGAATGTGGCACACTGGGGGTTTACACTCTGGTACACCAAGAGTTAGGTCATTTTTACCGTCATGAAAATGTGTCCTAGCCACTCTTCTGATTCTTTTATGTCAAAACAAACATAAAGACAAACAAACAAACGAAATGGAACCTGTGTGCTTGTGTGTCGAGAGAGGGAGAAATGCTGGTTGCTGTTCCATAATGCTGAGAGCTGTGCATTCAATTGGCAAGTACTTTCACACCCTTGGCCATTATTATGGAGTGATGTTGTTCAGAAAGCCCAGAAATTCTGATAAGGCAACTCTGACCCTTTTACATCCCCCCCCCCCCTTGCAGTGGGCTAGACCTGTCCCCGTTCTGCCATGGCAACCAGGGTTCTCCTCAGGTCTATGACCTCTACGGGGTCATCAACCATCACGGCGGGATCCTGGGCGGTCACTACACCTCTTACTGCCGGCTGGCCAGCCAGGGAGACTGGAGCAAGAATGAACACGGTGAGCAGATGACCATCATGACCTGCTTGGGTTCTACTACCGATCATTTCGGCATTTAGTGTTTAAATTGATTGTAAGCGCCTTGGGCCTTGTGGGAAAAGTGCACTATGAATAATAGTAGTAATAATAATAATAATAATTTAGTGATAATGATATTGACATTGATGGTACAACTACCACTACTTCTACTTCTCGTACTATTGCTACCTTTACTACTACATATGCTACTGCTATTACTACTGCTGCTGCTGCTGCTGCCACGGCCACCGCTGCTGCTGCTGCTGTGGCTACTGTTACCTCTACTACTGCTTCTATTACTGCTCCTACTTCTGCTACTACTACTACTGCTACTACTGCTGCTACTACTGCTACTGCTACTACTACTGTTACTACTACTACTACTACTACTACTACTACTACTACTACTACTGCTACTATTACTACTGCTACTACTACTACAAGTTCTACTATTGCTACTACTACTTCTACTGCTACAGTTGATAGTGAGGATATGATAATTGTAATGATGGTAATTTGATCCCAGCAAAGAATAACACATTTTCAATCATCCACACCCAACTCACGCATGCATGCATGCACGCACACACACACATCCTCACATATGTGAGACTGGGTGATTCAGATCTCAAACGGTTGAATAGATTGCAACTTGATTGCATCCATCTGGAGCCTTTATCACTTCTTTTAGGAAAAAAAGGTCTCATGAACCTGTTGTGTTTTGAGCCCTGCAATGATCAGACGCCAATGAGGTCTAATGACAATGATGGCAAGCCCGGAAATAAAAGGGTAAACAAAATGTCCTGTCAGATATTGAAATCTATCCTAGTCAACCATTGTCCCATATTTCCCAATGCTTTGCAGAGTGACCCATTACAGTGTTATCTGATGATCCCCTCCCTTTCAGAATGGAGACTCTTTGATGACAGCCACGTCACCCCCACGTCGGAGAAGAATGTGGTGACGCGATCGGCGTACCTCCTCTTCTATCGCCGCCGCCAGGCATACAGTCCCTACATCCCACCGGTCCTGAGGGAACCAGAGCTAGAGGCGGAGGATGGGGAGGAGAATGAGGAGGAGGAGGAGGCCATGGATGAAAAGTGAGCATGACCAAAAGAAAACCAAACAACTTCTTTTTGTTTCCTCGTTTCCCATTTTCCGTTCCCATACCCCGGCAGAGATGTTACCATTAGTTACAGTGCTCTTCCGCAAGAATTTGTTCTTTTTTTTTCTGTGTAAAATATTCATCTTTACCTCTTTCAGATAGCAGGGGGATTAACATTACACTTAAAATATGTCAGTAACAAGTAAAGGGAATTTGTACTGTCATGAAAAAATTAAATTTGGTAGAATTCTCTACATGTATTCTTTATATCTTTTTCAATACATGACATCACAAAATGTGTAGTCTTCTCATCCAGCGAAAGCGTCACTGAAAATTGAAATGCTCGTACCTTTCCAATGAATTGTCCAGTTTTCATAAAATTTTCAGTGATGTGTTCTTCTGATTTTGCTGTATAGACTCAATGTACACATATATTTGATGGGTTTCATTCCCTTGTGATTACAATTTATTTCAGGTAAATAGTTCTGAAAGCATGATTCTTTTGTACTACGTCAAATTAGTTTGTAATTGTAATGCATATTGTACAGTTATGTTCTGTATATCACTCTATTTTATTTTTATGCATTATGTTCTTGGCATATTGTATGAACAAAACAATTTTCATTGTTAGTTGTGAACAAAATAGGTGAAATGAATGTATGTCACAAAGTATGAGTGAAAATAGGATACTGTAAAATGCACATGAAAGTTCTTTTCTACACTATATGCATTGAATGCCAGTGGCAGTTCGCGAAAATTTCATGCCGCAAAACAGGCCGTCGGCTCCAAATCGCGAAAAATTCATGCCGCGAATATATCATGTTTTACAGTACCATTTTTAAGGTATTTAAGTCAGTTATTCTGGATCTTACTTTCCTTCCAGAGCCTCAAGCAGTGGCAGTGAGATGGAGGTGGTAGAAGGTGAAACCAATACTGACCACACCCAGCTCCCCTCCAGCCCTTTCAATGATGCCCAGGCCATGCCAGCCACTGCCCCGCCCGGCAACGTCCAGTTCCTCGACAACCGCTTTGCCTCGTCCCAGGACGCCTTCCCACAGCCGGACCACGCGAAGGCACCCTGTGAGGCTGACGAGAGAGGCGACATCGGGTATACAGACATGGAAGATATAGACTGACGAAGCGGAGTAGAAATCAACTCTCACCTCAATGCACGGTGTGTGATGGACAAACTGATGTCATGCAAGAACCTTAGATTTGGCTACATTTTGCAGGAAAATTGCCTCAGCATTTTTTTTCTTTGAGTGACAAATCTGACCCACATCAGGCAAGCACTTACGAAGTTATGACCATTTCAATGCAAGTTAATTAAAAAGTTGTGAGATTTTAGTTTGAATATCCAACTCGTACAAGAGTTTTATCTGGATGTTTTCCCCAGCCCCTGTATTTTGTGTCATAGCAAATAATCTTTCAGGGGTGGGGGGGGGGGGGGGCAGTTCATGGTATAACATGTTTTTCCCTAGAACTCGTTGGGACAATTTCTCACTGAAGGTGGTCTGGAGTGGTAGGGAGGAGTGAAGCATTTCTTATGCAGATTTGGAACCAGATTTTGCTAATGGCTTTCCCAACATATCATTGGTAATGAAAGTTCTGACAAAGACCTCAGAAATTTGACCAAGAACCGGAGACACTGCAAGTTTCCCCCACTGACTTGCTGTTAAGGTATGCTCGCTTCAATTGAAATCTCTAATAAGTATGTCAGAGATCCTCCAATGCAGCTGACTGCTGTGTGAAAGTGTGTTATTGCAGTGAGTTAGCTACCTACATGTAGTATGAAAGAGGTATTTTAGATATTACATGTGAAGAAGTCTCTGCCATCTGCATGGATTATGGGGTGAGGTGAATATTGAACTGTCTAGTGTGAAAGAGGTCTTTTTTGGCACTGGATCTTGATGAAGGGTTGACTAATGTGAACAAGGTCTTCACTGTTAACAATGGATTGTGCAGGTGAAGAGCTTGTGTGAATGTGACCGTTTGGGCTCAGCATTGATCATCTTTAAGTCAACAGTTGATGTGTGTGAATGACGTGTATGGTATTGGCATTGTGTAGCACAGGTGGGGAAATAGCCAGTGTGATTAGGGTTTTCTTTTGTGTGGCTTTAGACATTGCAGGTAACGAGGAAGTGGAATTTTATTTGTCTGTAATTGGAGAATACCACTCTTTGGTAGGACATCCTGTGTTGCGAGGTAAGGAGTAATTAAAGGGATGTTAGCTGGCGTAAAAAGCAGTCATCATGTGTAATTGTTGGAGATAGCTGCATAATTGTAAACTTTTTACAAATGAAATGCCGTTCCCTTCTACGAGTTGATATAGCAAATGTGTCTCGACGTTAACACATTTCAATCATCAAACTCCAGTATACTTAGGCTTGAGTTTTGAAACTGAACATGTATTAATTTTTGTGTCTAAAATGCCTTTTATTTTACACTGCCATTTCCAATGTTGATGTAATAAACACACTCTCCAACATCTTGATGTAAATGTCAGGTTGAAAATGGATTTTAGTGGATGACACTCCACCTTGGCTCAGAGTTTTTTAGTGTGATGTTATTTTTTACTTCATAGAGACGTAATGATGTTGCATTTCTCAGCTGATCAGAGCCCTGTTTTATGAAGAGTCATAATTGATTATATACAGTAGTTGATTTCAATCGTAAGTCTATAGCAGCCTGTGTGTTAAGGAAATCTAAAATCGATTTAATCTTTGATAAAACGGGGCTCTGAATGCACAAAGTTAGAGTTTTTCAAGAGAAGACCACAGAAGTTGTCTATGCCTGGAGATGTGGGTAACCAGCAATCATGTTTACTGTGCGGTAGATGGTGAGGGTTGAAGCGCAACCGGCTTTGATGTGTTATAGGGGTCGAGTGAACATTACGCGAGACAATTTGATGACTCTTAGCAGTGAACCTGATACCATACTGACCGACCATCTGTATGACATTACAGGGTTTGATGATAGGGTCAAAAGTACGCAACAATTCTTGGCATTGCTGTGGATCACATATTATTTCAGAGCCGCAAAGCATGTTTATCCGGGGAAGAAGGAAGGGAAAAATCTTTTGGCACAAGATATGGAATCTCGCCAGACTTCCTGGTCACATTTTATGGCGCTTTTAGGCCACGTGTGCAGCCTCTGTGTAATCTGTACAGGTCCTATTAAAGCACACGATTGTGGATGTCAGCCATGATGCTTCCTTCCTGCCATGGACTGAAAAATAGGCTCAAATCCACGGGGAAGTTGGTGTGAAATGGCATACGTGGTATCTCGCACGAGGTTGTCAGCGCTTGCGACAAAACAAATCTTATGCAATGATACTTGCCACCGGCTACCTTATGTAAAGAGTAGTGGGAAGAGTTGAGAAACCAGCAGACATAACACGTTGGAAAGTACCGACCCCAGTGTACCATAAAAGATGAAGCTGGGGTCCAGAGTTGATGCATGCATTAGCAAAAATCATAGATATTTTAGATGGATTAGGAGGCCCTTGTTTTATGTTCTACAATGACTGATTCAACCGTCTTCAGTGGGTGGTATGAAAGCATTAGTTGTCAAGGAATGTTTACTTTTGAGGACTGCCAAAATTTTTTTCTTCTCCTTTCGTCCAGGGTCTGTCATCAGCTACTGCCATATGTGTCGATCAAAGCTGTAATAAACTAGAAGGGCACTCTGAGAATGCAGACCTCTGCCAAGCAGCTAATTCCCACCCATCCTCACGTGCTGAAAATCATCCAATTTTCCAATATAGAATCCTTTTGTTTACGTCATCAGCTTCGAATTGCATGGCGCAGAGCACACGCTTTAGTGCATGTATGCAAACCTCAGACATGCTCAGCATGAACTCCCAAATTCATTGACCCTATCTGCAAAAACATAAAAAATTGTATAAAAATCCATAAAAATTCACAAATCACTACCAAAATTTGATCATTTGTTCCTTGAGTCATTGTCAACTTTTACTGCAAGTTTCATCCAAATCCGTCACAACTTTTTGAGTTATTTTGCTCGCAGACAAGCAAACAAACAAACAACTAAACAAAGAAACAAACAACAAAGAAACCACCACCAATGAAAACATATATCCTCCTTCCTGGGTGGAGGTAATAATTGATTTAGTGGCTGAAGTATGCTCAGTGTTTGAATCTGTCGCACACTGAGGTGACTAAGCGGCCTTTAAAGATTTAGGAAAACACCTTGTGAATATTATTCTGTAGTAGATTAGCCCTGCCCCGGACCTAAATGAATTAATAAAAATGTAACTTGTGTTGTATAGCACCTTTAGACAAGTAGATTGCTTGGAAGCATATGCACAGTTCTAGTAGTTTGTGACAGAATGTTCAACTGTTTAAAAAGAAGAATAAAACAGAACACCACAACAAATGAACAAGGTAAGCCCAAGAAAACAAAGTAAAACAAATGTTCTATATGCTGTATATGACGTTGTACTAGTTATGCAAATTCTCAAGCACGCAGGGCTGATAAAGACTACCTTCAAAGTGATATTAATGAAAACTCAACAGTTAACCACTGTGTTGATTTAGAGCTGTTATGATTGTTACGGCTACAGGAATGCACAGTGATCACTTGAAGTAAGCATTTAAGTCATATGTTAGTCTCATTTACAAGGGTTTCAATCAGAATTGCAATTTTGTAGGATGATTCGGTCTGACTAGTTTATGTGTAAGGACTCTGATTCTGTAATGCTAATGCATTGCAGCACATGGTGTAACTCAGACACTATGTGGTGTAATGCTTTTTAAATAGATCAGTTTTTATTTCCATGTGATACAGTGCCATGCTTGAAAATATAGAAGTAATTAGCTCTGTAATGAAGAGGAAATTTTTTTTACTCATTTGCAAATGAAGAGTGCAATTTGGATTTTTTTTTTCATGCATATATATATTTTAAACAATTTTTTTTTTAGTTAGTCATCTATGCCAGACAGTGAAATGTGTGTGTTTGATAATATAATGACATGCAAATTAATATTCAAGAGTTGGCGTGGGCGTGTGTGCTTTTTGTTATACTGCTCTCCTTTTTTTTATGGAAAGAACCACAAATCAACCTTTTTTTTAATTGTTGCGTCGATCAGATCATTTTCATTCAGCTCACATTCTCACAAGGTTAAGACACAAAGAAATGCTGTGCAGCTGTACACAGTCTGTTGTGTAGATTTGATCACACACACAGCAGCACTGCATAAGAAGAAAATGAGGAAAGATGTGGAACGTTTCACCCAGGTTTCCTTCGAAGCCAGTTTCCTATTTTGAAGATGTACAGCTGTACTTGTTTTCACAAGCTATGGTATTGGTCAAAATCACGTAAACAAAGGATATGATTTCCTAACATTTCTCTTTTCTACATGATCTATGTGATGTGCTGTATTTCTAATACAATGATGAGAACTGTTGAACACAGGATTACACAGATTGTTGTGGGTTTTGATTTTAATGCATCTATGCTTAGTGTGTGGCAGAATCTATTTCATGATAAACAAAAGTAGGGGAAAAAATGTTGGTATTTATGGTTATTTGCATGCATGTATAAATATAATAATCATGAATCTCTCACACTTGGAACTATTTAAATGCATTTCTTGGTTTCTGTAAACCGAATCTTGTGAAATGTGTATTTTGCTGACTTGACTTTGTGTCATTTTGGTGGGCTTGTCAACGCACACATGCACTACATATTGCAATGGATAACCAATGGACAATGCTGACAGTGTGTTTGTGTAATCATTTTATTGTCTCATGTCAGCATTTATTTTGAGTACTTGCTCTTGAAGTTCAAACACAGTGTACTTCCGTTACAACAAACATGGTTATAATGAACATGGTCATAATGAAATTCCAGTTACAACAACAACAAAATCAAGTTGCAAAATTACTATCTATATTTCTTCATATAATGTATACGCTGTTATTTTCGCGTACAGATATTTTCGCGAACGGCAAGGTCATAGACATTTTCACGCGATGTTGTTTGCGCGAATCGACGCTGATGCTTACGTTAATGCTCTATTAACACAGTGCATGGAGACATTTTCGTGTGTTGTTAAATTCAAGATCCAACTGTGATTCGCGAAATTTGCGAAAATTAAACCCTCGCAAAAATAACAGCTTATACAGTACTCTGTTGGTTTGGTTACAATGAAATTTCGATAAAACTAAAACAACAACAAAACAAATTGGCAATCCTAAGGACTTTGTTATATTAAGGGTCGACTGTGGTTGTGTGAGCGTTATGGCGATGAAACTAAGTTCAGACAAAGGAGTAATGCATGCTATTACAACATATATGACTACTGTAAAGGATGGAAACTTTCATTTTTGTTTTTCACAATATCAGACAATTACAATTTTACATGCTTAGAACCTGTGAAGTGCAAGAGTACTTTCATGCAATTATCATGTGTTCTCATTTGTGCATTGATTTTGACGAGCACAGAATATGTGAAAAGTTGCACACAACTAAGAATTTCACATTTACATTACAATGCCTTGAATGTCCATCAGCTTACTGTAACACATATACACATCATACTATATGTTGTTTAATGTAATCACAATCCAAAGATACACATGCAGATAGATAGATAGATAATAGATACAGATAGATAGATACAGTGTAGATAGATAGATAGATAGATAGATAGATAGATAGATAGATAGATAGATAGATAGATAGATAGATAGATGATAGATAAAGAAAGAGATAGAGGGACGGGAGAAGGGAGAAAGGGAGAGAGAGAGAGAGAGAAGGGGAGAGAGAATATTGTAATAGAAATGTGAGAAAGTACAGGAAAGTTTTGAGGTTTGTGATGTGCTTCAACGTCTGCAATGTACACTGCGTACAGTGCTTCAACTGCATTATGGTACATGTTTAAAATAAGTGAATGCATTTTTAGGTTAAGGAGAATGAAGAGTATGAGTACCCTTTCAAGAATCAAGACACATCTATCTTGTTTCAAAATTTATCTACCCTGGTGAAAAGGGAAAGGGCTTGGGGTAGGCACGGCTGCATAATAGGCCTATAAAAAAAACCCCAAAAGCAACAAAACAGCAGGATAGTTTGTACCATTTTGCACAGTTTATTCTTTGAGACTGGTAAAACTTCGACAACACAAGAGTATGCACCATAATACATTGTATAACGATAGAAGGCGTTAAGTATACATAATCAGCAACATTACATTGCACTATGATTTTATGTTCTTTCTTACAGATTTAAGTGATGCAATTCTTGCAAAGAACAAATATTTTACAGCGCAATTGAAAAGCTTCCGTATATCACATACATGTATCATTATCACAGTAATGTTCAGTGTGTTGGGTAAGATTATAAACTCGAACGTGGTAGTTACTGAGCACGTATCATCATAAGCCAGAATGACCAAATTTAGTATTCCGGTGCAAGCAGTAATATAGAAGAAGCCCTTTGCAACACTGTCGACATTTACTGATGTAAGTCAATATTTGAATGACGTCACAATCGTCGGTCATCTCATCATCATGAACATGATATTCCAACACAGATGTTTGTCATTTTTATCATTGAACGTGGAGATATTGACGCTTTCCTCTGTACGCGCCGCTGCTAAAATAGAAAATGAAAAGAAAATCATCGCTTCGTCGGATGTCGACTTAAGGATTTTTCCCCCACCATTTCCCTCCAAATCAACATCGATTCAAAGTTTGTCGTCGTCGTTGGTAGCACATTGCCGGGCATCTTGCTTTCCAAGAGAAAAGTTATCTGCGTTGCCATGAGCCAGAAAAAGAAGAAGTGTGCGAGGTCTGTGCAGGAGATAGAAGGAAAAATAAAAACAGGGACATATAAAGTCAATGGACAGGTGAAAAAAAAAATGGATTTTTTTTTCAAACAATATTTTATTTCGATTCCATCATTTATCATTGATTACGATTGAACATTCAGTTATTGTTTGCTAGCTGCATGAAATTTCAAACATAATATATTACAAAATATTACAAAATAATTTTTGGGACTGTCATTGTGCCAAATTTGTAATTATTATAATTCATACTACAAAAACAATACACAGTAATAATATGTACAAATGATTCATACGATAAAAAAAAAATGGAATACGCAAGGATGGTGGGGGGGGGGGGGGGGGGGTGGGGGCATAGATGACCCGTGGAGAAAGGTGTGAGTTGGGAGTGGTCAGAAGGATGGGGGTGGTGGGGAAGGGTGTGTAGTGGTAGGGAAGGGCGGAGGAGGGTTTTGGAGTTTGGGTAGTGATTGGGAGTGGCGGGGAAGGGTGAGGAAGATGCAGTGGCGGATCCACAGGGGGCGCAAGGGGTGCACGCCCCCCTTTATTTATCGTTACAAACATAGGAAATACAAAGAAAAAATGAAATGAAACCAGGAAGTGGCACCGTAAATATTACCTGCGCCCCCCCCCCCTTTTACAGAATTCCTGGATCCGCCCCTGAGATGTATGTAGGGATTGATGAGGGGAAGTTGGGGAGTGGTGGGGAAGCGTGGAGGAGGGTATAAGGGAAGAGTTGGACTAGGGTTTGGTGGGGAATGGTAGTAGGTTGTACGTGGTGGGACGGGCGTGGGGAACAGTGAAGAGGCTGCAGAAGGATAGGTAGGGATGATGGAGAATGTTTGAAGCGATTTATATAGAGTGATAACATCATGGAAATAATGAAAACTACTCCAAACAAACACATAGATTGGTCTTTTTGTTTAATGCGAAAGACATTTTTTTCATATTTTTCCACGTTTAGATTTTAGGTAAGAAGTCTAGGCAGTGAAATTGTTAAAAAAAAAAAAAAAAAAAAAAAAAACTTACCAGACTGCCGTCATCGTCCGAAGAACTGAAGAAGGAACTGTACTCATTGATATCTGTCGTAGAAGAAGAAAATGGTGAATACAGGAATAAGTCAAAATTAGTTCCTGCTTATGTCGACAGTATACATAAATTATGCTGTTCATGTTTAAACTTCAAGGGATGGTATAGTATTGGTCGAAATGAGGATTCAGGTTTTAACTTTTTGCGAGACACTTAGAAATCATTCGAAGCAATACCAAATGGCCATTTCAGGGACCGAGGAACCGGGGATCAAGGGTTCTTTGTCCGACCCCCTTCCCCTTTTCCCCATTTTTCTAAAGACCCGGTAAAGTGTGGTGGTGGTTGTGCATGGGGGAGAGTCCGTGGCGCTGCATTGTACTGAGACCGTATTATGATATTCTGTGGTATTGGGACATTCTGAAATAGATTTGTCAACGCTAACCGTTGGGGTCCGCCAGAGAGGGCCAATTTTGGTCCTCTTGCCCCTCTGAACATGGTGGAAGGTCCCCCTCGCACGGCCGCGTTTCGTAGTTCCGCCCTTGGCAGTGGGGCACCGCGACATCGCCGGTGTCGTTGATGTCGGCGTTGCACCAGCGGAAGCGGACTTCGAACCCGGAAGTCCCGCACGTTGTCGAACACGGCAGCCACTCCTCCCAGGCGCTCCATTCTCCTGTCACTGGTTGAACAGGTGGTAGAGAAATAAGAGACGGAGAGTGAGAGTGAGAAAGAGAGAAAAGGGGTGGGGGCATGCAGTGACTGGGGTGCCGAGAGGAAGGAACATGCACCAAAGGAAATGTAGTAGATTATTCTGAAAGCAATAGACGTCATTTACTACCCATCGGATTCATTGACTGCAGTAAAAATTCAGAGCAGCTTTTTAGTTTGCTTCCAGTTGTAAAGTGAACCGCTAGAAATGCAAAACATAAAACAAGCCGCCATAAAAAATGTAGGTATCGAGAAAGGCCTATATGTCTTTGTCTTATCTGTTTCTTGTTTGTTGTTGTTTTTTTCTTGTATTCTATATTGTCTTCTCTTTGCCAAGTTATTTTTACGTTAACATCACGGACTGAAAGTCCTGAAACGAGAGAATCTCTTGAGGTGGAAACTTAGCACCCTTGCCCGTAGGGTGTGTCTTTCGGCCCGTCATAGTTTCTAAATAGCGCGATAATTCCTGATGCAGGAAATTAGCCCGATCAAAAATGGCGCACTAGTTGCTAGTGAAGACCTAAGACATCATCACAGCAGTAGACAAAAAGACTTGGGATCTATTATGTCGTCGAGTAAAATTTGAGACAGCAATTAAGGCAGCAAGAGAGAGGGGAGGAAATTAGAGTTGGTGTTTAACAGAGTCTAAATCACTAACGATAAATTCATATTTTGAATGTATAATGTTATATGCTGGTAATTCTTTATGAATCAGTGACAAAAATAAACGCGAACAAATAGGGCGAGTAATAAGGAAGGACATGGTCAAATCAACACTAAAAATGATATAACGTTTATAAACCCCCCTTCTATCTATCGAGACATTCTCATTTTTAGAAATCAAGATATAGCATGCAGACATGACATGTTATAACAAAATTATTAAACATAGAAGTACAAAACATATATTTCAAATACCTGAAAATTTGCCTGGAATATAGACAGAGAGCCATAAGTTCCTTGCAAATTGCAGAATTGGCTTGGTTTCTTGAAATATTGATCCATTCATTTAAAAGAAACATTTTCTCATAGAAAAATATACGAAGTGCGAGTTTGTGTGTCCCGTTGGCAACGTAATATTTTTTCTGTTGTTCATCTAGTCGTAGTTTCAGGTCATGATAACGATTCTGTGTAGCTGGAGATACCTTCACATATCTGCTCGTTACAGTTCCTAATCTCGCGTAGGTCTCGTCGTCTGTACCGGCTCTTCAGCGCCAGACAAAGGGCCATGTCCATCCCTGTCCTGCAGCCCAGCCGCCGCCGCTGGACTCCCCCACCGCAAGACTTGCTGCACTCGCTCCAGTTCCCCCACTCCAAATGCGGAAGGAGGTCTCCTCCTCCGGTGCCAGAACTCGCTGCAGTGTCCGCTGGCGATTCGGACGTGCTCGTGGCCACACCTGCCAGGGATTACAGATTTCATGGCTTGAAGATTCAGATGAGAATTCAGCTTTTATTCATTTTTTTTTTTGCGAGATACTTCGAAATCACTTTTATCTATGAAATGTTAAAGAGCATACAATTCTAAAAAGAATTCAAAGTTTATTAGATGAAAATCGATTTTGAAATGGCTGAGATGTCCAAAAACAAAGTAAAACAAAGCAATCCTAATAAAAGGTGAGTCCCAAAGATCGCCTTTATTTTCGATATCTCAGCAATTTCAAACTCACTTGTCATCAAATAAACTTTTAATTCCTCTTAGACCTAATAGATGCTCTTTAATATTTCAAAAGAGGTTCTCATTATCTCAAACAATTATCATAAAAACACGTTGGAAACCTGAAGCTCCATCTCACACGAAACTGTATCATCTCTGTAAACATCATGCCAGTAAGATCGAGTGTACTGGGAGGGGTAAAGACTAATTGGGGAGGGGTCTGATGAGGAAGTTGAGGAAGAAGGAGAAGAAGAAGGTGATGATGAAGAATAGGCAGAAGTGAATTAGAACAAGAAGATGAGGAAGAAAAGAGAAGAAGAAAATGAAGTGGAGTAAGAAAGGAAGAGGAAGAGAACAAGAAGATGGTAGAAGAGGAGGAAGAGGTGCACGATCAGTATAGAGGGAGGAGGAGTAGAAGACGGAAAAGGAGGAGGAGGAGGAGGAGAAGGGGGTGAGGATGACGCGGACGCGAAGAAAACAGAGATGGAAGATTAGAAGAAAGGAAGAGGAGGACGATGAAACAAGGAGAGGAGGAAGTGGACGAGAATGAGATTGGAGAGAAGGGGTAGGAGAAGAAACTACGAGGAGGATTATAAATTCCTTTGCTTTATTTGCGCAAAAGACAGTTTTGCTCTTAGCGCATGTTCAGCACCAATTACTGAAATATAGAAAACGCAGAATCAAAAGAAGTATAGTTAGTGACTAGTGAAATCAAAAGCGATTTACAACCAAATTGCCCTGAATGGACTTAGGTAAATTGGTGGGAGAAATACAGAGGAAAGCAAGTGAAAAGAAAAAAAAAAAGCATATTCCAAGAGTGCAAACGGCAGTGGGTTAAGTGCATTTTATAGCATACTATACGAGTATACGCGTAGATTATGTTGTAGAAACGAGTTCACACGTCATTACATTATCTGCACCATGAGGACATCCAAATTAAACTTCTTCTTTTTTTTTTACATTTAAGTTGACTGTAATAAACAGAATAAGATAAATAATGACAATGACAGAGCTTTCATTGAATTTGAACATCGTTGTAACATCTCAAAGAGATGATGGTAACCAACAGCACTTTTTCATTTGTCATTTCTGTGAAACCCGGGCGATAAGGCTGCATCTCCTCCAAACATTTAGGAGGAATAAAAAACAAAACAAAAACGAGCAACTTTATTTCTCGAGCGCCATGTGCGTGATCTCCCTCTCTTCAGAAACTTACCATTCACGTGAGTTTCGTCGACCCAATTTATGAATACATAAATTCGCAAGCATACATATTTATAACAACATTCAATGAGTGTCTGAAACAATTTCATCAGTAGTAAACACATTATGTGTAGCACAATTATTAATTGATGACGTCATTTCCTTGGTATTCACTCAGCTTGTACAAAAAAGAACACTTTTTTTCGTCGATGATTTCGAAATGTAATCCCTTCCCCAAAGACATGACTACATACACAGAAGCTAAAAACTCTCACAATAGCAACATGGTCAGAAAGCAATATATTCTGCTTATTCATGTACTTCATTATTTTCTGTTTTCCAGGAACGGAATTGGGTTGACCGATATGAGAATTGAAAGACGACTGCACGGCCAGCTCATCTAATATGCATTTACCGTAGAATTGTTTTTCTATCAACAGTAGCATTTTCTGAAAACACCACGATGAAACTTTCTAACATATCTCTGGTTGTTTTCTTTTTACCTGAAAACTCCTACCATCTGCTTATTCTATTAATCAAGGTTAACTAGAATGTAAAGTGGCTTTCCACTCGATCTGAAGCAGTGACAGCCATAAGCAGGTATACTGTTTGTTAGGGGGAGGAAAATACAGGGGTAGCCGAACTTTTTGTGTGTGCTATATAGTGAGTGGGTATGTGTGTGTGTGTGGGGGGGGGGGGGGTGGCGGTGGTGTGGCGGTACAATGGGGTTGCAATAGGGGTTTTGGCAAAATGCTTGTTTTTTGTTCGGTCAAAAGGCATTGCTTTCTTCCCCATCCCCGTCGCGACGCGTCGATGTGAAATCTCGGGGCAGAGCCGCGTCAAGACTCATGCGGTGCCATGTGTTGTTGTTTTTTTTCTTCTTCTTCTTTTTAATTTTTTTTAAAAATGTCTTACTTTTAAAGAACAAAAAAAAAAATCCCCTCCCCCCCCCCCTATCCATCGGCACAGTTCCACGGCCCTTGAAATAATGGCATGGCCTAGCCATATCCTGTATTAAAGCTTCCTTCCACTTCCCCTAATCAGAGCATAATAAAGCACTGAACAATGCAATATATCGGGCTCCTATCCATTACAGGGACTACCCCTTTTTCTTTCACTTACTAGTCTTTTCTCCAGTCGCTTTGAAAACAAGTTGGATCTATCATTTTTCACACTCTCATCACGACAGCGTGGAAAATATCATGTTTTTTTTCTTTGTTCAAAATCCACCGTTTTGACTTCTTTGATTATGTGTAACGCAGGCATTTCCTTTCACTAACGCAAGGCTTGTGATTATGATAAAGATTGTATCATAATTATGATTAAGATCACTCTGTCCTCCTAACCAATTATCTGAACGAATGTTTGTAGCCTGAAGAAATATTTGGAAGCAACAGAGGGAGGGGGTGGGGGAGGGAGTGGGAGTGAGGGGGAGTGAGAGAGAAAAAAAGTTCAAAAATACACATTACATACAACCACAGCACCCACTCACATCAAAGTGCACACACATACACACAAAATCATAACTTCCAATTGACACTTTGATCGTAAAATGGAGGAATGCTGTATGAGCCCCAATGGTGAGCCGCAGAAGAAACCTGGGAATTTTAGTCTGCAACACCAAATGCTTAATTTGTGATAATGTATCATTATTTCTCACGTGATGATAGTATGTTTATAATCATTTAAGTCAGATGAAGTGCTTGTATCATAATTTTAAATGTGTGCGTTCCTTATCAGGTTTGTAGGCCTATATGTATACACATCAGCATTATTTTATTCTTACGCAATCGGCCATTAATTACACATGTCACGTTTTAGCATACGCACATTGTGTATACCCAACACCACGAAACATCGACAACAACAAAACAACAACACCCCCTTACGATTATGGGTTTCTGTCAGCGATATTCAATGAGAGATCGCCCATATGTCGTCTCTAATTGCCGCTTCTCATGCAGTTTTTGATATATTGACACCAATCTTTTACCTTGAGAGTCAATGAAGTGACTTTGATGGGAAATATAATTACTTAGTTGACTCACTGCATGCTCTTTTGCTGGATTAAGTATTCATGAATTCAATATTCTTTGAGCAGAATGGCCCTTTCAGTTATACTAAGTGTTTAATTGTTTTTTCCAAGGGGAACTGCGTACATAGGTAAAAATCACAGAGTATGAAACATGACAAAGATAAACCTTGAAAATTCAAAGATATAGAAAATACAAGATAATAAAATAAAATAATGTAAACGTTTGGATTAAAATGATACATTGCGTAAATCTAAATGACATGCAAACACTGAAAACACAAGAAACTCAAGTTAAACGCATACCCAGTACTGAAGTAACATACTAACAGAATAAGTTGAGGTACAGGGAGCATTGAAAAATGCACTTAAAGTTACACCTTTTGACAAAATGTTAAGACTTATCAGTTTACATTCTATTTTACCTCTTCATGGTAGATTAAGCAAGTATAAGACGGAGTATTCATGCTTAATTTCTTGAGTAGAAAAAAAGTTTTAGATAAACGCATAATATCTCCTTGAACATAACTATATTAGGCAATATTTCTCTTTAATGTCACAGTGTAAGTTTTTGTTTAGAAGATGTTGCTTTATTTTTCTGCACTGTAATATGATTTATCTATATCTAGGCAACATTTCTTTTTAATCTCACAATGTAAGTTATTGTTTAGAAGATGTTGCTTTTTCTGCACTGTTGATAATATAATAAGTAGGCTTTGTTTTGATGCTCTATAACGAGATTAACAGAAGACACTGGAGAGGAACATGCAAGTTATGCATGTTTAGGGGAAGTTGCATTCCAATGTCTTTTTTTTCTAAAATCATAGATACCGGTAATTTTTACTACTTTAGCAATGATTGACAGATGAGGTCACCAGCAGAATGTTGGCTTGGAAGGTGTTTTTTTTTTTATGGACGTATTCAAGTAATCTGAAGAAAAATAGTAGACAAATTATCATAAGATATTTGGAACACATTGAGATATTCCTTAGTTCCCCACATAGGCTCCTAAGTGATGTTGAGGGCATCAAGGAATCAACACAATCCAACATGCATTTTGCACGAGAAGTCCTTTAAGGGCTAAGATTGCCCAAAGCACGTGGATAGATTGGACATAATTATGCGCATTAGACAATGCGCGTCTTCCAATAAGATACAAACGTGGTTTGCAACAGTACCGTCGAACTTGAACTGTTCTAACTCGATGGCTATCACATCCTCTCACATTATATGAGATTGTATCAAAGAAATAATTGATTAAAAAAGAAGTACAACGAACATGAGAATGTTTGTCCAAGATGATTTCGCACGAGCGCCATTAAAGTTATGCTGTTTTGATGTTTGTGAATATAATAATGTGTTTATTGTCCACGCAAGGTCTCTACGCACCGTAATGCCCAACTCACCGATGGAGCCACCCTGTGTATACAAGACTATGAATGGATAAATAGATATAGACAAATAAATAAAGTTCTTTACGTGAATATAAAGAACTTAATACCATGCACATGTTCTTATATGTCATGACAAGACATTGCAGATATATACATGCAACCATACACACTGATGAGCACGCACGACACACACGTAGATTAAT
The DNA here is from genome assembly GCF_964275005.1 of Diadema setosum. NCBI lineage: Eukaryota > Metazoa > Echinodermata > Echinoidea > Diadematoida > Diadematidae > Diadema > Diadema setosum. The sequence continues at coordinate 12,031,675 of NC_092686.1, read as the reverse complement.
AGCAAACATATCGTGAATCTCCTAAAAGCAACAAACACGCAGCCATAACCCGAAAGATGCAAGCATATACATTGATTATAAATTTCCGTTTCTGTGGTGGATTAGAAGTCTCCGTGCATTCATTCCCCGTCGAAAAGTATATCCCGTTTGGCAAAGAAATTAAACTTACCAGCCAGTAAGAGAAAAGTGATCAAATAGAGCATGATGGCAACTTCAGTGTTCCAGTATATCAAAGCTTCAAAAGAGCACTATCATAATTTGAACCGTCGCCGAGGGCATATACACACAACAAATGAAAATTTCTAGTGGCCGCGGGGTATATGCCAAAAAGATTTTCCGCGTAAACTCGGTGCGCATGTTCGCCAGTCGTGGGCTATCGGTTTTCTTTCGCGCTCTTCCGCTTGAAACGCCAGCATGAAATTGCACACCTACGTATCCGGATATGCAACAGGATTAATGATTTGATTGGTGGTGTTATTTTTTTAAAATCTGTTTTGTTTTGTTTTACACTGCTTTAACAGAGAAGTTAACCAACAGAGCAATAAAAAAAGCGACAAGAAAGAAGAGAGGAGGAGAAGACAAGGAAATTGAATAAAGAAAATCTTTAATTGTGTGATGTTCTAGTACCGACAAAATGACAAACGAAAGAGAGAACAAAAAGAGTGACGAGACAAACGACAAGAACCGAAAGCTTAGAAATACTGGGGGAAATAGTTATATGACGTGTGTGGCGTTTAATCACGAAGAAAGTGGAGAGAGCAGCACAAAAGAAGAAGAAAAATACAGTAGAACAAAAGGGAAAGACATAGAAGAGAGAGAAGGATGAGAAAGAGAAAGAGAAGAACGAGATCAGCAGGAACACGACACTGTGAATACAATGCAGATTATGCTTTCACGCTCCCCTACACCTACAAATGTAAGCTTTTGCCATTAAGAAGAAAGATTCAGAATTGAATATCTGTCGATTTTTATATAAGAGTTAAGATAGTAGCCTACTTCCTAATCAAATGAACTTAACGAACAACCGTTTTAACCCGATGGCACAGTGACCCTCGAAAGTATGCGGGGAAAAAAAAATAAATTGATACGAGTGTAGAGTAACGGACGTGCATAGTAATTCTACACTTGTTTCTCATTGGGTGATGGGAGACGTGGATTTTGCTTCTTGCTATCATGACCGAGACACTTTCATAAACACACACCACAACTCCGTTCATATCAAGTATTCCTTCGGATTCCGCAAAAGAACAAAATTTTGCAACCCTTCGTCGGGTAGACACTTTGGGCTCAGTAGTCTGTAACGACGCATCACTCTATGCAATTGATATAGATGGGTGATGTTCGTCATTCCGAAGGTTCGTTAATCCGAAAACGAGAGATTTGTTTGTCCAAAAACGAAATGAGTTTTGTTATTCCGAAACACACAAATTCCCTATCCCTAGTGTTCCTTAATCCGAACATACTGTATGTGGCGTTTTTTACAAAGTTTCGTTATTCCAAAGGCTCGTTTAAATTCGAAAATGAAATAAGGTTTTGTAGTCCGAAGGTTCGTTAATCCGATTATGAAAAGAGGTTCGCTATTCCGAAAATTCGTCATCTAATTCTGATGATTAAAAAGAAAAGGCGTATGGAAGAACCATCGGAATGACAAACCTTATTCATTTTAGTATATCTTTGCTCCTCCTCGTATTCTTCATCCTTTTCAGTGTTATGTTACTTTTTGTGTTACATAATTATTATAGAGTCGTGTATTTTTTTTTCTTTGGTAAAACACTGCAATACCATCGGAAAACACAAGAAAAACTAAACAACTCTACCGATAACATAGATGTAGAGTGTCTTTTTTTTCTTTCATTGTGTGTGAGTGTGTGTGTGTGTGTGTGTATGTGTGTCTGTTTCTGTGTATGTGTGTGTGTGTGTATGTCAACTTGATGGGCTGGTAGAGGTTTGCATGACATGTAAACCATAGACTTGTAATTGGGATATCCAGCCTATTTCATTTTACCATAATGATTATGATCCTCTGCTTGATTCAAACATGAATCTATCGCACTTGCCGGATTACATTTCAAAAAACAAAACAAAACAAAACAAAACCAACAAAAATAACAACAACAGAAAGAACACGAACGAACTTAAAGGTACTGCTTACCATTGGGAGCAGTGGTGTAAAAAATGTTTGAGTTATCACAGTTGACGCATATGTGTAGGTCAGTTGTATCACAAAACGTATATATGAACATTTTGCGATAAAGCTTAAAATATAAGGAGATATCATTTTTCTCAATAAACCATAAATGTAGACGGTTTTGTCTAGAAACAATTTCATTATAACTATTGTTCACATGTTGTATATTTAACAATACTTAACAATGATTATACCGAATTACACCGATACACATTTTTTTAACACTGCTTGTTTCTAACCCTAACTCACTTTTTAGAACTATTTTGAACCACTTAAGATTTTTACTTCATTTACAAATGGTAAAAAATGCCTTTAAAGTAGTTTACTCTGGACGGTAAGGTAACAGTATATCAAAATACACATAGGTATAAAATTACAAGTTTTGTTTTTGTGAAGAAATTAAGTCCGCGTTTTCCTATCGAAAGTAGCATAGCGCACTTGATCTCCCAGGGTGAAAACTGCATGCAGTAATTATTCTTTTAATCTGATACATCTCATTAAATTGGCCTGAAGACAAGATGGCGGCCTGGTGGCGATTCAAGTGTCCACTGGTTAGGCAGACGTCTCCGCGACGTCCAGATCGAAACTAGTCGGGTGTCTGGAGAGTCCCGGGAAAATCGATATTTTCAGACACTTCGTTTTTGTTTTTGCTTTTGTTTTGTTTGTTTGTTTGTTTGTTTGTTTTTTGCGCTCTTCAGCTGTCCTCGGAGACGTCACAGCGACGCGACGTCTTTACAATGATTCCATCAGGTGACTGACATTGCGGGGAAATCCACGGCGATCTTCGGCGACGTCGCAGAGACGTCTCTGCAGCTGAGAAGACGTCTCGGAGAAGTCGCCGCGACTGCCTGAGATGTCATCGAGACTTCCGGGTGAATAATTTGCCATGATAAGTCTTGGACGTCACCCTTGAGTCGCCTGATGGTGAGGGCGCTAGCCATTTTTGTTTGGTCTTTTGAGTCACATGATAGTAGGCTTGCTAAGGGCGAAAAAAGGGGTGATCGCTGCATTTTATAGTACAAAATGTCCTATTTGGCACACATGTTCCTCTGTACATGCATAATTTATGCAAAAATACATATAAAAATTATTTAAAAATATATGTACATCCAGTGGAAATACCTAATTTGGTAGAAGTATTCTATAGAGTATGCAGAAACAATTCCTGCAAAAACTGATTTTATACCTATGTAAATAAACATAAAATTTGCATAATTACGCAATTTATTGTGCAAAAATCTGCATTTTTGAAAGAATTTCTCAAAAACTGGATCTTGTAGTACAAAATTTGAACCTGGGATGGATGTTCCTTGGGTCAAAAGTAAATGATTCATCTGAAGAGACAAACTGTCTCTATGCACACCTACACATCTATAGATAATCAGAACAAACAAAAAGCCTTAATGAAGCCTTAATGAAGCTCCCCTTAAATCTCACCCTAGATATATATAACCCGTTAGAAACACTTTATGAAACAAAATGAGAAAAGAATTTGAGTAATTGAACCATCATTACCAGCTAATTTACATAATAAAAGAAAGTAAAGTAACAGTCAAAGAACTGCATTTTATAATGAAAACTACGGAAGTAGTATGCATTTCCTTTATTCAAAAGAAATGGTTTGTAATATCAAAACACTATTTGTCTATGCAAATACCACCTAATTAGCATATTGTGCATATTAATACCCGAATGTACCAGAAGTCGATGGTCAAGGTCGACTTAAGAAATTGTATGTTGTTTACGCGATAACTCAAGACTGGATTATGCAAATTTCACCAAACCTGGTCCAAAGATGACGTATGATGGGGCAAGTGATTAAGCAGTTACAAATAAAATCGGGAAGAGGTCAAAGGTCAAAAAGTTCAAGGTCAATGCTAAAATGTCATTATTTTCCCCATATCTATGCAACGTCTGAAGGTACTTTCTTCAAACTTACTGACTGCATACAATGTACTACCAAAATAAGATTCTCCAGAGAGTTTCAGGTCAAGAGGTCAAAGGTCAAAGTTCAGGTAAAAATGTTAAAATTGCACTTTTTTTCTCTGTATCTCGCAAATGGTTCAAGGTGTCTTCATGGAACTTGGTACTGGCAGGGATTTTCTAGGAAATTTAGGGGTCATTTGTCAAAGGTCAGGGTCATAGATCAAGGTCAATTGGGCTCTCAAAATTTCACTATTTCCCTCATGTTTTTGCAATGCTTGTAGGATTTTTCTTTAAACTTAATATATACATGTATTACCTAATGGATATTCTCCGGGAAATTTCCTGCCAAAATGTCAAAGCTCTGATGAAAGTGCTATATTTCACTTTTTCTTTCATATCTTAAATGTGAATCAAGGTATCAAGAAACTTAGTACATATTTGTGCATGTTCTACCTGACAGTGATACCCTTGTTGATTATCGAAAAAATGTTAAGTCCTCCCCTCTCAAGTGTTTTTGTTTCCTCTTGATAAGTAGGAAAGGGCATGGAATTCAGTGACATGGTAGTCATCATCATCATTACATTTAATGTATGGGTCGCATGGAAGTTAATTTTGATGCACACATGTATAACCTCTGACATTCTTACCTTTTACATTTTTACGTGTGCATTTCTTTTAATTTAACCTCTGACATCTTTACACTAAACCAGTTAACATAATTATCATTTTTTTTTGAAAAAGCTTCAAGATCATGTAGGTCATGATCATCTATACAGGTATTAGCTGATATGTGGTGGAATATAACATTCTTTGGACCGCCAGGGAGTTACATTTTCCCAAGGGAAAACAATCACAACCAGGGAGAATATGACATTTACGATTCTCGTCACAGCCTGTGACGATCTGTTGACAAATCACATCCTAGTAATTGTAAAAGCCATCGAATATACTCTTTTATGTCTATGAACATATTATTTCTGCTTTGATTTATGGTTGAAATTGACTGATTTTAAGTCAGAGACTGAGATTATTTGACTTAAAGTATAACATCTCCTTTATTGTTCACATGACAAGTTTTGCATATTATTGCCTTATCAAAATGTTATTGTGTATAAATTTCCTAGCATAGTTTCCATGCCATATAGTAGCTCATGGTATACTGAGTTAACATTCTTTTTTTCAGAAACAGGCTTTGTTTTTAACTCAAGCTTGTAAGTTCTTAATGTGTGCAGATACCCTTGCATCCACATAATTTGCACAAGTTTATAATCTGTTTGATGTAAAAAGCCTCCTATTCGCTTGATCGCCTACAAAATACAATGAAAATCAGAATTCACACTTTCACTATGGTATTGTTTTTTTGTAATGATTTTCTAACCATGACCTTAGTTGTGTACTGTTTGCAAGGGAAAAACAGTCCTTTTGTAAGCAATATTGTTCCGATTTGCATCTGTTCATATGTAGGCCCTACTGTTAGATTTGCATAATCATATTTAAAGAGTGTCGCTATCGATTGCTATCTTCGCACCTGCAAAGCATTTATGCAATGAGGGAAAATTGATAGCAACAATCATTTCAAAGATCAATATGTTTTGAAATTTCACGTCTAGTGTACTTATTTACATAATTTATGCATGAAATGCCTAAGTTAATTAAATAATATGGAAACAATTTAAGCAACTGAAAAGTGTTGTTGTGAGAATATTGTCTTATTCTGTTAGCTTTTTGGATATTAAGTTCAAAGCGATTTAAGAAATTGTCACATTAAGGCCTTTTGTTTGTTCTGATTATCTGTAGATGTGTCGGTATTGATATGCATATTATGCAAATAGCAGGTTGTTTGCAAAGAGACAGTTTGTCTCTTCAGATGAATCATTTACTTTTGACCCAAGGAACATCCATCCCATACAGGTTCAAACTTTGTACTATAAGATCCAGTGCTTAATAGTTTAGAAATTCTCTCAAAAATGCAGATTTTTGCGCAATATTTATGCAAATTTCATGTTTATCTATGTATAAAATCAATTTTTGCAGGAATTGTTTCCACTTACTCTACAGAATACTTCTAACAAATTAGGTATTTCTGCTGGATGCACATATATTTTTTTATAATTTTTATATGTATTTCTGCATAGATTATGCAAATTAAGGCATATGTGCATAGATACAGAGTGTCTCTTTAGATGAAAATTTTTCAATTGCCCTAGGGAACATCTGTGCCAAGTAGGACATTTGTACTAAAAAATGCAGCGTTTACCCCCTTAGCAAGTCTACTATGAGTCGCCGTCACTGATCAGTTGCAGCACTCCTGGTGATCGACGTCTCCTCCAGTGAGATAGGCCGCAATCGGTGGCATAATACAACAATATTGGAATCGAACATAAAGAGAGAATTAATAATCCGTTGTCCCCATTTCATTTGAGGCGCATTATATTTGATTTCTTTTTTTTTGTCCTTTTATTGTTTTCATTATTATCATTATGATTATTGTTACATAATTAGCATCATCACCGTTGTTGTTAGTAGGCCCTTACAAGTAGTGACAGTAATAATATCATCATCATCATCATTCATCATCGTCATCATCATTGTTGTTATCCCGGTCTTGGCAATAATAGTAGTATTTTTCTTTTCTAGTCATTTCTTTTCGGATAAAAATTCAGATGATGACGTTGTCACGCGGGTCGGTTTGGGTTCGTAATTGGTCTAATCAACCTAAACAAAGGGCGTATCTTCACAGCGCCATCAGCGATGGAATCAGATGGGACTGAATGGCAGGTTTGTGCATTTTCGCCATTTTCCAGTGTCATTATCTCTACCATCTAGTTGTTGGCCCCTAATATATTTTGGGCCGTATAGGGCTCACACATGTAAATAACATGGAATGTCCCAGACCCCTTCACAAATTCGTACCAAAGATACCAAAATAATTGAAGAAAAAAAATTAATTAAAAATCAATGATGTAGTTTGGCAAAAACATGAATAGCTGTAGTAATTGAGTATGAATTCCTCTACAAACTGCATTTTGGTTGGAAGATGAAAGCTTCTCTGATGGAATTTGAGGGGACTATATTTCATGGGGTACGTGTACGGAAAATAGGTGATTTTTTGAGTGACAAGAACTCGTAGTCTGGCTTTGCGGACCCTTGGACAGAATTAGAGCAGAAGAACCCACCCTGGAAATCTGATGGATGAAAGGGTATATCTCACTTATTCAGGTTAGTGAAGATGAAACACCTTATTTCTCCCAGCTATTTTACAGAATTTTTTGAAATTTGAATTTTAACACACGTCTCTATGGGGAATTATTTACCCGTGTGAGCCCTATATCGCACCCGTCACAGAACTGCATTAGATTTGAAGAGCGCAGTCAATTGGGCTTCTACCGATGGTGGCGCTGTCCACTGTAATGACGACCACAAAGATTGGTGCTCAATAGCTGTTGTCTGTAACGAGAGCTCAATCTGTACAAGGCTAATTTTTCCATGTAGTCCATTTTTATAATCATTGTTTTTGACCAGGAAATTCAAGGCATTGTTGGGTTAAGACAATTACATGATGGTAGCTTTCAAACACCAGGACATTCCTAAAGCTTAGACCTGAAGAAGGAAACCTTTACGGGTATCACTGTCGTCAGTCACTCGTCACCCAGGATTCCTGTGTCCATTATTGCAACAGTAATGATGTAACTGGGAGGTATATTAAAGGGATCTCTGTGATGCAACCATGATCTGACCATGTGAAGTTTAAAGGAGAAATCCAGTCCAAATATAAGTTAGTCTGATGAGAAAGAGTAAAAAAAAAAAATGATCAAAAATCGGGTGAAAAATAAGGAAGTTATGACATTTTGAAGATTCGCTAATTTTTCAGGAAACAGTTCTTGAACGGTCAAAACGAATATGCAAATGGCAAAGTGAGCATGTCATACCCTCACAACTTGTCATATAGATTGTACATAAAATTTTGAAATTTCTAGTTTTTCATTTAAACGCTATTATGCCAGAGGCTTAAATCCTGGTATATCTAATTGATCACTATTCTGAAGTTATTCAGTTAGGAATAACATCATGTTTCAGACTTCAATGACAGAAACAGTGAATTTTTGTCATTTCTTGTACAGGATCAATTGAAAATTGTGAGGTTTTGAAATGGTTAGCTCACTCATTTGCATATTCAAATCACCGGACAAGAACTGTTTTGCAGAAATTAGCAAAACTTCAAAATGTCATAATTTCCTTTTTTTCATCCGATTTCAGTCAAATTTGTACCATTGAACTCGCAAGATTTTACTCTTTTTTATCAGACAAAATTATATTTGGACTGGATTTCCCCTTTAAATTGGCAGTGTATGAGACTGACAAGTCAATGACCTTCCTCTCCCTCTCTCTCTCCCTCTTTCTCTCTCTCTCTCTCTCTCTCTCTCTTAGTGTTTGAGAAACAAAAGGAAGTCCACTGTCTGTACACGGTTTGTTGATCCGCTTCTCGGCTTACAGTGTTATGAAATTGAGAATTTTCACGCAGCCAGTTGTGTTGGCATTTCCTTCGACGGTATCCGTTTGGGGTTGAAAGCCAAGCCCTGAACCCAATTGCAGACAGTGTTGAGTTTATGGAAGGATAAAGACACACTATCGGGCGGTCTAAGTCATGCTTACAACAAATTACGAGGCAATTGCGTTTTTAAGGGGCACTTTTTGACATTCATTCATGCATGCACTTTTTTTTTTAATTTCCAACAGAAACACATAAATATTTTACAGAAATTGAATACACAAATTACATCACAATACATTATAAAAGATGAGTTTACATAATATTTGAAGTATGTGGACATGCTGAGAATGAGGAGGAATTGCTAAAAGCAGTGCTTGTATGGTGCATCCCTCCACACACACACACGTACTACAATAAATACTATTATTGATATACTGCCATACATAAAAAAGCGGAAGTACAAGAGAAACTAAGATATGGAAATCTCACTAACCCCAAACAAACACCCTGGACATATCCCTATATTATATATATCATATACGTATCTTTGCTTTGTCAATTGGCACTGATATGATTAAAAAAAAAAACTACAACAATTAGTCAGAATCTTGAAGTCATAACATTAAGATCGAAGGTGGCTTTCCAATACCCATGCATTCTCACTGAAATACCAATTTAGTCCAACTTGACCAGGGGTTCGCGAGAAGATCCAGCCATGCATGCATGGTATTACAGTATGTTCCTCTCCTTGGCCTTTCGATCGTGTGTGTTTGTGAGTGTGTGTGTGTGTGTGTGTGTGCGTGTGTTGTGTTGTGTTGTGTGTGTGTGTGTGTTTAATTTCATTTTTTAAGAAAGCACTATTTATGCAAGAAAGTTAGAACCTCATGGTTAGAACACAGTTGATATTTGCGTCAAAAAAGGTGTGATTTTTTTTGTTTGTACAGCGGCATCAGCTGATGACATTATATTTGCATTTGAATGTCAATAGATAAAGATTATTGAAAAAAGTATGTATGTGTATGTGTTGTACTGTATTGTGTTGTATTGTATTGTATTGTATTGCATTGTATTGTATTGTATTGAATTGTATTGCATTGTACTGTGTGTTAGATATGATTCAGCAGCACATTATGAGAACAATACAGCTGCTTATTTTTGTTCATGATTATTAATTTCATTGTAAAAATGAGCCTGATATAGAATGAAATACAAATGAAGAATATCATAAAAAAAGTGTGTGTGTTTGTGTGTGTGTGTGTGTGTGTGTGTGTGTGTGTGTGTGTTTGTTTTCTTAGTCTTTTAACCAGGGTCAAACGCCCATGGATATGATAGCAATGCGTTTCAGCCGGGTTGGAAGCAAAGTGGAAAAACGAAACGAACCCATGCAAATGGATGTGCGAAAGGCGTCGCTTGTTACGTAAGGAAGCCGGGTTTCAGACTAATAATCAGTGCAGTGAAGGTTTTTTTTTTCTTCACGCCTCCTGAGCGGAAGAGGGCTCCATTTGATAGGAAGTAATTACCACTTGCTTTTAATGAGGTCCCCGTTCTCCCACCTTACTAATGGGACAATCCGGATGCGACGCGACCAAGGGGGGGGGGGGGGGGGGAGGTAAACTAATCATTTTTTTTTTAATCCCTAAGCGCTCATGAAGCGAGGAGGTGCGCGGATGTGGGTTTCTGGCTCCAAGGCAAATCTTTTAGGATACTAGTATTTTTGCCATTTAAATCACCCCATCTTCTCAACAGATCAAGATTGTACAACATTTAGTTCTATTTTCCCCAATTCAATTCATTTCAATTCAGTTCAAATTATTTCTCACGATGCGTTGCATTGTAAATAATCTGAAGACATTGTTTTACTCCGTCGAATCAAACAGACGAAAACACACACAATTTATAATGGGGTAAGCGCCATTTTTAAATTTTAAAAGTAAGTCCACCATCAAAAAGAGCAAATAAAACCTTTCCAGTGCTACCTCACTTGTTGCATAACAAGGAATATTATTGAAGTTATAATTAAAGATATCCTATACTTTTCTTATCATTTTCTACATTCTTTAGCAGGTTGTAATGTATTGTAAATATCTCCAATTGACAGAAATGGAGTTAAGTCGTTTTGTGATTAAACTCTTCTTCATATATTACGGAGACGGGGCTTACAAAAAAAAAGCAAGCTTGTGTGACTTGTAAGGCCCGAATAAAGGGTGGTAATGAAACAAGGAGAGCGGATTAAAAAAGAAAAAAGAAAATCTAGACCAGACTGGATTGATAATACCAAATAAAGAAAAGAGATATAAAGGCTAACCACAACGGTGTGACTTGTTTGCTTTCAGAATAGAACGTGATTACTGTATGTTGACCTTTGACTTTTCCCCCGTATTTCCCCATTTCGCACTGCAAAAGAAGGAAAACCTACGAGTATAAAAACATCGGACTAAATGTTTGATGATTCTCCAGTTAAGAACGATTCCATGAGCATCTCATCTACTGTAACAATCATGTGCTGTGATGCACGGTTAATGATGCAAGTACAACATGCAAGGGCCAATTATAATCATTATGCGTGGGCTCAAAGTGACATCGTTAGGGAAAGACACGCGATACTGAAACATCCTAAAATAATGGTATAGTTTTGGTTGAGGTGGGGCTTCATGTTTCCAATTTTATGTGACATGATTATGAAAGGGCATTCCATTCTCAGAGGAATTCAAAGTTTACTTAATGAAAATTGGTTTGGTAATGGCTGAGGTATCCAAACGAAGCGATCGTAACAAAATGCGACAGCCCACGACTTTTATTAGATCGCTTTGTTTTTAATTGTTTTGGGATATTTCAGTCATTTCAAAACAGATTTTCATCAAATAAACTTTTAATTCCCCTTAGAATTGTACTCTCTTTAACATTATAGATTGGTTTCTAAATATCACGCGAAACGTTCAAAGCTGTATTCTCACCTCAACCAATACTACACTTTAAGAGGTCATAATAAAAGGTGGGACCCACTTTTTATTAGGACGATTGTGTTTCCCTTTGTTTTTGGATATCTCAGCCGTAACAACTTTAAAAACCAATTTTCATCAAAAGATAAACTTTGAATTCCTCTACATTGCTCTACAAGAATTATATAACAAATTGTGATCTTTAACATTTCGTAGCTGGTTTCTAATTACCTCGCAAAAGAGAAGAAAAAAAAACATGGAACGAGCCTCAACTGCTCCATGATATGCATTACGCAGAACATAATTTCGCGTTTCCGTTCGAAGAGGGCAAACGAGACACAATCAAATGCAGATAGGATTGCGCCTTTCTAAAATAACCTTAAAGCGTTAATCGACCTGCCTCCGTCACCAGTCTATCCTTGAAAGAGGTCGTCGCACTTTTCAGTGTGGTTTGAATTCTGCGTATAGTAAACTACATTTACTTAACAATCGACGCTGGCTGTCACGCCAGAAACCTATCATAACTTTGTGCACATGCATTTTCCCTCATATAAATGGAACTAGTTCGAGCAGGAAAGGGACATTAACTTCAACGCGTGTTGTTAACGAATCGTAGGCAGGGGCCTCATTATAAAAGCAATTGCAGGGAATCATGCTAATTTCTCAGTAAAGACTCATTTTCTCGCTCTAGTCACGCCTCTTGGTGATAAAACATCAGTGTCGGTTGGCGCATGGTATAGCAGAGCCGAAGTGATGTGGTACCTATTCATTCAGTTTGGCGTCAAAATGAATGGATTAAAATGGAACTGGAATGAAACTATCGCACACCTCCAAATAAATGAAGAGGTGTAATGAGAAAAATAATACCTCTGCGCGTTTTCTCGCTGCTCATGAACGAACGAAACGCGACTATCCGAGAAGGCAAAATTTTCCTCTTGTTTTCATATCCCATCCGGTTCCCACACACGATTGTTTATTAAATACGATAATGTTGATAACATCACAAGTTTTTGTTTTGTTTCGCTTTGTCGATGTTTTTTTAAGCTGATGTTTTCTCTCTCGACAGCTAACTCTAACCAGCTTCCTCTATCTCCTCTAGAAAAGAGTTCCATCGCTCGGGAAACGGCAGAACATTAAAAGTAAGAACAATGAATGAATACTCGCAGCGGTGAAGAAGGAAGAATTGGTTCTTTGCCATGGTCCCTATAAATACCACTCTAGAGACTTGACTTGTACCCACAGTAGCTTGACTAGTGCTGTAAACAACTTTTTGGGATTTTTACGTTAATTTGGGTCAAATTCACGGAAATTAAGGTGAGCGTGCCTTTTTCGCAAACTTTTTTTTTCTCAGTAAATTCAGGCCATAAACCTTACACAAGTAATATCGTAGAGACTGACAGCTTCGCGTTTTAAGGTAAATCTCTATTCCATGTCCTAGCTAAAGGATGAAATAGAAGCAAATGTTTCATGGCAATTAGACAAACTCGACTAGAGTGGGATAATCTACATTTTCATATGATATAAATTTTCACGAAATTTCCAAATAATTCGTGAATTCACAAAGAAAGAAACATGTACACCTCACATCAACAATTTTCAGAGTAAATTTGTACTGACTTAGTAAGGATTATCATTTACTTAATGGACATACGGATGGAGAACGTGCTACTTTTTGAAGGGCTGATATTGACTCACCATCGAGTTTTCACCGTGACAGAAAATAAGAACATATAGCTTTGTCCTGCATTTTGTCCGATTGAGATAAAACGTTCACTACAAGTGCTTAATTGTCTTTTCTCTGTTATCAGAGTTAACTTGATCATGGAAATGTTGTTTCCCTTGAAATCCATTGTGTGCTCTGAGTGCAGAATAGCTCAGAAAATTCTATAGCGTTGTATACGCACTGTCCAAAGTCCCTAGTACAGAACGGGTTAAGCCAGAAATAACGTTTTCGCCTCATTTAACCTTTTTGCCCCTTTTCATGACAATGTCGAATCACACACGCGGGAACACTCTTAGCTGATTAGGGAAAGGCGTTTAGAGTTCACTAGTAGTCCTGAGTGACTCTTGTAGACGAAAACACGACAGCAATCAGACAACACAATACGTTCAAAGCGAAAACCCAGCAAAAGTGCTAAAAACAAAAGACAATTAAAGGAAATAAAACACCATGGCGATTGATATTAAAAAAAAAAACTGAAATAAGTGCAAAGTAGGATCATTAACAGGGTCAAGTGACTGAAACACGGTTCCTCGTGTACACAGGGGTTACAACTGTTTGCCAAAAAAAAAAAAAAGAAAGAAAGAAAGAAAGAAGAAGAAGCACAGCTAGTATCTAGCTACACGTAGTGGCGAAGTACATGACACTACTGAGCTACATTCATGCTCCCTGCTTATCCCCACCCATTCCAAGTTCGGCTTTACCCGATTTTGTGGTTGTGTGTACACAAAAGCATCTGAATTTTGGTTTAGACTATAGGTTTTTATTCGTAGAATAGTTTGCTGTTTCTAAAATTCCATGCCAGACGATGAAGTCAAACTTGCCAAAGTAGAAATAGGATGATTTCAAATCGTAATCGTAATGTCGTAATTTTTTTTTTGCGAAAAAAACTATTATGTTCACTGGGCCTAAGTACTGGAATGAACTCCCTACGGAACTTACAAGCTGCACCACTTTAGCCTCATTCAAACGAAAATTAAAACAATATCTTTTGAGCAGCTACGGCATGCATATTGTATAGTACTTGTTGCTCAGTATTTTCCCCCTTGTCTATCTTATTTAACTTTTATTAGTAGTCCGACGGGATCCTAACCATGTACATTATTAGGTAAACTGGCACCTCGTCTACAACCACACTGTCCACTGTTCACCTAGTCTAATGCCATCTCGTCTAAACTCGCTTCGCCTACTACCAACTCGTCTACCAACCATTTCGTCTAAATGCCAATTAGTCTAATTGCCATTTCGTCTACTAACCATTTAATCTAATCTCTAATTTGTCTAAGTCACATTTCGTCTAATACCCATTATGTCTATTGACCATTTCGTCTATTAATCATTAGGTCTATGAATGAAATAGTCTACAGCTCATTTTGTCTAATAGCCAATTGGTCTACATCCACCTTGTCTAATATATACTCAATTAGTCTAATAACCGGTTAGTCTATTCCCAACTGGTCTACACCCAACTGGTCTACTCCCAACTGGTCTACTCCCAACTCGTCTACTCCCAACTGGTCTACTAATTATATAGTTTTGGTGGGTTTTTTTTTTGTCTACTCCAAACTCCTTAAGTCTACTTCATCCAGTTTCCTTTCCCATTGAAATAGGTTGAACACTCTTGGTGCCCCATTTGGTTTAAATTTTTTGTTCTAATTATGACAATTTTATTACTTTTTATAAACAAAAATGATGTCACAGTGTGAAAAACTTGCTGTGTTACATTTGTGCTGAGATGTGTAATTCATATCAGAAGCAATCATGCAGCATTTATATGTCCAAACTTCAACACTACATCTATTCACCTTTGATATACAATCATAAGTGTAAAAATGAAAAGGCACACATTGTAGTTCGTGACAGGGAGACGGACTGGACACTAGACAAAGTGGTATATTCATTATTAGCATGACCAGATGGGAATGATCAGTTTGGGTAAATTGTTGAGAGTATACCAGTTGGGAGTCGACCAATATTGGGTATAGACGAGTTGGGAGTAGACCAGATGGGAGTAGACAAGTTGGGAGTAGACGAGTTGGGAGTAGACCAGATGGGAGTAGACCAGTTGGGAGTAAACCAATTGGGTGTAGACCAGTTGGTGTAGACCAGTTGGGAGTAGACCAGTTGGGTATAGACCATGTTGGGTATAGACCATGTTGGGTATAGACGAACTAAGGGTTGGACGATATGATAACTAGGAAAAGTGAATGTAGACGAGATGACTTGTAGACGAGGTGGGAGTAGACAAAGTGGCAGTAGGCGAAATGGATATTAGACGACATGACAAGTAGACATTGTGAGTATAGACGACTTGGTTATTAGATCAATTGCTCAGTAGACGAAATGCTCCTTAGACGAGTTGGGTATTAGACAGTACGGGTAGTGGGCAAAGTGACTATTAGACAATATGTTTACTAGACAAAACAAGTTATAGACCAAATGGGTATTAGACGAATCGGTAATAGACGATTTGCCAGTAGACCAATTGGAAAATAGACAGAGTGGCTGTAGACGAGGTCACTATAAACCCATTATTATTTTCGATCAGTCTGCCTGTTGCGCTCTCTAAAGGCCCGGTCCCACTGCACTTACGGATGCAAAGAGGATGTAAAGCGTACAAAAAATCTTGCCATCCGTTGGAAAACGCTACGAATCCGCTGTGTACCCATCGCATACGTGTTTCATCCGCTCTATCCATCGAGCATCCGTCCACTGTGATTTCATCCGCGCAAAAAGTTTTAAGCTGCTTAAAACTTTTAGAACGGATGAACTTTCCGCTGTGTACGATGTAAATCCGCGACATACGAGCAACAAACGTTGTATGTCCGTGCGGCATCCCTTAAACGTCCGCTGCATCCTCTCTGCATCCTATGGGCATCCTCGCAACTCACATCCGCTGCAGCTAAAAACGGAAAGAGGGAGGAAAGATATGGTACGTGGAACGTCTTTACATCGTTAATATCACGTTAATAGAAAGGATGTAAGCGTATGCATCTCGTATATAAAGCATTTCGAAAGCATCCCCCCTGCATCCGCTCTGCATCCGCTCTGCATCCACACTGCATCCGCTTTTTCTGCTATGCGTCCGTTTCGCAATTATCTCCGGTAACCCTTTCGGAGCTGTCATCCCCTTCCATCCGCTTTCATCCGCTAGGCTTCCGATGAACATCCGTTTAACATCCCCGCTACATACTACCCACGTCCGTTCTATTTCCGTTCTGTTACCGCCAATTTTCGCCAATTTTGTCAATTTCTGGAGCGGATGAAAGCGGATGAAGCCATCCCCGAAATTTTGCTCGTCCGCTGTGTCCTTTCTGCATACGCTTTGTGTCCGTAGGCCAGTGGGACCGGGCCTTCAGCACTTACTGTTACATTCGATTGTTGGAATTCTTGAGCGTGGCAGCTGTCTGTTACCATGGTCACACGGCCTGCATGGTTTAGGACCCCGCTGGAATTTTGACTCCTGAGCTCCATTGTCCTTGTGTGTATATTTTGTATTCACGACAAAATTCTATTAGCCCACCTTCCATTTATGTATTTATGCCAAACTGTTACGTCATCATCTATACCTCCACACCCACTTAAATCCTGACAATCTCAGTCGTTGTTCTCTCAATGTCCTTATTTGTAGTAGGGTATAGTTACAACATGTGACCTTTCTGTATTTTATTCTGTATTTCATTTCGTAACACTTATTTGATTTGATCTTTGTTCGTTTTAATCGGATCCCCCAGTTATAGTATGGTCTAAAAAATATTTGTACTTATGTTTCCCCTAATCTGATTTTATCACGGGACCTGCGGCTCTATACAAGCTTGCTTTTACACAGGCCCCATTTTTTCGCATTATGATCTCAGTTTAACTCGCATGTATACAGACCTTGTGTATACCAAGACAAACTTTTGAACATTCCGGTGAAGTTCTATTTTGAATTATGTTCTGTATAAATTTCGCATCAATTTACTTTATATTGTGATATATGTGAGAAAATATTAAAATAAATTAAAATGAAATGAAAATTGAAATGAAAACAACAAACTGCCCACAGCACTGCGACGTAAGTACTTTTTATCATTCTCAGGTTATCAAACAATATCTTCAACTTATGAGACGAGAATATTTCGAAAAGATCTGTGTCAAAATATCAAAATAGATCAAAAGATCAAAATATCAGTTGTTTTTTTTTTTTTTTAAATATCACCAGTGCGCTCAAAAACACCCGCATAACGCGTCATATAAATGCAATTCTTATTATATTATTATATAACAAACGCATCCCATTTTCTTTGCTCATTTTTTCACTAATATATTATTATAATAATGTCTAATCTATTCTATGTTTCACGGCTATAGTTTGGATGCGTTATGTGTGTATGCGTTTTGAGAAAATGTATGAATTTCCGAATTTATTTTGGCGTGATTAACAAACTCAGTGAGAACAATACGTATACATAAACTTTGCAAACCCAACTTAAAACAACAGTTGTGTCTGTTCCACTATTGGGAAAATCAGGGGAACGTAGACGTAGAAGTTATAATTGTATTCAGTCGAACTGGTTAGACCTATACCCATCAGTGCTCATTCATGATTAAGCCTTAATTCAGTTATATTAACGAAGTATATCTCCGTAGAGCAATAAAGTATTCATTGATGCGACTCGCGCCAGAGTTAATATAAATGTTAATCGGCTACAAAGCGAAACAGTCTCACTGCTTGTGGAGCTAATCAACTGTGATTAATGCTTTAGTAACACCTATCAAGTCGACTAATCACATCTATTGTGAAGAAGATGGAACGGGTTATCCCTCAGGTATAAGTGGAAGAAATCCACAGAGGCAGGTAAATCTGGTGTTTCACAAAAACACGCCTTTATCCATGCTCCTATTAAAGTGAGAATATACAATTCATCTCTAAAGAGAAAGAGTGATAGATGGAGAGAGATTAAAAGAGGGAGAGGGAGAAAAAACAAACAATCCATGAAAGGAGTATATAGTAAATGAATTATAAGAATGAATATGTTATTATAAACGTATCAGGCTGGGTAATTAGCTCATACGGTGCTTTAAAATTTAAGGCAGTCAGACCTGGTTCGGTGTAATCATGAAATGGGCTCGGAAGTATAACTCCGGTGGAAAATCCTTGACGGCTTCACCATAATATTATTCCTTTACTTCCACAAAATGTAAAAGAAAATTCCAAAGAACGATCAGGATAAAAAAAGATATATATTGAATTCGCGCAGTGTTTAAGTTCTGTAAATACAGTAGACAAATGTACATCAGTCATTATATACATATAGTAAAGTTTCAATTAATGTGGTTACGAAATGGTGACATGCTAGTCGATGCGGTTACATGCTAGCACATGTGTATTTGTTGAAGTCGTCGGGTTTTTGCAAGACAACTTCTCCAACATTTTCGAACAATTATAGTCATCATTATTGCAACTTTATGATTTTATATTAAGTGTAAATTTGATTTCATTTTTTTTTTCCTTCAGCTTTAAAGCCTTATTTAACTGAACTGTTTAAGTGCATGTTTATAGTGGACTCTTGAGCGCAAAATATCATCAACCATTCTCATTTGCACATAGTGATATTACATTTTGATGGCAATAATGGAAAACTATGAAACTTCCGATTTCACACCTCTCTTACATCATGTCCTGTTTGAATGAAGCTGTCACTGTTTTGGAGATCTTTACTCTTGTTAACAAAATTAATTTGAACATGGCGTAGATTGTCGCTTGAAACAATGATGAGACGCTATAACGTTTCGTATATACATGCCACGACTGTTGAATGATCTTCCTGGTTATAGAAGACAACATTTAAACAGAGCGTTACAGCTGTAATAGATGAAATATCCTTTCTCACTACTTTGGGCCAGAGAGATTGTATGCTAACCCAGGCATGGTGATCAATGGATGCATCGTCAACGCATCGGTAACACACGTGATCTTTGTAGTGACAGTCGGTCAAGACATAGTGTGCATGCCTATGTGATATTGTAAGCGTTACAGCCTTTGAGTATAAAGTGTGCGTTTGTGTATGTGTGTGTATATGTGTGTGTTCGTTTGTGGATGTGTGTGTGTGTGTGTGTGTGTGTGAGTGAGTGTGTGTTGGACTTCGTGGGTGTGCGTGTCCGTTGCGTATCATTACTCTGATGAGAGCATTCTCCGCGATGGAGCGAAACCGTTCATGCGATCATCTCTTATTTGGATAACGATCTCTTCCATCTTCCCACGTGAAAGGACGACTGATGCGGCACTTAGCGATGTCATCAGGAGGATAAGCGTGGAAGGGGAAAAACCGGAAATGTATTGACGTCAGAAAATGGGCGCCATCACATGTGCGCATGACGTCCCAACCAAAGCTCTGGCGCAAGGTCATCAGAACCCGGTTACATTTTTTTTTTGAAACAATGTGTGAGAGAAAGAGAGAGAGAGAGAGGGGGGGGGGGGGGAGAGGGGAAGAGATATTATGGGGTTGGAGGAAAATGGGAGAGATTGGAAGGGAACTGATTGGTTAGGAAGAGGCTATGGTCTCACCTCAAAATTCCGATAGATCAGTTTCCTATAGTGTGCAGTGAAGCAAAGGATTCCTGGCTACTCTCTTGATTTACTTCCGCATCTCGCGATCAACTTGTCAAAAACATACGATACAATAGGCACGTACGCACACACGCGCACGCACGCACATATTATACACACATACACTAATAATATTTCGGGGCCAATTGTATAAACAAATTTGCAATTAAGAGTGAATAGAATTACTTTATCTACCTGTGGCGCCAGTGAGGAAACTATCAATCAATTTGGTGTATTGATTTTTGACTTATTATCCGGGTATAAGTATAATTTATAGTTTCAGTCGAGACTCTATAATATATTCTTTAAAGGAGTCTGATAATACTTTAACTCTGTTTACATGAGAAAGATTAATCATAGTCCAGTTGATTTCTCCCTTTAAGTCTGCTAATAATAGTCATGATTTTTTTTTTTTTTAACTCCGTGCCTTTCTTCTGCACCGTTTGTTGAAATATAAGTGCTTTCGCTCGGAATAAAACAATTTGGAGGGGAAACATTGGTCCAATACCATCTGCTCACATCCTCTGTTCCATAGTTGTCCTTAACAGGTCATCGCCGTGGTGACCACTTGTTGCCCAAGCACAACCACAGCTGCCACCACAACCAGGATACCGGTGACCACTCGTCCATCCCCTCACACCCCTCCACCCCCTTACACTGCCCTTTATCGTACCTACCAACTCTACTCTCGGATAAGGGACCACACCTTCACTCTATACCCTTCATCAGTGGCGTTATGTGCCAGGTACGAAAGCAAATTTAGTTGCTTTGTTCGGATATGCGTCACAAAAACTATTGGTTAGCAAATTCTTATTATCCTTCTGCAATCTAGAGAGAGAGAGAGAGAGAGGGAGAGAGAGAGGGGGGGGGGGGGGGAGTATGAGAGAGGGAGGTATTCATCCAACGCCAACACTTAACAACTTTTGTCTAGTATCCCCGGCATCAATGTCATAGGTATCGCACAGAATACAATACAACAATGTTGATGTTTGATAGTCTTTCCCCTTACTTCCGGCTTGATTTACCATTCTCTGTGAAATGTAATGTGTATGATGAAATGAAAAGCAAATCAAAACTTACCAAAAGAGGTAAATGAAAGAGAGGAACTACATTGGCATTGCGCATATTTTACAAAGGAAGCCGGCAGCAGCAGCAACAATAACAATAACAACAACAACAACAACAACAACAACAACAACAACAACAACAACAACAACAACAACAACAACAACAGCAGCAACAACAACAAAAACAACATAAAAAGATATATCTATCATAAACAAATGAGAAACCGGATGCGGAAAAAACGCACTTCCGCTCAATTAGCTTGATAACTTTTCCACATTTTCTTTTAAAATGCAGAATCCAGAAGTTATTTCATACTTGATTCACTGCGTCGTTTATCACGAGGGATTCTCCTTGCTGCACGCTTGCATTGAATAACTTGTCAAGAAAATCCTCTGATAAGATAAAATTCCCGTGAAGTTATTATCAAAAAAATCCCAGGAAACAAAACACTATGTTCCTTGTGTCTCAGGTTAGAGTTAGTATATATGAAGTGGCAAGATGCTGCGGAGAGGCGATCTTTATACAAGTAATAAGCTTCTTTTTCTTTTTCGTAAATTTCAACACATATGGCTGTATACAGTCATGAGCACATCTGATTTATCAACTACAATGCCTTATGCATTGTTATGATTAAAGTTCATGGTCATGTGCAGTAGTGCTCAGCTACTACGCTCAATCCATCTAAGAGAGTTTCGGTGGAAAAGAGTAGTCTTAATGTCATTACTTAATCTGCACTTATTCTGTACAGTTTACTGCGTTGCTGACACTGGAGAAAAATTAAGTGGAACTGATTAGATTTATTACATCTGTAAAATAAAAAAAGAAATAAAAATACGAAAGTTACTTATTTGAAACAGAAGCATTATCTTGAATAATCTATGAGGTGTTGCAAAGATTACTTAAACACTTTGATAAATTTTGATTACTTATACACTTTGATAAATTTTGAGGCCATTGATGTTAAAAAAACCCACACACAACCACGATGGTATATACCTGTATATAATATACCAAATGAGATACCAGTAGCAATACATACAAAATTTGCAACTGAAGGAGACAACACTAAAAACACCAAAGTAATGTTTTGAGAATGTATGGGTTAACCCGTTCAGGGTTTTAGTCACAGTATCTTGTCACTATTGGCTGAGTCGAAAAACTTGCTCCGCGGTGAGTCACGATGACGTCAAAATACCTTTGAAACATTCTTTGAACGTCACCCGAGGAAAGTATCCTAGCCAGATATCATATTTCGGGGGCGCCTTGAAAGTTCCTTAACACCGCTCACACTTTCCCGATTACCAGGGAGGTGGGTGGGAAGAGATGGTCTCTTTCAAACTCATACCCAGTTGACAGAAGAGTTCTAATGAATGAACGATCCATGCGTACGTGCAATAATTTGGTATAAAGGGGGAGGGGGATCCTCCAGTGACTTCTAAAATGTCAGAGGTCTGATTTCAACCCCACGCGCTTATAGCTGCAAACGTATCTCTGTACAGCCAGATAGCCCTTTCCTTGAAAACGAGTTGACTACTCGAGCTCACTTGCTCCTTCGAGGGAATGTAAACTAACGCCGTAGAAAATGTTCGTCGTTACATTTAATTCAACAGAATTTCATGTGTAACATCACGGAACAAACAACTTTAAAGTCTCCCAGCGAATGCACTGTGAAAAACGAAAACCTTGGCACAGAGCAAAAGGGACCGGGTGATTGAATTCTTGTATTACCTTTAGATTCACTCGAAATACGGAAGCTGCATTTGAAATCAGTGAGTCCATTGAGTATACTTCGCTGCGCCATGTTTGGCTTCATTCCAGAGATGCACAATAAAAATAGTTCCCATATTTGGCTCCCTTGAGCTTGCTGGTTGTTTTGTTTTCTGCTTAAAGGTAAGGTAGTGACATCACTTTTCCATCTGATTTTTCTCAGAGATATAAAATAGTGTTAAAAATGCATGAAACTCAACAAAATAATGTAGGAAACTCAATAAATTCAATAATATTGAATACATGTATTTACTGAGTTTCATACATTACTTTGTTGAGTTAATTATTTTGTGTTCAATTTGAACGACACTCCGTTCGCTTTATGTTATTCCCTGTTTTCACATGCAGTCAACATAAACACGAAGTGTCATTTAACTTTGCAATTACACAATTAAGAAGCGAGCAAACAAACACATTAAAACAAACCGAAATGTATGGATATCTATTCATTAAGGATCTGATGCATTTTCGTGTCCCCTCACTCACTTTAGACCAGAACGATACTCCCTTTATTATCGTAACTATGCACGGTAATTTGTGAAAGTGGAAACATTAACGTGACAATAATGACGCACAAAGCGTATGACCCTCTAGATGCATCCAGTAACAAGAGAAGCTCAATCCGGTTGTCCATTTAGCGGAATGTTTCAAGGCAAGCATGCTGTAACTTTGTCCAAACGATAAGAGTATACGACGTTGTAGTTGTGATGCAACTTGCTGGAACTATAGCTCTATTCTAGTTACTCATATTAAACGTTCTGTTCATTTCCTCTCCCTCATTAAGGGTGAAAGTTTGCTAGGCCGGCTTTCTGAGTCTGGCGCATCAGGGATAATGGTGGCGATGTTTCACAGTATGCTATATAGCTGTGGTTGATGACCTAAAATCATACTTTTGCGGACCATAACATGTCGTGGGTGATATAGACTACCGCTGACAGGTTGAAAGTTTTGGACTTTTGCTATGAATCGTTTTGTCACCCCTATTTCACTAAACTGTATGGTTTCGATAACGTTCCGGTATATACCTTACCAACCACGCTATCGTAGATACAATACAATTTTACAGATATGTAATTTTTGGAAACGTGACGTACAAACTAGAAACATTCAAGAGCTCTAGTGTTGCTAGACTACAATACTATAGATTTACTGGCAAAATCAAGTATTGTTATGGTAATATCAAACATGATCGTTTACTACTTAAATCATCTGAGAATCATTCCCACATTTACAGGAAAAGACTCCAAAAGCGCAAAACACATACGGAATTTTCGACACCGATGGAACATCATGCCGTCTCACTGAGAGCTCACAAAAAGTTTACTCAACCGCAAACCAATAAAACCGAGTCACGTTACTTTTGACAAAATACCAGCAAATTTACCACAATCGAGAACCAGTGAAGATGAGGTTATAATTGTTCCAAACTACAATTGGCATTCAAAGGTTCTTCCGCAAAAAATGGTAACCTCAATCAATCATTAAACAACAACAACAAAATCACACGCAAATGGTTTGACAATCAAAGTTTGATATTAATTTAGCACAGGTCTCCATGTGTCATGAATATTTCACGGACAAAAACTCTTGTTTGTTTGTTTTTTATCATTTCAGTGACAAGATCTACTGGTATAATCATTATTACTCAGACAATTTCCATGCAGGACAATGAGAATCCTAGGTTGCCGGCTTTAAACCGAACAATTAAAACAACAGCTTTGCAGCATTTTATATATATGTGTAAAAGCTCTCAAAACCAGACTAAGTGCATTTCTGCATTCGCGCAAGAGAAATGGGCTGTGAGTGCGAGAAGGGATTAAATATGACTCTCTTTTAAACGGTTATAGTTAGTTATTATGAGGTTCGTGAATCTGAAGGTTCGCTATTTCGAAGGTTATTCCGAAAGATCTGTAGTTAGGAGATGAATGGTCTCGTTAGTCCAAACCTCACTGCATATTCGAATTATCGAATCTTTGGACTAACGAAATATCGGAGTTAAACTTCTGGTTATACGGGGTTGTGCTCTTTGGAATAACGAACCATCACCCCTTTTAAAACACACTTTACCCCTTCAAAAGACAAGTGTGTTTCACAGATTATTTACATTACCTATTATATGTTTAAATTGATTTCTGGAAAATTCTAAAGAGGAGAAACGTTTTGGGATGTAAACATTCATATGATTATCACAAAGGAGTGATTTTTTACTGCTGTACGATAAAGGAGCAGAGTTGATTATAAAGTCCCTGGTTCTATAGTCCACGGGCAGGTAACGGTTGTGCCCAATACATAACGTTGTCCTCATGGAATAGTCCGTCGAAGGAGACTAAAAACCCATTTGATTTCTGACTCAGCTACATATAGGTAGTGCCTACATTATTCGAAGTACATGTTGGCGCATCATCGAAAAGTAATATCACCAGATAAAAAAAAACAACAACCATGAAATATGAATAGCGCAAACGCAATCAGTACTATTTCCCCTTTACTGGAACATTGAGAGGATATTTGAATATGAGTATCATAAAATGGAATGCTACTCCATGATAAGTTCACTTAAGATTTTGGAGTGAAATCAATCAAACAAAACAAGATGGTGAACTTTGTCCAAGTTGGACATTAAGACGTTGCGGAATTTGAAGTTCAATAAGTTTTTGCAAAATAACAACACTGCTTGTAAACACTGACATTAGTAACGTAGTCAAGGGAATACGGTATCATCGCCTCGCGCACTCTTATTACTATGTACCAAATTTATGTTGCAGAATCATTCTGCTTTGTTAATTATTCAGGAACTATCATTGTCAATTTTGTGCAGTCATCTCTGCTGAATCATTGCAACAATCTGATGACAAAAATATTTATTTTGGCGAAGTCCACAATCAGAAGGATGTGAAATGAAGATTTTGTCGGTTCGTGAATGGAAAATGAGAGAAGTCATGAAATAGTAAATGCATGCCATTTTGTAATTACATGGGTTTTCTGGAATATTTCTTAAAAAACAACAAACAACCTCATTCTGACGATTTAATGAAATTTCACCATCCATTATTTTGCATATGTACAATGCTGTACGTATGCATGACACTGAATGACACAGGAGTGATGCATGTGCGGTGAATCGTGTCCATCTCATCTCCAAGGTCGTATCATTTGGGGGCTTGTCCGAGAATCGAACCCGCAGGTCTCTGAGCAATAAAGCCTCGTTGCCACCATACATGTAGGAGGAAACAACAATCCTCGAGCACCATGACCAGTGTGTGTCATCTCTAAAGAGTTCTCGTGACGTGTGCTTCCTCGAACGAATCGTGCATAATATTAATTTGCATAATCATAGTACCATATATTCATGACATAATGAAGATCACCATTACATTGCTTTATAATGTCCTTTGAACAGTTTCTTGCGTGTGCCTACTACGTACTACACTTTACTGTGTGCTAACCGTCTGCATGGGTGCCAAATTTATTTTCTGTCCATAGGTACATGTGAGAGATTTGAACCCTGGACCCCCATCCACCTGCACTAAAAAAAAAAAAAAAAAAAAACAGAAAAAGTAAAAACCTTCGAAATTACTAACCTTGGTGTTTCGTTTTCGGATTAACGAACGTTCGGAATAATGAACCTCACTTCATTTTCGGATTAACGAATATTTGGTATAACGTAGCATTGGAATAATGCCACGACAATATCTGGATTTAGCAAACCTTATTTCATTTTCGGAATAACGAGTGTCTATGCATAGGGAATATGTGTATTTCGGAATAACAAACATTCGGAATAATGAACATCACCCATTTACAATTTGATGACTTTGCTATTGTATGTTCAATTACATTTAAACTCCTACACCTTTATTGTGTGCTTTATTGTACTCTGCACATAAAATTCAACCTTTAATGGAATTT
The DNA here is from genome assembly GCF_964275005.1 of Diadema setosum. NCBI lineage: Eukaryota > Metazoa > Echinodermata > Echinoidea > Diadematoida > Diadematidae > Diadema > Diadema setosum. Next base: position 12,005,074 of record NC_092686.1, on the reverse strand, counting down.
TACTTTCCAGTGGTGGCTGCAGACATCTAAAGTGGATCAGCATGACGAACACCGCCTTGCAGGTCGACCAAGGGTATCCCTGGTCGACGCCACGCCGCCCACACTTCGGCAATTATCTCTGTAATTAGCCCATCGAAACGTGGATTTTCAGAACACGGCTGGAGATCTACTACTGCTCCCCAAGATACGGTATTAACGTAATTTTCGTTCTTCTTTCTTTCTAGGCCTCCCAGTGTTTGCATCGATGGGTCCTTAATCGATCGTGCATAATGGCGATCAATCTAAGAAAATGACCTTGTGAAGGAAAAAATGTCAACGAACTCTCCGTCTCTCCAGAAAATGCCCTTACGTGAGCCTGTACTTAAGGTTTGAAAAAAAAAAATCATCAAGGTTTGATTTGACAGCGTTTTGTTTTGATTATCTGATTATTTTTCAGTCGTATCTTGTGGAGGAACCTGTGTCTGTAGACCAAAGTACACCCTCTATCACTAAGCAAGTGTAAATATGTGTGTATGATGTGTGTACATGAGTGTGTATGTACATCAATGTTTCTCTTTTTTTTCTCTCTATTTCAGTATTTTCCTCATTACATTGGAACATATACAATACAACGTATTAGCTTTTGGTATATTCCCTCAAAATGATCTGATTTCTGTGTCTGTTTGGTATATAAGCTGCACCAACTGCACCAACGCACTATGCACGCACAGTACAAACGGCCGAAGTTTTCCTTTAAATGATACAATTTGACATGTCTTTATCAACATGATGACATTGATTTCTGAGTCCTCCATATATCATGTATACACTCATACATCTGTCGTGTCTGTATTTTTGGACTACTTTTGCCTCAAGCAATGGCTTTTAAACGACAGTTTCGTCTTCTGCATTTACGACAACTGAATTTCTTTAACCAACATTACTTTATATCTAATATCATTATTTAGGCCGGCTTTCGCTGTACATTTTTTTGTATTGTTTAAGATGTGATAATTTTGTGATTTACTTTTCATTATGATATAAACATAAGTAACTTCAGTCTTTCACCTGTACTGAGTGGCGGTTAATACATTAATTGCATGGTTGGGCCTTTGAGAATGTTAATGCAGTGGAAAGTTCCAGTACACAGAATGATGTGATATCCACTCAAGTTAATTCCATTTCAGTCAGTATTAAAGCTAATGATCAGTTTGAAAAACATATGGAACCACACACACACACACACACACACACACACAAACACACACGAAAGGTAAAAGGAAGAATAAGGAATATAGAACAGAACACTTATTACTCCATTTCAATTAAATTCAATCCAATTCAAATCTTGTTTCAAATATAGGGTCAATTCTTTCAAATACAATAGTTACTATAAAAGTTGATTTTGTAATAATCATATAGAAATGCCACTGAAAGACGAAAAGGGCTTGAGTGACAAGAGAACTGGCCCGAACAAGCATCGAGGGGACATGTTTACCATAGTATTCACACTAAATCTGGGAATATATTACTTCTATTACTATACATAGAATGAAGGGAGATGAATATTAGCCAATGAATATAGGACTTACTATCCTATCAGGGAACATTCTAAATTTAGGAAGGGGAACGTATTAACACCATATATGGACAGGAGCTGTTGTGAATGGCCAGTAAGCATAATCATGGGTCAGTCAGCAGAATGGAATGTAGTGGTCAAGTGTTATCCGGTATCAGAGGGAATACATTTTAAAGGGTGGAGAGAACGGTCAGTGGCGATTGCCCACTTTCCAAGTAAACCACTGATGGGTAGTATCTCAGAAATGAAGAAAGGGTGTGTGGATGGAATCCGTGGAAAAAATGTTCAATTGAATACCTAAATAAAGCAAGGCCCACGTTCATCAGAAAAAAAAAATCGAGAAAACAGAAGAAGCAGCCTAATACATCTCATTTTTCATTACGGAAATCTTACGTATACATAAATTGAATTTAAAACAGTCAGCTGAATGATTATCTATATTTGCATTACTTAGCAAAGGGTCTCCAAAGATAATCTTTATTATACGTACTAAGACTTCAAACATTTTTATCAGTTATTCCATTAATTTCTATGTCTTAAAGAACTTTGCGTTGTCCTCCGTTTGAACGTTATTTCTATTTCTACAACCTCACCCACAACGCCTTATAAATAAACATCAATTTTCACGGCTGCTATAATCTTAATCTTAACTTTCAAATTCGTTTATAATAACATGTATTAGTGAGATTTTTCACACGATATTGTCTGTCGTATCTGATTTTGTGGGATGTGTAAACGAAAAATGTTAAAGATTTTTTTCTTCTCTTCTTTCTTTTTTATTTTTTTGGCTGCTTCTCCGCACGAATAAGATCGTACGTCGATCTATATCATTATGAACACTAAGGGAAAAAGAAGGTACTATCCTGGGATTTGAACCTGCGTCAACTACTGCATATCGGGCAGCGGCACTGTACCACAGAGCCTGCATGCACTCAATCCACATAAATGTTCTATATTTTGGTATTATTTCTCTGTGAATATTAATAGCATAAGAAATATGAAGCATAATCAGATAAAAATCAACACTGTTAATGAAAATTTGAATGAAACTCTACGCGGTAATGATTAACGCCTTGTATTTCAGTATATTACGGACATCCTTTACCTTAACTGGATTAAATACTTTACAATTACTTCGTAACACTCAATTACGCAGGGATGTACATAATGTGGACATTTTGACGCAAATTGAATTTCATCATAGCCATTAAGACTGTATTTCACTCTTTGTTGTAAGCTTTCTGTTCCAGCGTAACTTCACAACAGTTTAATACTACATGGAACTACCGGAAATAGGAAGGATGTTGAGTCATGGTCATGCAATGTATAATCAATTCGGATCGTATATATTCTTTATCTTTACGTGACAGGATTAAGCCTTGAAAAAAATTCTAACCACCTCAGTCCAGTTATATTTTCCTTCTAAATGCAGTATAAGGCAATCAAAATGATATCTTTCCCATGATCATAAATAGCTTCAATTTCAAAGAGCTATATAACAGAGAAAACCATCTACAGCCAAAGAACCGAGACATAATGAATAAAGAACTCCGACAATTAATACCATCAATTCATTCGGTTACAGTTCGTTGAATAATCCGTAAACGAAATAAAGGTCGTAATTCCGCAGGTCCATTAGGACGCAACTTCTTTTCTTTCTTGGATTAACAAACCTTCGGAATAACGATGAAACTTTCTCAATTGTGCTAATTAAAGTTTACTCTATCTAATTAGATATCTTTCAACTTGTCCGGAATCCCCCTTTAATGTTCAGAATTGACCTTCTCACTTTCTCAACGGCTCTTAATGATTGGCACGTTCAAGCTTCCGTATATGGTATCGATGTCATCGAAGCCCCAGCTGCAATCAGACGATTAATGGCCTGTTACTATGGTAACCTCTAAAGTTGCTTCGGCTCCCACAGTACTCAAGACGCGTTTACCTTTTGATATCATTACAGCATCGTCGCTGTCTTGCAAGCGACTGCGATAACTTCATAAAGGAGCTCTTTATTTATGACACCTCACAGATGAGATCTCGTAACAGAATCGAGAGGACACCACTCTTACGTCACAAAGAAATTTCTCAAAGCCCAGAGTGGACTACGTACGTATGGTTACCGTAATATTACACATTCTCATACATCAGACGTTAGATGTGAACAGGTCCCAACAAAAATATCTGTGGGCCGCGTTTATACATGTGTGTTGGTTCTCGGCAGACCGAAACGGCCAATTCTTGTAATTATCTTGTTTGATTTCCGAAGTACGGCGCAATGTCCCCTGTTATTTACTGATCGTCACAAATAGCTACGAATCACAGCCCCATTATCATCATTAAAATGAAGTAATCTCTTCCATGATGGCAAGACGATGGAGGGAAGTCATGATTTATCCAGATATTTCGGCGTCTTGATTTTGTGTCCTCTAGATCAGCATTAAGGCATCAAGACTTCCCTGCCATCATAGGAGGACCACTGACGCTAAGAATTTCCAAGTCATTTCAGGAAGAGAGAGGGAGGGAGGGGATATTGGGGTAGCTTTAATACCATATATGATAGTTAGAAAAAAATTTTTATGAGCAAAAAACGATACTAAAGATCAATGCATTACTACATAAGCAGTGGCACTATACATGATCGTATGCACGCAAGGAATTTCCTTGGATGGACAGAGAGAGGCAAAAAAAAAAAAAAAAAAAAACCAACCAAAAAACAAACAAACAAGAAACCAACCAACCAACCAAACAAACAAACAAACAAATTTCTTAAATTGTCACCAATATCCTACACTGTCGCAGATTAACATCCCAGAATTCAACATTAACATTCTTCAATATTTTGGATATTAGTTGCCACGCTATTGTTATAAATTTCGTCTTATAAAGATACTCTGAAAATCTCCTTACGGAGTCCCCTGCGCGTCACCGTAGCAACCCGTAATCATCTGGCACAACCATATAGGCCTACATAGATAGTATGTCTCTTACGGACACAACCTACCTCACGTCACTTAAACAATACGTGTGATCATGTAACTGGAATTAGAAACCACTGCGGATTCAAATACATGCAGTCACATAAAAGTGCGCTGACTTGGTTGTCGAGCTCCACTGAAGACGGGAAATGAACTTTACAAAATTGATATTAGAATTAATATTAACAGTTAAGAGAGTGATATGGAGGTTTTTCTTTTTTATGTGAGTTTTTTCTTAATAATTTTCTTCCTGACAGTAGTATTTTTTTTTCTGGTATCTTCTTCGTTGGTGAGAACATGCAGACCGAACTTGATATATTTTCAGTCTTTATTTTCAAAGCCTGCCAAAGCGAACCGGCTGCTTGTTCCATAGATATTGAGATTAATTTCAACTCTTTATGAAACAGGGCCCAGAATGGTCTCAAACAAAAACTCCGAGTTGGGATGAGCGCTCCCGGAGTGAATCGTGGCAGAGCGAACATAGCCACGAAGCGCGCTACCGTGGACCATGATATCTACGGTCGTGCAGAGCGTCTAGAGCGAACGGGACTGAATGCAATCAAGCCGAAGCGAATTTTGCTACATTTGCTTTATCCACCGTTGAGATTTGACACACCGGCAAATATATAAGTTTGCAAAAGAATTATTACAATTTCTGTGTTAACTCTTATCCAATGGGTGGAAAAAAAAAATACGTGACGTAACTATACCTGCATTTTTTTTTCTTCTTCCTCGTCACCATATGTTGAATCTGACCTGACCAACAAAGCAACAACAACAACAACAAAGAAGAAATGTGCGCAATTTCTTTTCACATGTACAAGGGTAAGTTTTATTTCTGTCTGTGTGTGCGTTTGTGTGCGTACTTGTTTTATGTTCTACTTCACGAGGAATTCGTCAGATCGTTTCGTTGGATTACTACTATCCACAATTTACTACTCACGAGGGGACTGCATTCTACAAGCTTGGCTTTTTAGCAGTCCCATCCATTTCTGACTTTTTCTTTGTTACGATTCAGTTGCAATTTGTCCATGCATTTCTTCATCTAAAGTATGTTTATTGTCTCATTGTAAACAAATGATGTAAATTTTAAATCTCATTTGGATATGTAAAACAAACATTGTACTTTATCTTGTTTATATGAATTGTCATATTGTATACCTTCGTCAGAAATGAAATAAAAAAAAAATGAAATGAAATGAAGTTACGGCGCGCCGTAACTTTAGTAGATGGGAATGAAATCTCACTATTCAAGCACCAAAAGTTTCAAAATAAATTTCATATCGGCAGGACTAAAATAAAAAACAATTGGAAAGCAGATGAGATACCACGGCGTAACAATGGGCTTAAATCCCACTTTTCTTATAAATGCTCAAAAAGCTTGCACACACACACACACACAAAAAAAAAAAAAAAAAAATCAGCTCGAATGAGCGAAGCGTCATTCGGACGGCATACTAAGCTCTTGATGGATTTTGTTTTCGGCATCACGGACTTTCAGCCTCTTTATGATTCGCCAACAAAGTTGCGCTGTGTTTGTCCTTCGGGAAATCCTAATTTTGTGTCGTTACCATGACAACCTTCCTTCCTTCCTTTGGGTTGTATAGGAAACGTACATTGACCAGGGTGGTGTTTTTATTGACTCCCATGGAAACGGGTCAGATACCTCCATTACACCAGTCTCTTTCTCATATCTAGGAAGTAAAATGACCAAATGAAGAGAAATTGTAAACCGATTAATTACTCGAGACCAGAAAAAATGGGTTATCTTTCTTCAGTTTATATTGTTGTAATACCCATGTATCTTTATTTAGATAACAAATATGCATATTTCTCTAATTTCTCCTTCTCATCTGCCCCTTTACGCTAAAAAACATGGGTGTTAGATTTAACACCATGGGTGTTAAATCTAACACCGATCAAGTGTCAATAGAGGACCACACCCACAGGTGTAGAAAGTATGTTGTGATGGTGTTGAAAAGTGTTCATCTGGCACTTCGTGGTGTTAATTTGACACTGTAGTTGGTGATATTTTTGACACTGCGCTGGTGTTAATTCAACAGTGACACCGCATGATGTTGATTTGATATTGCTGGTGTCAATGTCAATGGTACAACACCCGTCCAGCTTCAATATGAGACCACACCAACTGGTGTCACTATGTTATAAATATGTTCACTCCTTTAAAAAAAAAAAATCAAGTACTTTATCGGAAAATTCTTGATCGTCTTGTTGAAGTTCAAAATCAACAAGAAGAATAGTAACTAAGAAACTATTCAAAAAACAATTCTATATTCTTAAATGACACCCGGAGGTGTTAATCTTAAACCATAAATGAGCACCGCAAATTTAAAGGGAAGATAAACCCCAAGAATAATGTGGATTGAGTGAAAGCAGCAACATTAGTAGAACACATCAGTGAAAGTTTGAAGAAAATCGGACAATCGATGCAAAAGTTATGAATTTTTAAAGTTTTGGTGTTGGAACTGCTGGATGAGGAGACTACTAGAGGTTAGACGTATGAGTGGACTACAATATCAAGAAAATATAAAGAAAATACTACAAAAATCCATTTTTCATGAAAATTACAAATTCCATCAACTTGATATTGACATATGTTAAGGGTAGCAATTATTCCCCCTGCTTTCTGAAAGCGGTTGGTCCACTGCTCTTTCATAATTCTAGAAAAGTGAATTTTTGTTGAATATCCTTTATATTTTCTTTGTATTGTTGTCCACTCATACGTCATATCCTCTAGTAGTCTCCTCATCCAGCGGTTCCAACACCAAAACTTTAAATATTCATAACTTTTGCATCGATTGTCCGATTTTTCTCAAACTTTCACTGATGTGTTCTACTAATGTTGCTGCTTTCACTCAATCCACATTGCTCTTTGGGTTTACCTTCCCTTTAACACCAGCTCGGTTTTTCATATTTAACACCGGACTTTTTGCGGTGTACCATTCCCCTCACTCTCTCTACGCTTACTGCCTGAGGTATTATTCACCTTTGTCTGTTTATCGTTGACGACGATAACTGTAGGGCTCACACCTGTAAATAAAATGGAATGTCCCAGACCCCTTCACAAATTCGTACCAAAGATACCAAATAAATGAAGAAAAAATTAATTAAAAATCAATAATGCAGTTTGGCAAAAAACTGAATAGCTGCAGATATTGAGTATGAATTCCTTTACAAACTGCATGTTGGTTGGACAATGAAAGCTTTTCTCATGCATGGGATTTGAAGGGACTATGTTTCATTTGGTGCATGTACAGAAAATAGGTGATATTTTGAGTGAAAAGAACTCGTAGTCTGGCTTTGCGGACCCTTGGACAGAGTTTGAGCCTTTGGAATTTGATGGATGAAAGGATATATCTCACTTGGCCAGGTTAGTGAAGATGAAACACCCCATTTCTCCCAGCTATTTTACAGAATTTTTTGAATTTTGAATTTTAGCACACGTCTCTATGGGGAATTATTTATCCGTGTGAGCCCTGTAACTAATACAGGTAGTACCAAGATATCCTTGACAATTTGCGATGACTCGGAAAGATTCAAGAGAGTCAATTTTCATGGCTCAAAGCCAGCCCCCTCACCCCTCACCCAATTCGCGTGATGGCGGACGTTTGTGAAAGTTATGCGAATTTGATAGTTTACTACACCGTAAATTTGTCAGTCGTCACAGCTATGTCAAACTGAATAACATAAGTCGATCTCTTGCGGGTGATACGTGATAGTTTCAACTAGCGGAATCTAAATACCATTGCCTCTGTGAAATAAAAAGAAAAACTCGTGCGGCCAGGAGCGTGAACATTTTTTCTTTTGTATTCTATTATGGGTCGAATATCATGTGGGGAAAGTATGCCAATGGAATGCGGAAACTGCAATGGGCAGAAGACACAAATGTCTACCCGCTTCATAGAAGTTGAATTTGTTTGAAACTTGGAGCAAATTTCCACTCTTCGTTCATATACCTAAATGCAACTATAGACTAAAAACTTTTGCGCTGCTGAATTTTACACATCTTTTGACGATGAAATGATGTTTGGTTACAGTTACATTATGCAAATGCAGCATTTCATTTCATTTCATTTCATTTCATTTCATTTCATTTCATTTCATTTCATTTATTTTTTCCCATCTCCAACAGAATTTGTAAATACATTTTTCCTTCCACATAAAATATAGATACATATATATGTCAATATTACAAAATATGATGAATGGAACTTATGGATATAAAAGATGATAAGGTGAAAAAGAAAAAGCACAAAAAACATTCTGAAGTTGAGAAAATGCAGGAGATGGGGAGGAATGCTGAAGAAGCAAAGCTTGTAGGGTGCATTCGCCCCAAACATATAGTAACATCTTATATCATTGCGCTCATCGCATCGAAAGTCTTCCGCTGGCTACACTGTGTGTAAGTATAGATGTGTCTGTGTGTCCTCCGTTATTATGCATTAAAGGGATGGTATAGTATTGGTTAAGGTGAGGATTTAGCTTGAATCTTTTTTTTTTGCGAGATATTTAGAAAACACTTTACGAAATGTTAAAGATCATACAGTTCTAAGAGAAATTCAAACTTTACTTGTTGATGAAAATTTGTTTTGGATATCTCAGCAATTTCAAAACGTATTTTCATCCAGGTAAATAAAATACCGAGTTCCTCTTAGAATTATAATCGATGCTCTTTCATAATAGAGAAGTTTCTCATCATCTCGAAAAGCAATCATCGAAAGTAGTTGGAAAGATGCAAACCCATCTCAACCGAAACTGTACCATCCCTTTTAGAAGGAACTGATTACATAATGTTGAAAAATTACTAGCCATTCCGTCGCTAATCTTATTTCAGGGGTAAAACGAGCTTTCGGCAAGTCTTGATCATCAATAATAGCCATAACCACCGTGCAGAGTTTAGTCTAGGTACTCTCTGAAATCTCAGCTGTAATTCAGGAAGACTTCTGAACCAATGCATTGTCAAGGTTTACAAACTTTGCACTCCACTTGGCAAAATATTTGATTGGTCATAATCATTAAAAATTGCCCAGTATAGAGTATGCAATTTTAGTAGCTGCGCAATAGACGATGTAAATGGCAATTATAATATTAATAATGATAATAATTACAATGATAATGGACACTTGCCACTTAAATTGCGCAGATTGTATACTCTATCGTGTAATATTGATGATGATTATGCCCTATTAAATTTGAAAAGCTTATCAACTCCATAATATAGTTTTAAAAAAACCAATAAACACCTGCATGTCGCATCAAACGTCGAGTTGTAAAGGAAGCAATCACATATACCCACGCACAGACACTCACAGATAGAAAGAGGGAGAGAGAGAGAGAGAGAGATAGTGACGCACTATTCTGCTCATTATTTCCTTTGTTTTGTTTTGTTATATAAGTTGCTTTCCTTCCCGACCCAGGCCGTTGATTACTTTACAAAAACGGAAGTTTCGGTTTACCATACTGGCAAGGACACAATACAAAGTAGTACGCACTGCAGCACTCGCGCGTAACCTATATAAATCTACGACACCTTCCGTCTTACACGCCAAACAGTCCGTGGACAGCTCAGCGAACGGAACACACCCGTAGGTAGACATATTACATTGCGTTAATACCATCATAGTTACGCCTGCTTGCTGCACTTCCACCAGATAGAATCCTTTGTATCTTTGGGTTGTTATTCCCCCCGTCTCTCTCGCTTTCATATTGGTGTTCGACGGCACAGGGAGGATTTTATATATTCTCTGGTATCTGATAAAGCATTTGGACGAATAATGGATATTTCACGAACAAGAATTTGGAGCAGTTGTCTACTACTGGGGGTTCTCCTGCACATATGCTGTAAGTATCTTTTCATCACAGCGCTTTCATATTGTTGGCTGTTTTGGAATACAATTAGCGTTTCCCCGAAAGTAGAAAATCATTTGAATGAGTTTATTAAGAGACCATACGACCATGGAAGGAGAGTACAAGCTTTCAGTACGCGCTGAGTTTTTAACAAGAGTTTTAGTCAAGTGTATAAGCGAAATTTTTGCTGCATTCTACGATATGATGTTTTTCTCTTCAGCTGCCCAAGGATCGTTTTTCAAAAAACATGTAGAATCTAATTTTCTGCAATTGTTCTCATGATATACCGTGATAACGTGACACGGTGGCAGCGTGATTCAAAATAAAGACCCAACATAAAAGTAACAATAAACAGTTAGGCGTGCTATAATGTTTCTAGATAAATAAGGCCTCATTGATTGTCAAAATTGCTTTATACAGTTGCATAATGATTACAAAGTAATTATATTATGTGTTATGTGTGTAAATACAAATATGTACGGGAGTATGTGTTTTAGATACATATTTCATACAAATATACGAAGATGTGTGTATGCCTCTGGTGCAAAACTAAAGGCGAACAAAAACCCTTTAATTGACTATACGTAATCTTCTTTCATAACCAAGAGCACGGTAAAGATGCGCTGGTTTAGATTTGACACTGGTCTTGAGTTCATGACAAAGGACAAAGCGATCATTGTTTGTTGAGTTGTTGGATGTCAGTAAAGCATTCAGCTTTAAGAAGGCTGCTTCCATTCGTGACATCACATGACTAGAAATGTGTAGCGTGTATAAAAAAAACCCGAACATTATCATGATTATTCCATATTCCACATTTTGGTGACATCTCATTTGACTTCGAAAAAAATACGTTGAACACAGCAGTCAATTTGAGACAAAATTATAGAAATATATTAGGAAATATAAATGATGTGTAAGAGGAACTTACCAAAAAGCAAAGCTTGCACGATGTAGGCTCCAAAGTTATAATATAAGCGTTTAGTAGTCCTATCTACTGAGTATCTATGTTTCTATGTTTCATTTTCCTGACTTTTCTCTGAAGAAATGGGCATGACAGGAAAAGGTTGTTTCCCTATACAATGTTTTCTACCAGCTGGAGTCACTAACGGAATATAGGACTCCCGATATTCGATAATGTGCATTTTTTTAGATTTTTTTTTTTTTAACGAGTAACGTGACAAGTGATGGATGATCTCACGGCGGTCATGTCAACTTGACGTCGCTTAACCCAATGTTAATGTCGACTATGCCATGTCAGATTACTAACATTCAGATGGTCACAAGTTTTTCAACAGTTTCCTATTAATTGCTCTTATCCAAAAAATCCCTGCCCATTAAAAATGTTGGGGGGGGGGGGGCCGCAGCTCATTTTGCCCCCTAATAATTCGTGGGGTGTGGAAATTTTTCTTGGTTTTTATTGATTGCAAATTTTACAAATATTTAACCAAAAATATGCACTAGATCGCTCAATTTCAATTGTTTGTTCATTTGTTTGTTTGTTTTTATTGTTCCATATTCCGCGTTTCAACAGTTAAACCATAAACATAACCAAAAAAAAAAAAATATGCATGGGTGAATTGTCAAATACAGCATTCAAGACAATTAAACATGTGAAATACGAGGAATAAGATATACATGAAAGCATTGCTTGTAGGGTGTAGATTGCCAGATGTTGATATGAGATAAATTCTTACTTGATATTTACAATTGAAAGGAATGACAATTTATGAATAAGGGAAATATAGACGTCGAAGAATATAAAAAGAACAAGAGAAGACACACACACACACACACACACACACACACAAAACACAATGTCCGCGGCACAAAACTTCTAGAGAGTTGCGTGATCAGCTGCTGCTGTTCACTCCACACAAAAAAAAAAACAACAACACTTATCGTGATAGAGGCGACCTAGAATAAAACCAAAACAAACACCTTGCACCTTATTTATTCATATGTTGTTGTTGTTTATTTTTTTTCCTGCTGAACTAGATGTTCCTGGTAATGCCACGCCGGTATCATACAGCGCTTGCTCCGAGGAACCGTGTCCAGGTACGTCGAATTACGACAGGGCGTGGTCAAAGGAGTGGAGGGGTGTGAGCACATCAAAGGGAGAGGGCGGAGCTTGGGCAGGAGCTATCCTATAGGGCTCACACCCATAAATATTTCCCCATAGGGATGTGTGTTAAAAATCAAATTTCAAAAAATTCTGTAAAACAGCTGGGAGAAATGAGGTGTTTCAGCTTCACTAACCTGGATAAGTTAGATATACCCTTTCACCCATCAAATTCTCAGGGTGGATAATTCAGTTCAAATTCTGTCCAGGGGTCCGCAAAGCCAGACTACGAGTTCTTATCACTCAAAAAATCACCCATTTTCCGTACACGTACCCAATGAAATATAGTCCCCTCAAATTCCACCAGAAAAGCTTTCATCTTCCAACCAAAATGTAATTTGTAGAGGAATTCATACTCAATATCTACAGCTATTCAGTTTTTTGCCAAACTACATCATTGATTTTTAATCAATTTTTTTCTTCATTTATTTTGGTATCTTTGGTACGAATTTGTGAAGGGGCCTGGGGCATTCCCTTGTATTTACGGGTGTGAGCCCTATATGAGTAGAGTAAAGGGTATAGCGCGTTGGTGGGCGGGATTAACGAGGAAGTGAAATGCAGGTGTCTCTCCATTGAATCGAACAATTGTTACGTCATTTGTATAATTTGTGTAATTCTTTTTTTTTTTTAAGGGATGGTAAAGTATTGGTTGAGGTGAGGAATCACTTTTTAACTTTTTGCGAGATACCTAGAAACCACTTCATGAATGTTGAAAAGAATTCAAAGTTTATTTGATGAAAATTGGTTTTGAAGTGCCTGAGATATCCAAAAACAAAAGTAATATAAAGCGATTGCTTTATGATTGCTTTGTTTTGGATGTCTCAGCAAATTTCAAAACTAATTCTTATCAAATAAACTTTGAATTCCTCTTAGAATTATATGCTCTTTCATATTTCATAAGAGGTATCTCATTATCTAAAAAAAAAAACCAACAAAATCATCAAAAAACGTCAGAAACCTCAAGTCCCATCTCAACTAAAACTGTACCATCCCTGTAAACACCTTCTAGCTCTGTAGTCAAGAATGCTACATCACAGAGAAAGAGATATGATTTTGACAGATGCCACAGTAATAACTGACGTACATCTGAGTGTATTTTGTTTCTGTTATGGACATTGTAACGACAAGTTGATGGAAACTGCGTAATTAAACAAGGCCCCAAATTAACATGTGAGCAATATCATTGTTCTTTGAAGCATGACATAGAAATATAATACACGTAGGGCATGAATTTACAATAAAGGAATCATTTGAAGGGGAAAGCACGAATGTATGAATGAATGAATGAATATAAAAGAACAGAGATTTATCAATTAACAGTTTGACCATTTTATATTTGCCTATATTTTAGGTAAGCTTAGTAGTGCTTTGCTCATAATGTACAACGTCTTGAATGGCTGTATGATCTATTCATTGCGAGTGTCAAGACAAAGGAATGGGTGAAGGGGAAATATTGTCAACGGCATGGATGGCTCTGAAGACAGTCATAAGACAAATGAAATGAAATTATTATGATAAATTAATGATTTATTCATTCAGATACTGAGAAAGTTATGCTTGCAACCAAAATTTACCGAAAATATTGATGATGAGTTTTAAGAAGTTGGGTAAAAAGTAGCAGAGATTGTGCGCTGAGGTTTGGTAATCTATACTAAAGAGATTGTACACTTGCGCTACAAGTTTAGCATCACACTTACAGTTGAGTGGGAATTGAACGATTTGCTTTAAAGGACCTTCCCGAAACCGAGCACAATTTGCATGTTCCTCGACAACGTCTTTTGTTAGTCACATTAGTAACACAGAAACGTGGAAGTTATGCTCGGTGTATGCAATATCTTTTGTTTAACATACAGTGGACTCCCGTTATAACGAAGTCCTCAGGACCGGCAGTTTTCTTTCGTTATATCGAAATTTCGTTATAACCGAACAAATAACGAACAATAAAAATACACAAAGTGGATAATAATGCAGCCTGAATTTTTACTTCGTTGTAACCGAAATTTCGTTATAACCGTGTTTGTTATAACATGAGTGTATGGTAGTACTTTCGCAATGCTTGACAGATGAGGTCACGAGTAGAATATTGGATTTCGAAGGGTTTTTTGCGGGCGTATCCAAGTAATATGAAGAAGAATAGTTTCAAAATGTTATAGAATATAATTATGGAATATATCTGGATATTCGTTTGGCCACATAAGTGATGTTCGGTGTTCATCTTGAATCAAAACAAATCACCATGCATTTGCATTATAGCCCTTTAACCATGAAAGTTTCATGTTCCTTTCTCCTTGTGTTCAATGTAGTTGATGGGAAATGGGGAGAGTGGAGTGAAGTTTACTGCGGCGATCCTCAATGCCAGTCGACTTCCCAGCTCGTAATGTATACCCGAGAGTGCGACAACCCAGCTCCCGCTAACGGCGGTGCCGACTGTACAGGCCCAGCGCTTCACACGGTCTGGGCGGGCGAGTGCGACGCTTGTAAACAAGCGGGTGAGTATAGGACGCCACTCATCATGACGCGCACATGCGACTCCATTTTGATTCAACAAAATAATATTCCGAGCAGATTTCAAAGTGAACTTAAGAGCGATGTTCAAGTTGGCTTTGAAAGATAGAGCCAAATCAGACTAAAAGAACGGTATTGGTAGTCAGACTAAAAGAACGGTATTGGTAGTCACACTAAAATCCTCCTGTGTCCGATTTGGTATAGTCACACTAAAATAGGACATAATGAGGATCTCGCTGCTGTGGAATACCGGACGAAATCATTATTGTCACTTATTTTTAATGTAATGCATTCTATCACACATCACACTAATATCTGAGGAATTCTTCACTTCCCAATATTCCTTGACCTTTTTAGCTTTCAATTAAACTGTCAAATTTTGTACGTTTCAGTGTAGACGGCTTTAAAGTGAAGTTTTATTTCCCTTCCACCAGGGAATCCGAATAAGACAGGCCACAAAATTAATAGTATCTGCAAGGAGGACGTTGAATCGACATCTTGTCGCATTGCGTAGTTGACCTATGGCCAAGTATAGTAAATTCAAACATTCGAATAGTTTTTTAGCTCTCTCGTCGGTACCGAATTATGAATTTTGCTTGTCGCACTTAAATGTGTGAATTAGTCTCATGAATGTTTAATCACACAGTTTTCGTAACCATTTTGCACAAGTGCTGCGGGGAAGACAGAATTCGGGCCAATATTCCTATTTTCACCTTCTTCCTGAAAAACTTGATAGGTATTATCACTCTAAAAGGTTACAATATGATATTGAATGCAAGGACCCCCAGAAACCCCGTTTAGAGTAGAGAGAAAGAAAAAATGGTTTCAAACCAGAAATGCTATGAGTAAATGCATTATTGAATGTACTTTCAAGGTTATTTATGATAGGTCTGGGGGTCGGGCCAACTTGGGAGTCACATTTTACATTTTGATCTCAAAACAAAACAAAACAAAAACTGCAAAGTTAAAATTTCTTAGTATAGAATGTACGTGGCAGGTATTTGTACCAGTGTGATAAAATATACAAATGGACACCATGCCCCATGGAGGCTTCCAAAGCTGCCCCTGTCCCCATAGTTTGCTTTGTTCTAATGTACTGTCTAATAGGCTGCATGGTGAATGCATGAAAGGTGAACTTCCAATACTCGGCTGAGCGCGAGACCTCCGGGTCTCTCGTTTTTAATCAGATCCTCGTAATTTGACGTAGAACGTGACTTCTATCTTCCACAGCTTCAACTACCCTTATAACGGGAGTCACGGAAGAAATAGAAATGACGACAGTGCTAGATCAAACAACTACAGATGCTTCAGAGGAGAATGAAGAGTACTAAATCCGCCCAGCGACTTGGAAAAACCGGAAAAAAAAAAACACGCTGAAAGGACTGAAGATCTACAGCCGTTCATATTCTATAATCGACCTACATGAAAGAAAATGCGTGATATCAGTCTATATCAATATATAATTTCAAATCAATCCACATCAAAATGAAGAAAAACAAAGTATTCTACGTAAAATGAAGCCATCCGATATCGATGAATACTGGAGACAATATACAATAGAAACGATATCAAACGCGAGTACAATATAGGCCACCCCGGAATCTGGACTAGACATTCCCTTGTTGCACAGCGAAGAGGTTTCTACCAATAAAGGATAGGGAAGGTACGACAGTAGTGAGCCTAGGTGTACATGATACGTATTTGCACCTGTTGCCTCATGATATATTTTATGCACTACCATTTTCCATGCACTTAGTTTCTGTGTCAGACAATTATGCGTTTCATCGAAAATTGACTTGGGCAGACTGAAGAAAAAAAAAACACAACATGTACATAACTACAGATGATGAGGGAGTTTTTTTTTTCTTTTTTTTTTTCGATGTGGCAATGTAGCACATTTCATTTTATCAAACACAAATACTTGCCTTGAGTGAGATCACATTTGTACGTTTGAATTGGATATGTACCAAATGAAGCAAAGAACGATATTTGATCAAAAGTTTTTAAAAAAAGTTTAAAAAAGTGGAAAGAAAAATGTAAGAAACTTATTACGTCATATTCAAGACGTGCAATGAAAGTGCAATTTTACCCAACCTCAAGTTGACGCATAGAATGAGATCAGATAAAATAAAAAAAAAAATCTAAAGAAAATTTGTGGCATTTTGAAGTTTCGCGAAACAGTGGACAACCAGATCATGCAAATTACATGTATCTTGGGTGAGATGTCTTAAACCTCCAATACATTCCCTTAACTGGTTAAAATAACGTCAACGCATTTTATATCCTACCCAAACTTTATTTTTGAAACGTGTATCACAATGTGTGTTTGATTTTGAATTGCTTATGGAAGTTAACCCCAACCTGGAATTGTACTTTGGGCGTAGATAATGTACTCCCTTAAATGATTCTTCATTCGAAATGATGTAGACGCAGGAGAGACCAGACCCCTCTATGTAAACAAACCTTCAGGTGGGAAGGTTGTTCCACCTCATGAGTGAAAAGTCAAACTGATTGATGGATTTATAGAATCGCATGAGAGAAACTTTATTAAGAAATAACTCACAGCTGATGAATATCTTCACTTTCTTGCTCTGCAGAAATAGCCGCAAACCTGGCATGGAACTGAGTTTGACAAACTTATAACGCAATGGTAAATGTTACTTTGTTACCCTTTAACACATATTTATCACGTACATCGATTATGAACATAATATTATCATTGAGTATTTTAAAGCAACATAAAGCCACCTCGAAAGTAGTAGGCCTAAGGGAATACAGGCTCCACAATCACCGAAATGAATTTCAGCTTTGCAAAAACAAAAACGAATTTGGAGTCTTGCACTGTATGACTTGCCAAAAGGTTTGCTGAATTTCAAATGAAGACAAGCTTTCTGGAAATCAAAAAGTCAAGATTATCTCTTAAGATTACACTGTTCTTCCTCGTGTCATTTTAAGTACTGATATTCTTCGCCTTCAACTGAAATAAGATTTTCCTTGTCACCAGCTTCCAACAATTATCAACTACTGAAATAATCACGACAATGTGCAGTGCTCACGTGCTAGGTACAATGTACATAATAAACAAGAGATAACAAAGACATGGAGGGACATGTATTCATGTCATTACTCTAAAGCAGTATGTATTCATGTATATTACAAACACACGTATATTGTAGTTGTTACTTCTACCACGTATAGTAGAAGGGCGATGGATTACTATTTCGCTGCTTCATCGTTGCAACAAAGTACCTTGTAGCTGTATCCTGGGTTTGTGTTACGATCAATCTATTGTATGTTTAGTGTACATATTGTATATATACTGTACAATGTATATAGACTGAATTCAGTTTGTCTGTTGTTACCCGGCTAAAACATTGAGTTTTCACTGGACTCTGGAGTTTTGTCGGCTTGGGACGCCATCGGTTAATCCAAGTTGAGCTTGTCGAGAGATTTAGGAATCAATAAAATCGAATAAAAAAAAAGGTACAACCTGATCAATTTTCAATGATTTTTACTTTGGAGTTAAGATTCCCATGATGAAGGATTCAAAGAAAACTGATAAAGGTAATAAAAAAAAAAACCGCAGACACCATTCGCAGAAATATCTGGGATCTTGGATTCTTTCTTGCCTTCTTTTCTTTATATTACCGTCGCCTGTTGCAGGCTGTTATTTGGATAATACTAAAAAAAAATGTCTGCCTTAAGAGCAACAAAACAACAAACAAACAAACAAACAAAAACCACTCAAATGATAATCACAATGGTGATGTTAATGTGCAAAGCATTAGATAAATGATAGAGCCATTCATTGTGAATAGTGCATCCATTGATTTCAATTCAATTCAATTTTCAATTCAATAGTTGATTTGCAATGACAATAACATTTCTCATATTTTACGTGTCGTTGCAGGTCAGTGAGTTCCTTGAAAGACTGCCACAGCGGGGGAAAATTATCTCGAGAAAGTTTGAGAATCTCACTGATGCCCCCCTCAAAACATGGACAACAAAACAGAACCAAAATCACAACTATACGGGAGTGGAGTTAGACCGGGATCAAAGAGATGTTTCTGCGAATGGACTCTTAGCGGTGGGCCATCTCACCTTTCTGATGTTCCTCAGACGTGTCAGTTATTGATTATTTTAATATCGATGCAATAATCTGCATTTTAATGGTCACGTGGTGATAGTGTACTAGTTTAGTGTGAGCTTTCGAAAGTGCACCTTCGTTTCTTCTCATTGAAAAAGAAATTGTTTTCTGTGACGACAGTACTATAAAACATAACACCATAAACATCAGAGCAAAACAAAAAGTGATAATTCCTTTGCCACTCAAAGTTTTATGATGATCACGGAAGCGAGGGTAAAGTGTAAATATTGTATCGCATATAGGATGTGGCTTTGAGTGAAGGTTATACATAGATATACGAACAATGGCAAATTGGGTGGAAGGCCATCCAGTCTGAGAAGTAGCCAGAGTGTTGTACATTTTGTAAGTATAATCGAAGTTGTAGTGGGTATTGTATTTATCGAGATGTGTGACTTTATAGGAATAACATGCCACTTCGCACCATACCCACTGACCATCGTTTAACATTGTTTTTAGCTGAAAACCTTCGCTGCAAGGTCTTCCATGCTATCCCTGCTGGAAAGAACACGGTGTACCACAGTGTGAACAGTATGGAATCTCTTCACATTGTTAAATTCGAGCGTTTTAACATTGTGAACACAGTGTGAATCATCAATTCATAGTGTGAAACAGAACAACACTATGTGAACACTGTGAAAACCACACCACAGTGTGAAATCATCTCCACACTGTTAAATTTGAGCGTTGTCACAAAGCCGACTATGCAAACACACTGTGAACACACTGTGCTACACTGTGTTCTTTCGAGCAGGAATCAGTATCTCTGATACATGTATTGCGAAAAAAGAAAGTGAAGCTATGAAAACAATGTGGTCGAAACTACAGTTAAATTGTTTGAAAAGTGATCTTTTGTGAGCGACCAACTCTGCCACAAACGATTTTCCCTCCAGGGACGGTGGTGTTAGAATGAAAGTAATTTTGGAAACGGTTTACCAGCATGGGGTTTTTATTCATTGCTGTGGTGGTGTGACATCAGTTCTGTTTTTGTATGCTTCAGGGTTTCCTTTCTTCCATTTGAACATCATTATACAGCTTAGCCAGAAAAGTTCATATTTTGTTTGCTTATTTCTTGGATGTTGTTGTTGTTGTTGTTTTATAAACTTACCCATGACAATGCTAAGATGTGTCTTTAACACTGCCAACATATACGTGTCATGCTTCGTTACGTCAGGGCTGGCATGAAACAATCTGAAGTAAGGTAGTACAATATGTAGTCCTTGTTTTCACGTCATATATGCTTTCCTGGGAATATGAATCAAATGGGGGGAAAACTTATTTTGAATTGGCAACGTATCAAGTTAAAGTAACTCGAGGTGCTTAATAGCGTTTGATCAATGATTGTACATGACCTTGTATGAAAGTTGAACGATTGCTGTAACCGCTGAATTCCCACTCAGAAACTGAAGAAAAAAAATTGATGCACTTTCATATTTCCCTATGTATTACTTTTCAGTTTCAGTATCAGTTTGTCTTATTTTCCTGTTTAAGTTCAATTGAAATCCTCATGACAAATCAACGACGTTCTCAGTAAAGTATAAACAAGAGTAGAAAAAAGAGTACTTGAAGAACATGATTATAATTATGTTTAATAACATTAATTTATCTTTAAATTAAATTAAACACGTGTAAAAGTGCAGGTGGAGGAAACCGTCTTAGTTGGCTGGGATAAGGCCTCTGGGCGACATATTATCACTCTCAAGCCAAAGAAAATAAACAATGATGTTATCAATATGAGTTATTTTACTGTCACCTGCAACTCGATTATTTCCATTTATCATTTATTCCACCCTTTTTTTTTGTATTCATTATTCGTGATTAAAGCAAAATAACGATGGTGGGTTTTTTTAGGTACTAGCTGAAAGATCGTTGTCAACGTAATCGCTTAAAATCAGGAAATGAGTTGGATTATGAAATGTGATGCTGGAACTTGTGTACATAATATCTAACAATCTAAGTTGTAATCATTATGGATTAAAGGAGTATTTGCTGTAAATGCCACTATCACAGTACATCAAGTGTCTTTCTGTTCTCTAACTGTATGTGTGTATACATGTATGTATGTATGTATGTATGTATGTATATAATATATACATATATACATATGTATATATATATATATATATATATATATATATATATATATATACTTATTTATTTATTTATATCATATATGCATTCTCGAAAACTAATAAAAAAAAAACAGTTATTGAATAATATTCTGATTATTTCTTTCCAACTGTCTGTATGGGCCATTTCACAGGTTGGTGACACGAGCTTAGAAATTAAAATGGAATGTATTTTCTCAATTGTTAAGTATTTTTTGTCCTTCAAATATCACAAAATGCTAAAACTTCAACACAAATTTATCAATATTCAGTGAAGTTTGTATATCTACCATAAGCAACGTGAGTAAACAATTATTTTCAACCTCACTACAAATGGTACCGTGGTATGTCTCATTGATTTATAGATACAAAGTATGTCTCGCCAACATTCTTCTTCATGAAAACACTTTTCTTCAAGTGATGTTTACTTTTTATTTAGTGCATGCCAAAATCATTATGTAACGTGATTATATTGGCTATGTACCAACACATTTTAAAGATTTGCATGGAGAATTTAAAAAAAGTTTTATGTCACATTAACAAAAGTTAGAATGCATACTTTTTGATGCCAAAAAAGTTGTTTGGTATATATCTGTAAGAGCATCACACCTCTAAGAATGAGTTAATGTCTCTCCAAGTGTAACGTATAAGAGCAACGTAACCCCTTCAATATCCAATCAGGGAGGGGAAACCACCTCCCTGATCCAATCATCTATCCACCCTCCGTCCGCGTGGCTAACGTCTACTAGTATGTTATCTATTTTGTCCCCAGTGTATTGAGTACTCGGAAGAATTTTGTGATATTCAAGTGGAGCATATATAGCGCCAACATGAATATATCTGTAAGTTTGGATAACTTTAAAATCAAAGAAACTTGAGCGATATTATGCCACTTCAGCAACTCATATAACGACATAACCATGCCGCTCGAAAATGATAACACAATCGATAAAACAACATAAAACAACACCGACACAGCAGAATCACTACATAAACAGAGCACAGAGAAATTGATTTCCTTGATTAAATTGAATCCAGGAGAGAGAATAATGTGGATCTAAACCTTTCCAAATCTGATGACCCCCCCCCCCCCTCCCAAGCAATGACACTATATAGGGCGGAACCAGATGCCGACGGGTTAAGTATTAGTCTAGCAACACCGCTAGTCGTAATGTGATGTAAGAACATTCAGTTGCACTACCTTTAAATTTCTCCGAGTTTGCTCACAAATCTTTGCTTTACTTTGATGCTTTTGAAGTCAGAAAACAAGCTTATATTCTGGAGTATCATTTCGTGAGAAAAGACAGTGTGTGGGAAGCCTTCTATCGATTGAAGGCCGTGTTATCATCATCACCAGACACCCTCTACAATAGAGGTCAATTCCTGCGCAGCTGGCACAGTCCACTGGTCGGCGTCTTGTCGAATGTATACTTGTCATATATTTAGCTCTAGTCTTCCCTTCACTCGGACACATCTAGTTTGGTTTTCTGGCTCGGTTTTTCGAGACAGGAATCGCAATATCCGTCGTCTCTTCCAGAGACGAGTCAGAGAGTCCATTTTGCTTTCATCTGGTTATTACGTCACAGTGTACGTGAAAAAGCGTGATGGAAAAAATATCTATTATGATGCGTGCTGTGGTTGCGTCGATGGGTTTTCGAATATAATTTTCTGAGATGTAAAGGTCAAACAAAAGCTGATAAAAGTCAATAATCCTTGTGGGTATTGGTGGAAACACATACATGGCAGCTGCATGCTTAGCCCTTGCCAAAGGCTCCAGGCGTGCTTGTGTGCGGAAGTGTGATGGGTGGCGCCAAAATCACAAAAATACATGATTATGTCAGACAGAAACTAAAGAATAAGCCTACACTTATGGATTAATACATCAATATACTATTAGACTCTTGCATCGTGAGCCAAAGTGACACGACACGAGTGAGGAAGGTGGGCGAGAGACCTCGATCCACAGATAAGAGAACATTTACACTCACACACCCACATCTAACACATATACAAACACACCGACAGACGCGCGCGCACGCGCACACACACATACACACACACACACACACACACACACACACACACACACACACACACGCACGAAACAAAAGCAAGACCAGTAGCGTCGGGAGAAATGTCAAGAAATGTCAAGAAACTTTCTAATCTTGTTTTCATGAAATATTGTAGAACCTTGCTACGACGCAGTGTGTATGTATGTATGTATGTGTGTGTTGTTGTTGTTATTGTTCTAAAGACGCACCAAAACGAAAGGAAAAGAAAACTCGGACGGTATGCAAGATTGGATGTCTCAAAGGAAATGAAGACAAAACGAACGAACAAACAAATAAACTAACAGATCACCAGATTCGCTTGATTGGACGAATAGGAGCAAGCTGATAATCCATCCCGTACATCCAAATACGATAGGCCTCTGTATGCCAAACTTCTTGAACATCTATAACAGTTATTGATAGATTTATTCCTTGCCTTTAAGGACTAACGATCTTCCACAGTCGTGAAAAAAAAAGAAGAAAAGATCACCTTGAGTCTGAGGTTTTGCTAATCTGAATTTTCTTTGCACAAAATCTTGAGTTCAGATATTTTGGAGTCAAGGACATGTTTACTGTGGAGCGCACATTTAAGTTTGCGATGGGAGAGCAGGAGCAAACAACGTTAATGGGTTCCCATGTTATTGTATCACGGAAATACGACATGACAATATTCCACTCACCATCTCATTGGCCGTTTATTTTTTTTTTCATCCTCGTGAAGAAATGCTTGTGTGTGTGTGTGTGTGTGTGTGTGTGTGTGTGTGTGTGTGTGTGTGTGTGTGTGTGTGTGTATGTGTTTCGTAAAACGCGACCCCTTCGAGACACAACAATATCACATTGCAACTCCGTCTGGGGCGTTTCAGTTTCAAGTTAAACGACACCATGTGCCAAAGTTCACTAGAGTTGAGTGCGAGCACACATCTGGACTGTGGAAGTTTCATGGGGTGCTGTTCATTAAAATCAGAACATGAAATCCCTTAGGTTCGTTATTCCGAAACACACAAATTCCGTATACCTAGATAGATAGTTCGAGAATTTGTGACATTCTTCCGAAGTTCGTTAGTCCGAAGATGAAATAATTAATGTTCCGAAAGTTGGTCATCGTGGTTCAGAACATAGAAAAAAAAAAGATGCGAATTTCGAACTTTATTTCGCTTTCCGATAAACGAACATACTGAATACAAACTTTAGGGTTTTTTTCTCTTTCATTTTCGGATTATAACGTCCGAAACGTTATTTCATTTTAGGAAATTACGAACATTCGAAATAACGAACCGCCCTGAGTAATAATTAACCTTCGGAATAGCGAGATGTAATCGTTTCAGCAAGATTGGGCATAAGAGGACATAACTTAGACATGTTTTTCAGAAGGAGTGGTATTGATCAATGTAAATAAGATGAAACGATGAGGTTCCGATGTCCTCAACGGTCACCCATTAACCTGCATGGTTTATTACAATCTTCACTGAACTTCTTCTCTGTTTTGTTAGAATTTTACGAAGAACATAATTATTTAGAATATGCATTGTAAATAGATGCAGCGTCAAATTATCGCAGAGTTGTTTAACTTATAATCAAATCAAATTAAATCAAATTATTGACCATAACCTTTGTTTAAATCAAAAAGCACTCTGCGAAGGGGAATGATGTAACCTTTCACTGAAAATAAGCATAATAATGATAATAATAGTAATAGTAATAATAGTAATGATAATGATAATGATAATAATAATAATAATAACAATAATAATAATAATAAGAATGATAATAATAATGATAATAGCAATAATAAAAATAGTAATAATAATGATAACAATAATAGTAATAATAATGATAACAATAATAATAATAATAGTAATAATAATGATTCCATGTTTTTCCTAATAAGCAAAACATGAAATTCATGGTTATTATGAAACCTCTACCGCTCTAAACGGCGCATTCTTCTAAACACATACTTTATTGATAGGCCCTTGAAGCAGGCTGCCGCATGCAACGCCATTCGAGAGCGAAGAGCTTCATATAGATTTGGTTGTGACCTAACTTCAGGTTTCGAATATTTTTGGTGAGATAATGAGTAACCTCTTATGAAATACGAAAGAGCATGTAATTCTAAGAGGGATTCAATGTTTATTTGATGAAAATTGCTTCTGAAGCTGCTGAGATATGGAAAACAGAGCAATTCTTGTTTTACTTTGATTTGGATGTCTCAGTCATTGCAAAACCGATTTTCATCTGATAAAGTTTGAATTCCTCTTAGAATGGTAGGCTCTGTATGATTCCAAAGGTAGTTTCTTGGCATCTCGCAAAAAGTTGAAAGCTCAATCATCTTCTCCACCAACACTATACTATCCCTTTAAGAACCATCGAACGCTCTCGCTATTTGTGTCTTGGTTCTCGCTCGTGGCTTGACTACATGATTGTAGTCTCGCGTAAACATTAACCCTCTGCATGCTATGGTGGCCCTGAAGTACGCTCGACGACAGGTCATGTGCGCCGTGAATTTTGCGACCAGGTCGCGAAATTCGCGATTTGGGACGCCAAGTTCGTGACTCGGGACGCGAATTTCGTGACCCAGGACGCAAACTTGGCGACCGGGGACACGAATTTGGCGACCAGGGACGCAAAATTCGCGTCCTGTAGTCACGAAATTCGCGACTTTGGGTCGCGAAGTTTCGTGACCACAGGACGCGAATTTTGCGTCCCCGGTCTCCAAGTTTGTGTCCCGGGTCATGAAATTCGCGTCCCGAGTCACGAACTTGGCGTCCCAAATCACGTTCACGGCGCACATGATCTGTTGTCGAGCGTAATTCAGGGCCACCATAGCTTGCTTCTCTTGCAATCACTTTTCAGAGGGAGGAACTTTGACAATTACTCTTCCTCTACCAGTTTCGTCCATGACCCACTTTGACGTCACCCTTCGATTTCCATTTTTTTCTCCACATATCTCTCTTTGACCCATTGATCTTTGAGGGTGGTTATCGACACGTGCAAATGTAATGGCGCAACGAATTTTCACGCCACGAGCTCCTGCTCACCGTGTCAACAGAAAACAAACAATCAAGCAAAAAAGAAACAAACATACAAACAAACAAAACTAACGTGCGTCACAGTTGTGAAAATGAATATCTTTACATCACTTATATTCTGTTCCTGTTCAAGTATATTCTCTCATTCTTCTCACTTTCTCTGTCGTTTCTTGGTTACTTGTTTTCCTAAATGTTAGTTGTATGGTTTTTCTGTTGTTTTTGTTTAGAAAAAAAAGTATAATCAGTCTGTCTCACTCTTTCCCCTACATGGCCTGAAAAGGGGGTCATCCCGCGAAACCGACAACCATGAGTCATACAGCCCACGAGTTCGACATTTAAAAAAGGTCCATGAGTCATACAACCCACGATCGAGTCATACAGCCCACGAGTTCGACACGAGGCAAATATGGCCCATGAGTTCGACACTCGGTAAAAACAGCCCACGAGTTCGGCAGATACAACATGAGGCTTATAATGTGTCAGTCTCATGTGCCTTGTTTGCTTAATTGCAATACAGTGTCGAACTCGTGGGCTGTATGACTCGTGGGCTGTATGATTCGTGGGTGTTGGTCTCGTGACGTGCACCCCATGGAAAGACACGAGAGCAGTTTACTGCAGCCGAGAAAGTGTTTTGTTATTGAGGAGAATTACCATGTTTAACGAACAAAGTATTAAAAAAATAACAAACAGCGATCTTTTCATGTTCAATTACGATTGACCAGCCAAGCAAGAATTGCTGCAGAGAATCGCTTTTCAACTCTCAGTTTCTGTGATAACTGTACTATCAAAAATTGGCGCATGAAAAGGTTAATCTGAGCCTTTTCGGTTCGCCCGCATCAAGTAATGGTTAGATCACACTAATTCTGCTTGAATATCATCACCTAACGACCTTCGGAACTTGGCTATATCTACGACGTTCTCCATGCAGCTCTGAACTGCAATGCGTTGTTATCACCTTTTCGTCCGGTTGTTGTGATTACAGTTTAATTACACGGCCTATCAAACGCTATGTTGACAAGGTCCTCCTTGGATTAGTGAAAACGATAACTTCCTGCTAAGAAATGTTTTGATAAGCCAAATGCAGGATTTTTCTAGCCACACTCGGAAAACACTAACGGCCTCGTCTCGTGTAATGAACACAAGATAACTGCAAACAGGATAATCCTTTGGTACAAAGTTTTCACCAGCGAATAAAGCTCGATTTATCTTTTTGTCTGTTTTACGATACCATGATAATGATTAATTAGAGGAATTTCCGTTACATCGCGTGCTACTCATTGGCTAGTAAAGATACACTTTTTCCCCTTTTGGTCTTTAATCCAGCATCGAGAATAATTCCGCATAAAATATCATCGTCGTAAATCACTAGAAGTGAATGTGAAGGTTACAATCAAATATGTCCTCTTTGAATTCATAAAAAAAAATCTAGTGAAGATTTGTAAGCAACTCAGCTTTATCATGACATACCATCGTCTCATTCTCATTCGAATATATATTGTGTGCCAAAAATAGTGTACAACTTCGATATCCCCCCCCCCCCCCAATATTTTAGTTCATTCATTTCATCAATTTTGCTTATTTCATTTCAAACAAAGTATCATTACTATGCTGTAAACCATCTTCGGGCAAACCCAGATAAGACTCAAGTCAGTGCTTTCCATCTCAAGGGTCGTGATGCAAACCGCAAACTGAAGGTCCACTGGTATGGCAAGAGACTAGAATACATAGACAAACCAGTGTATCTAGGAGTCACTCTAGACCGCACTCTCAGTTTCAAGGACCATGTCAGCAAGACAAAGGCAAAGGTGGGAGCCAGGAATAACATCTTGAGAAAGCTGGCAAACTCCAAGTGGGGAACAGACCCAGGAACCATCCGCAGCACTGCCCTTGCCCTGTGTTACTCCGCAGCCGAATATGCATGCCCTGTCTGGGGACGTTCCTCACATGCCAAGAAGCTGGACCCTGTTCTAAATACAGCTTGCAGGGCCATCTCTGGTTGTCTCAAGCCTACCCGAATTGATGACCTCTACCTGCTGTGTGGAATTGCCCCTCCTACAGTCAGAAGAGATGTATCTTCAAGAGTGGAACGTACAAAACAGGAAGACGACAGTCGCCATCCACTTTTCCAGCATGTTCCTCCATCAAAAAGGCTAAAATCCAGGAAGAGTTTTCTACACTCAGTACAGCCCCTGTATGGCAATCCCCAGAGCTGCAGGATAGAAGCCTGGTCAAAACATCTACAGGAGAAACCCCATAACCTCTCTTTTGAGCCAAAGGAATCCCTCCCAACAGGTGCCAGTGAGCCATGGCAAAATTGGCGCTGCCTGAATCGCCTTAGAACCGGAGTTGGGAGATGCAAAGCCCTGATGCAGAAATGGGGATACAACCATGATGGATCCACAGAATGCGACTGCGGGGAAGCTCCCCAGACAATGGAACACCTACTAAACTGCACCCTGCTACCACAACCCTGTACATCACATGATCTCCACGATTACACCCCATGTGCCAGAGCCTGTGTTCTGCAGTGGCTGGGAAAAGTGTAGCGACACGAGAGAAGAAGAAGAAGATTACATTTGCAAGTTGTAGCTTTACGAAATCAATGAGGCTCATTTCTCATAAGGGGAAAATGTGGTGTAAGGAAATACAGTCATATAATGTGACTTTGCCTTGTCCAGTTTAGATGAATTCTCGACCGTTTTGTTCATTCGACCTCACTCTTTCATTCAGAATGAATTTCCTGCTCATTATAACTAGAAATCCTCAACGGTAGGCAATAGTTTTGCCACTCAATTTTAAGGTGTTTTTTTTTTTTCATTTTAGCCTCCGTCCAAATGAACAATTAAATAAATCTTGTAGATCTAAAGGGAAGCCTGTCTATCCCCAATTATGAGATGTACAGTTTGGAGATGAATTCACAACTATAGCTCATTAGTTCTCATCAAGCTAGTATTCGTGATCTTCATCAATTTCCAGCGATTTACTTATAGAACTGGTGCGATAGAGTAATACTGGGACTCAAGCTCTATTTTCCTGACAGGCTGATAGATGTGAAACAAGACCTAGCCAACTATGTGTACAATACACTGCAGATGACATCGACTTCCATTTCATCTCTCTCAGATAGACGGAAAGATAGATAGATAGATAGATAGATAGATAGATAGATAATACACAGACTATAGAATACTATATAGATATAGATAGACATACAGACAGACACAGACAAACAGATAAATAGATAGATGGATAGATAGATAGATAGATAGATAGATAGATGTACACAGATATAGATAGGGAGGGTTTTTAATAGTGTGACTGTCTTCTTTTACTTTCCAGTTTATGTCGGAAGTATAGTCAGTCATTAAAAATAAAAATGGTACAGAAAATCCGAACTTAATGCTGAACATCGCTTCTGATCGTTAAAAAGTATGCGATGTCATAGAGGTTGTTATTCGTTTTGCCAGCAGCACCAGTTTCTCACTATTCCGCCTATTTTAACGTTTCGCTTTAGAAGTAGATGGCTTGTTATTGTTCATAGCTATACAGGTTTAGCAGCGAGCTAATGCATTCCCCTGGTCATTATTTCCTATCGTTTTCTTTAAACAGAAATTTGCGCGCCGTATAGAAAACATAATCTCCCTAGGTAATGTGTTATGCGCCACAATTATTTGCAGTTTCTACTGTAATCAATATGCTTTTACGAGAAGTGGCTATTCTAACCTGCAATGAGGTTATTCAAAGCAAAACCTGCTATTCTATGCAAATCCGGGTTTGAAATACATCTTCTTACTTGGAGAGCCCTTTGTCGCAGAATCTGGTAGATACTAAAGCTGTCGTAGTGGAGGTATTTTGCAGTAATATAGATAATGTTATCCCAAGGGAAATAGGTACAATGGCTGCGTTATTAGTAACAGGCTGTTTGGAGACAACCGTATTGTTTCTCTATTAATCATACACTGATTTATGATCGCTCTGGATAACATTTCCTCACACGTGACCGGGAACCGCATTGTTTACTTCCTCTGACTCTTGAACACGTGATAGTTGTTGTGGTATACCATAGTGCAAGATCTCTGATGTATGGCAAGAAAGGGTGAAGGGAAAAAAGAAGAGGAATTCAATTTAAAGCAAAATTTTATTTCCAATGTCTCAAATTATTATGAATACAATGATTACAACAACAACAACAACAACAAATCAATGTGATACAAAAATAAAATGCTTTTTTAAACACACTGATTTTTTTAAAGTCACATTTACATGCTTTCCAGGTAAAGAATTATGCATTTGGAAGTGGACGAGAAAAATTAGCAAGTGCATAACCTATATTCTGATAAAAAAAAAAAAAAAAAACAGTCAAGTAGTAAACAAGAAGAGGAAGAAGATAGATGAGGAGGAGGAGGAGGAGGAGGAGGAGGAGGAGGAGAAGAAGAAAAAGAAGAAGAAGAAGAAGAAGAAGAAGAAGAAGAAGATTTAGTAGTGGTAGTAATACACGTGTAGCGGGAGAAAAAGAAGTAATGGAACTAGAAGAAAAATGATGAAGAGAATGGTTTTAAAGGAAAAAAGAAAGACGGAATGTTTGCTCACATGCTTTTGATAATGGCGCATCATGTTGTTTCCTTGAGCTGTGAAGATAAAGGGATGGTAAAGTATTGGTTTAGTTGAGGATTCAGCTTCCAACTTTTTGCAAGATACTTAGAAACCAAATAGAGTGTCTAAAGAGCATACTATTCTGAGAAGAATTCAAAATTTATTTGATGAAATCGGTTTTGAAATGGCTGAGATATCCAAAAAAAAAATGTAAATCAAAGTAAATCAAAGTGATCCAAATAAAAGATGGGTCCCACATTTTATCAATATCGCTTTGTTTAATATATCTCAGCCATTTAAAAGAAACAATTTCATAAGAGATTTCTCATTCAGGTGTGAGTTTCTTTAAATTTGTCTCCCTCTACAAATTTAATTTGTAGAGGGCGACACATCTAAAGAAACTCGTACCTGAACCTTCACCCCTCTGAATGATATCTTTCTTTCAGATGTCTCATTATCTATACAAAAAAAAGAATTAAAAAATCGTTGGAAGATATTCCTTTTCGCATGAAAGAACAGCACAAAATATTTTTTTGACATTTTTGTGTGTGTGTGTGTCACTATATCGGTCGTTTGTATAACTGACGAATTCCAAGATTTGACTGAGCAAGAAAGCAACGCCTACTAACCTGGATTTCCTAACTCCCCTTTCTCCTCCTCCTCCTCCTCCTCCTCCTCCTCCTCCTCATGTACATCATTATTTTTCTCCTTCGTCTGTTTCATCCTCCTTTTCCGATTGATCCTTGCACATTCCGAGGTAAGTGAGAGCAGAATTCCTTAGAGGGAGTTTTATGGTGATTTGTATGAAAACAGAAAAAGAAGTAGAGAAGTAAGTTGGCGAAAAAATGCACATTTAAAAAAAAATGAATTGTTGAAAGTTTAGAGAGTAAAACGAGTCGGCAACTCTGTGTAATGCAGGGGTGCTAAGCAGTTCTCCTTTTGTTTTTTTACACAAAATTTCACTACTTTTGATTTTTCTCAAATATTTGGGCACAAACAGAACTTATCCGCTAAGGAGGATACGCGAATATTCTTATCACGATGTGGCTCGAAGATTTATTTTTCCCTCTGAAGAAAAACTGAAATTGATGAACTTTTGTGTATACAAACATGGTGGAGAGCTGATCAACATCTTCACATTACCCAGATTTGCCAATTTGTCTTACTCTAAATTTTTTCCAGTTAATAACTTTCTTTATGTGTCTGATTTTTTCCTCAGATTTTCTTCTAATGGACTTCTCTGATTTTTCTGTTGACATTCAATGCGACATTATCACAGGATGGCGTTCCCCCTTTAAGTGTGCTTCGGATTCGTTTTATACAACGCCCCTTCAATAATAAAAGAGCGGGTG
Source organism: Diadema setosum (assembly GCF_964275005.1). Taxonomy (NCBI): domain Eukaryota; kingdom Metazoa; phylum Echinodermata; class Echinoidea; order Diadematoida; family Diadematidae; genus Diadema; species Diadema setosum. The sequence continues at coordinate 11,972,772 of NC_092686.1, read as the reverse complement.
AAACCGAAGTGGGTCACATTCTTCCATGTTACCGGATGCCAGTTCGAATCGAAGGATGATATGAATAGTATCGTGCATGAGAGCTGATCGTTGACTATACGGATGAAAGCTAATCAGCGTGGGGATGTCTTGCCTTCAGGAATGCCCATATACGAATGCAAAGAATGAGACTCTGACATATCATGATGTGTTTTATTCATATATATACCTTTTATGTTAGTTTCACTGTCATTATCTATCCATCCATCTATCTACCTATGTGATCCACGTGTATATCTGTCTGTTTGTCTGCCTATCTCTCTATCTTCCCCATCTTTATTTCATATTTTCGTTTTTAACCGTCTCTCCATCTCTATCTATCAATCCATGTAACTATTCATATATCTCTCTATATCTACCTATATATCTATCTGTCCACCGGCTTTCAAGCTGCCTGTCTATATGCCCCTCTTTTTATTTCTGTTCATAGCTAGGTGTTTATCCCTCTTGTCTCTCATTATCTCTCGCTTTTTCCTCTTTCCTTATCTCACTCGCTTCACTCCTTTCCGATGCCGATTCGTTATCCTCGTCTTTCCCACATTTTTGTCTGTCTCCGAGCTGTTATTCTATACATCCCCTTCGTTTCTAGTTCTTCGTTCTTTTTCTTTTCTTCCTCCTCTTCCTCCTCCTTCTGTGGCATACGGGAGGCAACGGGGATGGATGTTCATGCGAGAGGGTAAAGAGGGAGAACAGACAGACAGAAAGAGGCCCGCAGGTATAGAGTGACAAACAGATTGCTATACACCAGCCTGCATTTTATCCATATATATATTACAAGAATAAAACAGAACTTAAGAAATATATCATGCTGTCAATACCAAAAGTTTCTTTGAAGAACACACAAATTTTCGGCTCCCTGCCATCTGTCAAGCGATTTTGATTTCTTGAGTTCTGATCTATATTTGATATCATTGTACTAACACGTGGACTAGGAATTACTTAACACACACACACACACACACACACACACACACACGCACACGCATATATATATATATATATATAGAGAGAGAGAGAGAGAGAGAGAGGGAGAGAGAGAGAGATAGATAGAAAGATATAGATATTGATTATATAGATATAGATAGTGAAAACTTTGAGCCAAGAAAATGGATTTCCATCGGGATTCGAACCCGAGATCTCCGGATTACTGGACCGGTGCTTATACAGACAGAGCTGTAGAAAGCCCTATAGTTCGGTGTTCATCCCATAACCCTCGATTCTCTTTGCTCGTGTGGTCAGAAGCTATAGTGTGTGCATATATAAGATTAAAACCTAAAAAGGCATTAAAACGCTTTATCCTGGCGAGGAAAGCGCATGTTTTTGAAACAAGACACCAAACAGGTTAGTCATCGCATTCTTCATCAGCGACCAGGATGCGATGGATTTCTCTCTGTATATATATATATATATATATATATATATATTGTCACAAATGTACACACAAGTAGTTATGTACATGTATCAAGGCTGTATGCATGGTTGTTTAATGTGTATGTACACAGGGTGACCAGATTAATGGAGAACATTCTATATGATATAAATGTAGTACATACAGGCTGACTAGATCAGTGGAGAATTTTCTATGTGGTATACAATGTAGCTACAGTACATGTATGCATGTGACAGGAAATACATTATAGCTCACTCAATCTAGAATGATTTAACCCATTCCAGAAAATTCTAGGAAGTGCTGGCTGAGTGAGGCACTGCCCTTGTAACCCAATGTGATTGGTAGTTAATTTTGGCAATGATGTTATGCACATATTAGGCAGTGAGTCATCCAGGATTCCTGGAATTTGGACTTGCTAGTATGTTCAGATATGTGGCCCCAGGTTGGAGAAAATTACAGAATGTACTAGAAAGGGGTGAATGGATAGTATATAAGCAGGAGAAATTCTGAGGTAGGCAGAGTACCCAACACCTCTGCTCTGAGAGTTACGTCACTTCTGGCTCTGAAGCGACTTGTTATAGTCAATCCTGTGTTACCTGCTGACCTGCTATACAAACTGTGTTTGTGAAGATAAGGCCTGGGAGACATTTTGCCTGCAGAGAATTAGTTTGCCTACATTGGAGATAGACTCCATATTTTAATGTCAACGGACATTATTACGGCAAAGCTGTGACGGGCCGGATTCCTTGCTGGACAATAAAAGTGAATCATCATTCAACGCCGCAACTGGACGTGGTCGTCATAACGTTTGGATTCTACACGTTTTGCTGTGGACATCTATCGTGGATCTTACCCCGGATTTATACTGTGGATTAATGCAACCTGTGCCTTTGGAGTTACGTCGGAGGAATCACTCATCGGTGCGTCAAGGATCATTCATCGGTGCATCGAACATCGTATCTGAACATTTTCAAAGGACTACTTGATAACATAATATGTAAGTGATTCTATTACCGATTTGTAATTGTTTCTATTGATCATTATTGTACTGATGTGAAAGCCGATTACGAGTCTGTACCCACAATATCACTGTTAATAAACCGCCTGAACATTAGTTGATTGTTTCTTTTGTGCGATCATTCTCAGAGTGATTTTGGTCGTAACAAAATTGGGGGCTTGTCCGGGAAGTGAATTTAAAGCCAAAACTTAGAATTTGGAACGTTCCGGAATCCAGAATATTGGTACAGACAAAATACCAGTGAGTTGATTGTTCAATTGTACATTGTGTGTAATACATGTGACAATGTCAATCAGTACAATGGATGTTCAGGCATTTGTTCAGAGGACAGATTTGTCCCTCAAAGATTTGCAAAGGTTACGCAAATGTGATTTGACTGCTATTGCACAGCATTTAAATGTTGATGTTCCACAAGGTGCAAGAAAGGCAGAAATTCTTGACTTGGTAGCTGGTCACATGGAGCTCAAAGAAGAAATTGACACTCCAGCTCAAGCTCAAATTTCAGATCAAACACGGCTTGAGCTTGCTAAATTGCAAATGAAGGAGAAAGAAATGGAACTGGAAAAAGAGAAGATGAGATTAGAAAGAGAGAGGGAGAAAGAACAAAGAGAGATGGAAATGAAGAAATTCGAAATGGAGCAGCAAATGAAATTGCGTGAGATGGAAATGACTCATGCACAGACTTTTGGAAATCGTGAAAGGGCTCCCCCTGAATTTGATTTGGCCAAGAACATTCGATTGGTGCCAAAGTTTGAAGAAAACAGAGTTGATGCATATTTTGTGTCATTTGAGAAGGTGGCTAACAGTTTGAACTGGCCACAGGAATTTTGGCCCATGCTCCTTCAAAGTGTGTTTATCGGCAAAGCAGCTGATGTGTACTCATCTCTCTCTGAAGAGCAATCACGTGACTATGCTACAGTCAAGAAAGCAGTGTTGAATGCTTATGAGTTGGTGCCGGAGGCGTACAGACATAAGTTCAGAAATTCGTACCGCAAACCAGGCCAGACACATGTTGAGTTTGCTCGTGAAAAAGAAATGATGTTTGATAGGTGGTACAGGTCCCTGAAAGTGGATCAGGATTTTGATAACCTACGTGAGGTTGTTCTTTTGGAAGAATTCAAAAAGAGTGTTGCTTTCAGTGTGAGGTCGCATTTGGATGATCACAAAGTGACAAGTTTGCATAAAGCAGCCTTGATGGCTGATGAGTATGAGCTGACCCACAGAAATGACAACAGACCACCTTTCAGGAATTTCTCTGGAAACAAAAGAGACAAAAATCAATCGAGCAATCCAAAGAATGCTGGTCCTGAAAAAGGCACGAGTTCTGAAACTTCATCGGCACCAAAGCCTCAATCTGACAAAGGGTCCAGTACAAGTGCAAATGTCATCAAATGTTTTCACTGTAACAAGACAGGGCATGTAAAGTCACAGTGTTGGAAGTTGCAAAACAAAACAAAGAAGGACATGGGATTTGTCATGTCAAAAAGTGTCCTACCCGAAAATAGTGTCCCGTTCAGTGAAGCACGGGCCATTGAAAGTCGATCTCCCAAATTCAAAGATAGGCTGAAGCAGGTGGATGAGAGCTATCGTAGCTTTTTGTTTGATGGTGAGGTAACCCCATGTACTTCTGGTGAGGCAGGTAAACCAGTAGTCATCCTGCGGGATACGGGGGCCTCTCAGTCGTTGATGGTGGATGGTGGTATGACTTTTCCACCAGATAGTGCAGTGAATGCAAAAGTCTTGATTCAGACTGTTGATGGCAGTTATATGTCAGTACCACTGTATAGAGTGGATTTGAAGTGTGACCTAGTTTCTGGTCCTGTCACTGTTGGAGTTGTTCCTGAGTTGCCCATGGTAGGCATTGACTTCCTGTTGGGGAATGACTTGGCTGGGGACAAGGTGGTTGCGTCTCCAGTTGTTTCGGATAAACCAGTGGTGGTTGCTGAAACTGAGCAGTTGCAGGAGGAGTTTCCTGGGATTTTCCCAGATTGTGTTGTGACTAGGTCTCAGGCTCGTAGCTGTTCAAGATGATGCGGATTCTGTTGATGTGGAGGAGAATTCCGGTGTTTGGTTGGCAGAAACCTTTTTCAAGGATTTGAATGATGGGGTTGCTGTATTAGGCTCCGAGGCTAACAGTGATGGGCTGTTTAGCAAGTCTTCCTTGGTTGAAGCACAGCAGGCAGACTCTGAGTTGAAAGGCTTGTCTCAGACGGCGTGTTCTGAGGCTGAGGCTGAAAAGGTCCCTGAGTGCTATTATGTCAAAGATGGCATTTTGATGAGGAAGTGGAGACCTCCCCATAGGCCAGCTGATGAGGATTGGACGGTGGTCCGTCAAGTTGTTGTCCCTCCCTGTTACCGCGATGAGATCTTGAGGATTGCTCACGAGTTACCTGTTGGCGGCCATTTAGACGTCAGAAAGACAAAGGATCGGATCATGAGGCATTTCTATTGGCCAGGGTTGAATGTGGATGTGGCTGAGTTTTGCAAGACTTGTCACACATGTCAGGTGGCTGGTAAACCACAGCATTCAGTGAAGCCGGCGCCATTGATTCCGATACCTGCGTTTGAAGAACCATTCAGTCGGGTTCTAGTTGACTGTGTTGGACCTTTGCCTAGGACTAGGTCGGGTCATAAGTACCTCTTGACAATCATGGATATGTCTACACGGTTCCCAGAGGCTATCCCATTGCGAAATATCACTGCCAAGACTGTGGTAGATGCTCTAGTGCAGTTTTTCACTAGGTATGGGTTGCCCAAGGAAGTGCAGTCTGACCAAGGGTCAAATTTCATGTCAGGCATATTTCAAGAGGTGATGTATCGTTTGGGTGTGAAGCAGCTGAAGTCGTCAGCTTATCATCCCCAATCCCAAGGTGCGTTGGAGCGCTACCACCAGACCCTAAAGACAATGATTAGGGCATTTTGTGAGGAGTATCCCGAGGATTGGGATAAGGGATAAGGGCATCCCTTTCCTGCTGTTCGCTACGAGGGACTCCCCAAATGAGTCGACGGGTTTCAGCCCATTTGAGTTGGTGTACGGTCATGAAGTTAGGGGCCCACTGAAGCTCATCAAAGAGAAATTCATGACTGAGGATGATGAGGTCCACCTACTTGACTATGTGTCAAAGTTTCGTGAAAGGCTTTCAAAGGCTTGTGAGGTAGCTAGGGAACACTTGAAAGTGTCACAAGACTCAATGAAGAGAAAGGCAGACAAAAATGCCAAAGCCCGAACCTTCAAACCAGGTGACAAAGTTCTTGTACTGCTGCCCATACAAGGTGAACCACTGAAAGCCAAGTTCAGTGGCCCATACTGTGTCAAAAAGAAACTCAATGATGTGAACTATGTGCTCAGTACACCAGACAGGAGCACAGATCAGAGAATGTGTCATGTCAATGTGTTGAAAGAGTGCTATGACCGAAAGTCAATTGGTGTGACATAGGTAGTGGATAGCACAGTAGAATTCACGGGTGAAAAGTTTTCACCGCATATCATTTACAGTGTATGTGTTTAGCATATCATTAATGTATGCAAAACAGTTTGACATGATTGTATAAGTTCCGAGAATCCAAGCAATATCAATGTAAATGGTATCCATGAAAAGAGAACATGAATTAATGCAGCTATTCAAAAGATATGTGATAGTATGTGATTATAGTTGTTTTAGTTGGATTTTACCTCACATTCGTTGTAAATAACAATGAGAAATTGTGAAGGTAAAAGAAACCCTTGCTACGGCAAGGCTTTCTTTTTCCCATGGGGGATGGTGTCACAAATGTACACACAAGTAGTTATGTACATGTATCAAGGCTGTATGCATGGTTGTTTAATGTGTATGTACACAGGGTGACCAGATTAATGGAGAACATTCTATATGATATAAATGTAGTACATACAGGCTGACTAGATCAGTGGAGAATTTTCTATGTGGTATACAATGTAGCTACAGTACATGTATGCATGTGACAGGAAATACATTATAGCTCACTCAATCTAGAATGATTTAACCCATTCCAGAAAATTCTAGGAAGTGCTGGCTGAGTGAGGCACTGCCCTTGTAACCCAATGTGATTGGTAGTTAATTTTGGCAATGATGTTATGCACATATTAGGCAGTGAGTCATCCAGGATTCCTGGAATTTGGACTTGCTAGTATGTTCAGATATGTGGCCCCAGGTTGGAGAAAATTACAGAATGTACTAGAAAGGGGTGAATGGATAGTATATAAGCAGGAGAAATTCTGAGGTAGGCAGAGTACCCAACACCTCTGCTCTGAGAGTTACGTCACTTCTGGCTCTGAAGCGACTTGTTATAGTCAATCCTGTGTTACCTGCTGACCTGCTATACAAACTGTGTTTGTGGAGATAAGGCCTGGGAGACATTTTGCCTGCAGAGAATTAGTTTGCCTACATTGGAGATAGACTCCATATTTTAATGTCAACGGACATTATTACGGCAAAGCTGTGACGGGCCGGATTCCTTGCTGGACAATAAAAGTGAATCATCATTCAACGCCGCAACTGGACGTGGTCGTCATAACGTTTGGATTCTACACGTTTTGCTGTGGACATCTATCGTGGATCTTACCCCGGATTTATACTGTGGATTAATGCAACCTGTGCCTTTGGAGTTACGTCGGAGGAATCACTCATCGGTGCGTCAAGGATCATTCATCGGTGCATCGAACATCGTATCTGAACATTTTCAAAGGACTACTTGATAACATAATATGTAAGTGATTCTATTACCGATTTGTAATTGTTTCTATTGATCATTATTGTACTGATGTGAAAGCCGATTACGAGTCTGTACCCACAATATCACTGTTAATAAACCGCCTGAACATTAGTTGATTGTTTCTTTTGTGCGATCATTCTCAGAGTGATTTTGGTCGTAACAAAATATATACACAGAGAGAGAGAGAGTGCGAGAAGGGGTCTCGACCATTTACAGCACCAGTGTAGCTCCTTCATTATTTATATATTCTTCTCGCACTGTATATATATATATATATATATATATATATATATATATATATATATCTCAAAGATGGCTAGCTAAGGGAGAGACGGAATAAGACAGCTACAAAAAAAGAAGAAGATATTATTGTTTGCTGCAAAGCTCTTCTTTATCAGGGGGAATATAATAGTTTTTGCATTCTTTTCTTTCAAACTAATCGAATATCATGTCCCACCGACTGTAAGCTTAAAATCCAAATAAGCATTACTAACAGTATTCACAAGAAAGATAGAGGCACTTGATACGTGATGGCTGTTTCAGGACAGATGTCATTCACTTCGTCATATCCACATCACTTCGAGCCTTAGATCTGTGATTAAAATCACGTGATTATTACGGGGTCCCACCAATTCTCATCGCAGAACCGCATAAACAATATAAAAAAAAAATCAACCATAGGGAAAAAAATCAACCAAAGAGAAGCGCAAAGACTCTCTAACGAATGACAGATTGAGATTAGCTGTTTTCATTTAGAGTTGATTTTATTTGATCTTTACAAAACCCACCCAATCCTTTGCTACCTGAAAACTGGCAGGACTATTTACATCGGCACAAATTCATATGGTATGTATTTGAGTGAAAAAAAAAAACCCAAAAAACAGAGGACATTTAGAATTCTTGAAAAAGTTTGTTCCCTCTCCGGTAATTTTCATAATTGAATTTAAACAAATTGGTCTACCTAGACCTATACAGACAGAGCTGTAGAAAGCCCTATAGTTCGGTGTTCATCCCATAACCCTCGATTCTCTTTGCTCGTGTGGTCAGAAGCTATAGTGTGTGCATATATATATATATATATATATATATCAGACAATCCTTTGTCTGCACTGACACGACTGACACACTTGTAACACTGAACCTAACTCTTTATACTACCCCACTCCTGCCTGACATGCACCACCGCACACAAACCTTCCCCCAACATCACATGATCACTCACATCCCGCCACAAGACAGCCACAAGACATCCAGGCAACTCAAACGTCTGCTTAGCAGGTAATTATTTTATTTAGTTTATTTATGATATATGTTTGATAATTTTTATTGTATGATATGTTTGTATGCTACATATACTCACTATATACTTATATACAGTTACACATTGTTGAATGTGTTGCAAAGTGCCAAAAATATTGCCAAGTATGCCATGTAACTATCAACTCATGCTCAACTTATATTTGATATGTTGTGTTTATGACTCCAGATTTGTTATTCTCAAAAACATATAATTCGTTTCACAAACAGATATCAAAGCTGAGGAAGACCACGGTCGAAAGCTTCACAACTCTGCCGGTTTCATGCGACATCTTCTGTTATCTACATTGTCTGAACTATATATATATATATATATATATATATATATATATAACATGTGTAAGAGATAGAAAAATAGGGGAAGAGAGAAGGAGAGAGAGTGAGAGGAAAAGGATCGAGTAAGTGGATGGAGGGGAGGAGAAGTCATATATATATATATATATATATATATATATATATATATATAAATATATATATATATATATATATATATATATATATATATATATATATATCAAAGATGGCTAGCTATATAAAGAGAAGGGAGAGACGGAATAAGACAGCTACAAAAAAAAAAAGATATTATTGTTTGCTGCAAAGCTCTTCTTTATCAGGGGGAATATAATAGTTTTTGCATTCTTTTCTTTCAAACTAATCGAATATCATATCCCACCGACTGTAAGCTTAAAATCCAAATAAGCATTACTAACAGTATTCACAAGAAAGATAGAGGCACTTGATACGTGATGGCTGTTTCAGGACAGATGTCATTCACTTCGTCATATCCACATCACTTCGAGCCTTAGATCTGTGATTTAAATCACGTGATTATTACGGGGTCCCACCAATTCTCATCGCAGAACCGCATAAATAATATTAAAAAAAATCAACCATAAGGAAAAAAAAATCAACCAAAGAGAAGCGCAAAGACTCTCTAACGAATGACAGATTGAGATTAGCTGTTTTCATTTAGAGTTGATTTTATTTGATCTTTACAAAACCCACCCAATCCTTTGCTACCTGAAAACTGGCAGGACTATTTACATCGGCACAAATTCATATGGTATGTATTTGAGTGAAAAACAAAAAACAAAAAACAGAGGACATTTAGAATTCTTGAAGAAGTTTGTTCCCTCTCCGGTAATTTTCATAATTGAATTTAAACAAATTGGTCTACCTAGATATTGTACAAGAAAGATAATATTTCCCTGTATTTTATACACATCCTTTTTATATTGAAAACATGTGGGTCTATCATAGAGAATGATTTACCCACATGAGACCTTCACCCCGGGTTTACTGCAAATTACAAATTTACAACAACAGGTGGCGGTATATAGCAGAACACAGATGACGGCCAAAAGGATTTACTGCATCCTGCTCCCGCCGGGTATGAATGGAACTGGAAAATCGCGACGTTTGTGAATATCATTTCTCGGGAGAATGCTTTTGCTCTTTTCTCGCCCGCACTTTTCATCAATTCCTTCCACATAATCATCCTGATCACAAAACCAGAGGTGACAATATTGTGCACAATTATAGGTCAATGTCGAGCCCAAGTTGTCACTCTGACTCCTGCACCCCGGGTCTATACCCTGCATCGAGGGCAGATTTATGATTGTTGCAGTCCCACTACAACTCGTCACTGCACTTTTAAGCGACACGCCACCCCATTTACAAATACCAAATAACTTTTAAAAATAAGAATAAAAAAAAAACAAACAACCAAGAACAGTAGAAAATAGGTCTAGGTCACATACGAATAAAAATGAGATGTAATGACGTCACAGCGACACAATTCTCCAATTGGCTTGTAGTACATCAAAATAAACCAAAACCCAAAGAGGAATGTGGATTGAGTGAAAGCAGCAACATTAGTAGAACACATCAGTTTGAGGAAAATCTGCAATCGATGCAAAAGTTATCAACTTTTAAAGTTTTGGTGTTGTAATGACTGGATAAGGAGACTACTAGAGTTCATGACGTCATGTGTGGACAACAATTATAAAGAAAATATAAAAAAGAATTCCACAAAAATTCATTTTTCATTAAAATTACACATTCCATCAACTTGATACTGACACATGGGTGAAAGATAGTAATAATTCCCTCTGCTTTTTGAAAGCGGTTAGTCAATTGCTCATTCATTACTCTAGAAAAGTGAAAGAATGTTGAATTTTCTTTATATTTTCTTAATGTTATTGTCCACACATGATATCATTATTTTTATCATTATCATCGATTGTCCGATTTTCCTCAAACTTTCACTGATGTGTTCTATTACTGTTGATGTTTTATGCTTTCACTCAATCCACATTTCTCTTTGGGTTTAGGTTTCCTTTAAAATATCATACACACGTTTTCAATCCATAATCCAGCTTAGTATACAGCTTCTCTCTGCAGTCATATCGGTTGAGTTATAACAAACTATGGTAAGTTAAAGAATTCATTCTCTTTTTCATAAGTTCAAGAAGTTCAAGTAGCGATTTAATGTACAAGTCAATTATACTTGTGCGACGATGACATCAAATAAGCACCTTATTTTGAATATGTGACTGTCATCTTTTTGATCAATAACATCATGTCGTGGAAACTTATTAAAATGGTTTTGATCGGTGAAAATCAAATCGAACGTGACGTCGATTTGTATTCGAATGAGGACAACTTTGAAGTCATCCTTTGATTGTTGTTGTTGTGTGTGTATGTATTATGTAAATTCACAAAAATGTATGTTTTTATCAACAATTTGAAAAAAAAAAAATGTTTGATTTGAAGATTGAAGATTGTCAAAATAATTTTGAGTTTACTGAAGAAAAATAGGTAATATTTGTTTGACCGAGATCTAAAACTCTTCTCAGTTAACACAGAGGATTTCATGGAGTGATTTGTACTACATAACAACTTTTAAAATTTGGCTTTATAGCATATCGCTTGTGCTCTTTTTGAAATCAAGAAACAGAAATGTATGAAAATGTATTTTGCAATGCCAGACAGTTAAAGATAATGGAAAGTTACGATACCACATTACGATCTAGCGGAAATACAAGATAAGCACTGGGCAGACATAATAGGACTGTTCGGTAGTTCAGTGAGAATGAAACTTGTCATTTTTTTTTTTATAATATATGATTATTATTTCTAAGTCAAGAAAAACAGCTATTTTACCATCATTTATCACAATTCAGAAAAGAATACAAAATGCGGTAGAAAATGTATAGGAGGAAAAGATATTGGCAATTACGAGAACTATGAGAGGGAAATTAGGTTTGCATTTAATAAAGTGGGAACAGGTTGATTAATTGGAATATTATTTGAAGAGTTTAGTGAATATCGTGTTTTAAAGCTTATTTGATTGATAGAGCGCGGTTGGAACTTTTTTAAGGAAATAAACTGGTTTTGTAATGATTCAGATTTAGGCATTTTTTTTTTCTCTGTTATATACTGCCAACGCCTATGATTAGTGACTACATTTATTATTACAGGGCATGAATACATTGTGGAATTTACATATGATCTATTGAAGTGTTTTATTAGGATGTGAGCGGGAACCCTATAAGAACTGCAAGGGAGGGGTAGTTAAGGAGGGTTTTTCTGTGTGTGTACGTGGAATTAAGTTTATGTATAGATTTAACATGGATGTTATGATTTTTGGGTCACGTACCCATTGATCATTTTTCGATTGAGTAATTATTGTTGATTGTATATTGTCGGGATACATTCAAGACAAATGTTTTTATGAATTATGAAATCAAGTAAAGATTATTGAAAAACAAAAATGTGTTTGTGTGTGTGTGAGGGTGTGTCTCGATGAAATTTTACCTGTCATTGGTTATGTAACTTGTGCAATTCGTTTCTTCATATTCCCAACACCAACACCAGTAAATCTCCGCGATGACCGTCACAGGGGAGGTACTGAATGTAACACGGGGGTATTTGATATACAATGTACATGTATATGTCGACTGCTGTCTGTGAATTTTATAACGAAAGTCACGAAGGTCCTATTTGTGTCATCATATCTGTGGAGCTGTCAACATTCACACATTAAAATCCGTTAGGGTCCAAAAAAGCAATCAGGGAGATTTGTGGGAGTGCGCGTGCGAGTGCGCGTGCGAGCGCACAAATTAGCAACAAGTACTTGTAGGGTACCCCGTTGTTTTCTCCCAACAGACATGAATCCATGATACTCCCACAATGTTATTCCCCCCCCCCCCCCCCCCACAATGCCTGACTAAAGCGAAATATACGATAGAACCCCCACAATATGTACCTTTTTCTTGTCCGTGTGTGTGTGTGTGTGTATGTGTGTGTGTGTGTGTGTGTGTGTGTGTGTGTGTGTGTGTGTGTGTGTGTGTGTGTGTGTGTGTGTGTTATGAGCATCTGAACAGGTGAAAATACGTAACAAGTTACTAATAATTAGTGGAAAATGAGCAAATGGGATTCCATCAGGATCAATAAAGAGACTTTTTCTTTTACTTCTCTGGTGGAGATTTATATTCGCAAGTTTTAAAGGAACCTCTGGCAGAATCAAACATACAGTCAACCTTGCCTAAGTCGAATATATCCATTTGGACTGAAGAAATAGTTTCGCCTTGAGAGAAAATTCCACTTCAGAGTAATAAAAACCGGTAGAATATAAAGAGAAGAGGACTTGAAAAAACAAAAACAAAAAACAAAACCTTTGACTTTGGCGATTATTCAACTTATGCGTGGTCGACTTAAAACAAGGTTGACTGTATGTCATACTGTACAACTGGCTGTCTGTCACAATAATGCTGTCATACCAGTCACAAGTTCACCAAACCACAATGATACAAAACTCACACCAAACGGGGTGTTAGGGCAGAGGGCGATACGGCTCCTTGATTAAGAGAGCAAAGACGCAATAATTATTGTATTGACCTTTGTGGTACCAGAAATTTATTCCGACTGATCGCTCGGTTGACTATCATTGGGTCTCGTGGCTATGTAGTAAATTAATTGTAACTATTGTACTATTACGCAACAATTTACAATACCATGTATCAAAATCTCATTGCAAGATCGAAGAGATCTCACAGTTTGTAAAAGAAAGGGAGAGAGAAAAACACAAAACAAAACAAAACATGATCAAGCTTTGGGAATTAAAGGGACAGTACAATACTGGTTGAGGTGGGGATTCAGGTTTATAACATTCCTAAGTGAGATAATGAGAAACCTCTCATGAAATATGAAAGAGCATGTAATTTTAAGAAGGATTCAACGTTTATTTGATGAAAATTGGTTTTCAAAAGGCCGAGATATTAAAGAAAAAAGTGACAATAATAAAAGGTGACAGGCCATGCCTTTTTAAAGGATCTCTTTGTTTCACCTTGATTTTTGGATATCTCTGCCATTTCAAAACCGATTTTCATCAAATAAACTTTTGATACCCCTAAGAATTGCATGCTCTTTGATATCTCAGAGTGGTTTCTGAATATTTCGCAAAATGTTAAAAGCTAAATCCTCACCTCAACCAGAATTGTAAAGTCCCTTTAACTCCCAACTGCAAGACTTTACGACATAGGTCGACAGAAGGAAAAAACAGTAGACAGAACTTACTCTGTGTTGAATTTATTGTTAACGCTGATCATATCCCATAAAGCAAATAAATTCAAATTGGTGTTTTTAGCTGAATTCATTGCACTTGGGTCTTTGACACAGAAATGAAAATGTTAATTCACCTCTACTGTACTTCAACCACATCGTTAATAACATTGTTATCAATACGAATTTCCCTCCAGAATGCTCTCTTCATATACCAAAACACACACAGCCAATTTGTCTTTCTTGAACTGCTGAAATTTCAGTCTACATGTTACAGTATACACCTACAACTGCTAAGAGTTATACAGTACTGTGACCGTAGATGGACCCTTAATATATCTCTGCACATACTATCTCGGAACTGATAGCTTAATAGTAACCTGCAATGTTGGAACAGTCACTTGAGCCTGACGAATTGTAAAATGTATGTAGAAAGGACTTAATACTTGTATCTGTTGAAAAATCAAATTGCAGGAATCTTGGAAGTGAACGATGTACCAGGTATATTTATCAGTGCCATCTCGGAAGTCTTGACAACTTTTGTGTACATGAACCAAAATGTTACACATTCTTACTGTGATTTTGAAACATCAATTTCTAACAAATCATGCACAATTAAATACACTTGTATATTCCCTTATCAAAGCAACTGTAAAGATAAGGGGCAATATATATTGAGCATGCAGACAAGAAACTCCAACAACCTCATTTTCTTTGCTTGAAAAAATGTTGTCACATGTATTCAACTGACTATACCTTTTAACATGAAAAGTAAACAATGAGTTCAACTTCGTGCCACAATTATTGACTTCCAGCCCCCGAATGCGATGTTCTTCACTCAAATCGTTTCTCACCATAGAGTATCCTACTCTAGAAACCTGCTATCTACTTGAGTCATTCAGAGATGGTTAGCCTGTTCATTTGAGTGAAACTGTATTCATCATTACTAGGCATTGATTATTTCATTACTTATCATGCCGACTCAAATAATTTCTTGGCTGAAAGGTCTTTGAATCCTACTTAAGATAGACAGTTTCTTTCTTTTTTTTAATGATTGTTTTGAGAGTCACAGGGATTTCCCCTCCCCCCAAGTTAGTTTAGTATCTCTAAGAATGAAATGTTTTGTCCCTGTACGCGTTTAATAAGTGCATGTGGCAGCCTTGTCAGCAGTATCAGTCAGTATGGATAAATGGCTGCAATTGATATGATAACATTGACATCCATGGCCCATTATATTAGTGTGTGTGAATGACAGAAATTCTGATCATCATGGTAAACCGGGTAGTAGGAGTTTAAAAGTTCAATTTCTGTTAATCCTCAAGCCTATACATTTCTTCTTTTCTTTTTCATAACATGAAGTACACAAGCACACGAAAATACCAGTTTTAAAGATTTCCCGACAAGGATATCTTGGAGGAACACAAACATAAAATTGATTGGTATCATTCCCATTGACCAGATCTGTACAATATGTACAGAACTTGGACGCTGATGAATTCATTAAGAGCGAGCTACAAACGGACAGTTAATCAATGAACTTATCAAAGACTAGTGCCCTTGTGGATTCCACAAGGAAAATTTCTACCAAATGATCACATAATTTCATAATATTGATCAAAATCTCATATAAAACACAATTTGAAACTGACTTACAGTAGTGAATGAAAACACACAGAACCAGACAGACACAACATATAGTATGCATGTACGTATGTATGTTTATCTATTTACATTGTATTACACGCCAGAACATATTATAGACAAACGTCTTCACACTGCCACAATTGTGGCAAAATAAAGGAGTCATTTCTATGGATTTATTCCCCCCGCCAAAAAAAACAAAACAACAACAACAAAAAAAACCCCACACATTTACTGGCATGCCAATCCCTTTCGCCGAGACATTATCATTCACATTGGTGCATCATAGCAAGGAGAATTAATAAAAGGGGAATATCATCAAACCTGTAAGATGAGAAATCATAAGGTCACATGTTCAAAGTTGTCTCGTCCACAGTGTACGGCAGAATTTGTGGTCGTATCAGCTTAGGAAATGAAAGGTACGGAGTTTTGAGAGTACGGTGACTTCGTCGAGCAAGTCAGATTCAGATCGTCTTGTCACTAAACCTGAAAGGAGTCTGCTCACAACTTCCAAGGGTGAGCCATAAAGATGGAATAATTATTGAAGGTTTGGTGTACTTGCCACATCCTCTGCTCTCTACAGTGTCTTGCTTATAAATATCCAAAGCATTAGCTTGGACTCGAGGTGCGGAGCTATTCTCGATACAGGCAGTGGGCCGGGGGAGACGATGTGAAACAGGAGAGAACCTGGCAGGTCAGCATCAACTCTTGGTCTGTACTACTGTGAAAGAAGATCCCAACGCTCGTCATGTCGTGACGAACTCCTCACCCGGAGCGCTCTGCCTCGCACACCTGCAAAACTTGCGATTGACAAAACCTTGACCTCGCCCGCCAAGGGCAACTGAAACTTAGTGTCGGGCAAGTGACGTCTATGGGGGCACATGCCCAATAAAGAAGTATGTGGTCCTTGCCTAAATGTACAATCAAGCACGTGGTATAAATATTTTCCCTAATGCCCTGTAACCTCTTGTGGTTCGCCCAAGGTGACAAGCTATCGTACACTTAATAGTCCTCCTGGCGTGCCATGCTGCACAATAGATCACTCAGTCCTTAACCCCTACAGATCATTCGATGACCCATCAACCGAAGAGAGTACAAAAGACAAGTGGTTTAGTGTAATACCAGCGCTTCTCAACCTCTTTTTAACCCGAGGCCAATTTTGGCGCCTTACAAAGGTTTTTGAGGCCCAACTACATTATACACGTGCAGATCGAATACAAATCTTTTTTTCTTTCTTTTTTTTTTTTCATTTTGGGGAGACATCGTGGCCCACTGATTGAGAAGCACTGGTCTAATACTCCTCACTGGGCAGGAGAAATAAATTAGGGTGTTGCTGCAGGCACCAAATTAAGATTGCTTCCTTTTGAGGGCCAGAACACTCACTACATAATAAGAGGTGCAAACTATGATATATTTCAATAGACACAAGTGAACTGTTTAATCACTCTCCTTCGTAAAGCACATGATCAACACATATAACTGATGGAGATTATACATTCACACGCACTGAACTTAACATGTTGCAAAGAGTCAAAAAATTCCTACAAAGGTCAAATGGCATTTGAAAATATTCAAGAAATACTTGGAAATACATGTATATGAATTACACTTGATTAGAACACTGTACAAATATCGTGAACATACCCTTTTGCCTGTCACTTGATCACACGAAAAGATAACCAAGAATATATTCTGCCAACTTGCTCTCAAACCCTACTGTGCTTCAATAGCACAGGTATGTCCAAATGTCAAAATAAATAAATGCATAGACTTTGCCATTCTAAGACAACTCATCACCAAGAGCTAGCTGCAGAATACATGGCATCACTTCACTCTCTATTGTCTTGACAATAAACTTCAATCAAGCAGAAACTATCTATGATTAGTGGTTAAAAAAAAAGAGTAGCTCTTGAAAAAGCACAACAGTCACATGAAAGAGTACAGTGTCCTCTCTTAACATGTCCAAGGAAGAATTATATTTTGATGCAATGTTCTTTTCAAAATGTCAGCAAGACTAAAACATCTATTAAGTTGAATGTAGATAGTATACAGCCATTGTCAGCTAAACAGCATGAGTTTGCTGAAACATGCAACTTGGTAAATCAATGATTTCTGATTATGCTTGTTTAACTACAAATATAGCAACAAAAATATGCTGCAATATCACTATGTGCGGGTTACAAGTAAATGCACCGAGTTGCGTAGGGCTTGTTTCATATTCAGACAACAATGTGCATTCCTCAGCGCTGGCAAAATGGGACATTTGCGCATCAAAGAAAAGGGGAAGAACCCATAAGAGTATATTCTACATATGACTGAGCGTCTGGAAACTGGGGGAGCCAAAGGACACATTATTTGCAGCTTTGCAAAGAAGGAATGTACACTGGTATACATGGAGGGACTTTGTGTGGTGCAGTAGCCTAGGTGACGTTATGAATATACAGATGTACATACAGCAATGTCTCATGGTAGCTGTCAAAATACCACTACACTAGCGTATTCTCAATCCACTGGTGCAACACATCCAAACACAGTCTCCGAGTTGGATAAATTATGCACACTACACCAGGGCCCACTCACAACAAAGTTGTGAGAGAAGAGACACATCAAAGGAGATATACTGTATAGATCCCCCTCCCAAGGAAAAAAAAGGGTAATTCTTTGTCTGTTTTGTTTTGTTGCTGTTTTTACAAATAGCAGTAGTTTTTCTCTGACATCTTGGTTACTGTTCATCTAACATAATATACACAATAGACGACGATAATAATAATAATAAATTCATTCAAATCTATGTTGGTCGGCGTTGATCTCCCGCGATACTCTGCCAGTAGACAAGGGATTGTCAGCAGTCCAACCTAGCGACTTCCTCCTGACTTTGAATGCTGTATCAGCCATTGCAACGTGATGTCTGGAAGACGAAAAAGAAAGAAGGTATGGATATTTGATAATGAAATAATTCTGCTTGCATATGACAGGGCTCGACACTAACGGTGGCCCGGTGGCCCGGGGCCACCAAAAATGAAAGTCGGGCCATCAAATTTCCAAAAAGGGCAAATTTGGTGGCCCGCCTCGGGCCACCAAAATTTTTTGAAAAGTATGTCAATAAATTCGTAACTTTTTGCGCCGGAAATTAGCAGTTAAATTTGTTTAAAGGATGGATGAAAAGGACTGAATGAGTGCCTGAGAGTGAGCGTTGCAAGTTTGTTGAGTAGATATGTCCAACTTCTAATTCTTACTATCATAAAACTTGAATATTTGACTCATTACAAAAAAAAAAGGACTTTTAATGTTTTTTATTGTGTTTTTTTCGGGCCACCAAATTTTTCTCTCAGGCCACCAAAGAAAAAAGTTAGTGTCGAGCCATGCATATGAGCATTCCTATTCACTTGTTGGACAAATGCTTACTGACTGAAATCAAATCAGCAGCCAGGGGAAATCTTCTGTATTTGATCAAAATTATACTTACTGCACACAGTGAACTTACTGCTTTTATTACCCATAGAGAATGAGCTGATTTTGCTGTAACAGGCATTTTCCAGAGAGACCTGCCCATGTATTGACCGATTCGGGTTCGTTGAGGGCAGCAGACATTTTATGGCACAGGGCGCAGCCATAGTGGGTGTATCAGCCGACCCCCCCTGCTCTCCCCCACCCCGGGGCAACATGTTTACACGCACTTGTAACAAAGGTTCGCGCACTAAGCAAGCATTCGCGCACTCAGTACGAGACGCCTATTGGCTAAAGCAGTTTTTCATTCTGCGCGCGTGCTAATGTAGGGAGAGGGGTGGGGGAGTGCGGGGGGGGGGGGGGGGGGGGTCGGCTGATACACCCACTATGGCTGCGCCCATGCCAAAAATACACATAGCGCGTCACAGAATCGGTCAATACTTGGGACTAGTCTTCAACGAGTTAAGGGAACTATGTGTGTGATGGATTTAACTTATGTATATTATACAGGGGCGGATCCAGGATTTCCGTAAAGGGGAGGTGCCTTTACAAAATTAAAGGGGGGGGGGGGCACAAGAGGCCCCCCCCCCCATTTTTTCCTTTTTATTTCTTTTGTTTTAACAAAAAATAAAGAGGGGCGCGCGTCTGGTGCGCCCCCCTCTGGATCCACCACTGTTATATACTTTATCTCAGATGCAATATTCAAAATGTGTCATTACATTACAACAAGAAGATTTTCATGATTCTATCCATACTAACACTGACGAGAAACTGGGATGTCACATGCACATACTAGAATGGAACACTTTTGATTGGGGCAACTCATTTAGAACAAGAACTCAGAAACTGCTGACGGAGTACAGTGGCTTGGTAAATTGGCATAATGCTAGCAGCAAACCAAGACAAACAAAATTACAAGATGTATTACTCTGAGGCATTCCTGTTCACTGCCTGTTGATTTTAAATATATTTGACATGGTTAGGGGCTGCAGATAATATCCACACATACAGTATCTTGACAGCTATGGGAAAGAACCTTCATTAAAGTTTACTCACTGCTTTCCTGAGGTTTCTGGCTTGTTTTTTGTGTGTAATTTTTTAGATAACATTCACCTTTACATGTATCAATGTGCATACAAATTGTACACAGACAAGTCCAGGTAAATGAGTACACTCTGAGTACACCAGGCAATGATTGAAAAAGGTCTTGCACATGCCTCTCTAAATACACAGTTGTAACAATTATCTCGCTATATCAGGGTACGTGTATAACAACAAAGAAATATGAAGATTTTAGATCTACAAAGTCGTCTTGTTAGAGGGTTTCATTATATCCAACTGCTTTACCGTATGTCCCAAAAAAATTCAATTTGCTTCAGTGGTCAAATAGAAATGAGGAATTTTGCAGATCATGTCAGGAATCTCTTCCCTCCAAGTTCTGTAAATTGTGTTCACACATCAATATGCAGTTCCAAGAGCATCAAGTGCAAAACTTGGAGGAATCAGACTCATGACACTAGGGCTTGACAAACATGTGAATGACATTGAATTGTTGGGCATTCAATGGAAAAACAGACCAGCCAGTTTCCGAAAACTTGAAAGGACATCTAACCAATGTCATGGCAGCGCTATCATAATTGGCCTCTCCAGTAAGAGCACACTCCTTGACTTGCAAATGTATGTACAATGTACATATTGTAAATAAAGATATCTTTGTGTATGTGTGTGCAATTACCAGGTAAGAAGATGATTATATCTTATTAAAAATTAAGTGTAATTGCTTTTGAATTTCCTCTTTTTGAGTTTTGCTTTATGTCCTTCTTCTAAATCTACATACTCCAATCAATACGTGTCTGTACTTTTCTGTACATGTACAACTGTACTTTCATTATTTTTTTTTTTAGTCTTTTAAACATGTAGTTCTGTATGATAATATCATGGGTTTATGACATCACCTCTTGACCGAAATAGAGAAATACAGTAAATGGGTGCAAAGATTATCTGTATGGACCAATTTCAATTTTAGCGTCAGTTTAAGTGAGTAATTTACCGATGTTTTCCTTTTCTTTGCACGAGATGGAATAGCAGCAGATCTCCCGGTCCTGGATCGCGGAGAGGTTCATTCTCTCGATTAGCTCCTTCTCATCGTAGGCTGTGGGGATGTCTCTCTTGTTACCCAGCACTAGTACCTACAAACATCACAGATTCACAGGCAGAGAGAGTTGACAAGTGTGATGTACATCTTGCTGCTGCTCACATGCATTGCCACATTATAGGAGTTTGACTACAGACAAGTTATCGTGTGAACATGACTTTATTGTGTTCTTTCTGCTCTCCACTAGTACTCGCATTTCCCATATATTGGTGATATACAAGTTGTACACTATAGTCGAAGTCAAGACATATCAACAAGGAATTCTGCATCAATCATCACACTTTTCTCAGCACATGCCGAACACAAAATTCATAATTAAATAAACAACACTGCTACAAAAGGTAGGTAATATTTCTTCGAAAAATAAGGCAGTAATATTTTCAATACCCCATTGATGGGCTCAATGTTGCATTATTGACCTTTATGGAGAGATATGTTAGAAGACAATTCATGGCAAATGTGAGGGCTACACCAAATCACTCACTATTCAGGACTGGATTCAGAATATATCTTAGCTGATGGATTAATAAAGGGGATCGATATTCTACATCACTATTCTACTTCCTGACCAGTTATCGACACATCAGTTCTAACTTTGACTCTCTTATTACCATGAGCAACTTGTTTCAGTACTGTGTCTACGGCATTTTGGATCACTGGTCCCCTAACAGTTGACTCTTTATGTGCCATGGTATAAACCCCCTGTGTGCCACAATATTTTGAGACACCAACATAGCCATGCTTTGAGAAAACATTCTGTTTGGCTTGATAGTCAATCACCACATAAAATGCAAGCTATATGGGAGACGAATGGAAGTGCGAGAAAAGCTGTCATTGTCCTGCGGCATTTGCTGATTTATTGATCAGTTTGGGCGGGTTTGTGGGTTTGAGCAGAATATGCGAAGTTGGCACGGCGTCGACTGAGTCAGACGTGTAAACATGGCACATAAAGAGTTAAAGCAAATCTTTCAATTCTCTTGGCAATGGTTTCACCCTTCATGTGCCACCTTTGTATGCCTGACTCAGTTGATGGCCTGCCAAGTTTGCATATTTTGCCTAAACACACACACACAAACACTTCAATAAATTGCCTCCCCCAATGATTTTAAAAACATCAAACGTATTTCACTTCCTCGTGCATTTATGACATGCATATCTATCACGCTGTGTGATGATAGAATAGCTATTGGGATTTTTTGAGAAAAGTCCAATTTTCTGTTGTGGTTGTGACTTCACAAAATCTTGTCTCCCAGAGCTAAGCATACAAATATAAGTGCTTGTGACCAAGAATACACTTTTGCATTACCTTTGGGATTATGTTAAATTGTTTTGAATACTGATAATTTGCAAGAAAAATAAAATAGCTTTGTTGCAAGATTAACAGCAAAGCTGGAAAATTTCTCCACAACTTTGCTGTACTGTGTTTCTAGCATGAAAGCTTCTATCATGGCTTGCAAAACAAAATGTTTTCCCCAAATGCTCATGTATTACAGTCTCAGAATAATACAGCGCATGTTTACATCAAGGCACACAAAGAATTAAATAAATGCAAACCTGGATTCATGTACAATGAGTCACATTTTCACTACATTTGGTGATGAAGCAAGGCAGACACTCTTGTAGTACTTAGTTCGCCATTCACTGGTATCAAAGCTACAGTAACTCAACTAAAGCAGGCTCACTAATGAAAAGCTGTGCATGACCGAGAGATATGTGCTCTCATGATTGTAATGATGTTCTCCGTGGAAAGCAATGTCGGTACGACTTTGCTGGTGGTGTTGTCATTCTGTCAAACTTGAGTCTTTACCAAAATCTTCTTCATACATAGCTTGTGCAACAAAGCACATTGATGTTCTTTGCAGAGAAATAATCTCCAGCACAATATTGTGTTTCTGCATTCGTAAGACAGAAAAGTGATGCTAAACTGAGGATGACTTTCCATCTGTTTATTTCAGAGCACACCAGGCACTTTGCTGTCATATTCTGATCAAACAACAGCAATGTACCTTTCTCTGCTAAGGGTATGCTTGATGATGAAATCACAATTCATGCACAGCTATGAACTCTACTGAACAAATACACTAAGGGGTCATGATATGAAGAAATGTAATCAGTCACACAAGATGGACAAACTGTATGCACCGGAACTTCCTTACATAATGGAGTGTCAGACTGTTTTACGAAGAGACCTGAATCAACTTACTGGAATTCCTTGCAATTGTGGTTTGTCGAGGAGATTGTGCAGTTCGTTCCGTGATGCTTCTAACTTTTCGTGATCGGCTGCATCTACCATGTACCTATGGAATGGATCACAGTGAATGGGATGAGAAATGTTTTCATGAGAAGATTATTCCTCCATGCACAACAATTTGAAACAGGCACAACTTACAATGCAAATACAACATGGACACAATTTTCCATGCAGTATCATTTATCATTTAAGGAGCTGCTCCAATAAAAAGGACTTTGATTCATAAAATCGTCAGGACCCTCTATAAAAGCAATAGTACTAGCAGTGAAGGAGCTACATGTATCTGTGGCATATAAAACCAAACTATTATAGCTATTGTTACAATAACTATTATGACAATCCTGACTATCATTTCAAGCATTTTCACCAGTACTTTCACTTTTATCTTCACTTTATTGTAGCAGTAGTTTTCTATTGCCATTACTTTTATTCTTATTATTATTATCATTAATCATTATCGTCATTACCACGACAGTTATCTAACACAATTATTGAATGGATAAGAATGAATGTAGAGCGATTGACTTGATGAGATGGGAGATTCCATTTACTCCAATGCAAAGAAAATGGTGATTGACGGGTAGTGAATTCAAATGACTACTGACAAATGATGACATGTAGAACTACAAATGTACACTGTGAAGGTTCTACAGTGATGGATCAAATTTATGTTCATAATGAAGTTGTTCGCTCTGAATGGGTTAAAAGTCTCGATCACAACAGGACAAAACTTTTTTTTCAGCTACTTCATAATAAGAATTCCCTTTCAAACAAGGTTTGCAAGTTGCAAAGTGATGAATCAAATTTGTGTCAGTCTTACAGTCACAAAAAAGGAAAAATGTTCACAAGTTTGGGGTGTCTTTTTCATACAAACACAAATAGTTGGGCACCAAAAATCTTTTAGGGTAAATATTTTATTAAAGCTAAACTCATTGTCTACAGAGTAGATAACAGCAATCTCTTGGATTGTTTCAAAATCTGTAAAAAGAATGTGAATGGTTAACCACAGCAATAGTGAATCTTTCCATAGGTAGCAGCAGCATCTGGAAGATAACTTTAAATTGAAGTTGAAAATTGAACTGAAAAAAACTATTGAATGAGCACACTCCATTGTTTTAAACATTAACTGTAGAAACTAAATCCATTTGCATGATGTACAACAGTCGAAAGCCTTCATACAAGTACATGTACTTACACAATACAGTTGACCCCCCTGCAATATCTTTCCCACATACTTCTGAATCTTGGTTGGCCTCCAATATCCCAGAGCTGCAATGAACAAGACACAGACAATATCATTCTCAACAACACTTAGAGACCAACAAGCTTCAAGATGGTAGTAGACAATTAAAGAGCATACATGTAGGTCCATCTTTAAATTGCATTGTCTCTCAATTAAAAAAAAATAAATACTGTACTTGTTTAATTGTTTTCTTGCAGGCAAGAGAATTACCCCCTAAAAAATAATAATGAAAAAATCCAGAAAAGAAAAAAAAAATCATGAGTTTTAACTAAAACTGATGGCAACAGCTCATCAAAAGTCTGAAATTTCCAGAAATGGACGATTAAAAAAATTGAATTGAATTGAATTGAACTGAATTAAAGGAAAGTAAACACTGATTATACAGTAACATTTAGATAGACATATTTTTGAAAATTTGTCTAATACTGTTCATATTTACACCAAATAATTCTTCTTCTTTTTTTTTTGATCGACTCTATTCATTCAGGCCAACCTTCGTACAAGTCATACATTTATCATGGAATATTTTTGATGTGAGGAAGTTATTGCACATTTTGCACTCTTTGCACTCATTTTGCTAACATTGTTCAGTCTACATGAATTTGAGATTATTATCGGTAGTAAGGCATCCAAAGTCGGTGAAACTGAAACGAAAAACACAAATTTAATGTCTGAAAATTTCACTTTCACAGAATACATTTAACGGTTAAGACATAACATTTTACGATAAAGACTTGTTTATCTACACATAGTTGTAGATCGGGTATGACAAATACTCCACCATATATCATTATACAATTGTACAAGTACACTGTACATACTGTTGTTGTTGTTGTTGTTTTACAGAAAGAAGAGAAAGAGAGAAAAATTGGGGCCCTATACAGTGTACATCAAATAATTTGCCCCAAATTATTGCATACATACTTGTATGCAGTGTTGTACAGATTCTTCGGGAGGATCCAACAATATCTCTTTTATGAATATCATGAAAATGACCATTAATACACACACTGCTTTGGAAATGCTATTAAAATGTCACTTAAACATTAAATTTCTCTCTTAGACCTTTTCCAGACTGGCAGAAGCGCAACTGAAGTCATAATTACACTGAAGATTTACATCCAGCTGGCAAAATGGTGTTAATATACAATGTAATTCCCAACAATGCACTTCAGCTTCAAATATGAAATTCTCTCCATGATTTGGTTGTAGTAACTCAGATGTGACATGATAAGTTGTGTTTGTATGTGCATGATATCACAAATAGTGCTGCTAAACAAGAATGCCACCTTATCAAATACATGAAGTCCTGGATGTAAATTTAACACAACAATCTACACTATGCGATGAATCTCCTCCACCAAACTGCATACAACTTACCTTTATTGTGACATTTCCTTTTGTGACTTTCCTCATGTTGAAGCCTACTGTGGGTATCATGTCTTCGCTAAATTGTCCTGACTGCGAATGGGATGGGATGGGAGATAGGAAAACATTAAGTCAGAAGGTATGATTCAAATTCTCTGTTAATTTCATACATTTATTCAACATGACCAATCACAGCAAAAAACAACAATCAAACCATACATCAAAGAAAACAAAAATCAACAAATAACTGAAATTAAAGCAACACGCGAATGTTTTTAGAGAAACCTGTAAAAGAAAGTGATATAGGGCCTACATGTCAATTAATATATTCCATCAGCCATACAGTGTATACAATCAATGCTTATCGATATAGTAATAACACCTGCATGCTGATTTACTCTGCCAAATTGCCAACTGCCAACTCATTAAACACTAACAGACTCAATTGAACAAAATTAGACTCCTCTAGACTTCTAGCTGATAATGGTACACAGGAGGTTTCATTGTAGTTTCATGCTATTCATGACACTGCACACAAATATTCATTCCGAGAAATACACAAGGTGTGATGCTATAGAAATCTATGTTCATCACATGTGCTCATGCTGCATGAAGGCCCAAATTCACAAGATAAATGGAAAAAAACAACAACTTGGATTTTGCTACAACATATGCATTTCCCAGACACTTGCCCGAGTATACTCGGGACTCGCCCCCTAAATGGGTTAAGATATTTAGTCCATGGACTGAAATACATACATGTAGGTCAGAAATATGGCTGCATACACGAGGCCTACCCTGCTGAACATGTCAGCATGCATTCATTTCGGATATTCTACGACACTGAAAGAATAAAATTACAGCTGTACATTGTATGTACATTGTGCAAATTCATTCCAGTAATCTTATTTTCTACATTATTAATTATTAGCCATGATCACTAGAATTTAATATGATTACTAAAAAATCTAAGCAATACAAGTATTCTCGTAAGATGTAAAAATTTACTGTCAAGCAAGCTGCCCATGATTCAACCATAACGCCATCCAAAATTCGACCGGCTGCTACATATACAGTGTAAAACATAAATTACACATGTATCTGGCACGGGAAGTTGAACCTTGGCATTTTTTATTTATGTGTCTAGATATTACAAGACAGGGTTCAAGGGTCAGGGTACAACTGTTAAGTGTATTTAACTCAACTGCGACCAACCCAAACATGAAGCGTCAGTATAAAATTAACTGTGTAGGCCCTACAAGGTTTATGTTATCAGTGGTTATAGGGTCAGGTTGGATCTTTTAGTTTTAACGATCATGTGACAATGCCTTTATATAAAGCAGGGCAATGAAAATGTGCCTCTTTTTTTTTTTCTTTCTTTGACACAAACAGAAGGCATCTTGTTTTTAGTCTTCCACCGTTAACGTTACAGATTTAGCTTTTAATTTACAGTAAACTTTTAAATCAATTAAATTTACTTAGGCTACACTGCTAGCCTCTTGGATCAGCTACTGAGCTAGACAATCTAGGCAAAGTTTCTAGTAAAATTTAGGGTCAAACGTTAGGTAGAGGGGGTCAAACACTGTGACAGTAAATTTAGTAAGATTCTAGACCAAGCATTTGCTAAGGCTAAGCGCAGACCACTTTTTGGCATGATTAGGCCTAAGCAAGAAAACTAATAATCATGTTAATCTGTTAATAAGGGCATCGAATGGGGATAATGAGGAAATTTTATCGACACTTATTTATTTAGACTCTAATAAGTCTATTTTATTTCTTATTCGGCAATGCAGCACGCAGTTGATACTGAAATCATCAAGATATTACTGTTCTCGTAGCCGTAGTCATATTCATACGCATTAAACCATGCACTTGCAGGAGAGATGCAGATGTGGAAACACCTACCGAAATCACATTGACAAACGTTGTTTTCCCCGAGTATTGCAGCCCAACCAATGTAAGCTCCATTTCTTCCTTCCAGAAAAGGCTTTTAAGCCAGTCAAGAAATCTGTTGATGGCTGCTAACATCTTGACTGATGAAAAGATAGTCAAGTTGGTGATAAATCGTAATTCCTGTCAACTAGCAGTCAAACAAGCGTTTGACTAAAGAGTCTATGCACTGTGTAGGTTCCTATGTGTATTGTAAGTCAATGTCTTGTAGGCCTACAATTGAGTAAGAAACGCCGATATCCGTATCCGAACTGCCTTTCTTCACACAGCGATTATGTCCTACACAAACGGGTAACTGTTATGTGTGTATACAATGTACGATAAATGATCAACCCAAAATGATCTCATGACCCTTTTGTCTCTTCGGTAATATTTTATTACAGCTGAAGAACTAAAATATCACTATGGTCTTGATTTGAAAGAATCATATTTAAAAATCTAAATTAGATATAATTGATGGAAAGATATTATTGCTAGCTGTTTAAAAATGCTCCTTTTTGTTTCCTGTAAAAAAGTGTTACTTTATTGACTCCATTTAATGTCTAGTTGTACCACCCCCGTAAATGTCATATGACTGTGTCACCTGACTCTTTGTCTTGTGACTTTAAACCACACACGGCTTTTTCGCACTCTCCTCCAACTCAGAGTGTAGTAGAATTGAAGCTGACATTCGCTGAGCTGAGCTGAGTGAAGTGACAGCACATTGCAGAAGAACACTCTCTGCCTTCCAGGATTTCAACGAAAGACGTCAGCTGAAGTGGCATAATTATGGTGGATGTTCGGGCAGCCATCCTAATCGCCATTAGTTTATCTTTCGCAGCAGCTGACACCCCGGCTAACTGTACCTATGAAGACATTGCTGGTTTGTGGACATTTGAGATCAGTGGATATGGCGGGGACAACACGCTCGATTGTACAAATCCAGGTTGGTGGGTCACTATCAACACTGACACTGAACACTCATCATGCTCATCATACAGTAATATCACTGCATAATCACGTTACCCTGATTTAACATTCAGTTGTTGTCAACTAAATTATTTTCACGGCATAGGTCTAGAGTCTAAATGCCATGAATATGATGCATGTCGAGGAAATCAAAATTAAAGTGAAAATGAAATTAAATTAGATTAAAGTTAACGTTAAAGATCTAAACTTTTACATAGATTAGCTTTGAAGAAGTGGCTGGATTTCCAGAAAATTCATGTGGCACCTCATGGCCCCCATGCCCCCAATTGGTAGTAAATTATAAAGCAGGATTTTGCAGGAAGGGAAGAGTTGCTGCTGATTGACAATTGTCTTTCATCCATGACAATGCAAATGAACACCAATTAGATCTAAATGTTTATTTAGTAATTAGAGTAAATTTAATAAAATGCACAATATAAATCATTGGTATTCATCCTTGGGTGGGCCGGGATGGGATTTCGAACACCACAATTTTCTGGGTGCTAGGCAGGCATATCATCGTGATCATATCGATTTTAATAGACTGCAGAGCAAGCAAAAAAAATGTGAAGAAAGGGAAGAGCAAAATTAAAAATGGCTTTACACCTTTGAAAAAAAAAATGGAGATTTTAGTGTTATGTAAGGAGCAGGAAAATAAAGCTGAGCTGAAGACAAAATACAGAGGGAAATTTCAAAACTAGAAAAGCACTCTGAGAGCACAGACCTCTGCCAAGCAGCTACTTTCCATCAGTAATCTTGCTCTTCCCAAAGAGATTTTTCTCCTCTCCACCACTGGGGAAAAGCTCTTTGGGCTCTTCCATAGAGATCAGTCATTTCCACACGCATCTAGGTATACATGCTGAAAAATCGCCCGATATCCCTATATAGAAGCCTTTGTTACGTCATAAACCCTCAGCTGCGCGGCGCGCCTCGCCCTAGCAGAAATTAGAGCACGCACCTTAGTGCGCATTTGAAAACATCAAAAATGCGCAGCTTCAACTCCCAAATTCATTGACCCTACCTGTCAAAATATCAAAAATCCTTCATAAATTCCCCCAAAATTCTCAGATCACTGCCCAAATTTAATCATTTGTTACTTGTGTCATTCTCAACCTTTCCTGCAAGTTTCATCCAAATCTGTGCAAAACTTTTTTAGTTATTTGCACAAGGACAAACAAACAAACACACAAACCAACAGTAACGAAAACATAACCTCCTCCCTTGGCGGAGGTAATAATAAAATGAAATCAAACACTATTTCTACCATTTGAATGTCAGTAGATATGCTATTCCTCTTACTGTTGCCAATTTGAGGTTGGTAATCATTAACCCATGGTAATTATCACCAAAGCCATGCCCATGACCTGACCAGAGCACACGACAAGTTTTGGTTTACAGAGTTCACTGAGTTTGACAGCCCTGTGACACCCTCAATGATATTCATGGGTCTTCTTGTCTCAGGAATACAGTTGTACCTTACTACTACACAGTGCAGTTTTAATGTCATTTTCATACAATTAGCATTTAAAAGTACTTGCTTAAAGGGACATTCTGGACGATTTTCATAATTTCACATCATGTAGTACATAAATCAACAGCTCCATGTATAGATTCATGGAATTTTTTGTGGTCTTTGAGCAGAGAAACCAATAAATTGAAAATCTTAAACAAATTACACTGAACAGTGTTGATGACATCAGAGCCTCATATATTTCAGAAATGTAGCAGTGCAATTCCATTACAATACCACTTGCTGAACAAGTTCACCTGTGAAGAATCTATGCATGCCTTCTTCTTTTGTTCTGCTTCCTTGAACCCCAACTCATGCATTCTTATGGTGAGGCTGCCATGTCATCATCCTTGTTCATTGCAGTTTGTTGTAAATTTTGAAAACATTCTCATTCCTCATCCCAACCACTATAAATTCTGAAACTGTGTACTCAGTTTAACTGATTTATAGTTGTTCAAATGTAAAAGTCTGAAAATCATCCGGAGGTCCCTTTTAAATGTACTACAACTTCTCTAGACAAACACAACTGACAAATAGACATCAAAGTAAAATGAATTTGTACTATAAGGTGCAATGGAAATTAAGAAATTACAATTAGAATTGTCAGAATACAGCAAGCCAGTTGCATAATCTCAAATGTATGTCAAACTGTTTGTTGCAGAAAACAGAAAAAAGAGCATGTGGTTGATGTTGCAATGTGAGGTTTATAATACATTCCTTGTTTTGCATGATGGTGCACTATGTATAAAGATCTAATCTTCATACACATTTGACATACAGTATACATATCCATGGAATCACATTTGACATATAATGCATGCAAATTCTTCAAAATCATGAGCATATAATACATGCAGAAATATGTAGATGCCCTCTTTACAGTGTACATATATAATGTATGATATTGATTGCATGGGCTACAGTTGTATGTTGAGATTATGGCTGTATTGACACCAGAATATTTGTGACATTTTTTGTGTGTGTTTTTTTTTTTTTTTTTTTTTTTGATTACATCACATTGCACTTACATACAATATTGCCTTGTGATTGACTGAGGCCTGAGATATGATCCCATTCCTCCAAATTGTGTAGATGCCACAGCAGCCCAAAGCATAACTTTTTATAGAATATTATAGAACGGGTAGCGAGAATCCTGCGATCTCATTGGTCGAGAGCTATGTGTTGATTTTGTACTGGCCGCACGCTGAGTCACAGCGGTAAACATTTTAATCGCACACATGTAGCAAGAGTACGCGCACTTGTAGTTGTAACAAAGGTTCGTGCACTAAGCAAGCGTTCGCGCACTCAATACGAGACACCTATTGGCTAAAAAAATCATGCATCAGTTTTTACTGGATGTATGGTTCTGAAGAAAAACCATGCATCATCCAGTAAAAACTGATGCATGATTTTCGGGCTCTCGTCTATGGCAAGCCAAAAAGAAATGTATCCAGTAAATTTGTCATCGGGTAACATCATAGAAAAATGGATTTTGGCAAGAAAATTACCATTCTATAACACAAATGATGCACATGTCTTTTGGTTTGTCAGGCGGAATATAGTGTGCATGCGGTAACTATGGAATTTAGCCTAAATCCACTCGGCTTCGCCTCGTGGGTTAAGCATTCCATAGTTACCTTATGCACACAATTCCGACTGACGAACTCAGACCTGTGCATCATTTGTATACTGGTACCCTGTTAGAGGAAATGGCTGCCCAGCCTTCTCCACCCTTACAATGTTTATACTCACACGTTCTAGCCGTATTAGAAGTCATTTTCCCATCACATATTTTCTGACAGATCCAGTGACTGACACAGTCACAGTTGAGCTCATGTTTCCTGATGTCGCTGTCGATGCTACGTATGGTACCAAAGGTTTCTGGACCCTCATCTACAACCAGGGGTTCGAAGTGGTCCTCAACAACCGCAAATACTTTGCCTTTTCCAAGTACAGCGGGTCTGGATCTGAGGTTTGAAGCTGTCTTGCTTAATTCTTTTACTGCCATCGGCAAGTGCCCTGTATAAGATGCCAGTGGGATTTCTCATTTGGCAGCACCTAGTAGAGTAATTTTTTGTGGCAATTCAAAATGTGCACCTTGTGAAAAATTTAGATTAGATTAAAATGAAATATTATCTGAATTGGCAGAGGAATACACCTTGCCACCAAACAAAAAAGTGACATGAGGTCTTTTTTAAAATTTATTTCATTTTAAACAAAGAATGTCTGTGTACAAAACATAAAAAGAAGCAATTACATATTCTACATACTTTAAAATATAATATAAACACTAAGTTGAGAAAGCTAGATGCATATCTACAAGATAATGTTGAAAATGGAGGGGAAACGAAAATGCAGAGCTTGAAATATGCAATCCCCTCAAAACCATTATTTGTAAGGTACAGAAATTATTGTGATATTAACAAAATAAAATTGATATTGTTATTACAAAAACGTGCTGTAAGACTTATTACTGGTTCACACTACTTGGCACACACTGATACTTTGTTTTATGATTTAAAGACTCTTTGAATTTCTGAAATACATATATGGCAAACAACGATATTTATGTACAAGATTGAAATATATTAACAATCAGCTCCCTGAATTGTTTAAAGATATGTTAATTTCAAAATTTTAGTATTCATTCATATTCTACTTGTCATTCAACAGATTATCATTTGGAAAATCCTAAACTCATTATAGCTCAAAATTCCATAAGACATCATGGTCCAGATGTATGGAACTCATTGAATGATGACCTTAAATGCAGTTCTTTACAATGTTTTAAATCATCCTATAAAAAAAGTTCTTCTCGCAATGTACCACTCCAATATATAGAAATTTTGCTTTTGTTAGCTCCCAACTCCTGAACACTGCATCTCCTCTCTTCTTTCTTCTCTCTACTCTTCCTATTCGGGTCCCTTATTCTTGGTTTTTTTTTTTTTTTTTTGTTCGTCTTTTTACATTTCTCCTTGTGTTGTCCTTTTTTGTCAAATGACATTTAAGATACTTTAAAGATTTACGTTATTTGTTCTATGTGTGTGTGTTCCATTCCTTTAGTTAAAAAATTTTTACAAGGCATAGTGTTCAGAGGCCGTTGTTCAAGTCAAGCGATTTGCTTATTGATAACGGTCTCCCCCACCTGAATACTGATAAGATTTGTAATGAAATTTATGTATCATTTCACATGATTATATACTTGTAATGTGAACTCTTGTTTGTATTTTCATGACTTGTGAATAACATGATTGATATTGTTATACTTACTTTCTTTTATATACAAGTGGAGAAATAAGACTTACTAAAACTAAAACTGAAAAATGTAACTGTGTATGGGCACAGAAACATATACCGGTAATACATGTATGAAGTCACAACAACACATCAAACACTGAGGATAAAACTAAAACCTACAAAGCCCTTTATAAGGTTGCCTTCTCTCAGCAAGGAATGGGGTGGGGTGTGAGAAGGAGTCATGACTTGAGTTTGAGAAAACAGATGCAGAATGCATGATATTGTCTTCGATAATACAGGTGTTATTAAAATCATTGTGCTATTAAAAATAAATGAAAAAGAAAAAGAAATGCCCCCTTTTCTCTTCTCATTTATAGTACATGATCTTGTTATTTATATATTTATTTTTTTTATTCATATAATATTTCAGGTGACAATGAACTGTTCTGAAACTTTGCCTGGATGGGCCCACAATGTTGTTGGATCTGACTGGGCCTGCTACGTCGGGAAGAAAGTTTCATCTGGTTATGCAAAGGCGTACACCTACAAGAAGGAAAGGTAGGAATTGATCACCATGGAGGCCAAACTTTGGATGAATGCACGGGGTCCAGGAAATCAGAGTTTTGAGAAAACCACCTTCAAATTTTTCTTTCTGACGCAATTGTGGTCAGGGGGAGGTATTCCAGTTTTCACCTCTTGACATTAGAAGGTATGCTTATAGCAACCACCACAATGTTCATTCAAACTTAGCGCCAGTGGTCTACGCACGACCAATCGGCAACCTGGATGCCGCGCACTGACCAGTATGATCACTCCCTCGTTGCTAGGGGCGGAGTCTATCTGCAACATTTCTGTTCCATTGACAGTCGGAAAATCCTGGCCCAGAAAAACGCTAATTTCTTGCCTTTCCTGTGATCATTTAGCTTCGAAATTTCGGCAGATGATAGACAAAACATTATGCCAACAACAGAAATTCAATGGTTTTGACCGATTTTAATGATCTGACTTCAAACACGATTTTCTCGACTAAGCCGTCAGTGACTTTCGGATCCGTTTGTTGTGGCGGGTCACATATGGCCTACAAACATGTGGGCTGCCTGAGTGAACTTGAAGATACATGTTGAAGACTACAATGTATGTCATGCATTCTGCCAAACTCTTAGCAGATGCTTTGGAAAATGAACTTGCTGTTTTCTTGAAGTGACGGACAGTTAAAGGTCCTGTTTACCTTTGGGAACAGTAATTTCAAAAATTTTCAAGATATGACATTTACTGCATAATTAAGTGTGGGTTGGTTGTACTGCAAAACATCCTATCATATAAAATTTTCGCGATGAAGCCTAAAATATAAGGAGATATCTGAATTTTCTCAATAAACTGTAACTGTAGACAGTTTAGTTCTGGAAACATTTTTGTTATTACTATTGTTCACATTTTGTTTATTTAAAAATAATTAACATCGATTTTACGAGTAATTTCTTTCAGTGGTTGTTTCGCTCTGTAACTCACATTTTAGAACTGTTTAAAAGCACTAATGCTGGGTTTTTCTTTCATCTGCAAATGGTAAATTATGCCTTTAAACTGTTTCTTAGCATGTGGTGTTGATCATGATGGATTATGATATCAATCACTGTAACATTGATACCATCTTTAAACATGACTAATGGCCTATAACAAGCTGAGCAGTGTTTGTTTTGGGAAGAGATACTGGTAAATGTCTTTTACTCTCTCAGTCTCGACCTAGTTTGCATGTAAGCACCTCTTGCTTTACAATGCCTGTCCACTTCAGAGCGAAGAGGTGGGAGAGTATCAGTATCTTGTTGTAAAAAAAAAAAGTCTCTCTCTCTCTCTCTTTCTGCCAGAATGTCCTATCATGAACAGTTCCTCCCATGTGAATACCGATAAAAGAAAATTGAAATGATGAGAAATGTGCCAGGAAGTGAGAGTTCAAGAGGAATTTAATGAGTGCAATGATAATAAACTAAGGTACATTGTGATTACTATTTACTTTCTGTGTTTACAGGACAAAGCTTGTGTTAAAGCAAGCTTCTTTTTTTTCAAGCTCTGAAAGTCAAGCTCTAAGAAATGTAAATGGTCCTTTTAACCCTAACTAGGCCGGGGGGGGGGGGCCCTCCGAGGCCCCCCCAGGCCCCCCCCTCGACGTTCCGCGCGATGTATTGCTAACGCGAAAAGCTATCGCCGCGACGTTTCGTGACTTTTTTCTTTCGAGTCTCCCGCATCTTTTGATACCAAATTTGCGATACCCGGGCGCGCGGTTCCGAAGTTGCGCATAAATATGTACGTGCATGTCAGACCAAAAATTGCTCAAAAACGTGATTTCGTGTACAATTTCAATGCAAACTGTGCTTACAGGCAAATTTCATAAAAACATGATTATTTTTAGGTTTTATGGATTAAAATCAATTAATAACATATTTTCTTGTTCAGAACAATGTCACGCACAAGTTTCATCGAAAAAACAATGAAAAACATAAAGTCGAAAAAACAAAGAAATACATAAGAAATTAAAAAAACAATAAAATACTTAGGAACTTTTTTTCTGATGGCGTAATTTTCTTCTCTTATATTTGCTCAGGACACTGAAAAGAATATTTCCACAAAAAATGTGCCCATTTTGAGCTTTATTTAGTGACTTACACCAAATTGTCTGATTTCATGCATCATTATGCATAAATTAGCATAATTTAGCATAAATGATAATTTCTTTAAAATTTAACTTCATGGTACTTTAGATTACATCATAGGCAACGTGTGTGCCAATTTTCGTCGCGATCGCGCGGTCGTCGGCCGAGATCTGGAGGGGGGGCCTGGGAGGCCCCCCCCCGGCTCTATGATCTACCTAAATAGCCCGGCCTAGTTAGGGTTAACAGTGTATTAGAACAATTGTTGCAATTTTGCAAAATAGCAGCTCAATAAGTTATGCAAAGAGCCTGTAGATGAAGTTTGTACATTAAGTCCTTGATTATGCACATAATTATATCATCACACGGGCAAGCAGATAATTATAAAAACACGATTTCAAAGGAATAGATTACTATTGACTGAATGGGGAGAATTTCTGGACTTCAATATCTTTGCAAGGCAAACAAGTCTAATATTTTGATGGCATTATTAGTTCATCTTAAGTTTGAAATGTGTAGGGGCTTGTTTTAAAGAGGCTTTAATATTCTTTACAATAGATTGTATACAATACATTGTATACAATACATTGTATACAATACTTTGTATTCTTACCTACCATGTGAAATAAGAGCCTGACGATGGTATACATCTAAATCTTGAGTTGGCGTGTAATAGAATATGATATCATGAAATATGGTGATAATGTAACCTAATGGCTCATGACTTACTTCTGATGAAGTAGATTGATGTAGTCAACTGTTCAAACTTTGTCTTCTATGTACTTAAATGATTTTTTTTTTCTTTTAATGGAAAATGAAATTTAAATTCAGTCAGAATTGAGTACTTTTACACATCTGTTGCTCTGCAAATGCTTATAGTTGTAGGTGACAATTGAATAATTTAGGTAAATTGCTGATAACAGATATTTGTACCCCTACTGGAAAGGGTAGATCTCATCTTTGCTAGACTTTATAGGGGAATGCAATATACTCAAATGTGGACTGTCTTATTGATATATAATATGATCACACCTCATGTCATTATGTCTACCTGAAAAATCAATTTACATTCCTTATATCATACTGACAGTAACAAAGTATCAGATATTTTTATTTGTTCAGAAATGACCAATCACCAAACACAGGTGATATCCAAAGTTCATGATACCTCAGGGATAGTGGACTGCAACATTGGCGAGAGTTCATGGGAAAAATGCAGTGTAGTGCTTATGAATTGAACGTTATTTTTGATCTCTTTGATAGTGATATTTTCACATCAATGCTGCATCAGATATAGTGTGCTTGTTGTTAATGTAAATTCCGTTATATAAATTCAAATCAAAATATTTTTGAGTACTTTTGTGCAAAAAAAAATAGTCATATGGCCAGTACATGCAATATGAGATGCTTTTAAAGCTGACAACCTTCCCTTTTCAATTCAAATTCTTGCACAATTCTATTGATGTTTTTCTTGCATGGAATCATATGTGTATCCTTCTGAATGATGGCAAAATTATGGACTGTGTCGTTATCAGTAACATACGGGTAAAATACTCAAACGTGGTCATCTCAGCAGATATAATGTGTGCTATATTTGATGTCTTACAAACTCGATGAAACTAAAATTTGATCAAATGGATACATTTGTTCACTTGGGTGGATTCAGTTTTTCAGTATTACAGTGGTAAAAATACAATGGTATACCAGGTAATGACTTCTATATTTTTCTCATACATTAAAATGTAAATCATGGCATCTAAATGATATTTCATAAGGTTGATAGGGTTAGCCAATGAAAATGATTTTTTTTTTTGAAAGGGTATTTTTAGGATGAGTAATAGTTCATTCACTGTCGCCCACCTAATTGTCATATGTTGGATAGCTGCACATCAGTAGACTTCCATGGTTTTTGCAGAAAGTCAAATAATGGATTAACTCATGGAGTTAACACCTGCTGGGAGTCATGGTCACTCAGGAGTTTTCTATTGGTCAGGATTATTTTTTTTTTTCTTATGTTTCTGGCACTTTGTCCACTTTTTTTTTCAGTACTCGTGCCTTGCTGCTAGTCTTTCATTCTGTCTATATTTGTTTGTCTTCATGTTTGTCTGTCTCTAGCTCTCTCTCTCCTCTCTCTCTCTCTCTCTCTCTCTCTCTCTCTCTCTCAGAAACATGCACACATACACAAACACACAATGCAGTCATATGCTTTATCACATAAATGTGGCACAAAGGAGTTGTAAAAGGGCTTTGGGCATTGAATGTTTGTAATTTATGTTTTGCACTATGTATTCTTTTGGAAAGAATTGAGACTTTTGAATGAAGGTCTTCTAAATGAAAATGAATTGAACTGAAGATGTGGAATGAATAAATAAATTTTTTAAAGAACTTTGATCAGTGTGTGTTTACATTTGTGTTTATTTCAATCATAGGTGTGGCTCTCAGTTTTTGGCTCATTGGTGCATATTTACAGATTTGTTGCTGAAGACACAATTCAGATAGAATTGGTTTCTGTGGTCACTATAAACAAGAGCACAGCAACCATATTGTTATCCAATAAAACAAGATGAAATTGACAGGTTAGTTCCTGTCATCCTTGAGATCAGCTAAAAGCACTAGGAAAAAAATAATGATTATGTATGTATGTATGTGTGCGTGAGTGTGTATAATATATATATATATATATATATATATATATATATATATATATACATACAGTATTAACAAATTTGATATTTAAATCCACATTGTGTTTGTATGTGTGTGTTTGTGTAGAGGGGGTGATGTTGCCTTTGAGTTTGATTTTAATTTCATTTCTGCATGCTTAAGACAATGTAAACAGGAATTCCTTTGAAACACAATTTTGAAAAGAAATACAAAGTGCAATCCTATTAGCTTTCGAGATCATAATGAGCAGAGATTGACGCATTTTGAACACATTTCGGTCCGACCTCTGTTATCCGGCCATGTCGGGATAAACCGGCGTCCGTCCGGATAAGAGATGGTCGAATAATCGAGGTCGGATTGGACTTTGCAATGTATTGCTTCATTAAAAAAAATAAGTACATGGAAAAATATTAATCGAATACTAATGCAGGAGACTGGCATCTCTTATTTGTTTTTGCTTGATCTTGATGTCGGCCTCTTAAAACAGACATGGCCTTGTCAAGCATTATGAAATGATAAGACATCCATTTTCTTCAGTAATAGCATGTATCTTATAGCATGGTTGAAGCCTCTCTGTCTTTCCCTCTGGGCTAATTTTCTCGTCACTTTTTGTCTGTACCCCGTGCTGCAATAAGAGTTTACTCAGTCAGAATTATGATAACAGCTATCTGGGATCGATATGCGTATAAGCGAGAATTACGGCGGCAACGGATTCTTTTTCTTCTTCCTCTTCTTTTTTTTTTTTCGGCGGGGCAATCAAGAATTGGGGTCTCAATTCCCGGATGAGCGCTAACAGGTGCAGATCCATTCCAGGCGGTAATAAGGGTTTAACTCGTGTCGATGGAGATGATGAGGAATGGGACAGGATTAGAGGGTAAGAAAAAAAAATGGGGGACGATGAGAAAAGGGACTCGAAGATGTTTCTGAGAAAGGAAAACGTGAACCAAGACAATGAAGACATTGTTATGTTAGTCTGCTGATCAAAATAAGATGGTGTCAAAGTATAGGGAAAAAATAAACAAAAATATGATATGAAAGGTAATATAAATGGAAAGGAAAGGGGTAAAAGACGAGATGATGAAGAGGAAGAGGGGAAAGAAAAGGAGCGACAATGATGTTGTCATGAGGATATTAATAAGAAATGCAATTTGAGAGAAAGGGGCATAATGAACTAAAGTCTCTCAACAGAAGGCGTTGTTAGATGCTATGGATACAAGATTATAATTCATAGAACAAGCAACAAACAAGAGTGCAGTTGCATTCCTCTAGCTGATTACATCCCAAGGACTTTGATTGTCTCCATCCGTGGATTTTAGTTTTAATCTTCGCCTCTCATTGGGTATTGATTGACATGATAACACTTACGAAAAGTACAGTAGAAATCACTTGATAAAATGTGCATATTTTTGTAATATGATTATTTCATGATGAGTTAACACCTGAATATTGTAACGGATTATGTAATCAAAGTTGAAAGATATATATATATATATATATATATATATATATATATATATATATATATATATATATATATATATACATAACAGGAGTTTTATTGACTATTAAACATGCCACCATGTGACATTCATTGTTTTTGTGACAGTACATTGTCGTGCGTGTATATCATTTATAGTACATTCCGAGATCATGTCCTATTCGTATATCCCATGATACGTAATCTCGTTTGCCTTGAGTAACATAGGGATGTAAATATAACGACTTTCGGTTTTGGAAAGGATATAACTGCATCATACGTAAACAGTAGGGAACGATCATGCTGAGGTTTCATTAAATGTGGTTTGTAACTTAAGTACACATTATGTTGCTATGGCATTAATTGGCGGCTCCTGGCAGAATGTGGAATATCATCACCAGCACTGCACGCGCATGACACAAGCGCATCCTTTGGGTCTCTACCGTTTGGACATTTCTGTGTATTTTTCGTGTATGTGTGTGTGTGTGTGTGCGTGCGTGTGTGTGTGTGTGTGTGTGTGTGTGAGTGTGTGTGTGTGTGTGTGTGTGTGTGCGTGTGTGTGTGTGTGTGTGTGTGTGCGTGTGTGTGTGTGTGTGTGTGTGTGTGTGTGTGTGTGTGTGTGTGTGTGTTACAGCAGTACCAGTTTATAATATTGCCTTTGTAATACAGTATTTGAATGGTAATAAATGAACACCATTGGGGAAAATGTGTGTATGTGTGATGTGTGTGTTTGTGTATATGTGAGAGAGTGCTTATGTAGACTGTTGGCAATACGAACGTTTTCCAAATTTAATGCAGAAATAGAGATGACGGATTATATTAAAAGTTATGCACACGGATGAGTAACATTGTGGCCAAGTGTTTATTTACACGATTGAATCATATAGGCCCTTTACAAATACATCTGTAGATCATAACCAACTGCAATTTCTGGAAATAGTGGTAAGCATCATATTAATCATGTTTATGTGTTCAGTTACACAGACTCATGTCAAGTGAACATTACAGAAACAAGAGAGAGAGAGAGAGAGAGAGAGAGAGAGGAATCAGCGATTCTGACATGCCAGTCGTCACGTCCTATATTGATTAAATAAGTTTCTTGTGCCTTTAACATTAATGTTTTATCAAAACAGCGTCAATAAAATAACAACAACAAATCATTAATTTTATGCAATTATTTGTCACCGCGCCATCAACACATGCCCATTCAAAGTTTCGAAGTTTGCACGACAAGACATCAAACATCATTGATTAAAGCTATATTTGGAACGTCTGTACAGGAAGATTACGTCACGCCGTGGTCACATGAATATTGAAACTCGTCATTTGAATGCATGCCTCTTGCAATGACGTCAGTGACCTCGTGTTCGATTATTTCAACATTGAAAAATAATGATTGCAACGAACAAGTGAAGAAATAAATAAATATCAGACTGATGAAATTTTCTAGACCAGACGAAACACACAAAACACTTTTGACATCGTAGAACAAATATTCAATAGTATTTACAGCAAAAAGAAAAAAGAAAAAAGATGCAAATTAACTAGCTCGTGAAATTCGGGAGCACTTCAGCTTCTTTTATCTTTGTTTTGTTGTTGTGTTTTAAAGAAAGAAGACAGAGAGAGAAAAAAATCTTTGTTTTGTACACTTTGTCTTGTACACATGTACACTAATGATGAATAATTGCTGATTTCGAAGAGACTAAATTGTCTTGTTATAATGGCTACACACTCAAATACTTCATACTGAGCATGATCATGATGATACCAAATCAGTGAAAAAAACAACAACAACTAAACAAAATGAAATTTGTGTAAACGAGCTGGGGTGTTTTGGGTCTTTGAAGGGGTTCAGCTTAATGAAAACTTCTTTATACCACAGTCTCAACATAGATTCGAGTCCAGTTGTATTACATTGTATTCAGGACTCATCGTGTTTCCTCTCTCTTGGTTAGTAATCCAGTGCTCTAAAGGACTGATTAACAAAACTTCTGTCATGAGTATAATGTAAAAGAGATATTTTACCGCGTTACAAGATTTCAACTCGTAGAACAGCACCAGATTGTAAACCGAACACGAATTTTCAGCTCAATTAGCACTACAACAGTATACTGTCATAACTTCGACATTTCTCGATCAGTTTAGGTCAATAAATAACTTAGGGAGATGAGGGGTGGGGGCTCAGATGCAGTCGCGGAGGAATAAGTCTAAAACATATCTTGAATATATTTGCCCGATGAAAGCCCCAACAGCTATAGTACTCAACAATCTGAGTCATATGTCCAGACTATAACGGCGTACGTATTCAAATGGCATTATCACATTAATGTCTTTATATCAATTTAATCACCGACGTCTCGACAGCTTTCCGCCTTTCCGCCAGGACTTTAACGCCGCTAATAAACTCGACATCGATTTCAGTTTGGATGAGGAGGAGGGCGGCAACGAATGCGTCTCGAGCCCGTCGGCCGCATATGTGTCTCGCCCCCACGACTTCAGGGGGCCGTCGGGCAAGCCAAGTTTGGCCGGGCACGCGCCCCGGTACATGACCTCCAAGGTGGTATCACCAGTCGTGCAGCGGACGACTTTGAGCACACACTCGTTCGCGTAAGTTTGCCCATCCGAGCCGCAGACGAAGTCCGTGACCACCGGACACGATGACGGGCAGTAAGGCGGAGTGGGTGTCTCCGAAGTCTCCGTGGTCATTGAAGTGGTCATCGCTAACGTCGTAGTTCGCGGTTTTGGTGTAGGC
The DNA here is from genome assembly GCF_964275005.1 of Diadema setosum. NCBI lineage: Eukaryota > Metazoa > Echinodermata > Echinoidea > Diadematoida > Diadematidae > Diadema > Diadema setosum. Next base: position 11,929,427 of record NC_092686.1, on the reverse strand, counting down.
GTCGCGGCGGGTATTGTACCATCTTTGGTCGGCAAAACAGGAGCTGTATATTAAAAAACAACAACAACAACGTATTTGGCGAAGGTGTTTTTTTCTCTTTGATTTGCATAGCGTTTCATTAAATCCATCTCAATACGAAGGATCAAATGTCAAGTTATAAAAAAAGTTAAATCAAGCGATGAAACGACATAATCATTATTGATTAAAAAGCAAGTTTTAAGTTGATTTACATGAAGCTATTTAAGAGACGCCATTGGAAATCATAAAATCAAACAATCAATTTCAATAGATTACTTGCGAAGTTTTTGATAAGACATGAAATAAGAAAACATTTGCGACATCATTATTGTTTTCTATACATGAAAACGAATAATTCTCCGATGACATTTTTCTGTATAGAAAGTGCATGAAATAGTCAGCCTACTCTTTATTAAGCATTATATATATATATATATATATATATATATATATATATATATATATATGTATATATATATATATATATAGATGCAGTATAGTACATCAGAAATTGTAACAATGTGAAGCACAGCGTTCATGAATGTCGCTAATGTAGTGATTTGAAAATGATTTCTTTACCCGACGTTCCAGGATTCACGCCTCCGCCAGAGTCTCCAGCTCCAGACGACCCACCAGTACCTCCTGACCCTCCCTGGCCACCGCCTGCTCCTCCGCTGCCTCCAGATCCACCTCCTGGGCCTCCTCCCGTACCACCACCACCACCACTACCACCACTACCACCACTTCCACCACTGCTGGTCCCGTCTGTGCCACCTGTCCCACTACCGCCCTCTCCTCCTCCTGCTCCTGCTCCTCCTGTGCCACCACCTGTTTCGCCACTACCCCCTCCTCCAGTCCCTCCTCCAGTCCCTCCTCCAGTTCCTCCTCCAGCGCTTCCACCCTCTCCGTTTCCTCCAGAGCCGGTGCCTCCTCCAGACTCTCCGCTTCCTCCTCCTCCTCCTGGTCTCCCTCCTCCAGTTCCCCCTCCATCGGCTCCTCCAGAGGTTCCAGATCCTGTACCCGAGCCACCTGTCTCTCCACTACCTCCACCACCTCCACTAGACCCACCGGCTCCACCAGCGTCACCACCCGTTCCACTGCCTCCCGTTCCTCCACTGCCTCCAGTACCTCCGCCATTACCTCCACCACCACTTCCACCATTACCACCACTACCACCTGCGCCACCGTTACCCCCTCCTCCTCCTCCAGCACTTCCATCATTGCCCCCTCCACCACCACCGTTAGCTCCCGTTCCTCCTCCAGCCGTCGCTCCTCCATCGGTATCTCCTCCAGTTCCTTGTCCATCCGAGTCATTTTCTCCACCACTTTCTGAATTTTCCTCCTCATCTTCTATTTCGTCATCATCATCATCCTGTTCTTCTTCCTCTTCTTCCTCCTCCTCTTCCTCCTCCTCTTCTTCTTCTTCCTCCTCCTCTTCTTCTTCTTCTTCACCACTTTCCGTAACCTCTTCCTCCTCTGTGGGACTGACGGTATTGACTGGCTGGTTTCCTTCGGCCGGTTTTAGGCCCCCAGATATCGACGATGAAGGCGATAATGTGAACCTGTGACTTCCCACAGTCTCTTCGTCAGTGCCTTCATCACCTTCTTCGTTTTCCTCGTCGTCTTCCTCCTCTTCGTCATCGTCAGCCTCTACATTAACGATGGTTGTCAACGCCAGTAGTGCGAAGAGAATCCAGGCAGTTGCCTTGGCGAAACGCATGCTGGACTGAAGACTGTTCCGCATTGAATAGAAGCGATGGTACAAACGTGAATTTATAATCATGCACCACATGCTATGTAATGTTTAGAGCAACGACAACAACAACAATATTAGGACAGAAAGAGGAAAAAAAGAGTATTTAAATCTGACGGGCTTTATCTTCGAGAACTAAGAAGTTACATTACAGAACTGCAATAAAAAAAAAAGACTACATCTCATGACGCCGCACAAGGGGACATTAACCCATACAAGCTCTGTGTCGACTGGCGTCCTCGTCTTTCGTCCTTCACATTTCCATTGCTTCTTAAAGGCTATAGGATCATGTAATCTTCCCTTCGGAACTATGTATGGGGTAAGGGCCTATTACCTGGGGTTATGTGATGGGGTATGTAGACCGTTGCCGGTAATATCAAGAATATTACTCTAAGCGTTTCGGCCTTTCCTGATTTACTTTTGCATATTGATGATTTTTCCTCACATGTAAAATGAACTGACAACAAAATCGGAAATCTCACTTTTGTGGGAATCATTTTACAAATATTAGTCATATCTTTCTTGATCTCGAATTTCCTAAATCGATGACAAGTGGAGGGGTTGTACATGTCATTACATTGCCATCCATGCTAATTGATTTTATTCATTTATTTATTTGTAAATTTGGATCCCATGCATGCAAGCTATGTACATAGCTGTTGTAGACGAGATATTCGAATGTGTATACGATGGTGAAAATCTGTGTTCAACAGGTCGGTAGTTGCCTTGATTCTTTTAAGTTGTTTTTATCATTTGTTTTGTCATTCTGAAATCCCTCTGGTAATACACATCAAGCAAAAACAAAACAGCGATTTTTTTTTGGTACATTTACTTACTTACTTATCTATCTATCTATCTATCTATCTATCTATCTATCTATCTATCATTTATAATATTCATCAATTTAATTATCAATTTCCCAGTTGATGCAGTACGCTTTGTCGATAAAGCACAGAAACAAACAGGACTTATTGATATTCTTAAGACAATTCCTTTACAGGCATGATTTACTCATATCACCGAAAAACATTCTCCGTTTAAGTATAGAAGGGAGTCACTTTATCTCTTTTTTTTAATGTCCATGTTGAAAGCAAGTATTATCATTAGACGCAACTGCAGTTGCTCTGATATTGAAAGTTGGAATAGTGGGTTCACTGCAGCGATCCGTTACTAATTTTCTCGTAAATGATGGCATTGATGATGAGGCTTCGGAGGCGCTGGATGATCTGAAGCAGATCGCATCTTTGCGTCAGTCTGAAATGTCAAGTTATCATCACTTTCCTCAATTCTAGGTCAGTGCATGGGGTGGGGTTGTGCATGTGTGCGTGTGTGTATGTGTGTGTGTGTGTGGGGGGGGGGGGATACCGCTCTAATGATGATGCGATCAGTAGGCGCCGTATAAAGATGAGCTTCTAATTTGCCGGAAACTTTTAGTTAGCTCGCTGTCTAACTTACGACGATAATCACCGGAAGATTTCGGTAATATACATTTATGAATAATTAAGCGAGAGGACAAGGCTGCAAAGCCGACATTAAATAGAGGAAAATGTTAATAATTTACCCAATCGTTTTTCAACGACTTCATAACAGAGTTCAGGCGCCTTCTTGATGGCGGTGTATGATTGGCCAAGTTGGTGATGGCTGTATTTATTTTCGGATGTGATGGTTAGGAAATGTTTTGTAGAGTCCGTATCCTAGACAAATCTGTACACCAAGGATAAATAATTTCCGGTGTCTGTTGAGATTCTTGTGAAGTAGTCTTCGTAGATAGGCTCTTGACAATCAATCAGCCCAACTGCTGATGTTATGTTTGAGGCCATTTTGACTCTCATTGTAAACTGTGAGAATAATGCTATAGCGAGAACTGGTGAAGATACGTAACATCCTCGGCAATAAGCTGTGTTTGAATTGTATTCATTGAACCCCGATGAACAACAACAACAACAACAACGACAAATGTTTGACAAGTGGATGGTCATACTAACGCAATTTTTCTCATCTTCGCGTAGATGGTATTCCTCACATTAATAACGTGTTTTCTTCCTTTTTTTTAATATAGATTTCCCCTTCTATTAAGTGTGGTATTTGCCCACATCATTTAAGAGAAACGGCACTTTAAGACACAACGTATGTTACACTGAGGTGAATCCAGCTGTGCCGTGAGTAATTTCCATGAGTAACCCAGTAACCCTGATCAGGTTTGTTGGGAAACAAGAATCCCACAGAGTCAACCCCAGACACGAATTGAATCACAAGTCTTACTAATTTGTTCTCTTTTATCACTGCATGATTGTGAAGACTTCCTAACAAGAATCTTTTTCACACCAAAGTCCTTAAACTATTGCTGGGAAAATCTGAGCGGTTTTGCTTCTTTTGTTTTGTTTTGTTTTGTCTTGTGTTGTTGTTGTATTCTTTTGTATGTGTGTGTGTGGGGGGGGGGGGGGGGAGGGAATCATAGTGGGTAAGACTCTTGACTTTCAAACGTATAGCTCCCGAGTTTGAGTCCTGCTCCTGCGGTATGCCAAGTGCTTACGTCCTTGGACCACACGCTTATACCCATGACGTTCTAGTCCACCAAGACGTAAAATGATCTAGCAATGCTGGGGACCATGGGGTACAACTGGGTATAAAGGCAAGGCCCTTGTGAAGAGCAGTGCTAACACTGAATGGGCTACCCTGGTTAATGACACAATATCATTATGTAATTTTATTGAATTATTCGATCTAGTTCATAATAGCGCGTCATGAGAAGTAATAGAATATAAATTTGTGGCTTTTTTTTTAACACGTAACTTTGAACATTATCAGGAAGTGTGAGTTGGCAAACCAACCTATTCGCAGAATGTTATTGGGACATCCAACATTTTGTCCAACAAAGATTTAGGCTTAAAGTAATCAAAATGCCAACTACGCAATGAGCATTGCATCACCATTTTTTTTTCTACGTTTTTGCTTTGTTATTTTTTTTTCCTGGAATGGTACAATTCTGCTACGATGAGAACAACAGTTGAATAATTGATGCATATAAAAGAAGCATATTTATGATGTTTCTTGGGATTCTCTCTCTCTCTCTCTCTCTCTCTCTCTCTAAAAAAAAAAAAACAGAAAAATGAGCAGCACGCAAGAAACATCACATTTACTTTAATCACATGATCAGGATTGCTATTAATAATGACCAATAGGTTACCATGGTCAACAATAGACTCGCAGATACAAATTATTGTTGTTGTTTTTTTCCTTTTCACGATCTTTGTTTGCTATTTGGTCCATGTGGGTAATAATATTTCCGATTCATTTTTTTTTCGTCAAGTGAATTATCTTTATAAGTGTTATTAGTCAAAGTAAAAGTAAAATTGCTTTCTTAATGTTTCACACGCGGCTGAGGCAAATACCACCTTTAGATCAATAATTCATGCGACATTAGAAAAGACTCGCATGGTGACTCAACATTGTCTAAACCTGTATTTGGAGCTTTATATTTTGGTGTCTATTCAAACATATGCACCTACACTTGTACACCAATCTGTAAGGTATCGTACGTGACGCTTTCCTTTTGTAACGACATGCTGCTCTTATGGCGTTTTGCAAGAATTCGAATACCTTTTTAAAACCAGATAGGTCCCTCTTCTTGTCATACTTTCCCTTGCGTCGATCTGCGTGATGTCCCTGCGCAATCCTTTGCATTAAAGGCTTGCCCGTTTACAATTATTATCATCCTATCTAAACCATTAACGAGTCAGCCGCTTACAGAAGCTGTTGTGGGGACTATGCTATGACGTCATAATGGTTAAACCACCTGTGTAATCCTGTCTCTGTCATCGAGCAATTCCGTATACTACTTATACCATGCATTGCGCGGCCTGTTCACCTCTCTATCGAAATCGAACCTACTTTAAAAGTGTTTGTAGGGTATAGTGAATATATGAATTGATAATCTTTGGCACAGTGGTTCTCGAGATAACTCTGCTAATACGTCACTAAAAGACAATAACAACGAATTTTCAAGCGAAGTGTTCTTACGTCTTTTAGAGTGTAGTCTGAGTCACCGTGAGCCCGAACAAAATTTGATTGTGAAACTTATCAAATAAATATCATGCAGGATGTGTTCAGGATGATGAGCACAAATGGACATGCTGAAGTACTGGCAAATAGAATATATTGCAGCCCTCGTTTTAGACCGTAAAATGGTTATCATTCAAGTGTCAATTCATTATGACCACAAAGTTGCATTTCATTCTATTACAGCTGAATATCGTAAGTGCATATAACTCATTGACCCCGCTTAACACTGCAGACTGGAAGGTTTTTCGCAATGTTTTCATGCTTCATACAGTGTCATGAGAACCCTCACTTATTAATCGAAGTAATTAGACAGTAGATGCAGTCTTTATAGATGATGACATGATTTGATTTTCAAGCTTATGTCAGCCCATAACCTTTTTTTTTCTCAAGGAGATACGTAATAGACAAAAGACACAATTTTACTGTGTTATATGTTTTTCAGTGTCGCAATTCTTCAAAATATTTTGTTAGAGCAGAAATTCCACAGAGAGACAACAGTTATGGAGAAACAGTATATAAATCTGATGAATTTTTCTTGTGCTAAACGTTTGGCATCTTTCTAGATTACAAAAGCAGTGTACGTGATTCCCCTGAAGTTGTATATTCTTACACTGTTGGGATTTAAAAAAAAAAAAACAACAACCCTCCATTGGTAGATTGTATGCTGTTGAAAAGAACAATATAGCGGATACTAGTTGGTAAAAAAAAAGAACAAAAAAAAAAAGAAATGATGTTGTGTATACTCACTTTTAGGACAATAAATGACCAGTTAACGATCCTAAAAGACTAGTCCGGGGTTCTAAAAATCCTCGACAGAGAAACACAGACAGCGACGGAAGATGAATATAAGCGGGAAAATGCCGACTGACGCACGGTCGATATGAAGTTTGCTCTCAGAGTTCTGTGTGGTAACCGTCGAGAATTATTCAACTTCCTCTCGTGCTAATCCAATTCGAAGTGATAGAATCTTGCGAGGACGAGATGACAAACGAAGACAGTTCGAATTCTCTCGACGAAGCCACGAAACGGAATCATAACCTTTTGTTCGTGTATGTGCTGACTGGTTCCCGCCCGAACTCGAATGGCAGTCCACCCGTCAACCATGAGAGCGTCGATTCCAAACGTAGGAATAGGACTGTTTCATTTTTCCTTCGATACCGGATAGACAAAACAAAGAATCCCTGAGTATTAGGTAGATATTGGTTCCGGTATTGAGCCCACAATTTTCCTGCTCTCTTTTTGAAGTCCACTGCTGCCGCGCCTGGATTTCGACTACAGATATTTGTCACTTCCTAAAACAGATACAAACTTTGTGTCACATGGCCAGGTGATGAGTATATCCCAGCGCTCTGGCTGTGTTCTGATTCACGTTTGTGGAGGGAATGTGATAAAAATACCAGGGAAAAGACACCTTGAGGGAAATTTCTATTGTTGTGCGTCCACCCTGAACAAGGTTGAGCTCAGTAGATTGTACACCCCTGGTTTTCAGTAATCCACGTCTAGATTCAAACCAGTACAAGAAAATCAACCAAAAAAAAAAAACCCACAAAAAAACCCAAAACAAAACAAAACAAAAACACACACACACACAAAACCCACAAGAATAACAGAAAAAAAAACTGTGTCAGCCCACTGTCTTTGACTACAAGTATTCTGTTAGTCTCGAATTGCGTTGAAAAGCATAATCTGAATAAGAAAAAGTGTTCTGTCGACAAAACCGTCTAGGTCCTGTATTAAATTTAGTAACTATTATTCATCTATCACTTTAAAAAGGTGTATCGATGTTCTCGCATTTCCCTTTTATTTGATATCATTATTTTCCGCATTGCCAAATGCTATACTAAAACATTCATGACATGTTGGTTCAAGGCTCCGATATCCTGCTCTCAGTATTACTACATGGGGTCAACGACCCTCTTAAAAAGAAAGAAAAAAAAAAAAGGAATGATTCTTCGTCAGTCAATGAGAGAATCAAGCGATTCATACTGTCTGATATCATGTATAGCAGAACACAATGCAGAACGAGAGAGAAAGAGTGTGTATGTGTGTGTTTTTGCGTTTGTTTGTGCTTGTGTGTGTGTATGTTGTCATGAATATGTATTTATGCGAATGAGTGTACAGCATGCTGGCCCACTTGGGGTGGAAAATCTTCGAGAGTTTTCGAAGATAGACATGGCGCTCGAGGGCGAGAAATAAATTTGCCAGTTGCTGTTTCTCAAAGTCTGGTGGTGATACAGTTTTTGTTTTTGTTTGGCTTTGTTTCTTTTTTATTGTTTTGTTTGTTGTTGTTGTTGGTTATTTTTTTTTTTCTTTTTTGGTGTCACTGACGATGCATGTGACGTCTCTGTCGATTACCACCATCTTTTCCTCGGGCCCATAAAAAATGTAAATTCTGAATAGAATGGATTACGGAATGCCCAACCGAGACCATACTGTAAGATCTTATCAGATTGTGTCAAATACTTCATCTTTGTTTCTTAGAGTATATATCCCCGACTTGAATCTCTGTTTCCGAAGTGTTTGCAGTCAATAGTATTGTTTGTGCAGTTTCAATTATCACCGAATGTCTTGATTAGGTTCATCAAATACATCTAAATATATTTTGGTCTCAATGAAATTGTATTATTGTCCTCTATCGAAGATGCCTTATTGTACTTCTTTAGAATCGAAACGGGATTTCAATGATTTGGAAGAGATCGCGGTTGCTGATTAACCTCTAAACCTGAGGGCTCAAAATGTGTTGGAAATTCGGAAGCTATGATACGAGCTCTCTCCATGTTCACTTCCTGATATACAGGAAACGTTATGATGCGTCGGATAGGACATAGATCGCGGTTGTTTCTACATTTTGTGGCTTAGTATAGAATATCATACCTCCTTGAGTCATTGTTCGCATAGTGATTCATTGCCCAAGAAATTTTTATCAGAAGTGACGACGAATGTTTGGAAAAAGAATTACTGACCAAAATAGATGTCAGTTCTAAAATTTGCACACAAAGTGAGCATCGATTCTCACTTTGTGTGCAAATTTTTAGAACTGATATAACCTCAGTAAGCTTTCGTTTGGAGAATCATGCCATTGAACTGAAGGTTTGTTTTGATGAATTTCACTTCCGCAGTTTGGCAAATACAATCCAATGGCGAGTAAATACATGGAACATAATTTATGATTATACTGTAAAATATAACAAGGGTAGGGCCTACAATTGATGTGGTTTCGCAGATATAATATCATTGTAATGTATTCTTTTCAAATGAGGTGTTCACCTATTCTTGTAATGAAAGTCACGAATGGTAACGAAATTGTCTTCAGCGAGGAAATCAATGCTATACAATTTGTGCGAGTATAGCATCCTTACGAACGCACATGAATTTATGGTTCTTAATAGGCTCCTATATAGATTTACTCTAAAGAGCTAGAAGACTTGAATTCTGCTTGAGGAAATCAAACACGTCCTTAATCTTTGTAAAGGATTGATTACGGGCAGCCAGAGAGGCATGATGGGAAGATTCTGTGGCGCAGTATAACTTTATAGAGTCATTTTGTGTTGTAGCAGAATGAAGGATCTTATGTCCAAGTTCTTGTGTGTGGGGGTGCATGGGGTGGGGTGGCCTCGTAGGGATGGTGAAATGACAGTGCAATCAGGGACTTGAGGGAGGTGTAAGAGGACTCTTACGTTTTCCTGATGGAATCATCGAAGAATGAAATCAATCGCATTCAATTCAATTCAATTCAATTCAATTCAATTCAATTCAATTGATTCTATACCTGGTTTTGCTTACTGCAGCATATTATGCACAGGTAAGTGGCAGCCTACAAAGTCAAAAGAAAAAAAAAGACACACATGCATCGACCCGGATCGGACCAAAGCTCAAATTATAAATGTGGATTGAGTGAAGGCAGCAATATCATTACAACACATCAGTGAAAGTTTGAGGAAAATTGGGCAATCGATTCAAAAGTTATGAATTTTTACATTTTTGGTGACATCATCACTAGATAAGGAGACTACTATAGTTCATTGCGTCATTATGGTCAACAATGTCATGAAGAAAATATAAAGAAAATTCAGCAAATTTTTCACTTTTCTAGCACAATGAAAGAGCACTTGATTTACCTCTTTCAGAAAGCAGGGGAATGGTATTACACTTATCATAATGTCAGTAACAAGTCGATGGAATGTGTACTTTTCATGAAAAGTCAAATTTTGTGGAATTCTCTTTTCTTTACATTGGTGTCCATGATGACGTCATGAAGTATAGTAGTCTCCTTATCCAGCAATGATGGCTCCAAAAATTGTTCCCTTTAATTGAGGAGAGCACTTGTCAGCTTTTACCTTGATTCTGTTCATTCATTCATTCATTCATTCATTCATTCATTTATTCATTCATATCCATTCATTCATTCATTTATTCATTCATATTCATTTATTCATTCATTCATTCATTCATTCATTCATTTATTTATTCATTCATTTATTCATTCGTTCATTCATTCATTCATTCATTCATTCATTCATTCATTCATTTATTCATTCATTTATTCATTCGTTCATTCATTCATTCATTCATTCATTAATATCTCCAACAAAACATGTAAATGCGATTTTTTTTTTTTACAGAAGATATAAGTGCATTTTATATCGACATTGCAAAATATGATTAATGAAATTTATTGATATACCATTAATAAGGTAAAAAGAAAACACAAAAAAACACATTTTGAAATATTGAAATTGCTGGCCAGGAGCCAGTAAGACTTCAGGCCAGGCTGGAAAAAGTGTATACACCGACACGCTGTGACTAATGTTGAGATGGTCATGTAATAATAATTGCTGTCCAGGGTATAGGGAGTTCCCGGTGTCTCGGCCACATTAACTCCCTGTATTCCGTCACCTGACGAGTCATGAAGGTACCTTCTATGCGTAATACCCTCTCCAGGCAAGCACCTATGGATAATTCATTCAAGAACGTACCTATTACAGCCCACGCTCAAACCAGGGAGGTGAATTTCCCACCTCCCTGATAAAACAAACCATGAATCACTGATTACCGGTAGCACCGCTGACAAATTGCTAATAATAATTAAGTAATAAAAAGTGGGCGGGGAGGAAGGTCACAACATTCATCCTCTTGGTAAGGACTGTATGTCCACTTTTTATGGAATACTTTCTCCGCTATAATATTCTCCAACACGAACCAAACTTTTCGAAAAGATATCTGCCTTTTTTCAATTCATATAGCGCCTAGGTCATGATGTGATGTGAGATTAATATCTGCTATAAACATGGCGTAAAAATACCATGATAAAAATTAAGTAAAAGCAAAGCAACAAGGAAAACAATCTGTTGATATGGTGATGATGAGCCCATATAGTGTGTCATATGAATTTTCATAGAACCATCAGCACAACATCCATTATATTGGTACAGATATAAGGTTCCCCAGATACAATTACCTCCATGACCTGTCAATAAATTTTACTAAGTTTGTCATAAAAAAAGAAAAAGAAAACTGAAATCCCACAAAATAAAAAGTATCAATATTTCAAACCTTAAATCGACCAATCACTGTCCCTTTTCGTGCACCTTAAATGTGAAAGTACAACAATTACACGCTCATTACAAGTTAATGATCATGGATGGTGGAATTTGAAAATAACCAATCAGCAGCTAGCAGTTTAGGTGACCTCAATTAGTGACTCACAAGCAAAGCGAATCTTTGTATCACGTGAGACCGATGAGAACCACGAACGTTTGGGTTTTTTTTTTTTTTTTTCCTGTAACTTTATATCGCCATACGCATTTATCAACACCTATCTATTGTTATTCTCTGAGCACCTATATAACAACAAGCTTTTCTACCCCCTGCAGCTGAATCCATTTCAGTGCTCAGAATAGATTATTTGCATGTGTTAGAGTTATTGTTATAGCCTTTATCAATAAAATCATGTTCAGTGATTGGTTTACATAGTGATGTGACCAAACATAACATTGCTATTTTGTTGAAGACACAATGTCGTTATAGGAAAGTATGCTATATCGTGACGTAGTGTTCACGTATAGTGCGCTTTACCATATTTTTTTTCCCATGGATATGTAGTGTAATGTGTTATCGGTATATGACCTCATATAGTACTTATTTTCACTTGTAAAAAAAAAAAAGATCGAGTCCTTTGAGAGATTGTGGTGATTTATTCAATCTGTTGTTATAAATGAGAAAGAAGTCTATGTTGATGAAATAATGCAGGGAGGAACAATTACTCACAAAATAATGATACTTTTAATTCAGTATAGGATTCCGTTTATAGGAGAACTAAAAATAAACTTTCAACTTCTCAAGAAGTTAAACAAAGATCGATTGAAAATGAATGAGATGAAAGAATAGCTAAACATAGGGGTATCCTAATTGTTATACCATCTTAAGAAATGGGAAAATGTTGGTAGACAAAAGAAAAAAAAAACAAGAAGATGAAAAAACGAACGACTGTGGTACGTTGTTTCTGTTTGTATGTGTGTACTACGTTGTATGAATTCATTCAGGGCTAAAAATCACGCACTATTTCGAGCCACTCGGTGAAATTACGAATTCCTCGGTGATAGAAATCGCATTATTCTGTTCGGGCTGCACTGTGACTCCTCAGTATTATACAGCACTATTCCTGCCAAACTACTGTCGGGATCCGGATTCAATTTCATAGTGCTTGATACACGTACACTTGTGCTATGAAAATGAGGTGACAACCCTCTGGCAAGCTTTCTGAAACGCCCTTTGTTTATACGCTTGTTTGTTTTGTTTTTGGGTTGCTTTTTGTCCTCGTTATAGTTAATTATTATTGTTGTTGCTGTGCTTGGGGTTGCTTTTGTTTTTTGTTCGTTTAAGCGCTCATTCAGTGCTAATGCAAAGCGTCGCAAAACAAAAATAATTTCGAATGAAAATGTAGGACGAGGTGGATAGCTGCCACCCCACCCCCCCCCCCCCAAAAAAAAAAATATTGAAATGATATATCGCATGAGGGCGTAGTTCAATTTTGTCTCAATTTGTTTATTGACGAAACATGGAGTGAGACGTTCTCGGAAAAGTTGTCAAAGTTTAATGTCCTCACAAGCCAATTTCTTGTGGCAATGACGAAAGTGCTGTCTAACGGTTAGAAGGTGCGTTTTGTTTTTAATTCTTTACAGAGTTGCGTCGTCATAGAATTTATCTATTTTTTTTCTACGTTATTAGAAGTTGACTGAATGCAGCTAAGTTAGGGCGGGTGCTGGGTGTATGTCGTTTAGTACAACAGGGCCCCACCTACTGGCTTTTCTGTCATGTTATGGTAAACTTCGATTTTTATGTAGAAACCTAGATAAATTTACCTAGATCCTGATAGATCTAGGCCTAGGTCTAGCTAGCGTCTTCTTCTTCCTCATTTTGTGGGACTCTTTCCAAGGCAGAAAGATGGCAAAGGTCACGCTTCCTGTTGTTTTCTTTTTGAGCCGTGCATGTGTTGCATTTTGCAGTAAAGAAAGAAAGAAACAAACAAACATGACTTTAGGCCCTACTTTGTCTGGTGCAATTTCGGCATTTAGCACAGTGTATTTGAATATTGGTCATTTATAATTGCTCCTTTCCTCTCTTTTGCTGTCTCGAGTCAACCTGCTGTCACATTTACTACAAGCACAATTCTCAAGTTAAGTTTCCGATTGCATGTTGCACATTTGTGTGGCAATTTGTGACTCTGATACGTTCAAACCATGTTCCCTATCATATCTGTTTTCACGTTGGAAGTTAGTGTTGCCTAGTGTTGCTGTTCACTTTTTGTTTCTCATCCGTTGTGGAACATTGCCGTAAAAAAGCCCTGATAGAAAGCCAAACGAAGAGCATACACCACAAAGCGAGCGTACTGGTATCTATTGATTGTTGCAACGACAATGGAGCTAGGACAAAACATATCCGACACGCTGCGAGACCTCTCTCCAAAAGCCGAACTATGTAAATGTGTGCGATGTACTGGCCAATCGCATGCAAGATGCCGCTCCGTAGCAACACTGGGCATACTGGCGCAGTGTTCGAAAGAAGATCGAAACTTACAAGTGCAATCCAACATAGGGTGTTTAAAATTCCGTTTTCGATACGAAAAACAGTCTTATGCTATGAAATTCAGTGTAGATGTAGAAAACATATCAAAAATTCTGTTTCTGCCAAACCCCAAAATCAACAAAAATAATGGTCAAAATCTTTGTACCCTGCCTATATGTAGGAGGGAATTTCCTCTGCGACTTTTGCCTGAAACCGTTGTCGCAGGTTACAAATGTGGATTGAGTGAAAGCAGCAGTAATATAATATTACGGTATTAGAACATTAATTATTAGAAAATCAGATAATCATCTACTCGATTCAAAAGTTATGGTGCTGAACACAGCCTCAGGGAATGTTCAAAATACAATGTAGCTTGCTTGGGCTTTATAGGATTAATGTAATTATCAGCCTGTGACTTGATGGCCATTATGATAAATTTTTATAGTGATGAGAATGCCTATCATAAAGATGGGAATATTTAAGTCTCTGAATGATGTATTTTTTACGCTTGACTGTATTTTACATTTTTTATTCTTGCTCTACAGAGAAAGGATTGCGCCACCAAACAAAGGTTGCTCAGAACACACATCAAGGTCATAAATCTGTCAATTTTGGATTTTGAATTGACACAACTGTATCATCCAGGCCTATGAAGATGGATGGAGGCCAGTGCTGAATAGAAGTTCTTTTCAGTGCTGTTGGACCTGCTAGTAAATTACCCAGTAGCATTCCCCTTCACCATTGCCCTAACCTTGGGGACCAATGCCGTCAGTCAAGTATCTAACCAGCCACTGCTTAGTCCTGCCCTTTTTTGTCATGAAGTCCCTCAATGTTCGATGCAGGTTGCAACTCATCACCATCCTCGATGGTATTATTCTCTTTGCCTCTGTATGCCTCGGGCTGTACACCTGCTGGCAGCTGACCGGAGATTCCACCATCATCCTCCTGACGGCATTCGGTCTCCTCATCTTCTCCCTCTCCGCAATCCTCTACTACTACTTTGACCTCGTGGACTACACCTTGAGCTTCACACACCTCTGGTTTGGATGTCTGCTTGGCATCATCTCCTTCATGGATGTGAACCTGGACATGACTGAACCAATCACCAAGGCAACCAATGGACTTCTCATCACCAGCCTCATCGTCAAAGTTATCAGATCCTTTGCAGAGCGCGTGTCGGGCCAAATAGGCTACACTTCTCGCCTCCTGACAACCGTGGAAAAATATGAATGTGTAGGATTTGGAATAGCCTGCATGATTAAGTCTTCGTATATGGCAAGCTTATGGCTACTCGTGGTTGCACTGGCGTTCAACATCATGTCGCTCCGGTTAAAAGTGGCCTGTTCCATTCCTATCCTGACTCTCTTCATTCTCTTATCAAGCACCTTCTTCTTTCAAGCCGTCAACATTCTCTTCAACCCGTTTGCGCTGAGCTGCTTTGCTGGTCGCCTGCTTATTGATCCCATTCTCGATTTTTACTTCTGTGGGCTGTCGGTACTTGAGCGATGGAACTGCATCATTAATCGCAGTCATCTGGTGCACAGACTCATACTCCTGCTTGCCATCACATGTCAGCTCTTGTTCTTAGGGCTGGCTGGACAAGCTACCATTATCCATGAGGAGTGGTACTTCGCCATCCCTGCCTACGCAGTGTTTGGAATCCTCTGGATAAGTCTCCATGTGGTTTTCGTCATAACGGCGTGGGGCTTCATCGGCAAGCTCCGTGAATGCAACCGCGCGTACCACTCCATCAGCGGGGAGACCAACAAGAGCTTGAGCGTGATCATGGCCTCCCGGGGTCTGCGCTACCTCACCACCATCTCCCGGCGGCTGGTGGCGTCCGCCCTCCTCAGCACCCTGTTCCTTGGCGCCGTCATGTGGCAGAACCACAATGCTGCCTTTATGGCGGGCTGGCTTATCGTCCTGCCCATGGAGGGGATGCTGCACGGACTGCTGTACGAGCTGGCTGGAGCCCTGGGAGGCACCTGCACTTCCTATGCTGTGGTTGGTCCATCCTCATTCTGCAGGTAACTGAAAGACCTCTCACTCAGTCCTGCTACACATGGGAATCTCTCACTATACATGTATATTTTTGATAAAAGATCATGAGAAAATCCTCACCCAAGTGCATATGATTTTGATAGGACATGGTGGGGTCATTTACATACTAAAGTCTGTGGGGCTTTAAGAATATTTGTGGGTTCTTGAACTCATGTTATGGAGCTGCTTACTCATGTGGGATTGCACATTTCCATGCATGAAAGTGAATGTGATGCCAGATTGCTGTAGGACACACATGTGCACTCATACACATTCTACTGCCATGTAGATCTTATAATCCACAGTATACACGTACTGCTAAGAAGTTGATGGAGTCCATGATTCAATCTGTTCAAAATGTGCAAAAAAAAAAAGAAGAAAAAAAATGTGAAGCCATATTTGCAGGTTTTAGAATTCGTGCTCCAGCATAAAGTAGCACAAAAGCTGTGAAAATTTCAACATTTGTGACCCTGCACCTCAAAACAAACAAAAAGTCGCCAGACATGATTTTTTTTAGTTAAGACCATATTCTGAAAGAGCAGACTTTAAGCTTTAAAATGATGTATAACTCAAATCAAATGGACTCTCCTAACCTATCTAAATATTGGAAAGAAAGCGCATACTCAGGAAAAGTGTGAACTGAGAAAAGAGGCTCTGAAGTAGTGTCTATTCAAGCGCTTAATCTTTACCAAACCGTGCTGGCTGTGCGATGAATGGGACAAAAAACAGGAAGTAAACCACCAGAGTAACAACAATGAAGGGATTATCAGATTAAACTGAAATTAAGCATGCCTCATTAACACATTCTGTCCATAATTAATGCCAACTTTCAAAGCAGTAGCACTATCCTTTCCAAAGTTATTAGAGTTGAAAGTGAAGAGTGTGGACAAGGTTTTTCAGAAATGAAAAAGGGATTCTAAAGACACACCTAATCACACTATTCTACCAAAAATGTTCGAGATAAACTGCCAAAAAAAAACACACTTTCCTGCCCGTTTTATGATACCAAATTTTAGCATAATGTAAAAGAAGACCCGCTCTTTCAGAAAATATGAAAAAGTCAAGTTTGGCTAGGTTGACCCATTTCACTTATTTTCAGTCCTCACGCAAAATCAGTGTGTGCGACTTTATGTTCGTTTTGAGGTGCACGGTCACATTTACAGTAGTCAATTAAAGCTATAGCTGTTGTGTCCATCCACAGGGCTGATGGGTCGGCGATGCCGCTGCCGATGAGTGCCGCTGAGGAGCACAGTAACCGCTCCATGGGTCTCCTGAACACTATCCAGCGCTTCTTCCTCTATCACATGATTGACACCTATAGCTGTGACTTCTCCACCAGTGGGCTGACCACGGACGCTCTGGACATGAAGCTGAGGAGCTTCTTATCTCGGGCCACCAGCGACGGACCGCGCTTTGACACCTACTTTGTGTACTACAGTGGTCATGTTCATCCCAATGGGGACTGGGCATTGGCAGGTGAGAGTGACCACATTAATATGAATGGACATTACATGTATTATGTTTGTCTTTGTTATTTGTGACCAATTTAAACTGGTATTGCAGGTTGTATATAGTATATTGCAATGAGTCTGGAAAATAAATTCAATTCAGTTCAATTCAATGGACAGTCTACTAGTATTAGCTTCTCCTGGGCCTCTTTCATACAAGTGTAAAAAGTTGATGTGATAGCAACTCGTGCTGAAATGGCAATTTTCACGGTAACGACAAGAATCCAACTTCCTAATTTGCTCTTGCTATTGGAAGTTGCTAGTCCAGCAAGAGTTGCTATCCTAACATCTTTTATAAAATGGTGCCTTAGTGTACCATCAATGTTCCTAGGCAATGACTCTGTGTACTGGTAAAGTCAGTCTGCATGTTGTCTGACTGATGATAACTTTCTCGCAAGTGACAGGTAAGAACATGCAGTCGTAGTTTTTCCTTCAGTATTTGCAATTTTGTCTGGCTTACAATTCTCTGAGGTACAACTTGCTCCCTTGACCCCCATTTACAAACTACTATTAGTCACCAAGGATGTATTCTTGAGGTTTTACTTTGTATATTTTCTTGTACACATGTAGTACATGTGCATATTGCTCTTGTACTATTGAATGTACTTCTTACAAATTGTTGAAACAATATGATACGTTGCGTATGTTTTGCTCTCTTATTGGACAAAAATGTATGTACCGCTTTTGACATTTAAACTCTTCATAGGTTCTTCATAGGCTCTGGTTTACTTGTCCCTTAGTGTTTATATGAAACTGGACCTTCCTACTGTAGTAAAGAGTGTCACACATTGTTATGCTCTATGAATGATGTCTGGATGGTTACAAATGAATACTTCCTGTATGTAATCAGGTGTTTGCGTGGTATTTTTATGATGTTATCTCATTATCCCCACAGATAATGGAATATTAAAATTTGACAGTCTGTTGGAGCTATGGTCATCACTTGACCAGCAGAGTGGCTCAAGGCTCATCATAATGATGGACACGCGGACGAGTGGTGACTGGCCCAAGCGCGTCCAGAAAGACGGGGACAACTTCCTGGCGATACAGACCTCCGTCCTGAGCAAGTCGACGGATCCAGAGACAGGGGTCACGACCTCTGTGGGCGACTTCACCAAAGAGTGGGTCGACTTCAACTGCACCAAGGAGACTGACATCACGTGGCATGAGCAAGGGCGGCGTATCAAGGCTAGTTATGCGGTGTCAGGGCGCTGGGGGGAGTTTGTCTTCCACCAGCCCACGGAGGCTGAAATGGAGAGCCACTGGCAGAGCAACTTCCCGCGGGCCACGCACCCTCTCATCAAGCTCCTCCAGCTGCCCAGCGCCCTCGACGTCCTGTCTCTGTGCTCGTCATGCCTGCACTGCATACGGCGATGGAAGCTAATGTGGCTCCCACCCAAAGTGATCAACACCGGCCACGGTTTCAAGCTGGTCAAGTCGTAGGGACGTGGGTTGGTTGGTGGCCTCGTCATGGAAATGTATCAAGTGTAGAAAGACTTGTCAGTGTTTGTGAAGTTTGATGCTAAGGCTGACTTTTTAAAACATTTTTTTTTAAAGACCAAGTTAATCCTCTGTGCATTAATGCTATGATGTATTTATCACATAATTTATTGCAAGTAAATATTCTACACACACATACCGTGCAGTCTTCATCCTGTATTGCAGAGTGTAGTTTTGGCTAACCCTTTATTGTCAGCTAAAAATCTCAATGACCCAATTGTATTTTAGCTGCACAATGTACTTGCGGAAGGCATCACGTAGGAACTCTCATTACTGGTGGACTCAGTTTCTTGTATACATGTCTTGACAGCATGACTTTAGACAGCTTCACGCTTTCAAAATGATGTTTGGTCAATTTGACATCTGAAGTCTCAGTTTATTCTCTACAGAGATGTTTACTCATTTTACTAGCAGATCTGTTATTGAGGCTGATCATAAAGCTGTAAAAACTTGAACTTCCACCATTTTTCCTCCTTCAAAGAGGGAAAAAAAAAATGGAAAAAGAAGATACAGTGTAGCATTATCTTCCCGAAAACCCGCATCCTGCTCTGAAGTGAACACCATATGCAATTAACAAATTTAGCGCATTATATTATTCGTCTAGATGTAAAATTGAGCCAATCTCTTTATACATATTACATTTCCATAACTTATCCAAATCGCAGATATAGCAATGAAATGTTATGCCACCACATACTGTGTGGCTTGGGAGCCTGTTCGCCATCTTGCCATAAATGTAAGCATTAGTCCTCTGATGTAAGGTATTTTTTGCATTCCATGTAAATGTAGTGGACTAATCTCACTGCTGTGGATGCTGTTAGTGTGTGACTGGAGTTTTCTTGGAACAGGATTTCCTGAAGATGGAACCCCCCACCTCTTAGCACAGAAAAAAAAATATATTCTGTTCGGATTACTGCAAACGTCCATATTTTTCCGTGATTAATTTTACATGCTGAGCAGCTAAAACACATATTTGTGGGTTCTTGAATTCACGCTGCACAATTGTCAACCCATTCAGTATGTGCAGAAAAAGTTGTGAAGATATTTTTCACTGGTGTTAGAATTCGCCCCAGCCAAAAGTAGCACAAAATGCGCGAAAAATTAATACACCGTGAAAATTTTTGCATTTACAGTTGCTCGTGAGAGAAAGGGTGGTGACTTTTATAGTAAGGTGTGTGTGAAATAAGATTTAGATGGAAAACACAAGAGAGGAATGAATGAGGAAGAGAAGAAGGAATGCCATAGGAGAGGTAGAGGGAGGGAGGGAGAAATGGAGGGGGGGGGGGGTAGATGGGGAGGGAGGGAGAGAGATAGAGAGACTGAATGTATTACAAGTATTGGGTATTACTTGGCACTGTGTAAGCTTTTCTCGTGCTCGCATCGTGGCTGGCTTATAACAACAGGACACTTTTATAAGTTATTAACTGTCTGAGTGTCTATGTTTTATGCTTTCAATTCAACACTTTTGAGGTGTGTGACAATCAAATGTTCTTCAAATGCCATTGTTTTATTTTATATTTTTTTATAGTTCTGTCCTTGCTGCTGTTAACACTATCTGAGTACCTGTACAGTGTATTAGATTGGAAAGCTCATTACCTTGTGTATCTATAGGCAGAATTGTGGAATTTCTCTCTTGATACACCACAAACACCTAAACTTCAGTGAGTAAGTAGAATCAAATACATTTGTACCTGTGTCAATATATGTGGCATTTCGCAGCGTGTTAGTGCTTGGAAAAGAGTGTGCAGTATGCATAATATTTGCTCATCCCAAATATCTATTGTTAACTCTAAATGAGACAGTAGGCACTCCTTTTTTTTTTATTGTATGAAACATTGTATGCTGATGTCAATCCTTGCCTTTCATATGATATCGTTGAACCATGTTTTTTTTCTCTTGTGATAGATATTTAGTCATAGAAGACGGTCTTTAGATGTTTAGCAGTGGATGGAGATGATTGAAAATCATGTAAATTGAACTGAAATTGCGCTCAATGGTGCCAAAATTTATTTCCCTTTTCTGAAGTCCATAAGAAGATATATTAGTTGTTCACAGATAGTAAAATGTAAGTCCATATGCTAAATGTATGGTAGTTAACTTAACTGAATCTAAGATTGCTGTTACAAATGTATGCACACATTAGGCTGAAAAATCTGTGTGGCTAATGCCCCAGTCACATATAAACACGGATGCTCAAGGATCTACACGGTGATCCGGGGAGATCCGGGATTTTGGTATGACTGTACACATGGTATCAACACGGCAGCTACATGGATAAGGCCGGAAGAGCGCGGCGTCTACACGGACAAACACGGCATCTACACGGATCAACACGGCAGCTACACGGCAGCCACACGGACCACCCCGGATTGCTCTGCCAACACGGCAATCCCCGGATGATGCTGGATGTTTTTGACCTCCAAAAGTTGCCGTGTTGGCCTCCCGGCGTCAACACGGATCTCTCCCCGGATCAGATCTGGGGTGGTCCGGGGTGATCCGGGATGTCTATGTGACTGGGGCGTAACCAGATTTGTTTTGTTTGTTAGATCTTGTATGCTGGATTGAGAGGTATGGCAAGCAAGGACATCGGGACAATGTTGAACAAGTGATTCAAAAAATTGCTTTATTATTGTGGATGACACAAAGTTCTCACAGATCAGCCAGGATTTGATATCATCTCTGGACACACATACTTATTCTTGTATATTCAATTTTCCATAAGTACACAGCCATTCATAGCCACCTTATGTCCTTGCTCCAGTCTCTTTTAGTACCGGCAAACATGAGACTATATGCAGCAGACATCAAGTGACGAATGTGATTATTTTGAGGTGCTCTAAAGACCCTGTGATGGGTGACTAATTCATATTAGAGATATCATTAGTTTTTAAGACGATAATGTGTGCAATTTGCATATCATTTTCAAAAATCAATTGGGTACATAACTCATATTCATTGCAAAGGTCAATTATAGCTGAGTTCATGTTTGAGTATTGAATACCCTTTAACATTGTGAAAATTGCTACACATGGGACTAATCAAAAAGGTAAACTCTGCTGTCAAAATTGAGTTAAGCGGTGTTAAGTCTTCCCCATAAAGTGTCGAAATATTTGTAGTGCCATCACATTAATTTATGTGCAGTCCTTCCGGAAAGAGAGATGCAATGGAGAATATCCGTCTTGTAAAGTTATGTATTCGCATGGCAAA
Organism: Diadema setosum; assembly: GCF_964275005.1. Taxonomy (NCBI): domain Eukaryota; kingdom Metazoa; phylum Echinodermata; class Echinoidea; order Diadematoida; family Diadematidae; genus Diadema; species Diadema setosum. Next base: position 11,907,275 of record NC_092686.1, on the reverse strand, counting down.
CAGTCAGTGTACTTTATCAGTGACATTTTATAACCCCTGTACTTAATATCAAGCTATGACTGTTACCAATCACATATATTTACAGAGTATGGCAATGATTCTCATTGATAAGCTGACAGCTTTTACCTAGTATATGTAATTTATTGGCAAAGCAAGCTTTTGTGCAATGGAATTGTGCATGTATTTAATTTCCTGTACAGATTTTTTGGTACTTTTATAATGTTCATAGGAAAATGCGTTATTAAGAACACTTCAAATCTCTTCACACTCTATGATATCAATTTATTTATTCCTGTTCACAAATTTCTTCAAGCTTGAAAAAAAAAAATTTCATTTGAATGTAGAAGAGATTTTGCAGCTGTTTTGTTGTAAAAAATGGCTAATTATTTGTGAAAGTGGCTAATAATTTATGCAAATGTGCCAGCGCTGTGACTATCAAAAGGACTTTTGTCCAAAACACTGATACGTTTTGTGTATGAGAGCTGATAGGTTGATGAAGATGCATGACAGATGCATTCATTTTGATACAATGTATTGAAGAAAGGAAGATGGCATAATTTCAGAGAACGTACATGTAATTGCATCATTCACTGGCTACTGGTGATGAGTTGTCCTTGTAGTGTCTACAGCACATCATTTTCCAAGACAAAAAAGTTGTGCCACTGACTGGCATAGAGCCTGGTAGAACTTGGAACGAGCTTGTCAGTCTATTGTTACATGTCGTGCTACAATAGAGGACATGCATGAACTGTTGACAGGCCTGCATGTGCATTATTAGAGCAATACAGTGCACTCCCGTTATAGCGAACATGGTTATAACGAAATTCCAGTTACAACGAAGTAAAAATTCAGGCTGCAACATTATCCGCTCTGTGTATTTTTATTGTTTATTTGTTTGTTTATAATGAAATTTCGTTACAATGAAAGAAAACTGCCGGTCCCAAGGACTTTGTTATAACGGGAGTCCACTGTATTGCAACACACACAAGAGTTGCCAAGTTGCAGGTCACTGTGAGCTTGACTCATACCTGGAATGAAGTTCGCAATTACCAATAGAGAGGTCTTGATTGTGCAACTTAATAAAAAAAGTACCGTGATGATCACAAAGTTTGGAGAACACTTTCGAACCTTTGTCAATGATGAAGTTGGAGTGAGGTTCACATGGGCTTAATATTTAAGGAAAGGATACAGGTGTTTGTGTTTTTTAATTTTTTTTTTTTAAACTATAGAATTGAAGTGCGAATATGATGAAGCATAGAATGGCATTCATGAAAAGGTTCACATCTATTAATATTCATTTTTGGTTGTTGCACAAGGTATCATCCTGATATGAAACGTCTGGGAATAAATACGTAGTGTAAGTAGCAAATTCAAAATTAAAGTATCTTGTACCTTGTATCTTGTTGCATGAAATTCCTACCTTTAAGAAATCTAGAGTCAGCTCTCCCACTCTGTTATTACAGTGCACTCCTGTTATGACGAACACGGATGTAATGAAATTCCGGTTACAACGAAGTAAAAATTCAGGCCTCACCATTATCCTTTCTATGTATTTTTATTGTTTATTTGTTCGGTAATAACAAATTTTCAATATAATGAAAGGAAACTGCCGATCTGAGGACTTCGATATAACGGGAGTCCACTTTACATGTAGTGCAAGTAGCAATTTCAAAATACAACTGTAAAGTGTCTTGTGGCTTTGTTGGATGAGATTCCTACCTTTAGAGTCAGCTCTCCCACTCTCTAATTACAGAATAGATTACCTTAGAGATCTGAAAGGTGCTTAAAGAAGTTTGAGTACTCTTCAGGTTCAGGAGTTGTCAGCTTTTTAGCTTCCAAAGATGCATCCAGCAAGAGGATTGACTACACCCACATTGCGTATACCTGCAGTTCAATGACCAATGATCTAATCAGTGCGCTGGGAAGGGGAAGTTTGTGACACATTTTACTGTCGGTTTACTTAACATGTTGATATCACCTCCATGCTCTCCAATGGCATATCATAAATGCTGTGCTCATTAGATAGAGTACAAGAGATTTTGAGTAGGTGGTTGATATCGCATAAGTTTAACCCTTTATGTGCCAGGACTTTGTACAGTGTGTAGAATGCTATTGGCTTTTCTGTACCAATCAGCACCCAAAAGCACACAAAGGATTAAAGGGGATGGCTAGTAACTGATCAGTGGGAATGCTGGGGGATGATTGTTCCAATTCTTGTGGGATTCATTTAAGAGTATATTATATATCTATTGTTGTGTGAAAATTATTTGCTTCAAAACAGTCTCATATTGAAGTATTGTGCAGTTTAATGCCCCGTCACTGTACAGGCATGCTAACCTGGAAACATTATACTGCACATTACTTGAATATGAAACCATTCTGAAGCAAATAATAGCAACAGCATTCCCACTGATTTCCACTGATCAGTTACTAGCCATTCCCTTTAATTGACATGTATTGCACAATGAAACCAACTTTTACTTTTAGACAACTGGTATGGCTCCATGCACAAAAGATTTTTGTAATTTTTGTAGTTGTGCTTTGTGCTCTTTTTTAAACATATACATGTAAAAGAGTGGTTGTACCATATGACTGACATAGTATTGGACATGCAATGCTCCAGGGTAGCAGACAGAGTTTTGAAACATTAGGAAGTACATTGTACGCGTCTCTTGTGTATGCAACCTGATAAATCAGAAGTTTATTCATTATGTAAGAAAGATGATGACTATGAATAAAGTATGAATACATGTGCTTGCTCTTAACGAACAGATTATTTAAAACCTAAATTCAGCGTCGTGTGTTCTTTACCATGTGTACGTTAGAACAAAAAATCATCTGTTTATATTTGTCGCTCAGTTTACTGTCGATCTGATCCAATGACATCATATTTTAATCAGCATTTTAAATACTAATGGATGGAATTCACTTACAGCTTTATGACTGGCATTCTGTCAAACTGCTCTTACCATTTTACATTATGTACATATCTTCAATGAACCAACCATATGTCAGTTTGTAATGGTTTGGGAAAGAGAAAATATTTATTTTGTGTTCCTTATTCAATGTGGTCTCTTCAGTACATTAAAAACTTGCTTTGCAAGAGAGCTTTGTATTACATGTACATGAAACATTGAAATTTTACATCCCATAACAATACAATACAATACAAAGGTAAGAATATAGAATATTATACATCACACAAACATGTAAATAATATACATTTATTAAGAATGTATGGAATATACATTTATCAAAACCAGTTAAACTATCACAAAGGGTTGAAGGATCAGTGGTTAGTGATCCATTTGTTACCCCTATCCCCCACCCATATCCCTATGATAGTACATGTACTAGATTCTGCAAAGTATATTGGGTCAAAAGGGAGATTGAAAAATATAAAGTGGACGGCAAGATCAAGGTTAAAAGTCAAAGCTTAGACATTTACACTGCTTCTTGGAATATTCAAATGATATACAAGTTTGAACATGAATAGGTAGTCTTTCAAAATGCAATGTGTCTTGATAAGAAATACAAAACTCGTGTTATTTTGTAGGTGTCAAAAGCAGGGAGCCAATTGGGTAAGAAGGGGAATTAAAGCAACAAAAATATTAATGAGCAAACACAAAGGGATAGTATTGTAAGGCAAGTGGTGATTCTTAAACTCGAGGGTGGGCAACCTGCGATAAACCTGTGGTATCATACACTTCATGTACCTGTGGTCGATATAATAAATTATGTGTATACATACTTTTCATTTTTGTCATCTTCTAGAATCGAAACCTTGGGCCCTTTTTGACTCGATATTATGCCACTGGCTCGCTATTACAACGTAGAAGTTTCAGCAGCACCCCCTTGCATTTTAAGTTTCTTTTTTCTTACCCTCGGCTCTCCCACTGCCAGTCTCGCTACCATCTCTTCCCTCTAGTACAGTATTCCTCTATTCCCTCTACTATCATCTCGTTTTCTCGTGCCCAATAAGTTCTATGATTTTCTGCTGTAAGAATATGATTCATCAAGAAAGATTGGCGTGATAGATCTGTATTTAAGCTTTATTTCATGATGGAAAAGCAGTACTCGAGATATTCTGATAAATCATAGCCGTTAAGCCTACCAGTACCAGGCATTTATACAGCGTCGCTTGTCAAGATTTTTAATCAACATTCAGTCATCCGTAGAAAATTGACCTGGACAGATTTACCGCACTCAGATGATAGATTAGCACTGGGCAAATGAAAGTTTTGTGCAACTTTAAGCCCCTCAACCAGTTATGTTAACGAGGTGCAGTTGTAGAGTTCGCAAGCCCACTCAGGCGTCGTAATGTGCCTCAGTTCAACAGAAACGTCATAGTGACACAAGAGGGATTGGGAGGATTAGGTAATCTCTATTATAGACAATAGTTTCTAGACATCAGCGAAAAAAGAAAAGTGCTCACGCGAGCTTGCCAGCCTGCGAGCAAAGCGCAGCACAAGGGGTATTGAAAGCGATAATTGTATTGCGATGATCCCCCCCCCCTCCCAGCGCTAGAGTTCTTGGGTGTTGGGTTGTTGCCGTATGTTTCGTCGCACTTCTGGTGATGGACGTATCGCGATTTGAATCTCACGCGATTATTTTGTGCACACACATAAAAATCCGGTGTTTGCGTCGGAATTTAAATTGCGACCAAATGTGTGAATGTACTATAAAATAGTCGAGCTGGATTCCTGCGCACGCTCGTGGCGCACGCTTTGAAACGTGTAGACGAAACTTTTAAATTGGATTGTTCGGATAAGCGAAACTTGCAAGCTCATACCACCTAGAGCAAAAAGCCACTCCCGATTTCGCGTGCAAGTTCGCCCCCATAAAGATATCATAGAGTAAACTCTAACAGGTGGTGGAAGTTTCATCGAAATGTGAAAGGAATATTAATGAGAATGTTATCGAATTTTATAAGTTTAACACATGTTTTCACAAAACGTTAATATTTAATGGCAATCACATGCATGGTGTTCTAATCGAGATGGATTATGTCATCGGCTCACTTTTTTGCCTTGGAGATACGTAGGGCTATTACATAAATCACAGTGTGTCATGAAGGATATGAAGGTATACAGGAGAAGGTCGTCTACTCTACAATGGCAACGATATATTAGAAAGATACTATAGCTGGCATATAGCAGGTATATACAACCAAACTACACTATACTTGATTCCTGTTTAATCATAATTTGTAATGATTTAAATTATCTTATCTTTGTATCGTCAGCGATTTCCAGTCGCACGCCAACTGAACGACCCCAATAGTACTCTTGAATAATTAAAGGGAATTCAAAGATCATGTTCGCATTTTTCATCACCTAATTGTAGACTTAGAGCCGGCTCGTTTGAGTGCGTGACGTGTGTTGGTATCGTGCAGCCAACTTTCATTCTTCTTCAGTGGAATTCGTTGAGGGCGTGCCAATATACTTCCACCAATGAAGGACTCCTATTGCCACTGGTCAAAGGGGCAGTACAGTATCAGCTGAGATGAGAATTCAGCTTTTAACTTTTTTTTTTTTGCAAGATACTTAGAAAACACCTCATGAAAAAAATGATATAATGTTAAAGAGTACACAATTCTAAGGGGAATTCAAAGTTTCTTTGAAGAAAGTCGGTTTGAATAAATGGCTGTTAAAATATCCAAAAAACACAGTAAAATAAAGCACCCCACATATTAGAACAATACTCCTTCACATTTTAAAAGGAAATTCTCATAATCTAACATAAAAGATGGAAACCAGAAGTCCCATCTCAGTCAAAACTATACCATCCCTTTAAAGTGGAACAAAATTATTTACTGAACGTACGATTCTACACCACATTCACAATGACTTCGATAAAGAGAGTAAGTCAGATAACCAGCTAGATTAGTAGAATTTTCATCAATTCATTGGAGAAAGAAATTGAGTGAAGCGTTGTATAACATGGGAAGACTAACAGGTGATATCACCTCTTCAAATCAGTTTTACGGTGGTTGCGACTAATGTCTTACAGATTTGTGGAACCTTGGAAAATACAGAAATTTCATGGTTGTCTTATTTTCAGTCTATTTTCCGATGAAACCTTGACAGTTTCGTCAGTCCGATTTCACTCCTCATTACAGCGATACAAGTGAGCATTGTGTTAAGTTGTACGTAAGTCATTTCTTTTGATTTCCTGAACGTACACGTCGGTATTATAGCATGCCCAGATCGAATGACGCATGACGTATATGAGGACACTCGCCAAGCCTGCGTTTTAAAAATGAAATAAATTAATAGCTGCGTATAAAATGAACACTGTATTGTATAATTATGCAGTTGTGTTATCTCCCACCAAAACGTGATTCGATTCTGCAATAAGTCCAACACTGACCACAGAATAGTTCACATTAAATCTAATGTGCAAATCACCGACAGCGCTAGTTAACCAGTGTCCGTATTTTAGTGACGTCAGCAATGATTATTGTCGACGTCAGACCCATCTGACTGACGAAGACTCCTCGGACTACATTAAATTGAAATGATTTTGATCTGCCTGCCGTGCGCGAAGGCTGCTGGCTGCATAATGTGCATCAAACATCAAGTCTTGCGGATGTTTCTTCAACGTTGACTTCTGGTCACGTGACTAAGATGTCAATTACATCTTATCATTACCTTTTGTTTGTTTTTCCCAGAAACATTATCATCATGCGTGTGTCATGATAATCGTCAATATGATTATTTTCTAAGACAAGGACAGTCAGTAGAAACCAAAGGATAAACTTGCATGATACCATGTTTTTGGCGCCAACTCATGTCTTTTGTGCAGACAATGCTAATATAACTACATACATGTTGTATTTGAATACTTTATTCAGTATCAAAATTGGTATTGATGTATATATTTGCGCGTCAATCAGCATAAAAAATCTACAAATTCATTCACGTGCAAAGAAACTCTGATTGATAACGTGTCTAAAAATCAAAGATTTGCTTTACAGTTCCAACTGACTGATAGAATCTGATTAAGACTTTTCAAGAAAGGATAACAAGCAAATAACAGGAAACATGAGAAAGTGGATCAGATTAAACCTTGCATCCAAGAGCCCAAGACATTTTATATAGTTCATTATGACCATCATCGTCTACCTAGTACCGGTTTATTGTCTCTTGGTCTAATACCAATGGTTTACTTCCCAAATCGTTTAATACCAATTCATCTAAACCCAATCATCTATAGAGCAGGCAGATGGAATTAACGGGCATCATAATACAGAAAAGGGGGTTTAGGCCAAGTGGCAATGTCCACGAGTACCCTCCACCCCCACTAAAGCACAAATCTTTTGTAAGCTGCGTATATTACTTGTAGTATCAAAGTTCTCTTAAATCCATACAATCTGGTTGTTGGTAATAAACCCGGGTAGGCTTAATAGCAATAAACATAAAGTTTCTACTGCCTGTGTGCAGACTAAGTGTAATTGCTACACCAAAAGAAAATTTCGTATAATAATATGAAGATGGAATGTACGTATATGAGCCGTTTTTGCAAAAAGGAATGGTGCATGTCTCATAGGTCCACCGTACTTGATGCCGATGGAGTGCTTCAGTGCCCGTCTGTAATAAACCTCATATCAAGAAGAAGACGTACTAGTAATCGGACGCCTGTGGAGCCGGGATTTGTAACAACGCCGGGATTTGTAGAAACGTCTCGCCGAGATTTGTAAGAACGACGGGAAATGTAATAATGTCTCGCCGAGAAATGTAAAAAAAAAAAAAAAAAAAAAAAAAAATCTCGAAAATTCCATCAACGGGAAATGTAAAAACGTCTCGCCGGGAAATGTAAAAACGCTACCGGGAAGGGGGGGGGGGGGGGTTGAATCCTTCCAGTCCCTAGCTCTGTTTGTTTGTTTGTTGTTGTTGTTTGTTTGTTTGTTGTTTTTGTTGTTGTTGTTGTTTTTTTTTTTTGGGGGGGGGGCTCATTTTAACAAACTAAGATCCATATGTCACCATAAAAATATATGCTATCTGCCAAATTTGGTGAAAATCTGTGGGGTTTACAAGAAAATGAAAACGGTAAAGGTTCATGAGCAGTTAAAAATTTTACACATCGAGTTCAGTAATTTTTAATTTCAATGATTTATACATTTCTGGCAGCGTTTTTACATTTCGCGGAGTTCTAACAAATCCCGGCTCCACAAGGCCCTATATATTAGCGAGTGTTTTTGTCTGTTGTTCTCTGCCGTTTGATGTAAGTTTACCTATGTAGGTTGCGCGGGAAGAGTGCAATGAGATCGCGTGCGGGGTATAAAATAACTTTGCAAGAAGAGTTGCCCCCTCATCTGAAGGTGGGTCATTTTGAAGCACAAAGTACACTTTCTACAACTTTTGAGAACGGAAATTACATTCAAACGAGATTCCTGGAGCAGTGATGTTTAATTATTTCATCTAAATGGAAATCATGCGTCCCATGGAAATTGTCTCGCCAATGCTGACGTTCAGTTAATTTTCAAGGTGGTCAATGTATAATACCGGAGCTTCAATTCTCAAGATCGTTAATCTGCTTTACCGCGCGCAATAATAGGCACAATGAATGGCGCCCGGCATTTCGAGATTGTATAGTAAGCATTACTTCACTGAGCAGAGAAGTGGGATTTACTTCTTCTTACAGTATTTTTTTTTTTGGGAAAAAATCGGTGTATTCACGTACTGCGGTCACGGGGTCAAATTTTCCTGCCGTACTGTAAATCCACCACTCCGGGTAACGAAGCTCTTCCAGCTGAGACACCGTGCGTATTGGTACCTGGACGTAACCCTCGCCGAATAAGAAAAGTTGACATTGGGCTAGTGTGTATGCGATGGGTATGTGTATGTAGTAAATTGTAGACCACGAACATCATGAATTAGACTGCGCTGTATTTTTGACAGAGCCACGACTCACACGCTGAATGGCACACTAAGAACTACCACACTGTGTATGAGATGAACAGTACACAATCGCGAGACGACACATACCAGAAAGTAAGTGGTATACTAGTATTACGTTGTCGTGTTCCCTTGCCGCTCAACACTGCTCAACAATCTTCTATTTCATGCATATATATGGACACATGTGAGAAGTGAAGTGCGGATGCGTTGCAGACACAACGTCCAGCCAGCCAGGAAGGCTCCATGATAAACTCCCTGACATCCAGTTGTATGCGTGTATATGATGATTTGACTTCTGCTTATACGAATAGAGCTAGAGGGGTCTTCGTATCACAAATTCAGGATTAAGTATTTGGTATAATACAACATTCGCAATCTGTCCTCTCTAAGTGAGTTTAAGAGCTCACTTAAAACTTGGTTATTTAGACAAGCTTTTTCGTAAACATTTCCTTTATTCCTTTTCTCATACTAGTACCTCCTTTTCACTGTTTTTTTTTCTCTCTGCCTCTCTTTCTTGCGCCATGAGCATCTTTTCATGATGGATACCGGCGCATTACAAGTGTTCATATTATTATTATTATTATTATTATAAAATGTTTGTAAATTCGGAACGACTTCCTCATTACGACCCCACTAATTTTTATCATAACACTCTATAGTGTACTCATGCAGATGACTATGCATGCACGGGATGCCAGCACGCACAAACATTTGGCAAGCGGTGGTATATGAATGGACGGGGGGGGGGGGGGGGCATAAGGAAGTTTTTCGTATGGATTTTCTCCTTTCCCCCATCAATAAGCATGCACAATCCTTCAAAAATATAATTTCTTGCCTTTCAGTGTATTATAGTCAACTGACATAAGCATAACAATATACAAAATGTATACTAGGTATGCATATCTTACCATGCATCAAACTCAAAGGATCTGTGCAATGCAACATGGTTGAATGTTAACTTTTGCTTGATTTAGAATATCCTGGTCATCAGTTAAATGTGTCCGAATGAATATCTAAATACGAGCCATCTACTTTACAGTATTTTTCTATTATTTTTCATCACATTACTTGGATACGCTCACACACACACACCCACCCACAAACCCTTCCAAACCAAGATTAATGCAAGTGACATCTTCTGACAATGAAAACACTTTCCCCTAAAGACTGAACAGGAACATAAACTTGTATGTTCCATACGTTACTGATAAACTTTCCAGGGAAATATGCAAGAAATGCTCAGTCTATCCAAGGGGAAGGTACATGTGTACATTCCAATGTCTTTTGTTAATCATATCAGTACTGAACCACTGACTGACAGGTGATGTCATTGATAGAATCTAGTTTTGAAGGGGTTTTGTGTGTGTGTGTGTGTGTGTGTGTGTGTGTGTGTGTGTTCGTATCCAAGTAATCTGAAGAAAAATAGTACAAAATAATCATATAAACAAAAGTACATGTCACGTGTTTAAATTATTTTGGCCAAACAAGTGATATGATCAAGCTTGGTGCTATAGTACATTGAACCATTATCGTCTTGACCGCTTGGCCAGGTGTGGGGCGCATGTACACTGTTCTTGCAATAGTGCAACTAAATTTACGCCAAATGTGTTCCCACGATGGAGAAAGGGTATTTTAACATTCCGGTATATAGCTTCTTGAACAGAGACGGACCTGCTACAGGGAAGCCGTGCTGACTCTAACGCAAAATGCCGGTTCGCTAGTGGAGAAAAGTCCTTCAAGAAATATTTCTTCCTATGATAACGTGTCAGTGCTTGGGACCCAGTTTGAGTGCATCATTTCGGGCAAGCCCCGCTCAAGCAATCAGCGGCTTATCAAGATCAACCTTTGCCGTTTTATAGGGGTATGCATAAGGTTTGAATATCATAATTATAAATCAGTGTGTCGCTCAGCTGCAGTAGCATTGCAATGTAGTTTTGGGCAGAAACCTGTCGCTGCATTCGCTGTATTGTTAGATCCCTCGAGATGCTACAATGAAGATACGATGACGTAACAACCGCTTTCAACCCTCTTGCATTCATGAACGCGGCTATACTGTTATTGATCGAGAGCTGTGGAGCGTGTATCACACAGCAATTTATCAGGCAAACTCGGATGTAGCGTTCTGCAGTCACTCAGAAAAGGTAGCCAGATCTGACTATGGGGCAGTAAAATCGTCATTTGTTCGGTATGTTAGCCTGTGTTATGTTATGCTTTGTGATGCTATGTAATGTGATGTTGTGTTACGTATGTAGATGGTACGACAATAAATTGAGTTCCTTTCAGGACAACCACCCAAAACTCCACTACCTCTTACCAAAATATGCGTGCGTATAAACTAGTAAAGGTACAGGGCAGTGTATTATAATTGGGCTGGCCGTCCCAAAAGGAACTCTTTCTCAAGGTACAACCGTCAAAGAAGACCAATACGCTGGGTAAATTGGCAAATTTAGCACCTCTAACTCTCCTCGTACTATTTTCTACAACCATGACAGGGACCCGCTTCTAATGACGTGCATGTATCAACAAGGCAGCCAGATGTTCACGTAAACGAGTGGTATATTTGGCAGTGCGCAAGTAGATAGTTCCTGTTAAATGCCATGAGCCGAATGTCAGCCCAGCGTGTTACGACCATTTTGCTCATTGTCATCACGTCTTCAGTTCTCATCTTCACCTTCAAGAGCAGCAGCATCAGTGATCGTAAGTTGTTGACATCATTCCGGGGGGGGGGGGGGGGGGGAAGAGGAGGGGCGCCCGGTGCGCCCCGTCTGGATCTGCCACTGGGGTAAAATAACATGCGGGGGTCATCCCACTAGACCGATACCCACGAGTCAGACAGCCCACGAGTTTGACATTCAAAACAGGTCCATGAGTTATACAGCTCACGAGTCATATACAGCCCATGAGTTCGACACTAAGCAAATAAAGCCCAAGAGTTCGAGACTAGGTAAAAACAGCCCACGAGTTTGACAGATTCAAAACGGGCTTAATGTGTCGGTCTCGTGGGCCTTGTCAGCTTAGTGTCGAACTAATTGGCTGTATGACTCGTGAGCTGTATAACTCATGGGCTGTATGACTTGTGAGCTGCATGGCTCGTGGGCTGTATGACTCTAGGGCGTTGGTCTAGTGATGTGCACCAATAACATGCTTCATCTTTTCACGAGGACCAGTGGGTTTCGTTCACACAAGGATAACATGACCCCCTTCTTTGATTCTCAGCTTCTTTCTTCATTGAAATACATACGATGGTTGATTTACTGGTATTTTAAAATTGATGACAATCCTGTGAGGGTCTGGTTCTCAGACGAACAAACGCAAAATTGTTTGCAAATAAGAAGAACGTAAGGTCCCCTTAAATGTCACAAATCTTCACATGTTGGGTAGGTAGGCATCCATTGGTCAAGTAAATGCAACATCAAACAGAAAGCGTTGGGTCGCTGTTGTATACCATACATGAAAAACCAGGCAGTTTCTGTATAATACGATATTATCTCCTTGGCTCATACCGATACAAAAATGACGTAAATTACCGGTAAGCTTTTCGACTCCTGGCATAATTAATTATGCCTGGCAAGACAGAATAACCGTCACCTAGGTCCAACTTACTTATGTACACTATACGTCTGATTATTAATATGGAGCTCCACGTATAGCGGCTTCATGATTATGTTGTTAAGTGCAGGTAGTAATCGTAAATTCAGCAACAGTGTTACATGAGGGTGATGTCACAATCGACATTAGCGGTGGCCCGGGGCCGCTGAAGATTGATGTCGGGCCGCCAAATTTCCCAGAAGGGCCCGATCGGGCTCTTAAAATTTAAAATGGATCGCTATGTTTCCGTTTATTTCGAGCCACAGAGGTTTTAGTGGCCTGAACGGGTCACCAGAGAAATAAGTTAGTATCGAGCCCATTTATATTCTTTATTATTATTATTATTATTATTATTATTATTATTATTATTATTATTATTATTATTATTATTATTGTTATTATTGTTATTATCATCATTATTATTATCATTATTATTATTATTGTTATTATTATTATATTATCATTATTATTATTATTATTCCTTTTTAAAAACAGAAGACCGTGGCAAGGAGCCTGTCAACGCGCCGGACCTCTATGAAGATGAGGACCAGGGAAACCAAGGTCAAGAGGAGAAGGTGATGCAAAGGGTGAGAGGTAGTTCATCATCATGATAAATCGCAACCGGCGTATGGGAATGACACATTTGAGTCCAGTGCTTATCGTAGCGGGAAATGACATGGTCACAGTAAGAGCACATTGAATTGATATTTGCAATGAATGTGTATTCGCGAGTTTCACGAGAATCAAGAGGGGGCCAACTCCGTTGGATCTTCATGGCATTTACGTCCATTTGGCTGATAGATGGAGTTTGATTGTACTTTGAAATTAAAGTGATTGAATTATTATAAAGAAAAAAAAAAGAAACAAATTGTGTCCAAATAACAACATATAATATTTCTTTCCCAAAACTACAGAAGCGATTTACTAGTGCCCCTTCCCATCGTTCCCAAATTTACAAATGAAATATGAGAGGGAATTGCTGAATTGAGAGAATATGAGAAATAAAAAGCGCATCTATTTGCAGCAGGGAGGTGGGCCACCTCCCTGGTTACAGAACAGTGTGTGCATGGAGGTTTAGAGTCAACAGTCTGTTGATAAAACACTTGACTTGTGACCTTGTATTATTGAGTTTAAACTTGATGGAAACACCCCAAGTGTTTCCTCACTCGACGGTGTTATTCATGGTGCCTGTTTCCATGCAAGAATCCGTCCGATATTCTATTCCCTCATTGTCTTCGTCTCAGCAGTATAGTTTTTTTTTTTTAATGATCTCACTCGATCTGTCAAGAAATAAGGGCCAATACGAATTGACTGTATAATGGACAAGATCTATAAGTCATTGTGTTCACTGGACTTGAACATGTCAGTTCTGTTATATGCAACGAGAGTAAAGGCCCCCCCCCCCAAAAAAAAAAAAAGAGAAAGAAAGAAAGAAAGAAAGAAAGAAACAAACAAACAAACAAACAAACAAAGCAAAAAATGACAATAGGCGTTAATTGATCCTGGATAGACATGGCGCTTTGTTTTGACAAGACTATAACTAGTTCATATCAGCTCGTATGTTTTATTTCTTTTTCTTTTAATTTTGAATTAGCCTTTTTGCTTTGCCTGTGGTTGCGAAGTGGAAATCAACCAAAACCAACCTGTTCACATCTTCTCAAAATAGTTGTATAAAAGACCCGGATAAAAGACCAATTTACATCTGATGTACAGTGCATATCTAATGTAAAGATGCATATTCCCGTCCCCACCACAATAAGATCTGTTTTCTGTTGATATGGGGCTCCATTCTGACGTGGTTGGTTAACGCATTTAAATAAAGGTGCAGATGCTAGGGAGTTATTCTTTTTATTTTCCCTATCAGAATAAGCATCAGACGAGGAACACCATGCAATGAATTTCTTTTCTTTTATGAATGAAAAACACTGACGCTTTTAGTTGACACGTCTACTTCGCATAATTCAGACCCATTTTTTAGTCACTAATGTTTGTAATTGACACGTTCAGCTTGCATCATTTACACCAATGTGGCACCCTGAAAAACCATGACCATACCTTTTTTTTATATAGTCATCTAGAGGCCATGCGTTCAATTATGCTTTTCTCCAGAGAAAGTGTCATGAAGTTACATCCGAGGCAGCACTTTACGATCATTTCATCTTGTCAAACTTTCACTCCATTTCAGCAGTTTTTTTTTTTTTCGATTAATGGCCTCTTATTCATACTTTCTTCCCATGCACCATGTATGTCAAAATGTCTGCATTGATAACGCTGCATGGCTTTTGAAAAACAAATGTAATTGTCCACTCTTTCGCCTTGGATTTCTGATTCTGGATTTACTCTTTTATTATAGCACCGCAGGCGTTCTCCGGTAAAATGACGTTTAGAATATTATTGAGTGAAATCGGAGAGATTTAATTGCAGCATGAGAGGGGAAAGCCTTTTGAAGAGTTACCATTATGCCTGTCAAACTTGAAGGGACCTGATTTATTAGTGATCGATATCTAACCGCTCCATTACCACCTTAGTGATATTATCATCGAGGATTTCATCAGCGTTTTTTTTTTTTCAGTATTAAATACAGCCATCACCCTAAATTGCCATTCAGTGCGCACGTTTATCATAGTGCGAAAGAAAACACAATTTTAGCTATGCTTCTGTGCGACCATCGCACCGAGTACTTCCAAAACGTATTTGGTCGGAAGCAAAATTCGGAATTTATTCCTATCGAGCATCAACGGTACGGTATCTTCTTTAGAGTTACTCCTTCCAAAGCATTTTCTTCTAACTGTTCATATGCTTGAATTCAGACTTAGTAAAGAGAGGCGCTAAAAGGGAAAGAAAAGAATATGGCGATAATCGACAACTCTACGGAAATTATATTGATTACGCTGGATATCGAAAATCGAACATCAACCACACCGCTAGATTCCTGTAACGATTGTAGCATACCCAGAGTGGTAGGTCTCGTCTCTGGCACAGTCATGCTCGTAGTCGCCCCATTGGGCATGGGTGGCAATGCGCTCGTTGTAGTGTCTGTGTTCCTATCCCAACGACTGCGTACGACCACCAACATCCTTGTTGTCAACCTAGCCATAGCAGATTTCGTGACCAGCCTGTCCATTCCATTCGTTAGTGCCGGGCTCTTTGTTAGCTCCGGGCGCTACCCGCTTCCCGACATCTTCTGCACCGCATCTGCGGGTCTGGTTTACTCCTGCATTGTTTGCAGCACGTCGACAATGACGACGATATCGCTGGTGCGATGGTACGTCATCACCAAGTCTGTCCGTGGTCATCGGGGCATTCATACACCGCGTCGAATTGCCTTCGTAGCCGTTGGGATCTGGGTGCTGTCTATCACTATCGCCACTCTGCCTACTGCCTTTGAGATCGGTGAACTCGGATACTCCAAATTCTACAAGATGTGTTCTCTGACGGATGAGAACCCAATGGTGCACTACAACGTCTTGATGCAGGGGATCCTGATCTTCGTGTTGCTGGTCATAACTCTGGTCGTCTACGCACTCATCATGATCTTTGTCCGTCGACACAATCGACAATTTCGAGAGAAGTATAGTGAAGATGCTGCCGCGGCTGCGACCCTCGCTAGCGCCTTTACCCGCAGAGACGTAGAGATCACCAAGAATCTCTTCATGGTTGTCGGAGTCTTCATCATTTGCTTTCTACCATCAGGAGTGAATTTCATTATAACCGGTAGCAGCTACATCACCGTCTTTAGTACGGTGATCCTGCTGAGCAACAGTGCGATAAATCCGATCTTGTACGGCCTGAAACATCCTCACTTTCAGAACGCTTTCAAGAATCTCGTACTGGCTAGGCTGTCGGACAGTGCCTAACAGGGCAGAATCTTAATGAGAACCCGATTCAACCCGAGTCAGAGCTTATCACACAAAATAATCATGACTTCATCGTGACTCACACAGAGAAAACATAATCTTAGAATGTGTTTCTATAGTTTTGATTTTGATTATTCTTCTATAGTATATTGCAGTAGCTCACGAGTAATAATATGATCTTTTGAATCTACTACAGAACAGCCATTGTCCAGTCATTCCGTATTTCCACAACGAACATGCAGGCTGACGCGCTCGCTGTTGTGGGACTGGGTTCCTTTCCGCTTTTGTTTTGTTTTGTTTTTCTCGTTTGGAGAGTTCCATTGAGATAAGCATTGTTCCGGCGTGCTTTTTTTTTTAAAAGAGCTTTGCAACAACAACAACAACAACAGCAACAACAACGACAAAAGGGGTCATCAACCATATCACGACTAAGGCTTCGATTTCCAAAATTAACTGTCAATAGTTTGATTCAATAAGCAAGCCGGTGAGACCTCAATTTTTCACTATGTCAAATGGATACGCCATCAGATAACCTCAACCGCGTATTGCAGTGTATTTTTTTTTTTAATGAGGAGATATAATAACAGGATTGCGTTTATGAAGTAGCCGTAGCAGTTTCGCTCCCCCTCCCCCACTCACGAGAATTGTGAATATGATTGTGATTAGAGTAAGGTATGAATGTGTGGTTTTCTCTATAAATTATCAGTTTTAGTTTAAGCGATTATCTATTCTTTTTACCATTTATATTCAAGGTATATTCAAGTTCAGCTGTAAGAATTATTACTGAATGTTTGGATATGGTTAATCATAGGAAATTTAGGTTTGTATATTGTGTAGTCAGCTTCGATGAATATTCAGTATATGGTCTACTTTTTCTATCAACGTTTCAGATAATATTTCTATTCAATGCATTCACTATTATACAAGTTAGTCAAGATAATTCGAATGTACTTTTAATTGAGAAAATGCGATAGCAAAATCTTTCAATACAGCACTATTCAATCCAACACCTTCCATTGCCTACACTGCTGTCAGTTGAATATACTTTTCTATTCTTTAAAAAGAAAGCAAAAAAAAAAAACCAAACAAACAAACAAACAACAAAAACACAACAACAACAGAGAAATGGGACGTTGCTCAAAGGCAATAATGATAATGATAAAGAGAACAATCTTTCGCATTTGACATAGCGGATTATATAAGTTCTTTCAAAAGTAATCGATGATATAATTTTGGGGGTAATGTCATCTCCGGAGTAACGGCAGTGTATCATAACCTGTTGCCTGGCCATGTAAGCCACACGTTTATTATGAAATGCTCGGGAGAAGCCAGCCCCTCCCCCCCCCCCCCGCCACTTAAAAAAAAATGAACTAGTATCTGTGGTCATAATATAGTAATTCAAATTCTGTGATTTCACTGCAAAATTACTATTTGTTAACCTTTCATCTACATTTCCATGTGATTTTTATTTTTTAATCCATAGGATAAATCCCCCTCTGAGTCGCCCTGGAGTTCTTCTGAGACAGGCAAGGTGAGTGTTTCTGCTCATTCGATTTTGTCAAAGACGAGCGAATGAAATAAAAATTTTAATCGTTTATCTACCCAAGGTATACACAACTGGTATTCTTTATTCTACCCGTGGTACGCACACCAGATATCAGCTCATGAGGAGATAATGGTACAAATACTATCCATGCTTTAGTGCCGGTTTACTATTGTACGTGAATACCTGAATATGTATGTATGTGGGTATATATGCAACCAATAATATGTCGAACAGCGTCCTGTTATCTTTCTAGTGATCAAGATGTTATGAAGGTATACATGACAGTAATATTAATAACATGATTGATTTGCCGACTAAGTTGAAAACTTAAATGGAAATTGTCTTGGCAATGATTATACAGTGTACATTGTGCGTTTTCATCTGTGCAACCTTCACATCAAGTGAAGTAAGCGGAATAGACTGGGCTTACCAGCTTTTTAGATATAGATAACTTTCTATTAAACATCACCTGGAACCAGGAAGCTTGCTCGAGACTTGCCTTATATGTAAATGACTATAATACGTGCAAACCACCGTGTACACACTGTCTGAAACATATCTATCATGAGATTCGATTTACGTCAGTAAGTGGCCGAATGACAGGCTTTTTAACCGACGCTCTCTATTTGTCTTAAAGTATTTTTCATTTTACCTCTGAAAGAAACAGTAAAATGCGATATCCAGTGGAGCTTGTAAAGTGGCCTCTCATATTTTTCTACAGACTACCAGTCAGCATGTCAACTGACAACAATGCTACAATGTGAACATGTTTACACTAATAATGACCCCACAAATCATATTTCAGGCAAGTATCTGTCATCAACACGTTTTCTAATATGAAATGTCAACTCCTTGTGTTTCGTCACTGTGGTTTTCAGGCAGAAGACATCAAAGTCGACGATGGACACGATATTGAAGTCAACGATGGGCACGATATTAAAGTCAACGATGGGCACGATATCGAAGGCGATGATAGGTACGACGTCGAAGCTGTACAATTTAGGCGCAGGCAGATTCTCAACCAAGCGTGCAACCGCCTGGGCCAGAACAGGAATCTCCCGCCCGTATCCTGGGAAACCACCGTGCATTTCCTGGCCAGCGATAAGTATCGTCTGCTCTTCTGTTTCGCGCCAAAAGTGTCCTGTACCACTTGGAAGTCCATCATGTCGGCTCTGTATCAGGATGACAAGCGCGCCAAACCGGGTCGTTTTCTGAAAATGAACACGATACACGATGCCTACGACGTCATGAGAAGATGGCGAAACTACGCCAAGGTCCTGTTCGTGCGAGAACCGCTGGAAAGAGCGTTGTCTGCCTACTTAGATAAGTTTGTATTGGGTCCAGAGAGAGCCAGCTGGGAGAGAAAATTCGGCAGCGTCATGGTGAAACGCTATCGTAACGCATCAACCGACAAACTAACATATCCTTTCAAAACTCCCATCCGGTTTGACGAATTCATCCGGTTCATCACGGACAATGGTCCAAAAGCCACGATGACCCAACAAACTGACCACTGGCTGCCAGTGAGCAGATTTACGTCACCCTGTCAAATTGACTACACCTTTCTCGGACATTACGAGACTCTGCAATATGATGGCCCCTACGTCATCAATCACTTCAATCTCTCTTCCGTTGTCACCTTTCCGGAAGTGCACAGTTCCAGGTCACGTGACCGGCTGGTAGAAGCGTACGCCAAGGTACCGACGAATCTCATACATCGTCTCGTAGACTACTACAAGATGGATTACGAACTTTTTGGATATTCTGCTAATGAAATACTCGATATTATCCTTGAAGGTAGGAGGTGATGATTTATGCTTGTTCGTTATTTTTCATCTTTGTCTTTCTTCAAGCTGCAGAAAGTGGTGAACGAAAACTTGACTTGTGTGTGAGAGGACAATAAAGATATTGAAGGCATCGGAGGTCAGCATACTTAAATGATTGAAATATGATTTATATTCGACACATACGATTTATCTTCATTGCAAAAGTTCTTCTGTCTCGATAGGCTCATGGGTAGTGATGTTAAATTTACTGTGCATGAGTGTAATGTGTGTGCGTATGGGTATGTGTGTATGTGTGTGTGAATATACAGTGGTTGTATGTCTATTGATAGTTTAAATGCAGGAAAAACCTATATAGATGCTATGTCACGTTTTGAAAGTTGACAGGAGTTTACAAATTATATGCCATTATAGGGAGTACTATATTACACATAACCTTATTTTGTTTATCGTATTTTTCGAATATCCTAAGTACTATGTCTGGTTCAGTAGTCCTTCATCAGAAAGGGAGTATGTGTGTGTTCGATACAAGCCAATTCGAAAGAAGGAACTAATATTACAGCTTGTAGTGTACATACAATCTCAGCACACACTTTCTTGTTTTCATAATGAATCACGAATATGAATGATCACAAAGATTTATAGACAAAACGGAAATTTTAATACACAGGTCATGTGCGCAGTTTGCGTAATGTATCGGAAAAATTCCTTTAAGAATGTACATATGAAGTACGTGTAGGCGACGCCCCCCCCCCCCAAAAAAAAAAAAATAATAATAATATGTATATGATAAGTGAGAAATCTTACCCGTTTCTCGTTTAAATCGTTGAAGGATGTTTCCATGAATTTTATGTTTTGATAAAACCATCTTGCACTCATTTTAGAAACAAAATCAGACGTTCCTGTGAGTGTGCAGGAATAGTACGTGTAGTCTGTTTATTATTTTGCACTTATTATGTTCAAATAAAAAAAATATGGTGACAATATTGATTTCCTCGTGCGATTTGTTCTATCATCTCTTTTTCTTTAAGGAAATAATTGAAGTTGTATTGATTCATGCGATAAGTAATTTAAGTACATTGTATTCCGGTATGAGTATACAGGGTAGCTGAATGTTTTTGCTGTAATCCCAGTCCCAAAACGTGTTTTAGTTGTGACGAGGTCGGTTATGGCTCCTTGATCTTTATTTTGAAATAGCGCCACCTTCATACACATATGCCATTGCTCAGGTTTCACACCCGTCAGTAGAATCCTCCGTAGACACACGTGTTGAGAAAAAAAAAAATAAAACCAAAACAAACAAACAAATAACCAACCAACAAAAAACAAAAAACAAAAAAAAAAGATAAAATACACGAAAGTTTTCCCGTATGTAGTGTTCATATCTAAGCAAATCAACTTATTTCACTTCAGTCCTTTGTGTGTTTGTTTGTGTGTTGTTGTTTTTTTTTTATTTTTCATTTTTTATTTTTTCATTTATTTATTTATTTACTTATTTTTTTTTATTTATAATTATTATTATTATTATTATTTTTTTTTTTTTGGGGGGGGGGGGAGGGGTCCTACTGAAACACCACGTAGAGAACCTCAAGAAATACATTATACTACGGTTTTACATGCTCCACTCGGAAATGTCACGTGGTTTATGAACTTACGCCGAAACAAATTTTATGAAGTCCCCCTAGTCTTAAAGGAAATGTATCTAGCCTCAAAATTAAGTGTACTATGTTGTAGAGGTATTCATTCTCATCAACGCAATAGTGTTAGAGTTAAACTGACTATCAAAAGAGCTCGTTTCGATTTTCAGAAGCATTGAAATATGATGTAAATTGGCTGGAGAGTCACTATTAGATAAAAATGAAAACTACCGTTTGAATAAGCCAATTTTCAGTTACAATCTGAGTATGTGCACACACAGGTCAATGCAGACCGTACTCTTTAATCTTATTTGTAACAGGTATTTTCGGAAATAGGTCTTCATGAAAACGTATAATTATTCATATAATAATTGAACAAGATGCATGATAGCGAAATGCACAGATATTAAGTGTTTTCAACCAAATCAAAGATTCATACAACACCTTCAAGTGTTAAAATTAGCACTTTCCGTGGCTGCTTTCAACTGCTCTTCTTATGCAAAGATCAATCCATGATTTAAAAATCTGTGCTCAGAGGTTATTGCAGACCACTGCTAACTCTGGACTGGCATATAACAGTGAGATACTGCGCATTCTTAATTTTAAGACAACATAAGTATGTCGTTCCACCCTCCTCTTGTGTTGATAATCATTTGAGCAAGTTGGATAGCATCTTCCTGTTTCGTTTTGTTTTTATGTTTGCTGCGTTTTGGTATTTACCTTCTCCACAGATATTTAAAAGCGTGTTTCGTGGATACATACTGTATTTGAATATAAATTATCAATGGTTTGTACTGTATGACTGTCCAGTGATGGGAAAGCAACAAATACCAGTAAGCAAATAACCACATTCCCGACTGCTGCAGGGCTAGGAGATGAGGATAAAGTATCTTGCCTTGGGGCACAGCCGTCTTAGCCGGGAACTCGAACCACTTGTCTTGTCCACTGAGCTGCAGCCTCGCTACCACTGTGCCGCGGCGTCGTTACCACTGATAAGTCACCCATAGAGAAGGGAGGGGTCTCCGCGACACAACCACATAAAAATCACCCTCACTCTTCAATCTTCCAGGTGTCATTGACACTAAAGTAACTTTTTATCAGTCTCCGGGCAGAGGTTATCAAACTGGGTAGCCCGTCTCCCCGACAGAATTCCGGCTATTTCAAAATGCATGAAAGGGATTTATCCTTTGATTAGAGATTTACCAGTCGTGATAATATACAACTTTCAGTAATACGTTATGAAAATGCAATTAACATGTGATAATGTGGATAAAATCAAAAATCACGTTGAATATTGCTATCCGGAATATCAATTTACGTGGATTCATTAGAGAACTATAAAACGAACAGTGTCAAAGCAAGATTTCGGTATTTCCGGATGACAGAAATTGACACCAAACCAATTGCATAAAGATTACGTAAAGTTCAAAATAAGTGCAATCAACAATTTTGAGCATTGCACGGCCTATAATAGTGTGGTCTCATTTAATTTACGAAGTGCGTCGAAAGCATATTGGAAAATTAGGCATTCTTGGGCTTGCTTATGGTAGCATTAAAAGTGATAAGAGCACTGGGCGTACGAGACATACGAGATTATGATTGGTTGTTCGACGTGCTTGAAGTGATAAGGAAGAAGCTTCGTTATTTGAATGAGGAAAACCATCTTCCACGTCTTGATGAAATTACGAGATTCAATTTCCATTCACAAAGTCATTCTGCTCGTAGCCATGCGCAAAACCGTTAACCATCTGTCTCCGGAAAAGCGGACAGAATTTATTAGATCTCTATCTGCCTAGATATGGGGATAATTGCATTTTAAATTTCGCAGTATCAAGAAAACGCCGCAATAAACAAGTCAAAGAAAAGGAAAAGGAAGAGTGATACTACTTGGAAGATTGAATGAAGAAAATGAAGCGTCCACAGAGTTAAAGGAAAGTGTATGTTCATTTCTGGCTTCTCACATTTACGTATTGTAATAAAGACCCTCGTAAATGCCACTGCTACTACAGTATTACTATTACTATTTCTATCACTACTACTACTACTACTACTACTACTACTACTACTACTACTACTATACTACAACTATTACTACCACTGCTATCACTGTACTGTCGTTATAAGTCCCAAATTCCTACCATTACCCCTTTCTACTTTCATATCATTTATCTATCTGTCTACCCCTATCCTATAACTCTACTTTTATTGCGAGTGCAATAATAATAAAAAAAAACCGTCCTACAGCATTCAAGCGACAGACAAATCGTGATTGAAGCAAGAATGTACATCTGTAATCATAAATCCGGCCATCGTGTGAGAGCTTGAAATGATCCAAATTTTGTGCACAGATTGTACAGTTCAATAATCCGTCTGTACAAGCAGGGAGGTGAGACGCACCGCCTCCCTGGTACTGGATTCCTGTGTCATCTTTAAGTGGGAGCATACTGGACCAGGGAAGTCTCACCTCCCTGAGTGGACGTGGTGGAAAGGGCTATTTGTAATCGCCAGCTCGTGGGTTCGAATTCAGCCAAGATTTAGTCCCTGCACGGGCGTGACCCAGGTGTAAGTGGCTACCAGGCCAAAAAAAAAAAAAAAAAAAGAAAAAGAAAAAAAAGTTACCAATGGCAACAATGGTAACACTGGTCAAATTAGGTTACCCGTGGTAAATAAGACTACATGCGTTGATGATGATGATGATGATGATGATGATGATGATGATGATGATGATGACGATGATGATGATGATGATGATGATGATTATCCTTACTACTATTATTATGATTGTTTAAATCATCACTACTTTAGTTACTCGAAATACTGTAAGATATAGTAATCGAATTCCAAAGAAGAAGTGTATTGTTTTGATGTCATTGTTATGTTTCCCGACGGTCTAATGCAGAGTACCGTTCAGAATTGAAAGAAAACATCCATTTGTAATAATAAACTAGAATTATAAGTCAAGTGCAATAGTCGATTCTTTCATTTTTGTCTTTAATATGGATACCGGCATTTTTCTGTTCTGTTTCTATCACAATTATAGGTACACACACGTGCACTTATCCTCACTTAAACGCAACTTTTTTCATTCACCGCAGAGTCTGACAGCGGTAGACTAACCCTCGTCATCACTCTTTTTTGATATTAAAGACAACATCGCGTGCAAAACACACTCCACTTGGCGTCTTCAGAGGAAGGGGAAGTAATTCGTGTAAACTTCATACTTCGTTACACCAACGTTCCAAGGCAGACGGTACTCTATCTTCTCCCCATCCGGGGGGGGGGGGGGGGGGGGGGATGAGTGGTGAAAGAGTGAATGAATGAGTAGGTGCTTGTCACTTTTACGAGGGTGTGTGTGTGTTTTGTGTGTGCGTGTGTATGTTGGTGTGCGAGTTCGGGAACATTCAGAGGCAAGAAGAAGGAAGGAAAGGATTATCACTGTAAGGCGCAGGGGAACGGGAGGAGGTAGGGGTCAAGTGCTACATTTGCAAACATGTCTAGTGCGACATCTGGGCTTCTCGACACTACGAAATAATATGGATAAATTTCCTCAGTACCATGCTGTTTTCCTCGGCCTGCTGTTTTGATGGAATGTTACCTAAGTTGGTGAATGGATGTCTCTGCCATTATATCTTCAACAGACTTTCATAATATTAACCATTGATGACCACGATATATAGATATAATTATGATCTTAAAGCAATGACCTGTAATATTCGTAAGAATGATTTGTGTTCGTATGTGTTCGTATGGTATGTGCATTTCGTCATGAAGTAGAAGATATATTGGAAAGAACGAGGAAGAAAGGGATGAGATGGAAACGGGGGGGGGGGGAGAGAGAATATGGGAAGCGGTGGAAGTAGGTGTAGTTCACTGGCACCTACTACCATCGCTTTGATTAGTCGCTTCCGCCAAAAAACTTGGAATGCTGATTTGTGCAGAGACCGGACTATCGGAAGGGGAAAGTTGGACAAGGCAAGAGATCAAGCTGGGCCTTCGCTTGTGATTAGGGCGGATAACTTTCGTGCTGAAACAGGTGGTAACATCTATACGATGTGGAGCTACTAGCTCTGTGCATACGTCTACTCCTGCACATACGGCTGAATATCATCTATACACGCCTACTTACATGGATACGAAAGGAATGCACGTCACAACATACAAATTAATACACACTATTGGGCTCACACGGGTAAATAAATCCCCATAGAGACCTGTGTTAAAATTCAAATTTCAAAAAATTCTGTAAAATAGCTGGGAGAAATAAGGTGTTTCATATTCACTAACCTGAATAAGTGAGATATACCCTTTCATCCATTAAATTTTCAAGGCAGGTTCTTCGGCTCAAACTCTGTCCAAGGGTCCGCAAAGCCAGACTACGAGTTCTTGTCACTCAAAAAATCACCTATTTTCGGTACATGCAGCCAATGAAATAGTCCCCTCAAATTCCATCAGAAAAGCTTTCATCTTCCAACCAAAATGCAGTTTGTAGAGGAATTCATACTCAATATCTACAGCTATTCATTTTTTTTGCCAAACTGCATCACTGATTTTTAACTAATTTTTCTTTTCATTTATTTTGGTATCTTTCGGGTACGAATTTGTGAAAGGGACTGGGACATTCCATTTTATTTACAGGTGTGAGCCCTATTTAGTCGCATGACAAAATTATAACGTTAGAGGGAGCCTTATTTTTTTCTCGTCGAATACTCGTCAGAACCAGGGAGGCAAGTGAGAGGCTCCAACCTCTTGTCACAGCGGAAAATGAGACTGACCGACATGAAAGGGATAGTATAGTTTTGGTTAAGATGGGGCTTCAGGTTTCCACCAATTTGTTAGATAATTAGAAACTCTTATCTAATATCAAAGAACATACAATTTTAGGAGGAAGTCAAAGTTTATTTGCTGAAAATCAGTTTTGAAATAGCTGAGATATTAAAAAAAGAAGACCTAATAAAAGGTGGGACACACCTTTTGTTATGACTACTTTGTTTTGCGTTGCTTTTGGATATGTCAGCCATTTCACGACCGATTTTCAACAAATAAAGTTTGACTTCACTTGTAATCTTTAATATTTCATAAGTCATGGTTTCTAGCCATCTCACAAAAAGTTAAAATCTGAATTCCCCATCTCAACCCAAACTATATCATCCCTTTAAGTGCTGACCCCGACCCCCATAGAGTCTGAGGGAAATAGAATGGTTTGCGCTCACAACTATAGTGTCCAGTTACCTTTACCGAGAAGTATATGGACTGCTACAAACATATGCAATTCTGTTCTGTTTATTATCATAATCTATACAGCTTGAAGAGAAATGAATCGCAGAATTGAAGTAATTCATACGCTTTACTCATTACATGTATATATATATATATATATATATATATATATATATATATATATATATATATGTATGTATGTATATATATATATATATATATATATATATATATATGTATGTATGTATATATATATATATATATATATATATATATATATATATATATATATTATATATATATATTATATATATATATACTACATCGAGAGAGAAAGAGAGAACGGAGAGATAGAGAGAGAATTATACATAGAGATAGACACAGATGGAAACATTATTAACAACCCAAGGACGAGCAGTCACGAAAAGTAGGCCCTTACTTACTAAGAGAACGCAATCAATAGATTTTTTTTCTGCGTTGAATTTTCATTCGATTTGTTTTACTTTAAAATTGTTATCACGAAATATAATCCCTTGAATATTGGAGTAGAAAAGTAATATCAACACAGAAGAAAAGGTTAGGGAATAAAAAAAAAAGAAACTCAATATCTTGTTTCGGAGATTTGGCAGTGGGCGATTAGAGGATCGAAAAATCGCACTAGATTTTCTCCCGTATCATGTTTCAACGGGAAATAAACATTTGCGCAAAGCATTAGATGTAACGCCTCTTACATCTCTGAAATTGGACATTGATGAACACTCAAAACAAAGCGTCGAGGGCAGAAGCGAGACCCCAAAACACGCGGGAAAGATCCGGGCGGAGTTGTGAATCATGACATCTTAATCTGGCCAATTTGGCGAACGGAAGATGGAGCCAAAACTCCAGGGACCACTGTTTACAGGCTGCGGGGAGTAGCCCCATGCCTCTATGGTTACGTGTATAGTCTCTGGTGCCACAAACATAACATCCTATGTAGCAATCGATAGTCGATAGAGTTTAAAATTTCAAACACTTTAAACGAAACTGCGGTTTGCATTTGATTTCTGCAGTGGCGTCACTCAAAGAACATGTTCTCTAGAAACATCTATACAAACTTTTACCCGACTAAGCCGTCCTTACCCCCTCAGTTTCATTCTAATATAAATCTCGCTGGCAAAAGGAAAATGATGGAGTTAACAACAGCAGCAACAACAACGAGTATACGAGTTGTTTGAGCAGAGTTTGTTACTGCGAATATTCTGTGTGAAAGAGTGTAGTGTTGCCTCGTTCTATTATGTATATAAAGCGTACACGCGACACTAGAGTTGAATGTTTACCCCGTACGAAATTGCCAGTTTTGTTTTACCCTAAGCTACATTTTGTGTCTTTATTATTATGAACATGTATTTAAGTCAAAACTCATGTTATTTAATTCAAACATATTCAATTTCATCAAACCATTGCAGAAAAAAAAAGTTTCATCATAAAAAAAAAATGAAATTCTACGGACCTAGTAGTGTCAAAATATGCGTTTGTGCACCATACCACAGAAAAATCATCATGTGGGACTACACGGACAAAACGGAGATGACTCACAATTATTAAATTTCTCAGCAGTGAAAGGAGATGATTATCTGAAATCCCTTTACTGGTTTCCTATGATACTAATCTACAAATTAGGTAGGGAATTTTGGAAACCATCCAGTAAAATATGAAAATATTATAATTTGTTATGTTTTTAACGAAAATTATGGCATTTTTTTTTTTCAATACGAAAATTTGTTTTGTATAAAATATAATAGTGATGTAAGCATTTTATCAAAAGGAAATTGTGTTACCGAAAAATTTCAATTTCTGCTTTTCAGATTGTTGTATAACATGACACATCCCTAACACTAGAAATATAATATTATTGAATAATTTTCAAAACAAACAATAAACAAAGAAACAAAAAAACTTGTGTGGCAAAAAAACAACAACAAACAAAAAAAAAAAAAACCCAGAAAAGCTAAAAATGCCCTCAGTAGTTCATATGAGTTGAGTTTGAAGTGTGGAGGAAATGTATTGCTTGACATGTACAACACTGGTTCTGTCTCTTCTGATCATTTATAAATGATGTGGGACAACCTAATATACTTTGACAATGAAAATGCTAGTAGTGATTATGATAATGATGATGATGATAATGATATTAGCGATAATAATAATTGTTATGTTAATAACTACAACAGTAATAAAAATAATGTCAATAACAATAATAATACTAAAGAAAAAAGTTATAATAAATATTTTGATATCATTTTCAGCAGCATTACTACTTTGTTGCTGATATAAATACCATACGTTTGAGAAGCAGTTGATATAGTACAAATTGACACGGGGTTTATAGTGCAACGTAGGGCCTATATACCAAATGTTATATGGTTGATAAACAAAGTATTCACGCTTATAGTTACGGAAAGATAAGTGGAAAGCTTTAAGCTTGTACCCAACAGTAAGTTGTTGATTACATTTGCAACTCTGTATAGGGATGTGTGTGTGTGTGGTATAAACATCTGTGGTTATACAAATCCCTAAATCTATGGTCAATTCGGATTTTTTTTTTCTGCGTTCATGCCATTTATCATTTTCTTGATTAAATCTAAAACCGTGCATTTCGACACAGTCAAGTCCACGCTTAAGATACAATATTTGAAAAAAGAAGGGTACTCTTCTTTATAAAAGTTTCTTTGGCTTTGTTTACATTACTATGTACCCATGCATAGTCTACGTGGCGCACATGAGTGTTATATCATACTCATTATTGTGTATGTTATTTTCGGAAACCTCGTCTGAACCGAAGCAGTATGTGGTCAAGCAGAATATTCAGCACTATGTCTCTTCGAAAGTATGTAATAATATCTCCAATCACAGCAGAGAAAGAGAGGGAGAGAGAGAAAAAGAAGATAGATTGAAATGTATATCTATAGAGTGAGAGGGAGAGAGAAAAGGAAGAAAAGAGAGAGGGAGAGGGGAGTGGTAGTATTATAGAGAATGACAGATGAATAGACACTGAAAACTGCGTAGCCAGCTTTGCTGAATTAGTGGTGGAGATTGGGTAATTTGAGAAGGATGTAGGATTAGGAAACGTCACTTGTTATCTACTGTCAGGACAACCAGTGTCTCTCAGGGCAATGCTGTTCATTTCTCTCTCGCTGGTCGGTTACCTTCAAGTTCATTGATTTGATTCCTTTTTTCCCCTTACTTGAGAATCTCACTGATATTATTATAGTCCTACAAGGCACTGCCCCTACAATGTCCACATGTACGCCATAGCCACAAAGAAAAAAGATAGAAATAAAGAATAAAAATGGAAACTAAAAGAAAAAAACTAAAATAAGAAATTAGGAGCTTGAAGGTCCTTGAACATCGAAGAATGAAAAACCATCAACTACAAAAAAGAAGAAGAAATAAATAGATAAACACTCTCCCATGCTATGGTTCTTTCATTTTCTTTTTTATTTTGACTTACAGAGATAAGTTTTGTTTCTCTCTTTCTCTTTATTTCATTATCAGTGACAAGTGAATGACACTCTAGGCAGTTAGGGCAACCAGCAGTATTTAAGGTTTAATAATACACCCACAGATGCCTGGCATTGGATATACATTAACACAACAGCGTACGTAAGTATATATATATATATATATATATATATATTATATATTATATATATATATATATATATATATATATATATATATATATATATACATATATATATATATATATATATATATATATATATATATATATATACATATATATATACATATATTCATAAGTTGTATACCTACGTTTTTCCAAGGATTCCAAGAATTTTGAACACTATGAACAAAATAATAGTCTTTAAAATAGAATATATCACATTTTCAAAAGAAACAACGTTCTTAAATTGCTTCAAGCAATGTCCTGTGACATTGATCAAAATTTTGTTATTTTATCTGATCAAAACAGGTTTGGTTTCATATCTATGGACACTGTTTAATTCATTGTTCATCACCCGATTACTTTGTCATTTATAGCCACATATAATTATTGCTGTTAGCATTTATTTTAAGATAATGCAGAAAAGAATCTGCAGACAAACAAACAAACAAACTTTACGAAATCAATGAAAAAAAAAAATTGCTGATGAGCCATACAGCAGACTTCTCTTTTGCATGGTAGGTAAATTGATTTCATATGTATTGTATAAACTAATAAGTAGTTCCATGTTTAACGCATCACGATGCACCACGATCTATATCCCTTGGTCTTTCTATCATACACCAGTGAGTGTTCGGATAGTGGCATATGGTAACGCCGATTCAGTTTATTATTCATCTTCGCTCAAATATGCTGACGAACGCCTCGTTAAATATCGTTTTGACACTCACTCCAGGGTACTAGCCATGCTAGCGGAGGGACGAAAAAAAGTCGAGTGTTACGAAACATCTTCAATGTACGTGGCGCGATCATGTCCCGAGACAAAATATTGTTTCATCAATTTGTCTCTTCTATCTACAGCCATGATAAACACAGCCATAAACAAGGATCACCTAAAGCGGAAATTGACATATTCTCACAATTTGATTCGTGGCCAACGAAAAGAGGCACTAGGCATATCGAATCATGGCATACGATTTTGGTAAAATTAACACTGAAAGCGCAAATGAAAAATATTTATTCTACCGTATGAAATACTGAACAATTCAATGGTTAGTACAAATTACGATAAAGACAATGATAATTATAAAAGCACCAAAGCACAAGAATGTAGCTTGTGAGGGGTAGAGCACAAGGTTGATTTCGTTGCGGCAACGTCCTTTGAAATCAAAACAAGAAACTGACATATAGATCGAGCCCCATAGAAGGGTTTCTGAAGAACATTTGTATTATTTAGCTGCTGTCTTTTCATTCTTCGTAAAGCGAAATTATGAAATGTGCAGCTTTTATGCTTTTGGATAGCAAACGCTGGTGGAACATAGCAGGTGGTTGAATGGAAAGTCTGCATTTTTGTTCATCATTTATTTTTATTTGAAAGATCAAATGTCAGTGGTGTATAATCATATTCATATTGCAATATTATACATTTGCTAAAAAAAGCTCTATTCTCATGGTCGGACATCCGGGTATTTTGCGTGTCACGGGGTCATGGATAGCGGTGGAGTGAAAACAAACAGTCGCGTGAGCCTGGAGTGGTAACGCTGTACGTGTTTTCTGCCGGGGCGCCCCGCGAGCATAGCGCTAGCGCAAGCTGTACTACTAGCTGTGCGGGCGGCAGGATTAGGCCCTTGGCCTACCCTAAATTAGGCCCTACCCTAACCTACTACAGTACTAACGTTAGGCCTATAGACCTACCTGAAGTTTCTATGAGGTACTAAGTATGCGTAGATATCGGGGTTGGGCCTACTCAAAGAGGTTCTACTGCACATCTGGCCATTTTGTCGGGCCGTTGATCCAGAGTCCTGCCGCGATTTCATACGGGCACAGGCAGGTCCAGTCCGACTGCCTTCAACTTGGCAAAATACCGGGACCGATCGATCGACAGGATCCAGATTATTAGAATATTGCTGGCAAGACATGATGCATGTATCTCATGAATGATGGCACAAATGACAAAATGAATAATGAAAAACAGTCCCCATGTCTGCGTAGAGTTGCACATAAGTTATACGCGTCGCGTCGCACATGCACAGCATGCAGTATGCGCATTTATATGCAGGCTTAGCGCATGCAAGCTGTTTGTTTTCACTCCAGTCAACCGGAAGTGACGTATAGCCGACCGCAAGAATAGATAGATGATAACACTGAATAGTTAATTGGTCATCATTACGGCATTGAATTGTACCAGTCCTAAGCAACAGTCCACATTTACTCAATTTAACTACAATTAGCTGACAACACTGACAAGAAAATTGTTAAATTAAAGATTGATGTATTATCTTTGTACAGAAACTATGAACGTGATGTCAAGCGTCATAAAGTTTAGATAAATTCTTCAATCTCTAATTTGAGCATGTCGTCACAAAAAGTGGGTTTAACGACGGCAAAATCTGACGGTTCTCCCGGTAACTGGAGACGATCCAGCCAATTTATTTTGTTTGCGCGTTACGAGCTAGACATCAGCGAGTCATACAGCCCATGAATTATATTGCCCACGAGTCATACATTTCACGAGTCATACAGCCAACAAACTAGACAATAAGTGAACAAGGCCCACGAGCTATACCGTCACCGAGCCAGACACCAGGCCTTATTTTCCCAGTGTCCAGCTCGTGGGCCTGTTTCTCTTGGTGTCTAGCTCGTGGGCTATATGACTCATGGGTGTATGACTCACGGACCATTTCTCCAACGCCTACCTCGTGGGTCGTATGACTCGTGGGTGTCTGGCTCGTGGGATGACCCTTTTATTCTCACTCTGCGACATTATTGCTGAAATCTAATGCATTTTATTGGTCCCTGGTTGAATGACGTAGGAAGCATAATTCAACTTTTTTTCATTTCACCTTTTCACTTTCATTTCAAGCCAAGAGAAACTCCTGGATGAATTTTCACAATTTGAAAATTAATCCAAATCAATATTGTAACACATTACATGAAGAATAGATTTTGACTTCAATTACGTGTCTTGGATAGACCTCGTTGGAATTTGTGACGTCTTGGACAAGCTGACTCCTGCCGTCGTCTGCATAGTGTCTGTGGAGTCCTTTAAATGTTCCTGTATTGACATGATGACCCCGATATGTTTGATGATGTCATGAACCTTGTACCGCTTTCTTCAGTTTTCTCAACCTCTGGGTCTCGCCGATGCTTTGCCATCATCGATGTCAAAAAAGAAAGAAAGAAAAGAAAAAAAAAGAATCACCTCTCAAATCCCTGACGGTCTTCATTATCATACCTCTCCCATCGTTGGTGAGCTGACTTGACAACCTACTTCGGCAGCGGTAACCGTTTGACATCCCTCCATTCTCCTTGATAAATTTATCATGAAGAATCCTGATGCTCTTTCATTTGTCGCATATGCTGACCTCATTAAATCTGACATTTTGGCCGTCAATCTGAAGTCACAAGTTAATCCTGCCCTGCATAGGAGGATTAAGATCCATTGTTTGGAAAGAAACGTCACTTCAGCAAAAATTACTGCTCACCCTTGTTCAAGACAAGTGATGTTACCGTTGGATTAAAGTATTACAAAGGAAAGTAATAAGGCTTGTCACCAATTCCAACTTCCGACAGCCAAGTAAGCCATTATTCCTTCAGTTAAAGTTACTACCAATATTGATGAATTAGTATCGTTTCATTGTTTGGTTTTTGTGTTTAAACTTCAGTCTTGTCCACAATTCTGCCAGTTGAAAGGATTATTTGCCTTTAACTCACGGATTCATAATTACAACACACGTCAAAGAAACCTCTTCCATCGTCCTCATGTAAGGACTACTGTTTCCTTGAATTCTTTCCGGACCACTTGTATTAAAGAGTGGAACCAACTACCTGTTGACATTAGGAACAGTACAACATTTTCTAGGTTCAAAGTTCAGTGTAAAAAATATCTGTTAGACAATTTGAAATGAATTTATTAAACTGCATGTTAAACATTTATTTGATGTTATGTAGATTGGCCAGCCTACTTTAGTTTTGAGTGCTCTGTGTGGTGTGGTTGTGTATGGAGGTGTGAGGGTGTGGGTGTGTGTGTGTGTTAGTGTGTTTATGGTCTTCTTTTTTATGTAAGTTTATTTGTTGCCATTGTATAATATACATTATGATTGTTCTGATATATATCGTATACTTGCCATGTCGTAGTGTTAGTGTGTGAACTTACGTGGTACCTTGGTCTGCTGTCGGTGGTTTCAGTGACTGATCTGAATGTTCACTCAACTGATTATTATGATTTGGAATGTCACTTTACATCATTGGCAGTTTGCCTTTGTGCTGCTGAGTCCCAACTTATTTGTACCTTGCATAGGGCCCCACTCACAAGCCTTGCTTCTTTCGGGGTCCTAAAAAAGAACCATGTAAATTTTTGTATCAGCGTTTTGTATTATCTTGTTATTTATGTTTGGTTTTTGAATAAAATTGAATTGAATTGAATTGAATTGAACACCTAAACTGAAGTTATGGAAGATATTCCTTATCGCTTGTTTGGATATCTCGGCCATTTGAAAGATAATTTTCATCAAATAAACGCTGAATTCCTCTTGGAATTACATGTTCCTTCACATTTATAAGAGGATTCTCATTATCTCACCAAAAAATGTCAGAAAAATGAAGTTAGGTCTCAACCAAAACTATACGAGCCATTTAATGGGGATAAGAGCTACCTCCATGTGTACATAATACATGGCATTGTACAAAAGGAATGCATGTCATGTTTTGCCGTTATGCAAATCAGTGGGTATGACATTTCGTCGTGTGCACGGGAGAACGACGCAAACGCTTGAGAAGCGCGTGTTACACTACGGGTCTTCGCGTTCAGTGTTCGCGTCGTTCTCTCGAGCACACCACCTTCTTTGAATCTCGTGCGTTCGCGTTGTTCTCCGCGGGTGCACAATTTTTGTGCAAATTTCGGAGAGTAAGCCATCAAAAAAGGAGTTCTGTAGATATAAATAGGTGACAGCTTGGAGAAAGAGGGGGAGACGAGAGAGAGAGAGAGAGAGTGGACGAGAGAAAATGGTACCTGTTTTCGTGCTGCTTCTGTTTTAATTGTGTGTGTGTGTGTGTGTGTGTCAAGACAAATCGTGGAAGTATAAACATGTTTTGCGGTAAAACAAATGAGTATCACTGTATGTTATCGTTGTTTGTGTGGTCATGAGTAGTTAGGTGTTACATTTAGAGTGCATTAACAAGAAGGAGTTCACTGTCGTTAGAGGTTATGTTTCAACAGAGAGAGAGAGAGAGAGAGAGAGAGAGAGGGAGGGGAAAAAAGAAAGCAGAACTGCACTCAATGTAATCCTATCAGAGCGGCAACCTGTGAGGGAAATGCGTTAATTGCCTGTCGACTTATATTAACCCATCTCACAGTGTGGGCGATACCTATCCGACAAGCAAGGTCTTCCATCCGAATGAGTAAGTAAAACCATAATATTTCCCCCAATTAATTGGGATTCACGCCCGACTGACGCGGTACAGTGCACTATTTTAACCCGTCGCCCCATGAAAGCAGAGGGAGAGACCCAATTTCATTTGTAGTTCTCGTCGGAATGAAATCGCCGGAATTCTAGAACAGAAGGCATCTAATTTTAGATTAAACAGATTAATAGTGCGTAGGATTATGTCCAACGTTACAATCTCTATCTTCAAGTGACTTTTAAAAGGCCGTGAATCTAAATTATTTTTGTCTTCTAAAGAGGGACAGGAAAATATGTTGAGTGTAAGCAGAAAATGACAGACGTCAGGACACTTCACACTGCAAATCCTATCCGCAAATTGATTTTATTTTATAATAGAAATTATTACTAAAATTAATATGACAATAAATTGCATATTGCAGATATGCCTAAGGCTAAAAGGAAGGGAAAAGGAAGGTAAAGATCTGAGTCGTTAGTCAAGTGCTCTTTCATTATGCTAGGATTTTTTTTTTAATTCCCTTTATATTTTCTTTATATTGTTGTCCACACATGACGTCATAACCTCTAGTAGTTTTCTCATCCGCAGTTCCAACACCAAAACTTTAAAAATTCATAACTTTTGCATCGATTGTCCCATTTTTCCTCAAACTTTCACTGATGTCCTCGGTAGTCTGCTAATGTTGCTGCTTTCACTCAATCCACATTTCTCTTTGGGTTTGGGTTTCCTTTACCTGAATGGATTGAACGAGTCTAGGAAGAGCCCAATATAATCTAATACTGGGCAATATCATCTCCATGGAGTCCATGGACCCTGGAAACGATTGTCTACAAATTTTGAAATTACTGTCTTCAAGGAGATAACTGTCAGTAACTTTGACTGGTTATTATTATTATCATTGTTAATATCATTATCATTGTTATTATTAATATTATCATCATTAACAATAATATCATCGTTATTATACCTATTGTTATCATTTTATTATTATTATTTGTTATTATTTATTTGTTTATTCATTCAATTAATTATTTATTTATCTATTCATGTGAAGGGAAATTCATGAAAGCAATGCCGCTATTTCGTTACCTTCAGGGTGAGGCTTCGAGTAGAATATATAGTTTGTGAATAAAACGCAAAGCGAAGTGGGGACTTCACAGGAATTTACTACAAGTATACAAAATAACAACATACTAGTAATTAAATCTCAGCAGGGCTTACAGTATCATGCAAACACTTTTTGAACGATTTGACGTGTCACATTGGCATGCATGCAATAAACATGTCTACACCATTAAGCAATCGCTTAATTTTTCATTTCTAAGGATGTGCGGAAACTTAATCTGTTAAATTGAAGAAAGGTATCTATTACCCATGAACAGGTGTCTTTCTGTTAAGAAAACAAGGAATGGTCATTTATTCATTCCTGGGGTACATATCACTGAGAAGAAAATAGCGCTGACAGTTAAATAGATTACAGTGATAGATTTTCAACGGCTGAATTCATTTAATGGAATCGTTTACGCGCCTCGCTTCCTCACAGAATACAAACAACTAACTTTATCCCGCAACCTTAATTTTGTTCAGTTAAATAATGAAGAGTCTAACACAGGGCCTGTCGTATTAGTAATTGGAATAGCATTCATTAATCGAATAACCTGTCTGATGTCTGTTTCAAATCCAGAGGCGAACGAGCATAGGAAATCAAATTTGTTGAGAGTAACCGACAAAAGGATCTTGGCCATATTCAAATACATAATAATAATTCCAAAAGAATGATCTTACTTTGACGATTTTTATCGACACAGGTTTTTTTTTTCTGTCACTTCAAAGGCTTTTCTATTGTATACAAGTACACTTGTACATCAGTATATTTGTACGTGAGTTTTACAAATTTCAACAAATTGTATATAAGTTGAAATTACATTTGCATAATATTTAAACAGGTGTTTGTGTTATCGCCAAACCAGTCTCCCTTTGGCCTGCACACAATATCTGTGTGTGTGTGTGTGTGTGTGTGTGTGTGTGTGTGTGTGTGTGTGGTTTGGTACGTCAAAATCAATTTGAGCACATTGTATTGTGAGGCCATGACAGCAATTCCCTTCTAACCTGCCCACTTGGTTCCAACCAATCATGCTACTTTGTGAAGACACATTATACATGTAGTTCAAGATTTGGTATTTTACTCATTATAATGTCGGACATTATTGACATTTCCACTAGTGGTTATAGTCACTTAGTTTTAATTTTATTCTTTTTATCAAGGTTAATTGCAATAAAAAGTGGCATTGCACTTGAATCCTACATTTTTCTTTTCGATAAAACAGGTGATAACGTTACTGCCTTCAACGCTTTGTCTGCTTAAAAAAAAAGATTAAAATCTTACGAGTTCAACGGTAAAAATTTGACTGAAATCGGATGAAAAGATAAGGAAGTTATGACATTTTGAAGTTTTGCTAATTTCTAAAAAACAAACAAAAACAGTTCTTGTACAGTGGATACGAATATGCAAATGAGTGAGCTGACCATGTCATAAACTCACAATTTTCCAGTGATCGTGTACAAAAAATGGCGAAAATGCAATGTTTCTGTCATTGAATTCTGGAACATAATGTTATTCCTGGTTCATTAACCTCATCAGAGTGATCAGATTGATATATCAGGATTTGAGCCTCGGGCATAATTGCGTTTGAATGCAAAACTGGAATTCTATGTACAAGCTATATGACAAGTTGTGAGGGGATGACATGCTCACTTTGCCATTTGCATATTCATATTGACCGTCGATGAAATGTTCCCTCAAAAATTAGCGAAACCTTAAAATGTCATAACTTCCTTATTTTTCAACTGATTTCGATCAAAATTTTACCGTCGAACTCGTAATATCTTACTCTTTCCAATCAGACTAACTTATATTTGGACCGGATTTCCCCTTTAAGTGTGAAATGTTATGGATTGGAAAAAAAAAATGAAAAGTGAGTTGGCGGAAGTGGTGAGGGATTTTGTCTTTTCTGCGAGTAAACCTTTTCTCTTAAGTCTTTGAGCCTCCTTTGACCTTACTTTGATAAATCACGTCCCATGTTTTGGACGTCTAAGTCTTCATTCCAACTGTTGTCATCGTGAGTCCCTTCTCTTGTCGCGTTCTCGAACATGTTTTGAACTTATTCACCCATCAGATAAATCTCACTTTCGGAGATTTATGGATGGAACAATTCCGTGGAGCACAAACTTCGTCTAGGATAGATGGACAGTGTTCCCTATAAGATTTTATTAATCCTGTAATGGCCAGTGACAAATCCTGCTTTCAAAAGGAGGTCCTGAGAGAGAAATGGAGCCCCAAATAAAACAATTTTACATGTAGATCACGAGTAACATGCCGAACGTTGTACTAGCGAGATAAAAAGGAAAATTCATATTTCCGCTAATGGATCGCCTGTCGGGTGTTTTTCGTCCTAATTACGTAACTCATCGCGCAAATGAGATGGCAGTAGGGCACAAGTCTGAAGTTAAAGGTCATATCGATCAGAGAGCGATCCTCTTCTCCCGGGTATGATAGATCGTAACTACAACATACCCTCATGGGAAGACCATGCCTGCAGGCATAAGAGTGATATTTTCTCGACCCCATAAATCCTTATTATCATCTTGAGCCCTCAGCAATGGAACGTCACCAATATGTGTTTGTGGGACAAACCGATGAACTTGGCAATTACCATTATACGGCCTGGCAGTCATATAGACTCGCTGTTTGAAATGTCTCATTTCCTATATTGCAGCGTACTTCGTTTACGTGAAAGTGAAGGTATGTTGCCACCTGCTCTGCATACACCCTGATACCCTTCTCCTACTGAACTGTTTTCATAATGTGTCAAACACCATATCCTTGCAGAATGCTTCTCTGGATTCTGTTCTGTTAAGGGATACAATATTGCATTGCCTGAACCATCGTTACTTTGATTTTCGAGAATAGTCTGTTCAAAAATCCGCCCCAAAAGTGTAACATAACACAATCTGTCGTCCGAAACCAATCACGTCTTCGCGATTAAATCCAAATCAGTGCGTTTCAAGCGATGGTAAAATCAGTGGAATCAAAAGGGGCCTGAGCCTTCGATCCTAGCAGAATCTTCGTCAGAGGTAAAATGACACAAATGATGGTAAAATCACATTGCTTCATATTTTGTAGCTAAAGTAAAAGGTAACTGTCTTTACAAAGATGGCAGAAGTTTGTCCTATTTTTGTTTCTATATTGAGAATAGCATCTAGAAGGCCAGGAGAGTCTTTGTCAATGAAAATTTTACAAGATACCGTCCTAGATTTAAGTTTTACTGGATAGTGAAGAGATCTGGGGGGCGTTTCATCAACGAGTTCGTCGGAGATTTCACCGACAAATTTGCTATCAGCCAATCAGACCAAGGATTTCATTAGCTTTTAACAGTTGTCAGTGTAAATCCTTGCGTCTGATTGGCTGATAGCAAATTCGTCGGTGAAAACCTCCGACGAACTCGTTGATGAAACGCCCCCCTGGAAAGCAAACTGTTTCAATTTCAAACTGTGGACGCAGGATGCAAAGATCACTGTTAAGAAAGCCAGCGGCCAATCAGTGACAAGTTTGACGGAGAAAGACTTTAAAGTGAGATGGAAATTAACATCCTAATTGAACTCGGAACTTTCACTGTTTATAAACTATTCAGTTTAATTTTGTCGTCATGACATATCACATTTCATCACCCAAGTTGAGCTCAGTTGATGACGTGTTATTTTTTGTTTAATTTTCACAATAATTACATTTTTATTTCAATTAAGTTTCCGTGTTGAATAAAGGAGGTAACATGCAACCAAAAAAGCCTTGTCACTGCTTGTTATGTACAGTGTGTATCAATATTGGATCGGTATAGTGTGTGTTACAGTATTACAGTTACGGTGAGCGATGAGCGTAAATGTCAAAAATTGGAAATGTTAAGTGTGTGTGTGTGTGTGTGTGTGTTTGAGGAATTACCCTTTTTCCACCGAGTAGGAGTCTGAATTCCACGTACACGATATGTACCGTAATATTATAAGAAATGATTTTGATATAGTTATCATATTATATTATATATCATATATTATTATGGTAATAAGCGAAAGTCACGAAAGCAGTTTGAGTTGTCAGAGGACTATTCAGATAGAATTGTCAAAACGTCAAGTGGGATATTGCTTTCTTTGAACAGGCTGACACACGGTGTTGTTGGAATAATTTCAAAAAGGCTCAGATCTGTCCATTAATGCCAATAAGCATGTTCCTTAATCTCTGTCCGTAGAAAGCTAAGAGTCTCCCCTTGGATCAAGACACCGTGATTTCCATCAGAAAAAGTTCAACGATTCTTGAGAGAAAGTCAAAAGAGAAAGATCAAATAGATGATAGTTCGGAAAGGTGTGTTGCTGCTGTGGTATAGCTAGTCTACAATCTATGATATGCACGAAAATATACCTTGTCAACCATTATGGAAAAACAGTCGATAGTAATTGATGATACAAGTATTTTCTTTTATAAATTCTCGTTTGAGAAAGGAATAATTTTCATTCATGATCTTTAAGATTAAGATGGAAGTTTGTTAATTTTGATTGATTGAATTGAAAATGGAAAAGAATGAAAAAGATGATCTTTTGTTTACATTGTTTTGTTATATATGTGAGGCAATTAAATGGATATAATATATCTATTGAATTGTAGACCAACCTTTAAGAACAGACACGATATCGTTTGTGTGTTGGTTTAACAAAGGTTGTTGTCGTATTCATACTCGGTTAAAATAAAATGAAAAGGTAAAGTTTTGAAAATAGAAGAGACATTTTGATACAGCTGACGAGGTATATGCTACCTGTCAGTACCTACCTCGCTTCACACCAAACCATTTATCATCTATAGCTCAATCTATTTTCAACAAATTAACTTGTTTCGACTGTTGCTCGAACTGCAACATCTCTCCAAAGATTCAAGGCCAAATTTCGATCTATAAACCTATCATTGTTGAATTGCATTAGTGCACTTTAGGTGTATACTGCATATTAAAACTACATAGATATCATGTATGTTGTCTTATTGTTCTTCAGATGGTTTAAAGGGGATGGCTAGTAACTGATCAGTAGGAATCAGTGGTAATGCTGGGGGATGATTGTTCCAGTTCTTGTTGGATTCATTTTAAGAGTTCATTATATATCTATTGTTGTGTGAAAATCATTTGTTTCAGAATGGTCTCATATTCAAGTAATGTGCAGTTTAAAGGTCCAGTTTACCTTTGGGAGCAGTGATTTCAAAAATGTTCAAGATATCACATTTGATGCATATGTGTAGGTCTGTTATATCATAAAACATCCTACCATATTAAATATTTGCAATAAAACCTAAAATATAAGGAGATATCAGGGTTTTTCTCAGTAAACCGTAACTGTATACGGTTTAGTCTGGAAACATTTTTATTATAACTATTGTTCACATTTTGTGTCTTTAACAACACTTAACATCGATTATACGGATTCAAATTTTGACAGTGGTTGTTTCTATCCCTAACTCACATTTTAGAACTATTTTAAAGCACTAATGCTTTCATCTGCAAATGGTAAATTATGCCTTTAATGTTTCCAGGTTAGCATGACTGTAATAGTGACAGGGCCCCCTGGAAACATTGAACTGCACATTACTTGAATAACATTCTGAAGCAAATAATTTTCACATAACAATAGATAAATAATGAACTCTTAAATGAATCCCATAAGGATTAGGACAATCATCCCCAGCATTCTCACTGATTCCCACTGATTAGTTACTAGCCATCCCCTTTGAATGTAAATTTTGTTAAATTGTGTTAGTTTTGTCCAAAACAACTGACAATTTTCTTTAAAATATAAATGTGTAAAAAAACAATACCTTACATAAATTTCGATGACATGAGTATGTTCTTACCAAAACATGTTTGTTTTTGGATTTTAATCTAAGTTCCATTATGAAATAAATCGAAATGAAATGAAATTTATTTGCTAAACAATAACATTAAAAACAATCAGGAAATAATCAAAATTTAAAGAACATTACAGCGGATAAAAGACAACCAGCAATAGCAAGCAGGCTAGTCGAGGCCAGTCCTCCCCAATCTAGTCATCTCTTTCTCAGAGAATACGATAGCAAAAAGCATGGTGGGGTGAAGTCATCTCCCCCTTCCATTTCATATTTCGGTTACGAATTGCTTCTTTTTCCTTTTCTTAATCGATGTATAATACATGTACTTTTTCCTTTTATTTTTGATTTTTTTTTCTTTACGGTTTCCCCCAGCGGGTTTCATATATGAGTATCATTTGTACCACATTTTATACCATGTATCATATAACGTGACATGTATTTGTCCTTGAAGGTTTATATGTGAATACAAATTCTTTATGACAAAAGAGTAGCCTTAAAGTACGCCCTTGAGCTTTACCCTGTTTTTTAATAAGATTGAATACATGAATAAATCAACAAATAAATGAACAAATGAAAAATGTGAAGTGGGTGTGGGGGTACTTACATGATTGATTACAGCCTGTCACAAGTCCTTAATTTAAACCAAGCGTATTCGATCAAAATGTAAAGCTGCGTAAAACCCTATGGCCCGAATTCACGAAGGTGGTACAAATGAAACCATGGTTTAAACCACGGACAAAAACCATGGAGCGCCAAGTGTCGCACGGAATATTTCTTTATGAAATTGGTCATTTCGTCGACAAAATGATCGTTTCGTTAACGAGATTATCATTTCGTGGACGAAATGTTCATTTAGTGACAAAATGTTGTCATTTCGTTACAAAATAATCATTTCATTGACGAAATGACTGATTTCGTAACGAAATATTCCATGCGACACTTGGCGCTCCATAGTTTTTGTCCATGGTTTAAA
The DNA here is from genome assembly GCF_964275005.1 of Diadema setosum. NCBI lineage: Eukaryota > Metazoa > Echinodermata > Echinoidea > Diadematoida > Diadematidae > Diadema > Diadema setosum. The sequence goes on along the minus strand of NC_092686.1, from coordinate 11,863,772 downwards.
CCATGGTTTCATTTGTACCACCTTCGTGAATTCGGGTCATTATGTAGGTAGACTAAATTAACTTTGAACACTACACAAGCTTGTCAAAATCATGGATAGCTGATGTAGATCCTTTTTTTCAAAGTAAATTGTGGTAATTGCAAGATTAAAGGAAATGTAGGTTGAATACCCACGCTCTTTTAAATTTCAAAATTGCTTATTTGAGTAAGTGACTCCATTTTGTCAGAACTCCTACCTGATCTTCTTCAGTATATTATACCATTATGATCATTGTGTAAGGACTTAAAGATTAATGGTGGGTAAAGCTCATAAAAATGGTTGACAAATAAAGTGTAAAGAGGGAACCGCAGATCTTATAGATATAAGATTATCCATTATTTCTAGCAAATCACATGACATAAATGTGACAAAATTAGGAATGTTTTAAATTCTTAGTGCAGCAATCCTTGGATGAGAAGACTACTTTAATCTGTGACGTCACATATATGAAGAACGCACGATATAAAGACAATAATTTGAATAAAGAAAATTCAACAAAATTTCATTTGTTTTCAATGAAAGTACACATTCTCTCGACTTGTATACTGACATAATATGTGTAAAGGTTTGATATCATCCCCCTGCTTTCTGAAAAAAGGTAAGTCAAAATGCTCTTTCACTATGCTAGAAAAGTGAAAATTCCGCTTTTAAAACAAACAATACCATGCAATCCATCGCATTCGTTGAATCTGCTGAAGATCCAGACATCAGCGAAAAGTTAAGAGAGCGAACGGTCCGTCAATAGCATAACATGCAGTAATTATATCATATTTTGAATACAGCAAAATGGCATTAGAAAGCTTATGATAATCTGATCAGCGCGTAATGTGATTTAGCTGGAGGATGATAATTGAAATTACTCTCAGAACCTCTGGCATCATATAGTTAGTAATTATAATTATCATCGCTGTATCGAAGTCATCAAGCGTGCATCAAATGGGCATAAGAAGAAGCTGGTGGCACGCTGCGAGATCCTTTTGGGACAACGTGATCAGAAAACATTTGACACACTTCAAAGCTAAAAATAGCGGGACAGAGGTGTTCTCTGAGGGCCGCCTTACCTTTTGCAAGCTGTTTCTTCCATCAGCGCCAGCGATACAAAATCAGGCAAACCAAATTTGGTTTGCCAAAAAAAAAAAAAAAAAAATTTTTTTTTTTTTACCTTAACTGTTAGAACACCTCGTTCGTATGCTATTATTGGAGTAATTATATTTCTGTTATTACCATAGAAGCGCCTTGTCTTATTTTATAATCATTGTTATTTCATATTACGCATACGAATTTACCTCACCAACGTTAAGTGTAGGAGGATTCCATTTACTTTTGTAGACATAAATTTAGCGAGACTATATGATGTAACATTTGTTCTATTGTATAACGTAAAAATGTATCAGTATCATTATTGTTATTATCAACGCACATGCACCGCACACCCCCACACATGCACACACTCACATTTACATTCACGCACAGACATTGCAACGTACTACACAAAATACATGGCCCCAGAACAACCATTCTCAACTTTGCACTCAAATCCTCATGACTCATAACAACGATCATTCTGACCAGGGTATCATAAGTAATCACAGTAAATACTACACTATTTCGGATTTGAATAATATGTTCCAATCTTCACTTGATTCCACTGCAAGTCATGTTAATAATTCCTGTAGCAATTCCACAAATAGGAATGATGACACTAATTATAACCCCATTAAAGATTTTAGCTTATTCCACTGGAATGCTAGAAGCTTAAACAAAAATTTTGATTCATTTGAATTACTCCTTCTTTCTTTACAAAATTTTCCCTTTTCCGCAATCGGTATAACTGAAACTTGGCTAGGGCACATGTCTCCAAATTTGTTTAGCCTTGATAGATATAAAATATTTCGCTCTGATCGTAAGAGAGGTAGAGGGGGAGGGGTAGCCCTATATATATATAACGAATTGCGAGTAAGATATTGATATTGAAGGTTGTGAAAGTCTGTTTGTGGAAATCATTAATGATAAAATGAAAAATAAGATAATTGGTGTTATATACAGGCCACCAAATCATAAAACCGAAATGTTTTTAGAAAATTTTGATGAATGCCTCAACACGATTACACAAGAAAATAAGGAAATTTATATTATGGGCGACTATAATATTGACATGACGAAAATAGATACTTTAGCGGTAAAATTAAAAACTATTCTTTTTTCATATGCTTTCCATTCCCATATTGATAACCCAACAAGAATATCCCAAACATCTAAAACCTTGTTGGATAATATTTTTTCTAATAACTTTTCTGTAAATAAATTCATTAATGGTATCTTATATTATGATATATCTGATCATTTACCGATATTCATTATTCTTCGTTATTCTGAAAACGTCAAAAGTATTTCAAAACCCAGGCCGATAATGTACAAAAAAGAATCAGACGAGAATATAGAATTACTTAATCTTGATTTAGTGAAGGAAGAATGGCAAGAAGTGTATCTTCAAAATAACGCCGATAAAGCTTATGATATTTTCTTAGATAAACTTTTATATTATTATCGAAAAAACATTCCTTTAGTTAAGAAAAAAACACGCAGAAAGAACAAACATCCCTGGATTACAAAGGGAATCATCAATTCAATAAAAACCCGTAATAAATTGTATAAACTGGCGATTACTACCCACAATACAAAACATTTTACAGATTACAAAAAGTATAGAAATATACTCAGTAATTTGATTCGTATTTCTCGTAAAATGTATTATTCCGATAAGTTTGATAATCAAAAGGATAACGTAAATGGTTTATGGGAAACTATATATGAAATAACAGGTAAAAATAATAAGGAAACATCGTCCGTGTTTTATAATGACAACAAAGAACTCATAAACCCTGATGAAATATCTGATGCTTTTAACTCATACTTCGTAAATATTAGCCCCCAATTAGCTTCAAAAATAAAAACAAACATGTTCATTCAAACTTTACTGAATTTCTTCCACCAAACTGCGACAAATCCCTTTTCTTTACCCCAACAGATGAGGAAGAAATACTGGAGATTGTTAACAGATTAAAGCCAAGTAGATCTAGTGGCCATGATGAAATAAGTGTTTACATACTGAAGAAAATCATCAAACAAATAACCACACCTTTATCTTACATTTTCAATCTTTCACTGTCTTCTGGAATATGCCCGAACTCATTAAAAATTGCGAAAGTAGTTCCAATTTTCAAAAGAAAAGACGACCCTTCTCTTTTAACAAATTATAGACCAATATCGTTATTACCTAGTATTTCTAAAATTCTGGAAAAAATTATTCATAAACGCCTGTACATTTTTCTTCATGTAAATGACCTACTTATACCTAATCAGTTTGGATTTAGAAAGGGCCATTCCACCGATTTAGCTATAATTCAATTGTTAGATAAGATTACTGAATCTTTTGCAAATAAAAAACATTTTATAGGAATTTTCATGGATTTATCAAAGGCTTTTGATACCATAGATCATGATATATTAATTTACAAATTAAAAAGATATGGTATTCGTGGTTTAGCACTTTCTTGGATTATTGATTATTTATCCAACAGAAAGCAATATGTACTATTTAAGTCATCTAAATCTCTGAATTCTAATATTGTATGTGGTGTTCCCCAGGGATCAATTCTTGGCCCCCTACTGTTCCTTGTATATATTAATGATATAATAAATACATCAAAAACTCTTAAATTTATACTTTTTGCGGATGATACTAATATTTTTTACTCCCATGAGAACCTTGAAACACTGTTTAATACTCTGAACACGGAAATAGACAAAGTCTCCCGATGGTTTATATGTAATAAATTATCCCTTAATGTCTCTAAAACAAATTTTATACGTTTCAAACCTACTGCTTCACAGAACATTAACAGCAGTTATAATATCAATATTGATGGATTATCTTTAACTGAAGTAAGATCTACTAAATTTTTAGGAATCACAATTGACTCGAGTTTAACTTGGAACGATCACATTCATAATATCCACACGTCTGTCTCAAGAACTGTAGGAATTTTATATCGACTGAAAAACTTCATTTCTCAAAATTCCCTGACTATTCTATACAATGCATTGATCTTACCACATATCACATACTGCAATATCGTTTGGGGAAACTGTGGCTCAACTAAAATTAATCCAATTTTTACTCTCCAAAAACGTGCTGTACGTTTGATTACCAATTTCCGTTACTTATCCCCATCCAATCCCCTATTTCATCAACTAAAAACATTGAAAATTGAGGATCTTCACACCTTTCAAACTGCTGTTTTTATGTATAAATATACATTTAATTGTCTTCCAAAAATTTTTGATGGCTTCTTCACTCCAAATTTCACCGTTCATTCATATCCAACACGTCAGTCGTCCGATTACCATCTCGAAAACCCCAGAATCATTTTAGCTCAAAAATCTTTAAAGCACAATGGACCAGATATTTGGAATTCTTTACCCCCTAATTTAAAACAACGTACGTCGTTGAACATTTTTAAACGAGAACTAAAAAACACCCTCATAATCCAGTATACTTCTGACGCATAAAAATATTCATACCACCTGGTCAACAAACACCCTAAACAATGAGTTCACGGCCATAACTGAAGTAATATTCACCTCATCACACTGATACACAAAATAACACTCAACGTACAAACCAAGATTCATCCCAACACAATGCACATCGCACTGCACCGCACGCCCTTCGCACAATTACTTCCCACTCAGTGAGTGGCAAGATTTTCTTTATGTATCTCTTCGTTGTGCCCTTTGCACAATTACCCCCACTCAGTGAGTGGCAAGATTTTCTTTATGTATCTCTTTACCTGGGGCCATCTTCCTCGTCAAGCTTAGCTTATGATGATGGTCCCCTGCATTTCATTTTTATCATTTCCTATTGCTTCCTTTCATATATGATATTCGTTCTTGAAAAAAAAAAATGTATGTAAGATCCAAACGTTACGAATATTAGCTGTGTAAATGACTATGTAAGTATTTTGTTGATTTGTGGATTTGTATTGATTTTGAAATGCAGAAATAAAAAGTGAACTGAAGTGAACTGAACTGGTTCTTGCCAGTGTACTTTTATGTTCGGCACTTTTTTCATTTAAAAAAATAAAAAAAAAATATTAAAAAAACTCCATTCCATGTTCAACGTAAATGCAATGGGCAGAGTAATGTCGCTAAAATAATCCCATTTTCTTTGCTCAGTTTTCCACTAAAATAAACCTTGCCAAAAAGTACAATACTGTTTTTATTTTCATTGTTCATAACGATACAACAACGACAACAAAATCTGTCACAATTAGATGTGCAAATAAGAGACGGTGAAGACAGCATCAATTTTGTCTTCACTTGCTTTGTATATGAAAGCCTGGTTTACCTGTAATTGACCAGCCAAGAACAATTTGAAGTATAAAAAAAAATCGTTCTTCTGTGAAAAAAAAGGAAGAAAAATACAAAGTGTATAATCATAATTATATGGGACACTTGTATTATGTCATTGTGAGCGATATAATTATGTTGTGAGAATTTATGCATCTTTGAATTCCACAACTTTCATTTTTCTGTCCGATTTTGATAGTATTTTGACTGCTATTTCTTTGATTTTAGAATATATATATATATATATATATATATGCATAAAAAATAAGGTCAACGTGAACTTGGGGTAGCTAGAAAGCCCTCCTACATTACGCAGAGATTGGGGCATATTATACTCTATAGCTCTATAGCAGCTAAATGACTATACATTGAGTTTTATTACGGTGGACTGTGACGTATTGTTAAATAATTTGTATGTTTAAAAATGTTTCCAGGTACAAGTTATAGAGTGATTAGTATTGTTGTCTAGTGTAGGCCCTATATGAACGTCCATTTCAATTTCCACCATTGTTATTCCTCATATCAACTCTTTACTGACATTCTGCAGCTCTTTTTGTTTCCAGTATATTTTCAATTCGTTTTCAGGGATGTTCAATCTTTCATTGACTCATGCACCATCAGCATACTGGATAAGGTTAAGCTTTCAATGATTTCGCCATCGAAATACCCCCTCCCAAGTTGTACCGTGCCAATTTCGGATCATATAGACCACTGCCAATTTGTGATCATAAAAGATTACGTTATGACGTCACATCAGAGGGTTAATATTGTGGGTGTTGTTTTGTACCGTTTTGTTCTTCTTTGCTCAGTTCTGTTCTCTTTTACTTTGTAATGTAGGACAATTTATGATTAAGGCAACGAGCGATTCTCCTCGATGTGGTATCAATGCCAAAGATGTCGGCGCCCCGGTAAAATAGGGGAAGATGGTGGAAGAAACCACATAACATCACGTAGGCGTAGTTGGATTTAAGGGGCGTTTGACGGGCTCCCCTACTGCCTTCACCTGCAAAACGTAGAAAGGGTAATAAACAAATCTATCCTCATCTAGATCCAGCAGCAAGTAGTATCCTGGTAGAACAGGTTGACCGCCGCGTTGGCATTGGTTTGGATCCGAAAAATCGTTTTGTTGCAGAGTGAGTTAATGTTCTGAAACTTTTTACATCCCTGCATGGTTTAAGAGATGAGCATCGAAACCAAATGTGTGATTCTTTTTTTTCTTTCAGTCATGGACATGTCTCAATGTATCGTTGCAGGTTATCATCTTCGTCTTCTCAAACAGCGGCGTCTATCACGTTCGAAAATAGGTAAAGCTGTGGAAATGATATCTAAATAAGACCGCAGAGGGCGGGGAGGGTGGGGGAAAAGCCTCGAATGGGAGGAAACGATCATCCTTGTCAGCAAAAGTAGAAATCATGCCTCTGCTATTTCAGAAAAAAAAATAGAATAAACAGGGAAATAAATGCATGGATGGATGGTTGAATTCGAGTCAAAGTCTTATGCTTTGGGACACCAACTCAATTCGAAGAGATCAAAACAAAGGTGATCGTTGTTCGTATTCGTCGTTTCCTCCTCAAAAGCACCCATTCAGTCAGTCAAAAGGAAGAATGCCAAGTAAGAATATTGAGGACAGACGCCCAGATTGATGGAAAGAAAGATAGAGTGAAAGAGAAAGCTGATTCCTATTCTACTCTCTCACCATACAAAGACTTGCCTTTTAACCTCGGGGACCATACCTTATGTGCGCGCATCGATTTGTTATTCTGACCTGATGAAATATGGAAAGCATGAGAAGAAGCTACCGGAACTAGGAAAATGCCTGTAACTTTTTCATGAAGAAGCCCCCGTCAAGTAAAAGACACTTGGCACAAAGATGTGCCAGTGATGCCGGAAATGGCAAAAAGCCGCAGACGACAAGCCATCGCTTTATAGTGCGTGGCGCACTTTGGGATTTTCCACACGTGGTGAACGTGACTTCAACTCTACATAATCGTCCCACAAGACATCATTCATTTTTCATGGCAGGTTGTTTCCTCACTGGAGGTGAAAGTATGCTAGACGGAAAGAGGCATAAAAAAGCAGAAGCCTGTTGCTGTAAAAACCGCGGTATTTGCAAGATATGCAGAAAAATAACACTTTATCTAAAAAAGACAAAATGGATAAACATTATAGGAAAAACACCCCACAATTAAAAAAGAAAAAGAAAATACATTAGTCCATAAAGGCTTCTGTAGACTGAAGAATTTCCTATCGGCATCTTGGAATATTAGCGATCCATGAATCCCGGTAAGGAAGAAAGAAATGCTGACCTATTTCTCGTTATGCAGAACTCCGCCAACTTTTACCTCCAACACAACTTATTCCTCAAAAAGCGGATATCATAATAGATGTTTGCGCATTGAACAACAACAAAAACAACAGTAAATGTTTCCTCCATGCGACCTTTCTCTATAATCATGTTGTAATGGTTCTATCATAATCGGTAAGGAATGGCAGAAATGTTATGAGATACAGGGTATGCTGCATGTTCCCTTCTTCTTATCTTTATCTGATAAGTATCCATGCGAATTGTGAATATCTATATATACCTGGCAGCTTACTTCTTGCGCTAGCTAGATGATTGTTACACTCAATCATGTCCACACCACAAATTTTTGAACATTATTACTCTATTCCTAAAGCTGCCTCTCATCAGCTTTGCAACTTCTCATTCGTCACACACCCACACAGTAGTCTTCCTTTAGCCACTGTCACCTTTAACATACATTCCGCAATAACTATACAGCTTGCTCATGTTGGTACACTTTTGCCTGGAGCCTCTTGTACTGGTCGTTTTGAAGTCAGGTCGTCTGGTATATATATTTGTTTGTGGGCTTTGTACTCAATGCTGATAAGCGAATGCAAAAAAAAAAAAAAAATGGAAGTACATTAAATGGAAATCATGTTCATTCAGCATAATGGAAGAATTAGTACTACTTAACGGACGAATATGACAATTGTGGTCAAATGTCAAATAATTATTTACGTAGTCCATTTTCTATTTGATTCTGAAATCATACAGACCAACTCAGCTCTGTCTATCCTTCATATACAATGTATTAGAAATTAGGTGACTATCAAGACAGGCCAACTTATAAGTGATTGCCATCTTTTCTCTGCAAATATCATGCGTAACATAATCTTTCAAATTGATTTCGGTCATCACCCACAGCTACCTGTTATGACAAAATCATTAATGAAACTGCAAACGCACACAAACCTACACACACACAACAACGATAACAACACCCTCACTCAACATCTTAACCTAGATTTAGAGTTGATTCCAAGTTGATTCCAATAATTACCGTGACAACCACATGGTCCCCTCGTCTTCTGCAGTTATTTGAATTATAACCCAGATAGCTTGCAGGCTTACCAGAACATGGACACAAAGCAAACTGTGCTTTTCTTACTCTGCAGGGGAAGGGGGGGGGGGGGATCATTGCTACAATCAATACATGGTCATAAAGGCAAAAGTTAGACCTCCTCTTATTGTACTCACTACCAATATCCACATGTCATGATCAGTGTTGATTGCACCTTGTACGAAAGACAAATACGAATCATATGCAATACTCGATGCATATAAATCGAAGGGATGATGTCTATTCATTGTAAAGAGTTCAAGAAAATTCCAGCCAGCAGCATGATTTATGACTTAATTCTTAGTCATTGAGTATATTCATGCCTACGCTCCAAATTGCAACGTAAATAGGTTTTGAAGAGGATCATCCATAACATCTGAGGATCATGTCTGTTGACATATCAGTTGATGTATACAATTTTTTTCATCTATTCACACATAAATTGTCTCTTCCTGACTGCATGACCAAAAGCATTTTCTGCGCTGCGAAGATCATATTGCCACATGTTTTTTTTTTCTTTTGTCAACTTCTGTAATGTTTTGCATTACCTCTGTTCCCACTCTCCTCAAGTTGCCATCTTCTATTCCACCACCTCCCCAACTTACTTCTGCGTTTTCCTGAATGCGGCACATCCACAGCGCACCTTGGTGTTCCCACTTTTTAATGAGCCAGCAACGGAAGCATAGACACAATAGGGTAGATGTGTGTGTGTGTGTGTGTGTGTGTGTGTGTGTGTGTGTGGGTGTGTGTGTGTGTGTGTTTGTTTGTTTTAGTGTTAGTGAGGGGACTGTAATATACAACTTAAGCTTTTTAACAGTTCCCTCCATTCTGCCATTTGCAACATCTTATATGATCAACAATCACACAGCGTTAATTTCATACATTACTAATTATGATATTTGTTACCTTTATAACCCAATTCATTTAATTTCATTTTAATCCATTCTATCATCTCCGGTTTCATCATTAGATTGACAAAGTTTTGCATTAAAAAACAAGCAAACAAAGAAACAAGGATACATGGTATCAAATATAGCTATCTGCTACATGTGTAGCTGAGAGCTGTTTGCCATGGTTCACTAGTTACCGTACTTAACTGATCGCCGAATGTATACACTCTTTAGTTCAGCAACATCAGTGTAAGCAAATATAGATTACGGTGTTCCGCAAGAGTCGATTTTGTCCCGCTCTTGTTTATCATATATATTGATAACAAAGTTAAACATGTACATTTTTGTTCAATACATTTATACGCTGATGACACTTTAATTTATTCTCATACATACAGTCATCACTACATACGATCGAGTCTGTTTTGAACTCTGAGCTACAGAATATTTTTATTTGGTTGTGTAAATTTGATTAGGATAAAACTAATGTATGTTTTTCGGCTCTCATAAATTATGACGTAAAAAAATGTAATTGACTGCAGTGAAAGGTAAATGATTATTTTTCGTCGGTACAATCCACGAAATATCTTGGTATGATCTTAGATCTATGTCTAAAATGAAACTTCAATATTGACAAAATGTGCACTCGAATAAGTAATTTGGGATGGTTATCCTGATTACGACATACAATCAATTTATCCAATCAATTTATCCAATCTAAAAATTGTTTATAATGCAATTATTCTTCCTATGTTCGATCAAGGAGATGGTGCAGCCAGTGCTAAACATACAATGTTATTACAGAAGCTTCAATTAGGAATAAGTTCGTATACAGACACATGTCGGTCAGAGAGCTGCATGCACGTCTAGGCTGGAAGTTATTAGCAGCTCGGAGTTGTTGCCATTTGAACACCATGGCTTTTAAGGCATTAAATGCTTATGCACCTATGTACCTTAAAGATCAATCTTCAGTATTGTCATGTAATTATTCACTCAGGACAACCGGTAACCCACCAAAATTACCAAAACCTAGGACCGAATACTGTTAAAGGACATTTTGTTACAGGGTTGCAATATAGTAATCTTCCTCCTATATAATTTAAAAAGCACTTTCTTTTTTAGTCCTGCCTCATTTTCTAGTAAATTCAAGTCAGTGTTCCAGATTGTTTTATAATCCCTCTGTAATATAAGTTTATACTTTTATAGTTCAGTCAATACTCAGTACACACTTTTTCAGTTATCAACGATAAATATGGTTTTACAGTTTGATTATTTTTTGTTTTATCCCAATATCTATTATTTCATGTTTTAGTTGACAGAGGTGAATATGCGATTTTTTTCGTACATATTCATTACTTGTTTCATTTTCTTTCTTCCTTTTTGCTTTTTATATATCTCTACCTATTTTTTTAGTTATGTACTTCTCCGTTGATTACAATTATGTTTGTATTTTGCTTGTCATGCTTTCACTGTACTCTTTTTGCATGAATTTACGGTAAACAAGTAAATCAAATCATATCAAAATCAAATATGATAGTGGCGGAATCATGAGAAGCACAAAAATTGGCTTATTGAAAATGATCCCTAGACAATAATATGATGATGTAAATACATGTAATCATTTATAATCATTTGTGAAAAGACTGAAACAAACATAAATACAAACAAACCATACGATAGAATTAAAGGCAACTCTGAATTCTAATCAAAGACCAAATACACTATAAAAGAAAAGAAGGTAACTCCACATTAAGCTTTTCACCAAGTTGTCATTTTATTGCATCAAAAGGGTGTTGTTTATATAATCTTCTAAACTTAATTATCTTGTGGTCTTACTGATCTTAAAAACAATATCCAAATTATTCTATATAACTGTATACCTTTCACAATATTGCGTACTGCGTTCAACATGTGCGATTTCATGGGAGACGGATATTCTGGTATTATAATCATAAATTGAACTATTCACGGTAAAATAATCAGAGAATACATCGGAAAGACGGTTATTATGAAGTTTGTACATAAATATTGCAGACTCTGATGAGATTAAATCTCGAATAGGTAATATCAAATGTTTCTAAAACCAGAAATACAAAAGTTGAATGGGTTATTACACGTATTATTCGTTTTTGTAATTTGTGTATTGGATCAATATTTTTATCAGAAGTGAAGCCCTAGAGCTTTTTTTTTTTAGGGAGATGTTGTAATTTATACAAAAGTCCTGTATTCTTAGATATTGATATGATAATTCCAGGATGATCTTTCATCTACAATTCCCCCTTCTTGTACTACAACTCCGTCAATTTCTCCTTATTCTTGAAATATAACATTAAATTTCCACCGGTAGCAATATTCATAGTTTAATTTTAGTCATTGATTGCAATTATACCTGACCTTCAGATTGCAGAGTGAAAGGTTTTGAAGAACATCTTTAGGTCTTAACAAGACATTGAATATTCTCCGCGATGCAATTTCAGTCTATATTACAACTCAATGACCACGGTGGGAGATCAACGAAAATTGTGGATGAATCTTTCTTTAATACTTTGGTAAATTATTATGAATTCATTATCAAGTTATTATGATATTCATGGAAAACTATATCCTTGATTTATGGGATTTTTTTTTTTGATAAATAGAAGAAGTTGATGGTGTTCGTCTGTGCGTATGCGTTTGTGTGTGGGGGCACAATTACTTATATACATTCCTTACAAATCATAAAAAAAAGCAATACTTGCAAACATAATCATCATGTGTACCCAAGATTGGATCTACTTTGGTTCTTTTGTTCCGTATACCCACGGTTTGACGGTGCCAGGACAGATGGCTCTGCCTCCTCAATTTGTGTCGCACTTGAATTTCCAGTATGCCATAAACCATATAAGGGGGGCAAATCGTAACATCCTTGTATGGAGCCCTGTGGCAATCTTGCCCACTTTACAAGCCACTGGTTGCTCGACATTTCCCGGAATTGCCAGCACTTGACAGTTTTGAAAACAATGTTACAAGTAGAGCGGTATCAAAGTATGTTAAAAATTGCAAATATGCCTCTCTCTCCAGGACTAGTCAACAGCAAGGTGCTCTTTAAGTCGACGGTCCAATGTCTCGCGAGTTATCGCTGGACTGTCAAAAAGGGGTTCTTCAAACGATCATCCGGAGAAAACACAAGCAAACAAAATCCGTAGATGTTGCTCTGCAGTTGAATAAACACGGCATTCCAGGAGATGACTGGAAAATATTTTGTACATTTAAAGATGGACGTTCGAAAGATTATTTATCCAAGTTTATCTCCCTTCAATCTTCTGCTGTGTTTACATGTGTTTTTTTCTATTTCTTTCCTTTTTTTTCTCACGTTAATCTCTTCACGATTTCCTACCTTCCACCCACCTATGCCTCTTTGTTGTTTTATAACACACATCGAGCACTTATGCTAAACCTGAAGGTCGGATATGATGATTGGCCCTTTTGTTTAGTACTTGGTCTATTTTTCAAGTCATCTATGTCACATAATCCGTTGAAAGCGAGAGTTCAGAGTCCGTAGACATACTTCAATGACAGCGATTCCGAATAAACGCACGTGCTGAGAATTTGCGCGTTTCGTCTTGGCGCATGGCACATGTAGAACTTTGTGAAAATTGGTCCACCTCTTTACATAAATGTGAAGTGAAATCATATTCACATTAATGTAACAGGTATAGTCAACTAACATTATATGCAGACCTCCCAACCATACTGAATTTGGAGGAAAGAATCTGAATTTTGACCATTCCCAGGTCTTATTTCAACAGGAATTTCCTATTTTTCTGGACAATTTTACTACACACTCCTATGGGAACTGCTCTTTCTTTCCTGCTTTTGAGCCAAATCATGCTTATTTTTCAGTCAGAAAGGTTGGGAGGTCTGTTATATGGCATCTTCTTCATCCCGATTTCCTGATATAGGATATTTGATCCTAATATATCCTGATATATTTCCTGATCCAATTCTTGTTTATTCAAATTTGTTTTTTTGTTTTTGCTTTTGTTTGTTTTTGTTTTATTTTGTCTTGTTTTATTTCAATCCCGGTCCTTACCTCCTCCAGTCCCTTTGGACTGACCAGTCTCCATTCTTTTCTTTTACCAGTCTTCTACAGTTTAATCTTCTCAGGTGATAAAATCTTGCAGTTCTCATTTCCCGGCTAATTTTATTTTGTGCTATGTATCAAGATCCAATATTAAAAAAACCCCAACAACACTGCGTTTTCCAGTGCCCTTTTTTGTCAGTCCCATCCTTTCTATGCTGAATATATTCAGTAAAACTAGGCTGCAAAAAAAAAAAAAAAAGAAAAAAAGAGAGAACAACTTAATGCTCCGTAGTAGTCGACTTTGACTTACACGGTATCATAGCTTTACTGTCAATTCACTCTTCGTCTTAAAAATTGTGTAATATCAGTCCACGAGGCCCCTGGACATTAAGGCCCGGTAATTCACGAAGGTGGTACAAATGAAACCATGGTTTAAACCATGGACAAAAACCATGGAGCGCCAAGTGTGGCATGGAATATTTCGTTACAAAATTGGTCATTTCGTCGACAAAGTGACCGTTTCGTTAACGAAATTATCATTTCGTGGAAGAAATGTTCAATTAGTTATAAAATGTTGTCATTTCGTTACAAAATAATCATTTCATCGACGAAATGACTGCTTTCGTAAGGAAATATCCCATGCGACACTTGGCGCTCCAGGTTTTTTGTCCATGGTTTAAAACATGGTTTCATTTGTATCACCTTCGTGAATTCGGGTCATAGAGTGTTCATCTTGCTCGTGCGGCCGCGGCCCACTGCTGGGTCACGATGTCGACAAAAATGACTCTAAAAAGATTCGTATATTCGATCTAACTGGGCCTCAAATAAAGAAGAAGAAGAAGACCAAAAAAAAAAAAAAAAAAAAAAAGATTGCTGGAGCCAAAGTGGGTCTCGGGTTAGAAAAGGTTGACAAGCACTGGTGCAACTTGTTTCTAATCAATATTTATTATGCCAGTGGGTTACCGATGAAAGCATTGTCTCTCCATACCCACAACTACAGAGAAAATGTAATACATTTCTTTGAGATCAAAATGTAATACATTTCTTTGAGGTCATGATTTTCCGTTTTTAGTAATACGCAACTCCAGTTCAATTTTCAAAGATCAATTCCATTCACACATAATATCAACTAATACCAACCGGCTTTATATAGCGTTATGACATCCTCTCAGAAAATAAACATTATAAGATTCGCTATAGGACGATGTGCTGCTTAAAGTTACTTTACCATTGGGAGAAGTGATTTAAAAAATATTCGAGATATTGATGCGTATGTGTAGGTCAATTGCATCATGAAACATCCTACCATGTAGAAAATTGTTATAAAGCCTAAAATATAAGGAGATCTCACTATTTTCCCCACTAAAGCATAACTTTTGTCGGTTTAGTCTAGAAACATTTTTATTAGAACTATTGCGCAGATTTTGTATATTCAACAATACTTAAACATTGATTATACTGATTCAAATTTTTACATTAGTTGTTTCTATCCCTACCTCATATTTCAGAACTGTTTTCAAGCACTAAAGCTGGGTTTTTGTTTTATCTTCAAATGGTAAAGAATGCCTTTAACAACCAGCGAACACCATGAGCAGACTCCAACATGGGCAGCTGATACTCTACAGTTGTATTTCTATTAATCCACCAATCTGCAATGATCTGTATCACAATTGATCCACAAGTGGTAGTACACTCTCAGAGTCCTGACTGCAGCAGTACTTTGGAAAACTGAACCGACATTATATGGCCACCTACTGTTAAAGGCATAGATATAATTTACCATTTGCAGATTAAACAAAAACCCAGCATGAGTGCTTCAAAATCGTTCTTAAATGTGAGTTAGGGATAGAAACAACCAATGTAAAAATTTGAACCAGTATAATCAATGTTAAGTATTGTTAAATATACAAAATGTGAACAACAGTCATAACAAAAATAATGCCAGACTAAACCGTCTACAGTTATGGTTTAATGAGCAATATAGTGATATTTCCTTATATTTTAGTCTTAATTGCAAATTTTTAGTTTTAATTGCCAAAATATATATATATATATATATATATATATAAATGGTAGGATGTTGTGTGATACAACTGACCTACGCATATGCATCAACATTGATATCTTGAACATTTTTTAAATCACTGCTCCCAAAGTTATAATAAACAGGACCTTTATACATACCAATAATACCAATTAAAGCTAGTCGAAAATTATCTGAAACCATCACAAATATTGTAAGGATGTACATATATATAGTTAGAATTCGTGACGTCAGTGTTTTACCATTGCAATCGCAACCGCTTTTCACCGCGTAATACACTGCGTAATGTTCTGACTGTCAAAATATTTCCCACAAAAGGTCCAAAAGATCCAGCAGATATCTTACAGTTTTCAAGCGAATAATCCTCTCGTTCTAGAGTTCAGAAAAAGCAAAGTCCCTTCCCCCGCCCGGGTGTGTTTAATTGTTTGTTTCTTTTTCTTCTTTTATATATGACAGCCATCTTCGAAAACGCGGTACTTTCTAGTTATTTTTTTTGGGTTCTTTTTCACCTTTGGTTGCTTATCAGTGATTGCAATCATATACGCGAAGGACCCATTCAACAAAAAAAAAAAAAAAAAAAAAAAAACAACAACAACAACAACAACAACCGACCAGTACTTAGAAGCACCGGGCTTTACTTAACCTTAATAACTGATGTTAATTACAGGTTGGTGCCTCATTGCATCTGACTTTGTTATGAGTTTCTCTGGTTCGTACTGTATTAGGATGATTTTTGGTGGGGGTTTTTTCAGTGCTATATGACGTATTTTGTTGTGGAATATGAGAAATGAATTCAATTTAAATGCAATTCACATTTCAATAGGGATTGGGATCCCGATCGACCGCATCCAACGAGTTATTTTCTGGGCTAGAATCCTTTTTTCTTGTAAATCAAACCGCAGATCTTGTATACCTGCGCAATACAAGCTTTTGAAGGTCACTTGCATTTAGATGATGAGTTTCTTTAATGAAGAGGCGTTGTTGTTGTTGTTTTTATTTTGGGTAAAATCATGTAATTGAAGATATGTGGGAGAAACCAGTAAACTACCGGATTGCAAATGCATGCCTTTTGATTTTTACTTTTAACAATCATCTGTGGCATGTCGATATTCACGATGGTATGAATTTAGAAGAGTGAAGGGAAAGTACAGAGACTGATGATCCTTACTAAGATAGTTTTTAGATTTCATATTTGATGAATGAAAGAAAAGTATCCGTGTTTATCAAGAGCACAACTCTATGAATATACAGAAGTGACTATAATATTCACCAAAGGTCAATTTCCAAACAAACAACATGACTGCTGATTCCAAAATGCCAGCGCCTGTTTATAAGCAAATGTGTAGGTGTGTTTTTGTTGACAGATATGTCGGTGTGTTATGACGCAGATTACTATGAAATGTTGATCAATTTTGCTATTATTAGCATGATTATGCCAAAATCATTGTCTTTTGATTATCATCAGAATGAGCATTGTTATTACAAATTCTCATGCAACTATGAACCCTGTTTCAGGGCTTAAAAGTTCGAAACTTTTGATTCCCTCGATCACTCGTCGTACCCATGCATGCCTCCAATATTTCACAAACATGCTGACGCACACTCTCATTTAACATGTCAGCATTTGTAAATTGATAAAAACAAACCCTATTTTTTCCTTCCCCGTGATCGATTGAGCAGATTTCAGATGTTGTCAGGGGAGATATAAATGCCTCTCTGATGGAAATCATTGCCTTTGTGCTATTCTTCCTTTATGTTTCAATCTCGGATTGGAAATGCAGAAATCACAATTTAATAGAACGTCTCCCGCAGCGCAGACGTTTAAGACAAAAGTGAACTTTCACTCTCCAAATACAAAATATGAAAATAACAATAAATGAGAATGGTAGAACACTATGCATCGGAAAATCATGTGATCAAAAGGATAAGAATAAGAAAAATTGAGGCATTCATAAGCATTTTGTATGGTGTTGTTGTTGCAGTTGTTCGCTTACCATAAAAAAAAAAAATCAGAATGGAATAAACACAGACACGTTTTCAACTTCGAAGAAACACGAAACCATACGTTAAAGATCAATTGTGTATGGAATCGTAAGACTTCGATGAAAATCCAGTTAAGAAGCCATATTTTTTTGTTTCTGATATGTTTGTTGTTGTTGTTGTTGTTGTTGTTGTTGTTGTTGTTGTTGTTGTGTGTGTGTGTGTGTGTGTGTGTGTGAGTGTGTGTGCGTGTACGTGTATTTCAGATTAAAGGAATCACGCAGATGCTCCCAAATACTACAGTAATAATGGCCAGCGAATAAAATTGCTCACGTGTTTGTTATTTCTTTGCCGCAGGCCCGTTGAAGTATCAGTGCATACGGGGAAGTAGCCTTTAAACAAGGCGACTCGCTCTGCGTGCCCCCGTATAGCGCGTTTACCCCACAAACCTGTTGGCCGGCGAGTGGAGCGAGCCGCCTTTATCCACTCGTTCAGGGATGTGTACTTTTGTCGTTGTTGTTGCTTTATATTCTTTGACAAATTTGCGTACAAATTTGACGCAGAAAATACACACGGCACCAAGGCAAGCCTCGTTAATATTAAGTAACTATGTAGAATAAGAATAGTTACTTAATATTAACGAGGCTTGCCTTGGTGCCGTGTGTATTTTCTGCGTCAAATTTGTACGCAAATTTGTCAAATTTGTCAAATTTGTACTTTATTTGTCTTTTAAACCCACTGTGTCTTCATTGTCATCCGCCATTGTAAAACTCGAAGCATGTTTGCAAGACCTGAAAATTTGGCTTACATCCAATGGCCTTAAACTTGATCTGAGTTTCTGTTATTGGGATCAAAGCATATGTTAAGCAAAGTTGATTATCAGTCATGTCATGTCAACATCGGTAGCACTTGCATTACTCCGTCGAAAACAGGCCGTAATTTAGGTGTCATATTTGATCAGGAAATGTCATTTCGAAGTCATGTAACTCATATTCAGCGGAATGTTCGATATCAGTTGCGTAATTTAAGTTTCATAAGGAAATATTTGTCTAAATCTGCAGCTGAGATACTTATTCATGCTTTGATTTCTTCTCGGTTGGATTTTTCGAATTCATTGTTGTGTAATCTTTCAAAAAAAGATGTCACAAAACTTCAACGGTTGCAAAATTCTGCTGCCCGATTGTTAACTTTTACTAATAAGTTTGATTCCATGTCACCAGTTCTCCGTTCCTTACATTGGTTACCTGTAGAAAAAAGGATTATTTTCAAGATTCTGTTATTAGTACATCATTCAGTTCATTCTTTTTCCCCAATATACATAAGTAATTCTGTTCAAAAATACAATCCGACACGAAGGCTACGTTCATCATCAGATGCATTCTTACTCCAAACACCCAGAGTAAAACATGGGTATGGTGATTGTGCTTTTTCCGTTATGGGACCAAAATTGTGGAATCAGTTACCTCTTCAGTTAAGGGAACTGTCATCTACAGAGTCATTCAAATCCAAACTTAAAACTTATCTGTTCCTTTCATACTGAGGACTGTAATTGCTGTATGTCATTAATATTGGATTAATATTGTATTTTTAATTGATATATATTGTATTCTTTATTTGGTATATATTTGCTTTTGTTTACCATTTTTTTCTTTCTTGAAATGTTTGAATATGTATATGCATGTAAATATATGATATTTTTTCATTTTTGAAGCGCCATGAGCACTGAAAAGTGGACCTGTGCGCTATACAAGTAGCCACTATTATTATTATTATTATTATTATTAAAGAATATAAAGCAACAACAACGACAAAAGTACACATCCCTGAACGAGTGGATAAAGGCGGCTCGCTCCACTCGCCGGCCAACAGGTTTGTGGGGTAAACGCGCTATACGGGGGCACGCAGAGCGAGTCGCCTTGTTTAAAGGCTAACGGGGAAGTGGAACGTTGAACCCTTTGGCTAGGGATAATCATAATCCTCTGTGATATGACAAGTGGCTATTTGCAGCGATGTGTTTGTTTCATCCTGCACTCATTCTTCTCTGACACCACGTGATTGATCACGTGATAATGTATCAATATTGTCATTTGAGAAATTCTGTCTCATGTATCGGTTCTGACATTAGAGCAGAAAACTCATGTAATACAGATATCCTATTTTGAACTAGAGTATTTTTATTTGGATAATACATGTAATTAAAAATGATAACTTTTTTTCCAACTAAAGTCAACACAACACATTGCTTTATGGCTTGTTCATATTATAGTGGTGAAAAGTTTTCACAAAGAGAAAAATTGGGACATTTGGGCATGTGATAATAAGTTTCATCAAAAGAACCCAATGAGAGATGAGAAGTGTTAATATCAGAAATGAATCGTACACTGCATCAGCTTGGCTTAACAAGACAGATATATCACACCTTACGTCCAATCAATTCGATGCTCCTCACAATTCATTTCCATTAAAAAAGGATCAAAGAAATTTCATTTCTTTGGAGATTATAAACAAATACAGCAACAAACAAATAATGCGTATAGGAGTAGTC
This sequence comes from Diadema setosum, assembly GCF_964275005.1. NCBI lineage: Eukaryota > Metazoa > Echinodermata > Echinoidea > Diadematoida > Diadematidae > Diadema > Diadema setosum. The sequence continues at coordinate 11,843,395 of NC_092686.1, read as the reverse complement.
GCTATATTATGAAGCATCAACCTCGGGAAATACTCTATAGTACGAAAAAGTAGTCATCGGCGTCATGGGCGCAACAAAATCTTTTTTCAAACAGTTCAAGAAAAGTTGAAGATCCAATAGATCATATATGTTAATCTCATTTGACGCCTATAGAAAACAGCTCCAGCGTAACGCGTCATCAGGGCTTACCCCCTCCCCACCACATGATTTTATATATATATATATATATATATATATATATATATATATATATATATATATATAAGAGGCATATTAAATGAATTATGGACCGTGAAGATAAATAGTTTACTCTGTGGAGACAATTATTTGTAAGCGTCCGAGTGAAGCTCGATTAATTAGTCTAATCCTTAAGTCGAGAAAACGTGAAAAGAAACTGATCTTTGAGCCTTTCGACTATATTAACCCTACTTTAGAAAGAAATGATATCCTCTTAAGTCAATTTTAGTTTGATAATTGTAAACATAACGACTCTCTGTAAGATTCCTTCTGGTTTTCTGGGGGAATTTCAAATAAATGTTTCAAACAAGTATCGTAATCAACTGGGAGTAACTGCGAACTATTTAGTTGGTCACTACTAACGAATTTGTTATCATTCTTCCTTTTTTTTTGGGGGGGGAGGGGGGACGAAAGTACATGATTAAGACGAAAGTACATGATATTATACAGCTCGCCAAAAAAAAAAAAAAAAATCATAAAAGACACCATGGATGTCGTGTAATGAAATAATATACCCATATATTCTGTAGTTCCAAGATGTAACCTTCCCTAATGCCTATTGTCTAAATTTACTGGACTGTATGTCTTGCGCACAACTTTCGTCAGCTTCGTGCAAAGAAACAGACTAGGGCTATATAAGACCAGCGTTTTTAATCGAGGTAAACCAGATTAAGCGTCGTTGTTTAGTCGTGTCTACAATACACATTTACGCCATTGGGGTATTTTGTGTATAGAAATTGATCGGTGGAACGTCGCCAATACTACGAAAAACGTGTAAGACGTGCTCTGGGTTCCCTACCCCTTTCTACTCGACCTAAACAATTGTCTCATCACAGCATTAAGATATTCTCGCACCTCATGTTTTCATAAGATGTGTCTTAACCAGCTATTATTGTTCCTTGGTCATTGAAGAGGAAGACACGATCAAAAAATTTTGACAAAGTGAGGTTCCTATTGTAGGAAGTAGGCCTATTTCAAATGAGATGCCTTTGAAGCTAACCCATCGCAAAAATATGGCCAAGTTGGGACCTATATTCGTAATTTTTAGAATGAGTCTCGCTCAACATCGATGTTACTGAATCGTGTCTTCCCGATATTACTATCATCTCTCCCATGTCGAGATGAATTACTTATGATTTGATTTGATTCCCTGCTCACTTATCAGAATTCCAGATCTGTCTCACGTGATGAAGAATGCAATGATTCCAAAGATACCTTGCCGACTGCGGTAATATGAGTCTTTCACCACTATACAGTATGTCCCCCCCCCAAAAAAAAAATTACAACGCGGCCTTCCGCAATGATATCTTTGAAAATAATGAATCAATCTTGATGAAAATTCAGGGTATGAGACTATAACTCATTGCCCACATCTTACAGAAAACCCCATTCGATTTGCTTCAGTGGTCAAAGAGAAATACGGAATTTTGTAGAGGATATCGGGAATCTCTTCTGTCCAAGTTCTGTCTATTGTTCACACACAAGATCATCGAAATGCTAAACTCGGAAGAATCCGATTCATGACATGCTTTACAACAATTCACATTTCTCTGTGACCGCTTAACCAAATTGAATGGGGTTTTCTGCAAAATAGAGCTAAGATGTTATACCTTAAGACTCTGAAGTAGCACGTACACAGGTTGATCATAATAGGTGTTATCAATTCGAAAGTCTGATTGTAATTTTTGGGGCGACTTTCTGCAGTATGTCCCCAAAAAAATTACAATACGATTTTCGCATTGATAATGCCCAATATGATTACATTTTTCAAATGCTACTTCAGGGTCTTGAAATATAACATTTTAGCTCTATTTCGCAGAAATCCCCATTCGATTTGGTTAAGCGGTCACAGAGAAATGTGGATTGTTGTAAAGCATGTCATGAATCAGATTCTTCCGAGTGTAGCATTTCGATGATCTTGTGTGTGAACAATAGACAGAACTTGGACAGAAGAGATTCCCGACATCCTCTACAAAGTTCCGTATTTCTCTTTGACCACTGAAGCAAATCGAATGGGGTTTTCTGTAAGATGTGGGCAATGAGTTATAGTTTCATACCCTGAATTTGTATTTAGACTGATTCACTATTCTTAAAGATATCATTGCGGAGGGCCCCGTTGTAATTTTTTTGGGGACATACTGTAGTGTATCTTAAAGGTATACTGCTTACCATTGGGGGTAGTGATTAAAAAAACAAACAAACAAATGTTCAGTTATCACATTTATGTGTAGGATAGTTGTATCACAAAACATCCTACCTCATTAAGATTTTGCAATAAAGCCTTAAATATAAGGATATATCACTATTTTTCTCACTAAACCATAAATGTAGACGGTTTAGTCTAGGAACATATTATTTTATCTATTGTTAACATTTTGTATATTTAACAATACTTAGAATAGATTACACTGATTAACCTTTTTCCATGGGTTGTTTCTATCCCTAACTCACATTTTAGAATCATTTTATAGCACTAAAGATGGATTTTTGTTTCTTCTGCAAATGGTAAAAAATGTCTTTAATCCCCATTTCTAATCAACCTCAAGACCTAGAGAGGGATTCATTTTATGGTCTTCATTTTCTCTCCAAACACTCATATCATCATCATCATCATCATCATCATCATCATCATCATCATCATCATCATCATATCTTTCCTTAAATTCTTTGGCACAGGTTTTCCTAACTATATGCAATATATGTATTTCTATTATGTTTAAATTAAAGCTGATGAAAGACACAGAGTACAAGACCAGATAGGCTTTGTCACCAATGGAACGCATTATTTTCAATAAGCGTGGTGCACCTGCTCTATTCGTTTCACTTTATCATTGAGAAGATATACCTAAATGAAAGCATCAAATGACTTTTGTACCAGTTCGTGAGATTAATAATCAAGAGAAGGCACAAAGCTCATCAGTATCTAAGGAGCTGTCATCCGTAATTCACTTCTGTAACAAATCCTCCCCAAGCTCCTCCTAGAATTTGTGAAATCGGAGATAATCGCAAAGAAAATTAGACTTCGACAATATTATCATATTTTCATCAAAATAAATATTGGTGCAGTAATCGCCTTTTCGTATATGCCAGGAATCAGACATTGCAAATCTTTTTTAAACTCACCCTTGAGTCCACTTAGGAAATCAATTTATTTCCCGATAGGTCTCATTATATCTTCCGTATTAAAGGCGGTATAGGTAAATACTAATACCACGTAAGCAGAAGTTAATTTTCAATGAATATGCTTGGATAAATCGCTTTATTTGTGCATGTAATTCAAATCGTAAATTGGCAATTGGGCTTGATTCTCATTATTTTATAACGCGATTGAAACATCGCCTGAATTTAATTCCATGTCAAGCTGGTAAGAGCTGTTACAGCCAGCGTAATTTCCAATCGCGAAAAGCTCGTGAGGTATCACAGCGCTGATGCCTGACAAGTTAAACGTCATGTTTACGAGGAAACTATTTTCTTTACCAGGATGAATGAGAAAATTATTGCATCTGAATATTTGTGGTGTTGGGTTTTTTTTTTTTTTTGGTTTTTTTTGTTGTAACTGAATTTGCTACAAATGTAAATATAATTTCTATCTGCGCCTTGGGCATTTTGCTAGATAAATATGTCAAGATACCGTAAAATTTGTGTCATTATTCTCTCAAGTGTAACCTTCTGAAATCCTTTTTCGACATTTTATGCTTTCATCTTTTCCTTGATCGTCCTTTTCCTCTATTCTCCTCCACCAACTTGGTATAGCGATCATTCACATTCACATTCATTGGTGGCGCTTCATTCTTTTCCATTCTTTTCCATCTCCTTACCATCTCCGGCCGTTTGTTCACTGTTAGCCGTTCACGGGTTGTAATGCCATCAGTTGTTTTTTTTTTTTTTTTTTTTTTTTATTGCTCTTCACGTCCTTTTTAGTCCCTCTATCACTTTTTTTTTTGCTATTCTTTTCAATTCTACGTTTAGAAACCTTACTTCAAAATCATACAAATGGCACAATTCAACCTCCAGTCTTTGCTTTTAGAACGCGTAAATTTTAATTTTTAGTTCATGCTTGTGCGTGTGTGTTTTGTTTGTTTGTTTGCTTGTTTGTTTTGGTTCAATTGAATGTGTGTAGAGATTTAGTTTAATTCATTTGTTTTTTTGTCTGTTTGATTGTTTTGTCTGTTTTTTAAGTCTCTTATTACATTGACAGTTCTCTCTAAACTTGTTTCATGATGGTTTTATTCTTTTATTCTTGATGTAACTAGAACCGGCAATCCCCAAATTCCCATTTTTTGAAAAGCGTGACTCACATGTACCCGAATGATATCACATGGTTTTTCAAATCGTCTATCCCGTCTGTCTTTATTACGTGCCTCTGAATTCACCCTTCTAAAAAGTAAAAAGAAGTGCTCGTATGTATACGAGCACTTCTTTTTATTTTTCAGAACAATCTTCTAAAGTCTTTGCTGTCTGATTCTCTGCAGCTTTTCTCCCACAATCTGCCCTCAATCAGTACCCTTTGGTTTATACGGGATACTGTCTGTCTGGTTAGTTTCCCATTCTATGCCTCGCTGATAACGCCCAGAACCACAATGATGAGGCTAAGTGCTGATCCTCGGAGTAACTGACACATAACGTAATGTCAATTCTGAAATCTCTTCTTGACCTCAACGGATGAGGCCTGGTAGGCCTTGATGTAGCCTTTTCCAAGTCCTATCAGCTGCTCCTAGGGGTATTCTCCTTTTCTTTTTGAGAACGAGAATGAGAAAAAGGAGAGAAAGAATAATGGCGAGGTGAAAAAGAGGGGAAGAGAAGAGAGAGGGAGGGCAAGGGAGAGAGTCCACTTCGTCAAATCTCTCCGTTCTTCTATCGCTCACGCAAAACAACAGAAAATATGCCCCGTATCTCTTCGAGGATTGCGTGAGGTTGTCTCAAGATGGATATTTTGTTTTTGTCTGACAAAGGTACTGTGAAACACTAATCTCACGAAATTAGTAGTTTACTCGGCTTATATTCCAATAAGCTGTTATCCAGTCTGAACGATTAAGTCAATCACTTCTATCTCGCATTTACACTTGCTCACCAAGCGGTGAGTTAGCTCGGTCGGCAGCGAGTCTGCCTCACCATCCAAAGGACCATGGTTCGATTCCCGGGTCCCACTGAGCAATGTTGTGTGTAATCATTACCACCGTCCCCTCTAGTATTAGAGGCAAAACACTCTGTCCCCCGGATAGGACATAAAATGGAGATACCGTGGATGAGATTCACAAACTCATGCATGTAAAAGATCCCACTTCATTCATTCATCGCAAAGAGCAGGGTGTTTAATTAACCCGGTGAAGTGGTCCCGCCTTAGATCCAACTGGACCCCATGGAAGACCACAGCTATTGCAGCTGAATATTGGCTTTCCAGCCATCTTCTCAGATGGAAAAATGAAACAAACAATCTCTTAGTTCCAAAATCTTGTTAGGGGCGATTGATCATGTTGGTAGAGCCCAGATTAAAAAAAAAGAGATTACTCTCGTTTCTCTCTCCACCGTTCCCCCTTTCTTCACCTTCCGTCAACATCTTTGCCTCGCTCTCCTTTCCCTCACATACCCAGGTGCCTTTGCCTTTCCGCCGTAATAAGGTCCATGAAATACTACACGAGCCTTACAATGATGGCACCAAGACAGAAGCATCGACCTATTACCGGTATACCTTCAGAGGTCTTTCACATGGAGGGATTATAACCACATCAAAGAGAGCTATAGAGAGTACCTACCTCGTCCTTCTAAGAACATTAACAGTCAAGCTCCATTTCTTTATGAAGGTGAACTTGCTCAAGAAATATAGACTCCAGAGAAACAGATGTTAGAAAGTTCATGAAATCCGGAACAAGCAAATTTATTAGCAAATAGGGAATTCACCAGCCTTACTACCGGTATCTTTTTTTCTTAGAAAAAAAGTATTTTAAATGGAAATTAGATGAGGTGATTGAATCAAAATATTCTGTAATTTTGTTGGGAATATAATCGAGGATCTTTTTAGCCATGCCTCCTCTTACAGGGGAAAAAAAAATCATTTTTTTTTTGTTTTGGTAATCATTATAGGATTGCTGATTGATGATTTGATGGCGATAAAAATTCTCGTTTATTCCATATCATGGAGGAAATGTGGTAAAGAACTGCGTTAAATTAACCCCGTGGAGGGAACAAAAACATTTTCGCCTTGCGTACCCTTTAACATGTTTAACCCTCTGCGTGCCACGTTGATTTCCCGTCTATTGTGTGTGAAATTTGTGCACATTTGTCTCATTGGAATAGAAACGGTCAACGTGAAACGGGTGCGCGTCACGAGACCGACACCCACGAGTCATACAGCCTACGGGTTATACAGCCCACAAGTCATTCAGCTCATGAGTTCGACACTAAGCAAACAAGGCCCACGAGACCGACACGTTAAACCCCGTGTTGTATCTGTCGAACTCGTGGGCTGTTTTACCTCGTGTCAGTCTCATGGGCTTTATTTGCCTAGTGTCGAACTCGTGGGCTGTAGGACTCGTGGGCTGCATGACTCATGGGTGTCGGTGCCTTACATGGCCGTTGGGAACATAGTGTAAACGTAGCATAAGGAGCTAAAGTTTAGTCGTACCATCCCGAATAGCGCTAATTCTACTTGTGATCTGCATGTAACTTGCAAAAAGTGATTCAATAGTACCCATATTTGTGATAATATCGGACTGGTCTGGAATTATATTTTTGATTATTCATATCACATTTCGAAGACCCGATATTTACGTTGAGTTAATTTTCTTTTAAAAATAAAAAGGGTTTAAATGCGCATAAAGCCTAGAACTAGAACTAGAACTAGAACTAGAACTAGAACAAGAACTAGAACTATTGGTCACATTTTGTATATTTAACAGTACTTAACATTGATTATACTGATTAACATTTGTATCTTTGTTGTTTCTATCCCTAGCTCATACTTAAGAATTATCAATTTTTGAAGCACTAAAGCTGGGTTTTTGTTTCATCTGCAAATGGTAAATAATGCCTTTAAGGAAACACGTGCAACTTTGTGTGGTAACAACCGAGTCTTTGGGACCTCTTAGCGGAGTATCAGCAGAAACTTTGCATTGCAAATTCCAATAACGTAAGTTGGACGCGGAATCATTGGTACATTTCAAATAACACTTTTCGGTTTTCTATTCTGAACACGCGTGTTTTAGCTACAGGTGAGAGACCCAGGACACTTGACGATTAAAACGCAACAGCGACCTCTCTTGGTACGCATGCACGTTTATTGTATGAAACGATCAAACATCACGCGATTTTAGTTTGCACGCGTAAGTGTCTCACAAAGAAGAACCCTGCCTTGTCAAACTGACAAAATCCTGCTTCATAAGGATCTGAATAAAATCGATCTCATTCATTGAAATAACAAATAAACTTGAACTCAAATAATTTTTTTTTTTTTTTGCCTATCGAACTCTACGCATCACGACGCCTGGTAAAAACAAAGAAACAACAAACAAACACCAATACTCACTTCACCCCAAAAAGATGCAAGCGATTTATGACTTCATGCTAAAAATAAAGCAGAAGGGTTCCTATCAACTGCTAAAATTGTAATTCTTGGCTATTTACAGATGATTGTCCCCTCGAATTGATTACAAAATAATTGATACGATAGTGTTATTAAAAAGAAAACAGTTCATTGTAGCTGAAGGCATTAGTTTGTACACTTTTACACATGTTGCTGATGATCGCCCACTCCATGGAGTAAAAACTTACACGTAAAATGTACCTTTTAAAATACACGAATGACTCTGTGCTTTCAAACCCTAATGTCTAATCAAACTTTAATACTTGTCTGCTTTGGTTTGGTGTTGTAGATCAATGTGTCTCTTCACCGAAAAAAAAAAATGGTCACTAGTAAATTCTGGATTTATCAATAGAAGATCTTTATATTTTCTCTTTCTTTGTTTGGTGAGCGCCTTTTCATTTTCCCTATTATTACACTGTTCATGGCATACTTGTAAAGAAATAATAGAGTCAGCTTGTATCACCCACTTGTCGCTTACATTGAAATAAAACTGGAATATTGGGAATCTTGTTTCCGGTAGAATATCCCGGATGGTTGGATTTATGAATAACTTGAAATTCATGGTATCTCTATATGTGTTTTCATTGATGTAAAATGCATTCTTCTTACCCCATATAAGGTATTGTAATGTGTTATGGGCCTCGTTGCACCCCTTTACATTATCAAGAGTGCTCCGACTCCTGGAAAAAAACAAACCCACTCCGGATTTGTGCTAACACTCACTATCTTCAAATTCATGAATTGTTTTTTATCATGGCTACTATTAAAACACTGATCAATTCAGTGCTTATTTATGTCGATGTAGGGCAATTTGTCAATCAGTTGCACTCACTATCTTGCTTCGTCCACAATGCAACACTAATCCACCGCTTTCACACGCTGAATGTAGGGCGTAGGGCCTATATAACTAATACATCATGCAAGATGCTTCCACAATGCGTTTTGGTGTGTCCTCAAATGTGAATAGTTCCAATACCCTACAATCAACCAAAGACAACTTTTTGAAAAAAACAAAACAAAACAAAACAAACAAGCAAACAACCCAATGTCCATTCAAAATCGATTCGGCAGCTTGGTCTTGTCATTTGGAATTCGTTACCGCCCAACATTCGACATGCACAACAGGGACGTTTAAAAAAGCTACTCAAAATAGTCTTCGCTAGATATTAGTTCGTATAGCATATTTCTGATCAAACACCTGTTGTAAACCTTCTTCCTTCACTTTTCTTGTTATTTTCAATAGAATTACTTATCCCATTGTTTTGTCGATCTAACCTACCCTTATGCGTGTCGTGTGAGACATGCTTTATCTTTATTTCCATTGCAAATATTGTAAACATAGAGAGAAATAAAGGACAGTTATATGTTTTCAGTCATGCATTTGACATAAGTAGGTTTATTATGTTCACCTCTTAAGTGCGTATATCATGTTTATCGCTCAGCTTATCAAACACTTCTGGAGACTCTGCAGCTTACAAAGGGTTATAGCTTATGATGCGGTTGAATTATTGCAAAGATACCATGAAGATTGAATATAATCTTGACAAATCCAAGCCTGTCATCCTTGTGACATATACGTTTCTTTGTCCAACACTAAAAGGATATGAATATCATTAACGAGAGTAGATGAAATCGCTATTTAGTAGCCGGATATCTCTTGCCTCTTCTTCATGCGTATACAAGAAAATGACAAGGGATGATAAACTTCACCAGCCGTAATTTCGAGGGAGCTTGTCAGTACTCCCCCACTTCCTTACCTTCCTCCTTCTCCACTTTTTCCTCATTTGTCGGGTAATTGTTACCGATACCATAATGCTGATTGCTTTTTAAGTGAGTCTCAATATCATTTATTATTATCATATCTTTTGATATTCCCTCAAGGAGAAGCCAGTGCAGAATAAATGGATTTATTATTCATGATTTCACCAATTTTTGTGTGTGTTTGTGTGTTTTATGATTCGAAGTCCGATCGCTCTTCGTGTTGATTTGTAAAACTACTCAGTGCATGGTACAGCTAATGACAAGAATAATTAGCTTCCACTTAGGAACCAATGAAAGTTTGTTTGAGACCTGTTCTGCTAGTAACTGATCTGTGGGAATCAGTGGGAATCAGTGGGGGATGATTGTTCCAATCCTTTGGGGGATAATTGTTCCAGTCCTAGTGGGATTCATTTAAGAGTACATTATATATCTATTGTTGTGTGAAAATTATTTGCTTCAGAATGGTCTCATATTCAAGTAATGTGCAGTTTAATCGCCCCGTCACTGTACAGGCATGCTAACCTGGAAACATTAAACTGCACATTACTTGAATATGAGACCATTCTGAAGCGAATAATTTTCACACAACAATAGACATAATGTACTCTTAAATGAATCCCACAAGGATTGGAACAATCATCCCCAGCATTCCCAATGATTCCCACTGATCAGTTACTAGCCATCCCCTTTAAGTCAAAAGTTAATAATTGCAGTTACAGACTTACAAACTTGCTGTCCTTGACTTTCCCGCGTCGCTTTTGTTATCCTTGAAATTGAGACACGGACACGGTTTGTAGATTATTTTATGTGAGTCAGTTAAAAAAAGCGTATACATGTGAAAAGTTTGATAGCAGCAATGATTAAAATAAGACAAAAGCACGCGATTCTGAAAGATATTCTTTTTTAGGAATATCGCTTTGAAAAGCCTGATAAAATCACAGAACATCGCTCTCTTCATTCTATAGAGACGCAAAGAGACCAGAAACGCTAAAATGGAATTTACCCAAATATAGACACGGATTCGGTTTATACAGGAGTATCATAAGAACACAGCAGTGAAGTTCATGATGAATGGTTTATTCTCTTAGAGGAATAATAGAAAAAATCTTGATTGGAAAGAACAAGTGGATCATATATGTAGGAAAGTATAACGTAAAACTTTTTTCCACAATGAGAATTTTAATTGCTTTGTACAATGTTTTGATTTCATAGGCTCTGAATTGGTATGGGGTAATTGCGCATCTAATTTATGGCATATAGTGTTACAAAAACATGCAGTTTGTACCACAGCTAAGACTCATTATCTAGTACATGCACAAAGGTTTTTTTGAAAGTTACATTTAAAGTATGTAATATGATGTTCATCAATTTCATATTGCATCTTTTATAAATCTATATTAAATCCCCTGTCTTCTGGTTTGAAGTCACGAGCTCTTTCATCATAATAGAAAAATTGAAATAGAGTGTGGAATTCTTCAAGACATGTTTATATGGCGGACATTTTCCTTTAAGACAGCCAGCTACCAGACAATCACAGTTAAAAAAAAACAACAACAATTGAGATGACTTCTGAGATACGTTGAGGGTCAAGCTTGCCGAGAATAGACAATCTAAATACAATATATCAAAGCAAAGCAAACCACATTGTTAAATATGGTAATTTGCTTTAAGTGTCATCCCATATTTTTATTCTAAAACGTGAAAGTAAAGAAACGCAGTATACTTTTTCATGCTGCTTTTTCCAGCGTTTTATTCGTAAAACTAATGAAGAGTCATAAAGAAAATGTGCACAAATAACGAGAAATATGACGAGTAAGTTTGATAAAGGGGTTCTACATTACAATTATCGCTGGTACTGTTAAAGAACTGATTCAATTTCACGTAATTTAATTGCATTTATGAGGATGACAACTTATACTAATATATCGTGTCATACAATTTTATTCCAGCGCTAAGAATCGGTACTTCATCACTAATAATGCGTATCTCATGCTTGCAAGGAGAAGGATGAGAAACATGAACTGTCCCTCAGTAACTGCCCCTCTCTCTCCCTCTCTCTCTCTCTCTCTCTCTCCATTTCTCCGCAAGCCATTGATATTATATCGAAATAAATTCATCAGGGATCGATGGTGAAACAAAATTCACCCCGCAAAGATCCGTTACCCTTATTTCGGATTACCCACCACTTTCCCCGCGTATACCATAATCCCACTTTCTTGGACTATTGCCACCTGCGTTATCACGAGTGACCAAGGGTAAATATTTTTGCACGAAGACAGCTACTCGCTTGTCGGTGCAATAGTTGCCTTTCTTCTTTGTATTACGTCATAATATTTGGACAGCTCCCCCTCTCTCTCCTTAGATGTCCTCCGTGAGTGCCGACACGCAGGTTTTGCTTTTCCCTACCCTTTGTAAACCCTTTGGCAGACGATGACCAAATATGCCCATCTTGTCGCTCCTTTTGTAGCCGGCAACTTTCTGCGGCCATTAAAAGGCAACAGTATCATCACAGAAGCAGCGCAGGTCATAGGTAATGAACAAGACATTAAAAGAGAGGCGGTGAGTTTGTTTGCTCCTGTTCTTTTCCTCGTGGGAAGTCACGCGTCAACGCGAATTTCTCTGTGCCCCTATAGCTGCAAAAAGGACTTCATATTGCCCGAAATAATTGAGTGGATTGAATCGCCAATTAGAATCCTACGGTGTTTTTGTAAAGAAGAAAAATACCGTGATGAGTCATGTGTATCTCACCTTTGTCGTGTCCTTTATACCAATTCCTCTGCTATGCTTTCTCGCTTCCGGTTTTAATGGATTTGCTCATACTGACGTGAAGGGTTTTCATATTAATTCTTATCTCATCTTATCTTATTATGCATTATGATATCGATATCATATACCTTCCAGTCATTAAACTCCTTTATAGTTTCTTGGATCATTCACATTCTAAAATGATAAAGAACAAATAACAGCAGTCCCGATAACTAAATTCCATCGCTCAAGAAGCTTAATTGTCAGCACATTGTGACAAAAACGATGACATCCCCTCCGCTCCGGCAGTCTCAGGGAAAGGGGAAGAAAGGGTTCATTCCTTATCTCTTTCTTTGCAAAATTCTAAAATCATCTTGGCAGGTTTTTTGTATAGTGCTTTGCATATTCCCTTAGGCAAAAAGTAAATTTGGCATCTCTAAGTGAAGTCCCTATAATACCCGATTATCCACACGTAAAAAGACACTATATCTAACTATTTTTTTTTTCGTTTTGTTTTGGCTCCAGCACACACAAGTGTTTTTTTAGAATTATGCTGTCACTTTCGGAAGATCTATGAAGATTAAACTGGCTAGTTTATTCTATAGTACACTGTTTATCAAAAAAAAAATACATGCAGTAAATCCCTTCATTTACAGATTTAGCGCGCATTTTCAAACATAATCATGTTTTTCAATTGCTTCTTTATACATATGATCAGACACTCCTGCAGCCCGTGGACGATGCTGCTCAGTTGTTTCACATTTTACAATTGACAGATAATTCCCTTAATTCCCAATTTTGTAATAAGACTGCATGCGTGACACGTCATTAACCGATGAATTATCTATATTTCTCTGAGACTTTGTGTTATTTTTATGAAGAATAAGAAGAAAGCTGACTCTCTAGCAAAAGATCGCAAAGTTTAAGATCTCGATCTTTTACCAGTGTAAATGCGGCTATGGATGTCTTGTTGTTTTTTTTTTTGTGATTTGAGAGGTCTGTATATACTGATAATGTATTCATCGTTAAGAGACAGGGAACACGATAAACAAAAGGCACGTGTTTCGCTTAATCAAAAAGTCCATTCGATCACCAATTGATTAGACTTATGAGGCGAATTTACAGTCCCTTTACTTAATTATTTTCACATTTCGCCTTTTGAAATTCTTCCCATTCAAAGAATGATGTGTGGTAATGATATAAAAAGAGATTCGTTGATGAATGTGGTGGAAAATAGTAGTTTAAAAAATGATTACAATCGAACAGAATTCTGCAGTAGATATACCATCAGTTTAGAGTAATCTTATAAATAGAACAACCCGAGTCCTACAGCGTCATCCTTCACAACTTCTTGACTTTAAGTAAAGAAAAGCGATTAAAATTTGATTAATTTGTCTTATTGTAAGTTTGTAGAAATCTTACGATTCTGGTGAAAACCAAGAGCGAGGAATCGGGCCTATTTCTCTTTTCTTTGTGGAAATTCCCTGGAATCTCGCAATATTTTCATCATTCGAACAATGGATGTATCGTGATTGCAAAATGAGTGGAGTGTATACTACCCCCCCCCCCAATATCCAAGTTTACATGGTGTCCTTTGGTGCCAGTCATGGTCGTTGTGAGAGTATCAAGACGGGAGGGTAATTCATACAGTTTCCTTCAGAGCGTGAAAGACGAAACAATAGGATGCGTAATATTAGTGGTATGGCGTTGCAATATCCAGACTGATTTATATTTCATCGGCTAGTTTCATCGCAAATTCCCGCACCTGTGGTGGAGAGAGAAGGTATTTCATCGAACATGGAAGAATATTTTCAGAAGGCAACTGAGAGGTTCGAGAGGATGATCAGCAGTGCGGTGGAGAACTTCCTGGATAAGCTGCACCAGCTCGAGCTGAATCTTGGAGCTTCGTTGGAATTTGAGCGGAAGCGTGTAGACGACCTGGTGGAAAATCAAAAGGGCATGAAAAGCAAATTAGAAGCCATGGAAAAAGAAATAGCAGAGCTCCAACTGGAAGTTCAGAGAAACAAAGCGGCCAACAACAAAAGCGAGAGGTTCTCCAGAAGAAACAACATCAGGCTGGTGGGTATTCCGGAAGCTCCTCAAGGCGAACGCGAAGATCCTGTCACCATAGTGGAGGAGATCCTCCATTCCAAGTTTAAGGTGAAGACGAAAGTGGAGAGAGCCCATCGTGACGGGAAAAAAGTCGAAGGTCGTCCCAGGCATATTCTAGTGAAGCTTCTCTCGTATAGAGATAAGGTCGACATCATGCGCCGTGCCCGCGAGACCCTGAAGGATGAAAGGTATTTCATCACAGATGATCTCACCCCAACGGACCTGGAGGAAAAAAAGAAGTGGACAAAACAAGTTCAGGATCTATACAACAAAGGAACAAAACTGAAGTTTTACTCCGGCAAATGGCGACAGGCTGGTGGCATCCCCTTCAACTTTGAGTGAAGGACGACCTACATGTATGAAGATAAGTGCTAAATAATTGCTGTATATCTATGATTCGTATGAATCTGATAAGAATATATGGATATTGACTAATAACCATTTGGGTTGTTTTGTTTTGTTTTGTTTTGTTTTTGTAACAAATTACGTGCAACGCTCATTTGGCATATATGGCAATTTATTTATTTATTTATTTATTTATTTTTTAGTTCTTGTATCAAACTTACACTGTGTCCTCAATCAAGAAAGCTATACAAATGCTTCTCCATTTGATATTAATGAGAAATAAAGCTATTTGAGAAGCTCACTTTGAGGTATAATTATATTTGATTTGAATTTTATGTATGAATCCGACAAGTAAGACAAATTTCAAGAAATCAGTTGTTTCATTTGGCCCTCAGCCTCCTATAATAGATCTCAGTCGTAATCATTTTATGTAACTTTAATGTGGGCGTGCGCTCATGTTAAAGAGTGTTGCTGCCGTCCGTCCGTGCTGTTACACAACATGTATTTTTTTCAGAATGATTACGCGCGGGCGGAAGGTGGCGTACTGTTCAATATCAGTACTGTTTGACGCTCCATCCTTTAATCTGTGTTATAGTGAAAAGGCAAGACGCTTGTGTGCAATGTGTGATACATAAAAAAAAAGAACACTTTATTAGGAAAACAGCCGAGTATTCTTTTTTTTTTTTTTTAGCTGGCAAATTGCAAATAATTTTCAGAGCAGTTTCTAAAAGTCTGACTTTCTCACCATGGTCTTGTGTACATTCTTATCGCAACAATCTGTACTGAGACCACAAGTTATCATTCATTTGCTCTCATCTCTTTGCTGTTGTCTGGATATTCACAGTTCTTTTGCACACATGCAGATGTAGAATGTGATTCATGTACTGCACATAGTACATTTGCATAGTATGGGAGGAAGGCCCGAGGCCTATAGTAATGGGCTTACGGATCTTTAATGATATTTGATCTGGATTTTATGTATGAATCCGATAAATATGAATTTTAAGCAATCAGTTGTTTCATTGGACACTCTTATAGATCTCAAACATCAGTAGTAATCATTTTATGTAACTTTGTGGGTGTGCGCGCATGTTAAAGGGTGGTGCTACCGTCCGTCCGTGCTGTTACACAACATGTATTTTTCAGAATTATTACGCGCGGGCCAGTGCCGTATAATATACGGCACTGGCGCGGGCGAAAGGTGGTGCATACTGTGCATGCAGTATGAGTACACACAAGTACTGTTTTACGCTCGACTGTGTAATAGTGTATTGGCTCAGAGTAGTGTTACTTTGACTACATAGTATCAGGTAGTCTCGGAATATATTGAGAAGAATAGATGAAGAGTTTGTTCGCAGAAACCGATGGGTCCATTTTGAAGATTTTGAAATACGGTCTCTGTCATAATGTACAAAATAATACCTGTTAAATGACATATTGATCACTACATATAAAGGTATATTTTTGAAGTTATGGTCAAAAGAAGCAATTTTTTTCTTATTATTCTCTTTGTTTTTCTTGACCTTTAATCGCAAATATCTCCATTTGACAAATGTGGACTCGTCGGTTTCTGCAAGCGGGCTCTTCAGATATCATTACAAATGGTGGCTAGTACTGTTTAATATATACAGACCCATCGGTACATGTATAAGGCCTATGTCCCGATAATGATCAAGTCAGCTGTGTGATTGCTTGACATGAATTGAATTCATGACTCCTACATCGCTGTTTTCTCTGTTCGATGTCTGAATTGGTACATTCTTTTGTATTTACTATATGCATATACAATAATATGTTTATATACACGACGGGAATGATGTAGTCGCTACCAGTCATCCATCTTATATGACAGGACAATCTAATTTGAGTATTGATGAATCCATCACTGAAACGTAAATTATATTTTTTAATTAATGATGTGTTATAATAAGCTGGTATATAGGATTACAGTTATTACAAAAGTAACACGTATGAGAGATATTTACAGATTATAAGATAAATTTTTATTCATTTCATATATACTTACCTGTGCTATTGTCCGTCCGTGCTGGCATACTCACCTTTCCAGACTGTCTGTGCGCGGCCATACAGCCAAGCACCATGACTTACCTTTGATATTCGAATTTTCAGTTTTAAGGTATAAACCTTTTTTCAGTAAGTATAAAGCATTAGATGAATAGATTGTCAGCATGAATTAAGTCGCCCAAGAAGAATACGTGTACTTTTATGATCTAAATCCCCTCTCCGGTAACTGCAGCTCACTCAATTTGGGGGAAAGTTATCAAACTGAGGTGGGAGTGAGTATGGATCAGTTAGATAATTCTCTTTGTTTTTTGTTTTTTTTTCTTCTGAACGTTTCAGTCTTTGTTTTTGTGTTTGAGTAATAAGTCTAGATATCCGCATGTAAAAGGCAAGACGATTGTGCGCGGGGTGTGTTATATATAAACATTTTTGTTAGGAAAACAGCCGAATATATATGTATATATATATATATATATATATATATATATATTTATCATTTTTATTTATTTTTTTTTTTTTGGCAGACTGAAATTGACATCCAGAGCAGTTTATACACTTCGTCTTTCTCATCATGGTTTACAGTCTTATCACAACAATCTGTACTGAGACCACAAGTCATAAAACCATTTGCTTTTTTTTTTCTCTAACGCAAATTGTTTAGATTTTTTAAAATTCTTTTTCACATGCATAGATGAAGACGGTGATTCACGTACTGCACATAGTATTAGTGCAATAACATGATATGGGTAGGAAGGCCCGAGGCTTATAGTAATAGCCCTACATCTGGATCTTATGTATGAATCCGATAAACAAGAAGAATTTTAAGAAATCAGTTGTTTCATTTGGCACTCCTATAGATTTTAGTCGTAATTATTAAACATGTAACTTTATGTGGGTGTGCGCGCATGTTAAAGGGTGGTGTTACCGTCCATCCCTGCTGTTACACAACATGTATTTTTCAGAATGATTACGTGCGGGCGAAAGGTGATGTACTGTGCATGCAGTATGAGTACTTTTTTACGCTTGTCTGTGTAATAGGGAATAGGCTCAGAATGGCGTTACTTTGACTACGTTAGTATTAAGTAATCTAGGAATTTATTGATAAGAATAGGTATTATAAATGGTGGCTTGTACTGTTTAATACACAGACCCATCGGTACATGTATATTGGCCTATATCTCGATGATGATCGAGTCAGCTGTGTGATAGTTCGACATGGATCGAGTTCATGACTCCTATATCGGTGCTTTCTTTATTCGATGTTTGTACTGGTACATTTGAGGAGCTTGTTTGCAGAAACCGATGGGTCCATTTTTGAAGATTTTGAAGTACGGTCTCTGTCATAAAGTACAAAATATCACTTTTTAAATGATATCTTGGTCATTACATATAAAGGTTCTTTTTTGAAGTTATGGTCAAAAGAAGCAAAAATTTTCTTATTATTCTCTTTATTTTTCTTGACCTTTAATCGCAAATATCTCCGTTTGGCAAATGTGGACTTATCGGTTTTTTGCGAACAGGCTCTTCATTTTTTCCCTCGTATTTTCTAAGCATATACAATATTTAGCTTATATCAATACGATGAGAATGACATTGTCTGTAGTTGTTACCAGTCATCCACTCGATATGATAGGTTTGAATATTGATGAATTTAACGTCACAAGTATGAAAGGTATTTACAGATTATGAAAGGAATTCTTATTTACCTCACCACACCTGTACTGCTGTCCGTCCGTGCTGGCACACTTACCTTTTCGATTGTACTCTGTGCGCGACCGTCCGGTCATGCACAATGACTTGCACCGTGGCTGTATGCACAATCATTTGTGAGGTGATTGACTGCAAAACAGGTGTACAGGTTAACGATGTACTCTGAGGGTATTGCATGGTTTTTTTTTTGTTTTTTTTTGTCTTTTTTTTACATATATTGATTATTATTCACATGCAGTTCAAGTTTTTTTTTTTTTTTTAAAGTGATCAGAATAGATTTACTGTTGAATTGTTATTGGAAATAACAGTGCTGTGTAATATGTGTAAACTTATTCTGATATTGAGTTGATAATGTGTGATTTTATATATATATTTTTCTTTTCTTTGTGGCCTCCACATTGTCGCTCCTTTTGTTCAACACAAATAATATACACTTTCTTTGTATATTTTTCTCCCAAAATGGATTCATTGCGTGAAAGCTTTAATCTGTTTATTACTCATCCACTTGGCATGATAAGCTATAGCTCATATTCATGTGTATCTTGATTTTTTATTTAAAAAAAAACCCCAACATTCTGCAATATCTGTTTGCCATTAACAATTTTTATCGACACCTTGATTACATCCATATTTTGTCAAGAGGATAGCCAATGTCCCATGTAGAAAAACAAGAAGATTAATTTATGAGACCTGCAACGCAGACATATTATGCTTTGTGCTGAAAATTAATGTTTTTTCATACACTTATTCAAGTCTGTTTATGTGTTCTATGTTCATTGTTTATGTTGTCAGAATTCTTTGTTTATTTGTGTTTGCCTACTCGCTGTACTCTCCATGAACTCGGAATTGTTTGTGCTTCACTTATGCCAGAATATGTCTTTCTCTTGCAACCTCACCAATTGATATACTGTTATGTAGATCCTGCTTTTCATTATGGCTAATAGACCCAACCTAGCATTTGATTCCCTTGATGATGATGAACTCTTTGATTTGTTTAGACACTCCCCTACAGAATCAAGTCGGAATAATTCACATTCATCTGCTTTTATTGATAATTATTTTGCCAATAATGTTAATTCGTCTTCACAAGATTTATATGATGATTTTGATTTTGAATATGATCCGGCCCAAATTTCTTCTAAGTATGTTACAGTTGATCAGTTTAAAGGTATCGTGAAAAATTTTTCTGGAAATATTTTTTCTATGTTACATTTAAACGTCAGGAGTGTCAATAAGCATTTTGATGAATTACAGATATTATTAGATAATCAAAATAAACAACAAATTTCAGTTATAGGTTTAACTGAGACATGGTTATCATCTGATATTAATTTACCGTATGCAATAAATGGTTATAATTTAATAGTTAATAATAGATTGAATAGGACGGGTGGTGGGGTAGCGTTTTATTTGTCTCATGAATTTGATTACAACGTTTGCGATGAGTTAAATTCAATGAATGATATTATAGAATCTTTATTTGTGGAAATATCTGTTCCACAAAGTAAGAATATTATAATTGGTATTGTTTACAGACCCCCTAGTTCTAATCCTAATGATTTTTTGAATTGTATTACAAATGTGTTAAAGAGTCCCCTTTTTGTTAATAAAAATGTTTTTGTAATGGGTGATTTTAATATTGATTTGATAAAAAATGATATCATGTCACAAGAGTTTCTTGAAATACTTTTATCAGCCTCATTTTTGCCTTTAATCTCGAAACCCACACGTGTTACAAATCATTCCGCCACCCTCCTTGATAATATTTTTGGTAATTTATTACAATTTTTAGATTCTTCTATAATTTTATCCGATATGACTGATCATTTCCCAGTTATGGCTTGGTTTAATCTTAAGCATGCGGTTAATAAGTTTCATGTTCCTCCAACTAGACGAAGAGCCACACCAGAAAATTTAGCTAGCCTTGGTGCTAGCTTAGAAAGAGTTGATTGGTCTGGTGTTTGTGATAATGATGATGTTAATGTATCATGTGATAATTTTTTAGAGATAATTAATAGAAATTTAGATGAATATATTCCTAAAATAAAAGATAAGTTAGTTAATTATAAAACATCCCCTAAGCTTCCATGGATTTCTAAATCCCTTTTGCGTTCTGTGAATAGGAAAAATAGGTTATATTATAAATATAAAATGAAAAAAACTGAAGAGTCAAAAAGGAAATATACATCGTATAAAAATGTTTTAACTAAAGTTATACGATTTGAAAAGAGGAAATATTATGCGATTCAGTTAGAAAAATATAAACATGATATGAAGAATACATGGAAGGTATTGAAACAGGCCATGAATGTATCAAAAAAGAAATCAAGTATTACAAAAATTCGATTCGATGATAGAATTTTTGAAGATTCTGGTGATATGGCAAATATTTTTAATTCTTATTTTTCAATGATTGGAGAGAATTTGGCGAAAGAAGTACCACCGTCTAATACACATTTTTCACATTTTTTAGGTGAATCTAATTCTAGTTCTATTTTTTTCGTTCCAACTACGAAACATGAAATAATGGATATTGTTGCTGGAATGAATAACAAACGCAGTGCGGGTTATGATGACATAAGTAATTTCATTTTAAAGGGTATTATATCTTCAATTGTGGACCCACTTGTACATATTTTCAATAAATCTATGTTATATGGCGTTTTTCCTGATCAAATGAAAATTGCTAAGGTTGTCCCTTTATTTAAAAAAGGAGATGATCTTGATGTCAGCAATTATAGACCCATTTCTTTACTTTCATCCTTATCTAAAATTTTAGAAAAATTAATATTTAAAAGAACAATTAATTTTCTTAACTCTCATAATGTTTTTGTAAACTCTCAATTTGGGTTTCGTCGGAAACACAGCACTATTCACGCTCTATTGAAGTTTATTGATAATGCCGCGCATACAATAGATAATCATTCGCATCTTGTTGGTATCTTCCTGGACTTCTCCAAGGCCTTCGATACAATTAATCATGACATTTTATTTCATAAATTGTCACATTATGGCATAAGGGGGAAGGCCTTGGAGTGGTTCAGGAGTTACCTGCAAAACCGAAAACAATATGTATCTCTGAACGAGAATAACTCAAGTTTCAAATTTATTAAATGTGGCGTCCCTCAGGGTAGTATATTAGGTCCTTTACTTTTTATTGTTTACATCAATGATTTTTGCAGGTCATCTGATACACTCTCATTTATACTTTTTGCTGATGACTCAAATGTTTTCTTTTCCCATCAAGACCCAGTTACTTTAATTGACACCGTCAACTCTGAATTGAAAAAAGTGACTCAATGGATAAGAGCTAATAAATTATCACTTAATCTCCAGAAAACTAAGTATATGCTTTTTAGTAAATCCATAGAAACATTAAGCACAGATCTTATTTTTGATGGTACTCAATTAGAACGTGTATCCCACATAAAATTCCTTGGTATTACAGTCGATGATAAGCTTTCGTGGAGGCCTCATATTATCAACATAAGTAAAATAATTTCACGAAATATTGGTATTATCAACAGACTTAAGTTTCACATTCCATCGTCGTCTTTGTTAACGTTGTATTTTTCTTTAATATTACCTTATCTTAATTACGGAATTTTAGCATGGGGTAGCGCCCATCAAACTTTATTAGATAAATTATTATTATTACAAAAGAAAGTACTTCGTATTATTTGTGGGGTTTCGCCACGTTCTCATTCAGATTCATTGTTCATTGAATATAAGATTTTAAAAATTAAAGATTTGTTTCTTTTTCAACTGGGCCAGTTCATGTTCAATTATAACACAAATGCTCTTCCCAATATTTTTAATTCAATGTTTCCACGAAATCAATCTTTTCATGATTATCCTACTAGGAGCTCTAATGAGTTTCACTTACCCCTTTTGAGAACCTTATTAGCTCAGAACACATTTATATACATCGGCCCTAAATTTTGGAATTCATTAGGTCCTGAAATAAAAAATTCTTCATCGTTATACATTTTTAAGCGTAATTTGAAATCTTTTTTGTTAAATTCTAGCTAAGATATTTATTTTCATTACCTATACAGGTTACAGCAAACATGAGGGTCATCATCGGTTATTTAATTCATTATTACGCAGTGAAAAACGGCATTACTAGGCAATGAAATACGGCATGTTATTTGCATAATTTCTACACAGCTGCGTGCAGTCACCAGCTGTTCGAAGCACCTCATCAATTCTCTCTTCCGTTTCTCTTGTTCAGCGTGTAGGCATTCTCTATCTTTCCTCTCCCTCCCTCTCCCTCCCCCTTCTCTCTCATTTCTCTCTCTCTCTCTCTCTCTCTCTTTCTTCCTTTCCCTTTCTTCCACTAATTCTGTTTTTGTCCCATTCCGTTCGATTGTATCTCCTTAGTTTAGTTATGCCATGTTGTTGTGCATAATTTATGTGTAATGTATTTGTAATTGTATGTGTATTTTTGGAAGAAATTCTTGAGTGGTCCACAATCTACAAGCACTGCTTTTTAGTGGACCTCTCAGTTCTCTTTTTTTTTTTCTCCTCAAAATATAACTTTGTATTTTCCCGTATGTATACATGATTCATCTCTATTAGTTTGTTGGATATCATTAATCCTTCGCACTTTGTACTGTATACATGCTTATGATGGATTTTCTGATTTACCTCGTGTTATGTTTTGTTGGAAAGAAAATGAGAATGAAATAAATGAATTGAATTGAATTGAATGTTTCTCATATAAAACCCATGATGCATTCGCAGGCGATGAATGAAAATGATTATACTGTCTCTCTACTGACATACTCGCCGACAAAGTTGGGGTTACTGTGCCTGTAATGCATCTTCTCTATGAGTCAGCAGTTCCAAAATAACATCTTTTATCCACCGCTTACCTTAACATGTCGCACCTTTGCGCCAATCTGCTGGCATCTGTTAGTGTACTAACTCCCGTCCTCAGTTTGCTGAGAAACGCTCCCGAAGGACAAAAGGAGAGCTGGTAGTGCTTAATAGAAAACAGATTCGAAAATTCAGAAGCGTGAGTATTACCATGGACCTACGTGTGTAGGTCCATGGCATTACGAAGTAAATGGGTCGTTTTCAACACACAAAGAACCTGTTCCATGGAAAGACATAATTATTTGTAACAATCACTGGTCTCACAGAATAAAATGACCCATGAACACTTTGCATGAACCACAGGGCTCTGAGATTAGTTTCTTGCACTCGCGTTGATTAATCTGATATATGGTAATGATAATGAGTATGTATTAAAAAGAAAACCTAGATGAAAGGATGTGATATGGTCTGGTTTGACGACATGCATTAAGGCAAAAGGCAACCTTTAACTAACATCTCTGTTGAAGGATAACACACTATGTCCCTGCAACACGGACTCTTGTTTTTGAGAAATGTTTTGCTCCGCATATTCTTCGGACTGTTGTAGCCATCGCCACTTCTATGACAATTAATTTGTGGGTCGCACCCCCTTCTCAGTATTATTTATTTTCTTGGTATCTGAACTGTTCAAGTGCATACAAAAGTTATCCATGCATCATATTAGCGACTCGTAGAACACAGCTCTAAGGATAACCAGCGTTCTCAGGAGACAGGGGCGGATCCAGGGAGGACCGCAACCGGCGCACGCCCCCCTTTATTTTTTGTTGAAACAAAAGAAATAAAAAGAAAAATATGGGGGAGGGGTGCGTGTGCCCCCCCCCCCCTCTAATTTCGGAAACGCGCCCCCTCTTTACGGAATTCCTGGATCCGCCCCTGGGAGAAACAGCAATTCTCCGATGATCAAACATCTCCTTTTAAGGTGTGGATGTCAAGGATACAACATTGACAACTTATATATTTTTATGAAATATAACGAGAGGAAAATTCGAGGGATGCATTGTTTTCTCACTGCCTGATCACTACCCTTTTTTTACGACAACGCACTGATATTGAATGCAGTCTTTAATAGTGAAGAGATGAAGTTTATACTGACAACGGTTTATGTTTGGCGTCTCAAAGTAATCTCCATTCAGTGATTATTCTTCATGTTAATAATCCCTTTATGTAGCATCTAGCAAATGCATACTTTGACTGTAGTGCCGTAGTGAAACTGTGATGTCACAAGTGTCACAAGATGGTCACTCAATTATGAATATAAACTCCTGTGTGATTTCCCTAGCACAGTGAATTAACAATTTCGTATAAACAGCATGCTTTCGCTTCATTTTAATTTCAAGCAAATTTCATCAAAG
The DNA here is from genome assembly GCF_964275005.1 of Diadema setosum. NCBI lineage: Eukaryota > Metazoa > Echinodermata > Echinoidea > Diadematoida > Diadematidae > Diadema > Diadema setosum. The sequence continues at coordinate 11,818,651 of NC_092686.1, read as the reverse complement.
CAGTCCTAACGATAACAAATCACTCCAGTGAAAAAAATTGATACATTTGACATTAAAGCATTCTTACGATTTGTTTCCTATGAAAAGATCTTGCAATCGCATGCAATCCGCCAAAAAAAAAAAAATATGTATGGAAAAATGGGAAAAAGTGAAAATTTTATTTCGCGGCAAGAACGTCATATGCAAACCCTGCTGTCGAGAATACAGAAAGTGGGTGCTTGATTATTTTTCCACCGCATATTTGTTCTATTTGTCATCTATGTCTTGTTATGTTTTTGAGGTGTAATCCCATCCAATCCCTTTCGAAACATGGCATTCGCTGAAGCCGGCCGAAGCACCTGAAAATCCCGAGTGACGCCGCGAAAATGGCGCGGATTAGATGTGAATTTGACAGAAGAAGGAATCCTGTGAGATGGAATGAATAACATAGACGCGGAAAGACACTCAAAATTCAGATGAAGGTGATGAAAACAATGAAAGCCAGAAGAGGGCGGGGGGGGGGGGTGGGGTGAAAGGAGAAGGAGAAAGAGCTGATGTATCAGAGTGTATGATACACAGCACAAAGGTATATCATATGGGGATGAAACGAGCACAAACAATGGCTCGTGTGAAAAGGGCATATGTCTGAACGATTACTACTAGCTGTCTGGTGACTTACAAACCTGTCATTCCTCTTCCTCGTCGTTTTTAAACGGCTTAGTGTGGAAGACGTTCCTGTCTTCAAGTTTATTCACATGGACGAACCTTTTTTAGTAATGTCAATGTACGTCTTTATCAGATTCGACTTGTCAGCGTCTACAGTGAATCATTCCATGAATTCGATGTGATACAAAGCCCTCTTGGAATCCAAAAGGTAAACTATTCTTTTAGCAAAAGTAAGGAAATCAGTGTCTCAAGTATATAATGATGATGATGATGATGATGATGATGATGATGATGATAATAATAATAATAATGATAATGATGATAATGATGATAATAATAATAATAATAATAATAACAACAACAGTAGTAATAATGATAATGATAATGATCTTCTTTATCCAGGGTACAATCTCCAGTGTATACCATTGCTCTACCATCTTATCATTGTTGAACACACAAAGCTGGAATCGAACCCTGGACTTTATGTTTAATGTCCAAAAGCCTTACCCACCACATTAAAGTGACTCCCAATGTGGATGGTGTTAGTGTTTACAGTTCGTTATTCCAAAGGTTAGTTGATCCTAAAATGAAATAGGGTTCTTTTAATATTCCGAAGGTTAGTTTTTCTGAAGTTAATACATGTAATTCCGAATGTTCGTTAATCTGAAAAAGAAACAAGGTTTGTCATTTCAAATTTCCGTATAACCGAACACGACAAAAAGTTTGTAATTCCGAAGGTAAGTACGCACGTTCTTTACATTGTTTCGCATTATTTCATTCTCTGATTAAGAACCTTTGGAATATATAACGAAACTTATTTCATTTTCGGATTAAAGAATCTTCGGAATAAGAAACCTTATTTCATTTCCGGAATTACGAACCTTCAAAAATAACACAAGAAACGTTCGGATTAACAATTCCTTTTTCGTTTTCGGATTAAGGAGCCTCTTGGTAGGCCTATATAGGAACTTTGTGTGTTTCAGAATAACATCACCCAGTGGTAATAGGTCATCTGCATAAGTGAGATGAACCTTAAAACACTGGAGCATTAAAGGTATTAGCCCACATTTGTAAACCTGCAGCAATTGGTCTCATAGTTAGCATGGAGTTTGGGTATGATTGCAGTAACACCTGTGCAAAATTTCGTTCCAATTAGTCCATTACTTTCATAAAAATAAATGAAAATGCACCGTAATCCGTATGCATGCGTATAACGCTCGCTAGCTCCGGTCCACGTACGTGTTACATGTACAATGTACGTAGCTATAGCCCGCGCTCGTAATTCGATTTTGGGTCGGGTTGACCCGGTTTGAAAATTGATTTTAAAACGATGATTTTCTCTCTTTTATCGAATGGTATAGACAAAGAGCGACAGGTGAGGTATGTTACTGTTATAACTTGTACTTGAAGTCATATTGGACCTGTTTTGCAGTTTTGATTTTCGTGGGTTTGCAAATGTGGGCTAGTACCTTTAAACTGGGTTCTTTCTTTATGAGTGTATGTACGTGTGTTTTCGTTGGATATTTCGGTGATTAATCATCTATCGTGTAGTGCGTCTGGCAGTGGTTTTTTTTTTCTCTCTCTCTATGTTCTGTTACCTCTTTCCTTATGATGCGAAATATCTACAAGAGAAGAAATGAAGAAATTTTAAATTCAACGTTATCGGACATAATATTGAAACTTTCTGTTCGTGGTTAGAACTTTTACCACGCGTTATAAGCAGTGATGGATCAAGGCATCGAATCTATGCAGTAGAGTAGATCTTTTGAGGGGGCAGTCATTGAAAGTGCGCATGTGCAACGACTTCTGAGTATAACTGATTATGGCTGATTGAAACTGTCAACTCAACCTCCCAACTTTGGTTCAGCGCGCTTCTTTTCAATCTTCACTCCTGCTTCAAGGAGATGACCTGTCCCAACGAAAAAAAAAAAGTGATTGTTGAACAGATGCCTGGATGCTATAATTTACGTACCCAGCTCCGTCAAGTTCGCAGTATAAAATACAGACTCTTGAGATGGCAATCAAAACGGTGTACACTAGGGGTAACGTCGGGCATGCCGATTCCCGCGCCATGGGAAGTATACTTGAAACAAAATTCCATGTCGGTCATAGAAACGATCAGTCATTACTGAAATCGATATCGCCTTTCGTCTGCGTTCAATTCGAAACCCAATCAATCAATACTAAAAGGGGCACTGAGTGACAATCAGCGAAACATCCCCGATTGTTCTGAATTCACTTACAAAATGAAGTTCACTGGAGGTCAAATATTCCAAAGGTCGACCTTCACAATCCCTGCTGTATAAGGATCATTAAACAGTGTTTCAATGCGTTTTTTCCTTCTTCCCGAGAGCAGTGATATACGACTGCACATGTCATAACTACAAAGTAGTTTGCTTTTCATATTTTTGGCTAGATGTCTCTTGAATACTGACATGTCATTTGAGTGCATTATTTCTCTTTCTGCTGTCAACCTTTGTGAATGTCTCACTCATTTTCCTCTCAACTTTTGCTCTAGCTGCTGCTAGTTGTAAGCAGAGTATAACTTTTCCACCATCACAAATATGCGTATATTATTCTTTGTACATAAATCGCATTTTTAGTATATCCCTCATTAAAGTATAACCCTTCTCTCTCTCTATTATTTTATTTTAATGGGGGGGGGGGGGTGAGGGGTGGTAGTCTTTGAACACGTCGTGTAATCATAATAAAGAAAGAATGATCGTTAGCAACAATTTGTAGTACATGTATCGTGACTGTTTGGCTCCTGAGACCGTCTGGTTCTCTTCACTTATCATAATCGTCAGTCCCTAATGCACTATGCGTACACATGTTTTCATTCAGTCGTATATTATCTGTGTCTGCAGGAATATTCCTCCCCTGGACCACCTCGTTAATTATTTGATTTTACGTCTCGAGGTTCTCAGCACTATTAAGATATTTTCTTGATATTCTAACTCTTTTTTCTTCTTCTTTTGTCCGTCTCGGCCCTTACAATACCCACAAAGACTTATGTATAATATATAAAGTATGCATAATTAAATGCATGTGCGTGCGTGTGTGTGTGTGTGTGTGTGTCTGTGTGTCTGTGTGTGCTCGCGCGCGTACGTGTGTATGCGTTTGTGTGTGATTGCGTTTACGTAAGATCAGTTCAATATCGCGAAATCTTTCCCAGGGCACTCTAGCCATTTCCTTCAGTTTACATATTTTCTGGAAAGGGAAATAGCATGCTTCACAGAGAAAAGGCAAGGGGAAAGCGAAAAGCCCTGAAAACCTTTTGTCTTTTCAGCACTTAGCCATATGCCATAATCTGAAGGATACGGACAAGCTTTTGTAAAGGTCAAATCATTTGCGAAATGTGACAAAGTGGCCAGACTCGTAGTGTTTCTATGATTCACTGTGTTTAGATCTATGGTTGAAGGCCTGTCAGTTGCTTTGGTGTAATTACAACAACAACAACAACAACAACAACAACAACAACAACAACAACAACAACAACAACAACAACAACAACAACAACAGCAGCAGCAGCAGCAACAACAACAACAACAGCAAACAACGACGACGACGACAACAACAACAACATCTGACAAACAATTAAGACTGATGATCTCCTTTCAGCGCAATAGCTTGCAATGTCAGGTCATTATACATGCTGCAAACAAGTGGGAAGAAATCGGTGCATAATTTCCAGAGGACTGGACGAAAAGAGAAGTTTTCTGTATCACTAAACTTAACAAAGGCTGGTTGACATTGATTGGTGAAAATGAAGAGGTGTTTCTTCAGTTGTCATTCTTTGCTTGTTTGGGTTTATCGAGGGTGGGAGGATGGGGGGGGGGGGGGTAACGTAGCATACTCCAGGTGATACAAAACAATGAGATAGCTCATGCTGTCTGAGAAACCACTCCGCAGCGCGCCGTCATAATCACGCAACGCTGAAACCCCTGGGAAGGTAGTGTTCTTGCTCGTTTCATGGAAAAGTGCACCTGACAATGACCCATGGGGTGGGGGGGGGGGAGAAGGTGGAGGAACAAAACTACTTCGGCGAGTATGATTTCCACGGTGTTAAGGTAAAATCCCCACTAGCTTCTTTAATGGAATCCTGCTGTTATTGGAATGCTCAAGGACCCGCAAGGGTGTCATTCGAACTTTCATGCTCCCGTCCGGCTCCTCCATCTGCCAGCACGCGTTGTAGTTGTTCGTCTTTTTCCATTCGTTGGTCTCGACAACTTGCCCGTCCGTTTCCCGAATGTTGTAGACAGAAAAAAAAACCGAAAAGAAATAGAATAATCATGTCTTGTAACTTCACAACAGTTCACCGAATGACAAATGTTTTGCCAATATCGACAGCATTATGTTTGCTTGGTGTCCTATTGAATGTTACTAGTACTTTGCTCCGTGCAGCGTAACAATAGTTTAATGTGCTAGTGGGGATACCCCTTCTCATGCAAGGAAATGCAAGGAATATCATAATACCTCCCTAATTATTCTCAAACTGCAAATATGATTAATCAAGCAGCTTTATTCTGTTCTTTATTTCATACCCACGTCTTTCGTGGATCCTTTGTTGGTGAGGTGCTGCTATTGAAAACTTGGTGCAACGGAAGGTTATAACGACCTTCTGGTCCACTTAGCGGATAGGGGCCTATGTGAAAATTCTGCGTGATACATTTCTTAACGTGTAATAATGTCTTCTTGTTCGGGCTCTAGCATTAATTTGTACTGTACATTCACGTTCGATGAATTCATCTTCTTTTCATACGCTTATTGCGTTTTAGCTTGCTTATTGTTCATGATTTCAAGTTTATCATGAATTGTTCTTGAAATGACTTTCATTGTTACAATTAATGGCATCACTCAAAAAAAATGCTAGATGTTGATATACAGCAAATTTTACACTCATTAACATGTATGTCACATTCTTCTTCTAATAGTTAAAAGCGCATCCGTCATGATTTGTGTTTAAAAACTGTGTTATTGCTTCGTAACATGGAGTTCAAGTTAAGTTTATCGTTTTTTTCCATCTCCAACACAATCAATAGTTTTTCGTACAACGGACATCGATATGAAAGGAAAGAAATCTCAACATAAGTGCACAAAAAGAAGAGTTATATTATACTTTTGATGAGAATCTGTAATGAGCAAATAAAATTTTCTTCGTATTGACCACTTTCTATTAGAAAGCCTACAAACTTCTTTAATGAAAAGGTCTGATTGGGACAAAAGTGGGTTCATGGTAGAGTATTATTGTTTTTAAGCAGAATATTGTATTCGAGTGTTGTCTCCTTTTGAGATGATATCTGGGGACGTCGCTCAAATGGGTGCTGTTCGTTATTGCGAAGGTTCGTTATTGCGAAGGTTCGTTACTGCGAAGGTTCGTTAATCTGAAACACACAAATTCCCTATACCTAGAGGTTCGTTAATCCGAAAATGAAAAAGGGTTCGTGTGGCGTTATTCCGAAGGTTCGTTAATTCGAAAATGAAAGAGGTTTCGCCATTCCGAAGGCGCGCGTTTATCCGAAAATGAAATAGGGTTCGTTATTCCGAAGGTTCGTTGATCCGACAATGAGATAGGGTCCATAACGAACCTTCGGAATAACGAGCTTTATTTCATTTTCGGATTAATGAACCTTCGGAATAACAAACCGTATATCACATTTTACGGATTAACGAACCTTCGGAATAACGAATCTTCGGAATAACGAACCTTCGGAATAACGAACTGTAACCGCTCAAATTGTCAGCAGTTTATGTGTGAGTGATACCTCCTTATGATCATTTTAGTAAATATATTAGGAGACACTCCTCATCGTCTAAACCCCCAAGGCCTCTAATGGTATGAGATGAGATATTCCATTCAAGAAACACATTTAAAAAGTGAATTGTGACATCTCTGCTCTCTTCATACGGAGCGTTAATCTTTCCGTTGCTATGCAACAGTGGGCATAGCCACCTCCTGCAGTCACAAAGGTGAAAAAAAGAAATGCACGTTAATTGAACGACCATTATATACCTAACTATATGTAGATGCGGAAAAGGATCAGATAGATTCAAATGGTGAAAAAAGATGAGAGTGAAGGACATGCATATTTGTATGGGTACCATGGTGGAACGGCAAGGCGATGACACATTTGTACGAATGCCGTCCATATAGATGGACAGGCTGAGGTGAAATTCACGCCTAGGCGAGTCGGTATTTAAGTATCACACCTGTACGTAATTGGTGATAGAAACGAGCTATTACGTAGGGAAGGCCTTGCAGTGGTTCACGGGTTACCTATCAAACAGATCCCGATATGTTCACATCCACTGCCTTGGCCCCCAAATGAAAACCATTTCACCGCAAGGAAGCCTGCTCGGCCCATTGCTATTCATAAATGACAACTATTTTCATCTTAGGTCCTCAGGAAAACTCTTATTAATATTTGCAGATGACGTATTGTCTTTCCTTTTCTACGCTCCCAGAACCAAAATCTCGAAAAGAATAGTACGTAATGAATTGAGAAAAAAAAAAGTCATACAATGGATTTACACGAAGACATTGTCATTAGAAATTTAAAAGGCATAATTTATTCTCTTTTGGAATTCTTTGATATCTTACAGAAAATATTACATTTTATATTGACTCCCCTAGAAAAAAAGTTTCTACCATAATATGTTTAGATGGTAGGGCGAAGCTTTCATGAAAGTGCCATATTATGAATAATATTTACAACCTGTGTTACCCAAAAGAGGTGTAAGAGGCTCGTAACTAGGAGTGAAGGGGGTCTGCTTGAACAAAATTGATTTTTTTTTTTTTTAAAGAAAAGTTTAAAGATATACGCCTCTCCGTGGCCGAACCCAGCAGGGAAGGGTCTTTAAACTCGAATATCAAATTTCCAAATACTTGATTAGTAAATGAGACCATCACACTAAACTTGTTTGTTGGTAAAATTGTTTGTTTTGAGTAATTCTTTGCAAATCTAAATAGATAATTAACGTATCGTCTTACTTTTTTAATCATTTTTTTCCAAATCCACCCATATTGTGCACTAGATCGTTTATTTTTACATGTAAAAATGCAAAGCTCACTCCTACGCCCTCTCCCTGCTCTGTCGCTACGACATTTTAAATTATTTGGCCAGTAAATTAGAAAATCACTAACATTTAAAAAATTAAGTTTGGTTCTTGTTGGGTTTTTTTTTAGTTGAAATATATGATGATCAACATATGCATCTCGTCTTAATTTTTTGATCGAAAACTTTATTCTACTCAACTATATTCTACCCAAAGTGTGTACCAGACAACAGGTACCAGACAACCTTTGCACGTTTAGAATTTTAATTCTAAACATGTAAAAACCTTCCTCGTTTGGAAGGGGGAAACCCGGCACTGGAACCACGTACGGTAACGCTGGAGCATAAATACACAAGTATGTAATGATCTCACATTTCTGATTTTCATAATGACATATTTGTAAATATCTATATTTTGGCTGATTTACACTCAAGGCGATTTAGTGTTTTAAAATGAAGACAGTGCCCCCAAAATTCTCTTGTCTCGTTAGCATTGCCTACCCGTCATGCCCGTGATACTTTTGTCTCTGCCAGTTCATTTCCACGAATATCCCTCATGAGGAGAAACGCAACATCTGTGTTCAATTCATTTAGTTTCTTGAAAATTTAACATCGGTAAAGGAAGGGGAAAACACCTAAAAAGATGAAATATCCTTTCCGATAACCTACGATATGCAATTGATAAACAGGTCAAACTGTCAAGTTTTTTTTTTCATGAATATCAAACGTATGACCCTAATTCCCAGACCCCGTCCTTCTTTCTCTAGATTTCAAATGAATTTCAATTTCTCATGAACTTCAATATGATAATTGCAACTGTCAGTAATGATACCATGATAATTGCACTCGACGGGTTACCACTCCTGGAATTATACACACTGATGACAACCCTTCTGCCCGTGGGTTGTCTGGCAGCAGGTCAATCTTGGTCTTGTTGACTGTATCCAGATGTCTGTCATCTAAAATTAATCTGCTGAACCAAATCCTGTAATCATACTATGCATACCCTGTCTGTGGGAGATTTCCCATCTCACTTCATCATTAATACCACTCTGGCTCTCCAAGAACTGTGGTCTTGACCACTTGCAAACCCCTGAAATATAGCACGAGCATGACAAGTTCGGAGTTAGCTCCATGGTTGAATCGTACACGCCATTCTGTTTCACGCCATTGCTATTTATGCAGCCATTTGCAAAGATTTTACGTCATTTGAAGAATTCAGTTCACATTGGCTGTGAGAATTGATTTTCGATGACTGTAGTCTCCAGAGAGCTATACAGAAACTAATAGATTTGCGTACATAATAACCGTTGAACTTTAATCAATAAATCAGTGATAGAAAATAGCAGATTTTTGACAGAAACGACGTTTCTATTTGAAAACGCAAAGTTCATTGACACTTTGGAAAAAAATGAATAACTCAGTGAAGTGCTGCAAAATAAGAAAGCTCAACAAGTGAGCTGGAAATACGCAGATCGCGAAGCCCTTGCTGAATTACTGAAAGGGTATTCTGTGTTCAGGTTCACTTTGATGATAAGAAATCCAAACAAAATCAAGTAAGATAAGGTAGAAAACTCGACAAAATTGGACAAAAGATAGGAAAGATATAACCTTTAAAATCGAACACATTTTCATGAGACAGCAATATCGTTAACAAACACGTCATGAATACTATATACCTATAAGAAGGCTCAACGGGTGAGTTGAAAGTACGCAGATCGCGAAGCTTTTCTGCCAGTTGTCTGCTGAATGACAGAAAGAATATAGGGATTTTGTGTTCAGGTTTCCTTTGATGATTAGAAACAAACAGAATCAAGAAAGATAAGGTAGAAAACTCTATAAAATTGGACAAAAGATATGAAAGATATGGCCTTTAAAATCAGACAATATTTTCGTGAAAATAGTAATATCGTTAACAAACACAGTCATGAATACTACCTATCATGACCATTTAAATCTGTCATGACGATATACATACACATTTCAAAATCACATAGATTTTGCCATGTTGTCTTACGAGCCTAGCAGGTGAAGTCATGTCAAGAACTCTTATAGCTTACCTTCGTCACTTCACTTTAAAATGATTATACTGTACCTGCGGCCTTCAACACGTTACCTTGCTAACGTCTCAAACCCGACGCCTGAGAAGGCTTCAAAATATGGTGACTGGTGATGAAGAATGAGTATGTAGTGTAATGAATAATATCATCTCACATTTTAGTCAGAAGAACATCCTGTCAAGTTTGAAATGATTGCAAATATGAAAAAGTTTCTTCTCGTATGTACTTTTCAAAGTGCTGATTGGAAGGAATGAGATCAGTGAAAGCAAGAGAGCAAAATGGTCACAACTGTAATTCCACTTGCAATTTCATTTCACGACTATTTCAACGATTCTATTTACTGAGTGAATACAAATGATTCTGGCAATATATAGGCCCTATGCTTTTCCTTTTTTCTCCTTTCCTTCACCGCATTACTTTAAATCACAACTGATTCTTCCCCCCAAGCTATGCTTCTCGGGTATTTCACCTTCTTGCCAGTCTTGTTGGAGGATCTTGCTAATGAATTTCATGGCACTGGAACACATGTAATACTTCTGCGACTTCAGCAGGTATTTTGTGAATACCAGTCAAAGTTACATTTCCTGTCAACCGTATATGAATTGAGATGAAAGTGAAAGTGTTTGTCATAATTATTATCCTATGATACGGAAATTTTACGATCGATGATAATTGCTCTTTAAAATGGTGAGACCATAACTTTGATAACTGAAATGATGTGTAAGAGAATGAATCGATCCAAATGTGTCCATTTATATATCGATATATAGTGTTATATGCATATTGTTGGCGTTATCAAATGCTTCGTTTAGTCCATAACGCTTGGCTAAAAATAGTCATGCATAATACTACATAATCCATGTTAATTCAAATCGAAGACATCTGATTTCTATTAAACTATTTCTATATTTGGCGCTGCGGTCCGATGACTTTGATTGTTAGGCCTTTCAACAGACATTTTTTTTTTTTTCATGTACTGGGTTCGTGTTTGATTGGACAATGGTAAGAAGCAAGGCACTGGAAACCATTGATTCGATAGATTAATAAATAAGGCAAAAACCGAATTTGTAGGTGAAGAAGCTTCACGTGAATCTGACAAAGATTCCAGATTCCCGGGGACCTTGATCCCCAACGTGGAGGGGTGCTAATTTGTCTCGCCCTTCCAATTGTAAAGAGAGGAACCCCTGCTAAAAATAGCCGGGACCGATTATGCGATTTGGTTTAGATAACTACAATTTATTTCTGTCGGGATGAGTCTGCGATTACGGGCTTTCGCCGATTGTAATGGTCCAGTCTTTCGATGCGAAGATCCGTGAAACACATTCTCCTTGAGCCTAGATCCTTCTCTAAATCTCGTAAAACAAAAGTGAAATAATACTGGACATGCAATCACATGAGAAACCGGAAATCTAATACTTGTTCGATAATTAGTGAGCACAGCTCCGAATGGACCACTCCCCATCACATAGCTATTATTGGTGGCGTGTTGACTCAGATTCAAGCGACATTGATTTCTTTTTTATTTCTTTAAATCCATATAGCTTGTCGACTCGAATATATACGTACATGTATATGCACTCATTTAATGCACACGACACATAAATGATACATGGCAGATAAAGAGAACAAACAAACAGACAAACTAACAAACATGACATGTGTATTTGGTAAGCTGCACAAACGTGAATTTAATATTTTTGTGAGATTCTCGCTCAAAAGCTGAATACATACCCAGCATGCCCAGTGGTGACATTTACAATGAGTGGTAGCTAATACGCGTCTTGCGTTTTATGAAATCTCTCATTTACTTCATTTTACTCCAAATACCACTTATCATTCTATCTGTACCAAAAGGCGATTTCAAAAAATAGGTGATATAATACCTGCATGGTTCCAGGAATGTGGAACTACCATATTACAAACCGAGTTTTGAATGGCTGTAAATTCATGGGAATAGTGTTTCCGATGTGTGGATGCGACACGCTAATTTCATGCAATATATATGTATATATCTATATCTATATCTATATATAGACGATGAAGACAAACAAGTTGACATAATGCATTAGAATCCAACTTCATTTATTTGTAAACCAAATTTTCGACCCTTGCACGGATCTTCCTCAGGGTAACAGTGATATTTGTATTTGAAGCTCAGCACAGAAAAATAATAATAATAACAAAGAAACGCGCCTGGTTGTCAGCTTAGAGTTTGAGCTAGGTTAGCAACCAACACGCACGGTTGTTAGCGTAAAATTTGCGCTATCTTCATGAGTGCAAAATCCTTAAACTCAATTATGACGTAACAATGCATCATAAAATGCATAAGAAGTAAGACATAGACATTTTCAAATCAAACTGATCGTTTACCAGCCGCGCAAAATACATACCAACACGCACGGTTGTTAGCTCATAATTTGCGCTATCTTCATGAGTGCAAAATCCTTAAACTCAATTATGACGTAACAATGTATCATAAAGTGCGTGTTGGTTGCTAACCTAGCTCAAACTCTAAGCTGACAACCAGGCGCGTTTCTTTGTTATTATTATTATTTTTCTGTGCTGAGCTTCAAATACAAATATCACTGTTACCCTGAGGAAGATCCGTGCAAGGGTCGAAAATTTGGTTTACAAATAAATGAAGTTGGATTCTAATGCATTATGTCAACTTGTTTGTCTTCATCGTCTTCATGCTCTTATTCCAACACGCGGATAATAATACCATTATATCTATGTATATATATATAAATATATATATAATCATATACATATAGCTCGTACATATTGGGTTAATTTCCGTTGACCAGTGACATCAAGTCAATGTCTGTTTGTTGGAGGTTGTTCTGTCTGGAACATATTATCAGAAAAGGTAGTATGATTACGCTGGGAAATCACATTTTTCAAATGATGTCGTGCGTGAAATCAATTATGTATTTGAGAAAAGAAAAAAGAGGAACAATAGCCGAAATTTTATTTGACTATCAAAATTTGTGTCAAAGCTAGCAAGAACTTTGCTCGCGTTTTCAGTGCAATACACATTCTCTCTGTATAGCCAATGTGCAATCATGGTATGGGATATTGCATAATGATAATATCAGTGTTCTCTCTGTCATGAAACGAAGCAAGATCGAAAATTACCCTCAGGAGAATCTATGTACAAAACCTGGATGTGGTAACGAGCTTTCTCACTGTAATCTAAATATTGCAATGAAGCTCGAAAGACACTAAGCTCAACATCTTCAATAACGGCTTTTCTCACCTTTCGACAGATGTAGGACTCTTCGTTAAAGTAATAACTCACATGAAACGTCTATCACAGCGTAGGTGTCATGATCCCAACGCAATTTCGCGGGGAGTCTTTTTTTTTTTCTTTTATTGCTTGCTTGCTTGCTTTTTTTCTTAATCTACCGGGACTGGGTGATCTGTCTAGCAGCTCAAGAAAAGTTCTGGAAATTCAATACTTATCGTCATTAATGTGCGTGCCTGCGAGCGTATTCTTTTTTCTTTTTTTTTTTTTTTTGTGGGGATAATTCATGTGGGTGTGAGCGTATGCGTATTTTGTGGATATATCGATTGGATAGAGCTAGTTCAAGTCGTTCAATCAAAGCGTACTTCTCCTTAATGTAACCTTCTTGTGCACAGTGGAGTGCGTTGTTGCTTACCTTGTGAAATGTACGTCTTATATTTTTAAGTCATCACCTACAGGTATGTTAAAATATTTACGTTCTAAACGAACGTATTATGTTCTTAAAAGCGAAAATTTGATTTTTTTTTTAATTGTAGCATAAACTTGACATATCTAAATGAAATCGCCTTGATGCATCTGTTGTAGTTGATATCGTTTGGTTAATTGCTGTCATGTGGCAAGCCTTGAGAGAAAGCAATATCACCTTTAAGCCTCAGCTGGTTTGGGAATTAGCACAGAGAGAGAAACACGGGAAGAGAAAAACTCAAAACATATATAGTTTGACAGATTCGTCTCCGACAACGAAATTCACACGATTGCCTGTAATATGAATAATTCACTTTTTTTCACTTATCAAGTACTATTCCCATCTCATTCATCAGACACGGAGACAGACAGGTTTCACATTTCCATACAGAGAGAATATACTAGGGCGGCATATCAAACGCATCGAACCTGCTGAACCTGCATGAATTACATATAACATAAGTATATAGTCGTGTGCCTCATTATCACATATTATTGATGAAACATACTATTTAATTAGTAGGCACGGAGTAATTTCCAGCACGTTCATTTATGCAGGTATTAGCGGTGCGATGAGCTAGGCTGTATCACATCATTTTGTCCATTGTGGGGATGACGTGTATTTGTGCTTTTGTGCTTGCGGTTTTCAGCTCTTATTTCATTTCCCAGGCCATTCTAAAAGTCATATTATTGTGCATCATTTCTTATCAAAAGACAAGAAATATAATGAGTAGCACACAAACGTCATGGTAATTGAAATCACGTCTTTCTATTGTGGGATAATAATTATTTTGTCGTCATTTATATGCAACTTGCAGCTCTTGCAAAATACAACACACAAAAAAGAAAAGAAAAGAAAAATGAACATTGTCGGTTGGAATTGATCCTAAATTAAAAGTACTTGATCATAATGATGCAGCATGTTGATATTTGCTAAGCTTGGTGAAAAGCATTTCCAGGGTAAATTTCGAGAAGTTTTGCAAAAGCAAACATTATAAATGTTAATAATATTATCAATTTTATCAACCATTCAGTCATTCCCATCATAAGTCTGACAGAAGACTTCTAAGCAAAGGCTTTATGAAAAAGAAAAAGAAATATAACCAAAATGGATAGGTAGATGATGAATGATCCACTGGTCTCCACATATCCCTCGTTCCCCTCATTTTGATTTTGCCTAATGAACCGATCGAGAAAAACCTTTTTAACATGAACTCATGTCAACCGCTTCATCTCTAATTTAAAAAGCCCCACTTGTCCTAAAAAGTATTTTTATTACCCATTTTGTTTAAATTAAAATTTGCAATTGCTTGACTATATCCCGAGAGTGAACAATGTATTGAAATTTCCCTGATTCCTGTCTGCATATCTAAATTGAAGAGAAAAGATAAAGAATATATTGCTAATTCATATGCATTAAATCTTGCTTTCTTTTGGATCAATCCATTCATCGTCAATGCTACAACAGATATTCAGAGTTCTTTATCAATATTATAAATTGATATTTCTTTTCTTAGTTTTGTTATGTGTTTGTCTTGTTTATGTTTTGTCTTGTTTAATTTTTTTTTTTTGTCTTACTTCTAGAATACACCTAGTGTATTCTTTTTTGACATCCGGGCAAACACGTCATGACAGGTCAATGACCTTTTACATCTATCTCCTCCACTCTGAATCTTGTATAATAACAGATTCAAAGAGATTTGTTGTTGTTGTTGTTGCCCGGTCAACATTGTCTGTAACACGTACTGTCTCTTGGGATAAGTGCTTTTTCTCGTGCTGCACCAACACACAGCAATTCCCTAGCAGACCCACTGAGAAGTCAGACGCATATTGACGATTTCAAACAGAGACTAAAATCTTATTTGTATAAAAAAGCATATGTTTATTAGCTTTAAATTCATTTATATAAAATGTCTGATATATTGACAACTTTGAGCTATTACGTGTATGTAAAATAATCATTTCAGGTTATTTTAATCTATATTGTAATTTTCATTGGTATATTTTGTACCGGTATCATGTTATAGTATATCATGTAACGCGCATTGAAATTCTTTTGACGTCTAAAATGTGCTTTATATTAATTTTCTAGAATCATTCTAATCATTTTTGTGTGTTTTGCTTTTATGCGTTTTATTCAAGTTAAGGAAATAGTGAAATAAGGGAAATAGAAAAATGAATATTTCGTTTGATTTTCTACAGTCTGTGTCTGGATGAGAAACCAAGTCAGCTTTCTGTCTTTGAGTGATGTAAGTTATTGATATGATATCAAGAATCATTGTTACAGATGTGAGCATTTAATTCAGTGAATGAAACTGTTTGTTTGATTCCCATTAGTCTATAATCAGTTTTCGAGAGTAACAAAGCAACAAGATCGCCGCAAAACACCAAAGTAATATGATATAAGGCAATCGAAACAAATTCAAATTCATTGAAGAAGATTTTTAAAGACTATGAAACTGAAGAGGAGGAAATTAAGATACAAAGCTTTTCGATATTTTGAACTGATATCAATGATATTCTTTTCCTTATCAAACATATTCATAATTTATAACTTTTGGATGTTTGATATTTGAGGAGTTTGGACGTGCTGAGGCTTTAGTATTCATCTATCCATCTATCTATCTATCTATCATTATATAATTATACTAATAGTGAATGGTCACGAGTGCAATGGTACGAGATTTCGCACGAGGTGAAAGATAGAGGCGCTCTATTCAACGAGGCGAAGCCGAGTTGAATAGTGCGCCTCATCTTTCACCGAGTGCGAAATCTCGTTCCATTGCACGAGTAAAGACCATACACTATTTGTTTTATACAACGTCCAAGTAGATCTTTGTTATTTGGTTGGAGAATTGTTGGGTAGGTCTAAGTAGGCCTAGAAGTCTGTATGTATGAAAAATATAGCCATACTTACATGTGGATCCACTGTGATTCTCTTTCTGGCTTGTGCAATCAGTGTAGAATACAGGTCACAGCTAGCGCTCATACACGTACAACACTAGCACTACGTAGGCCTACATACGCGCATGCATGTACCGCACACGTACACTGCGCTAGCTGCATGTGGTCCTCAATATGCAACAAAGTACATGCAGTATACCGTACAATTTCTCGAACCGTGGAATAGAACGAAAAAAATCGAACCAAGTTGCACGCAAAAATAGAACCAAAATTGCACGGGGCGTTGAATGGAGTACTTATTGAATATCACGTCACCAACAATCCTCCAATCAAATTACAAGGATCTACTTGGACGTTGTATAAATGTATATATATATATATTATATGTATACATATTGATAATGTGTGTGTTTTTTCATATGATGTTTCCAATGCTTTGCAAGTTTATAATCATATTCATTCATGTATGCCTTATCATACCACCTACAAACTGTGTTCGATACACAAACTTAGCATCATTTATTCATCAGATGATTTACTTCTTGTGATCTTAGAAAAATTGATAACACATTTTTATTTCAAGTTGTTTGAGTCTTCTCAGCCATTGCTTGTTCATGTAGGGTGCCCTTTTAAAGCGAATTCTGTGGACGCCTTGACAAAGAAGCTGTAGTCTCCTCGTGGAAGATACCGTAAGTTAGCCTGCCAGCTTGATAGGGGGAAAATTACACATCCCATCTGTATATACAAGGGTATCCGAGAATTAGACTAGCCACTTCCTACAAAGTCCCGTACTTTATCACATCTAGGTTAAGATGTAGGGCAGGCGGAGGGCTCATTTGACGTTCTAGGATGCATTTCTCAGCCGCAGAAACCAACGGTCATGGTCACCCAGTGATCCCGAATCTCTCGCCTAAATCTAAATCCGCCACCTTTGCAACAATGGGATCCATTTTGAGTGAGCCATAAAGTAAAACGCGTCTGCGATGGGAGAGGTGAAGGAAAGAGCAGGCGTGTAAATGTTGTTGTATTGTTTAGTATCGAAGAGGGATCACAGCTCCTGCTGCATCCAAGTTTACGACGGTCGCAACTACAGCACGCCTCTTCCCCTCGCTGCCAAAAAGCGTCTGCGAGAGAACTTGGCAGTGGTTGCCCTTCGTCGAGGAAATGAAAAGTACATGCTTATCGCTTTAGCAGGGTGAGGAATTTTAGCACGCACGGCACACTTATTATCCACTCTCGTTGACGATGCCTTTGTGACATTTTCGCTCATCCTTTGACTTTTTGGTCATGTGTTGTTTGCCTTCTCTTCCTCTCCCTCTCTCTATCTCTGCCAGAAACACAAAGTACAGCCTCATTCCAACCATTTTCCTATCTGGAATAGAGTCCACAATCTTCTTTGCATTATTCTTAAAAAAACAACAACAACAACAACATATAGGGCCGATATCTACGGTTCCCGATTGCAGGACAGAACACAGTGTTCATCCCAAACAAGCGCTCTAAAAGACGACTGAATTCCATTGTCTGATATTTTAGAATTTATAACATGTTTGTCAAGATTACTGTGATATTGCACATCGTTAAGATTTTAATTTCGATTTATTAAGTAAGACATTTATTGGATATCTATAGGCTATTTCAAACTTCAATTGGGAGCATAAAAAGTCTTTTTAACGAATTACCTTTAATCATATAAAGATTTGTCATATTAGCTTTACTATCAATTCAAACCAGCACCAAAAGACATTTCACAAACAATCGTGAATAATTGCGGTTTTCTCTACTAGATGAACAATAGCTGATTGTAAGTGAATACTTATTTCTGACACCATTCGATGACCACTGGCTTTACGTTGCAATCAATCTGCAGGAATCAAGGTTTTGGAAGTAAGCTTCTCATGTGAACGCAGCCTTGCCCCGCCAATATACCTGGGAAACATGATTCAATTTTTTTTTTTTCGTTTTGTTGTATTTGTCATAACCTCGACGATGAGTGTTACGCCACATTGTGTTCTGCCATAAATGGTGTTCCGAATGATATATTATTGCCCGGGGCGCTATCTGACATGATCGACTTATCACGTAGCGTGATGCTGAAAAGGCGACAAGAGCCTGCCCAATGAGAAGTAGGCCTACATTGTAATTCCATTTATTTGTCACCATAAACCTTGGAAAAGATACAGTGTCTCTATTCAGATTCACAGATTGGTATATCCGTCTGTTCAATTCAACGCATGCTCGTGCGGCTCACTCCTATATACCGCCTAATTGGAGTGGGAAGTTTGCGCAGATTCATTTTTTTTTGTCGAATGTGTATTGCCGTCCCATTATGTGATAATGCGCATGTTTGTGGTCGTTATTATCAAACTGTGAATAACCTTAGAACACACAATTAGCATTGTGAATCTCTCCCAGCCCAATATCTCTACACCATCAATGAGTGCCCTGAGCAACCCAGCATGGTATGCAAAACATTAAAGTCCCCCAACTGTGAATAATTATTTTCCCATAGGTGTACGTGCGTTGTAGGCGTAAAAAGTCACATGGAAGAAGAAACAATGTCTGTTGGTATCTTTGGTATTCAGATGAACCGGCTGTTGTAATTTATACCCTATATCCTTGAAGTTTTAATACCTTTTTTTTCTCTCTGAAACTAAAATAATATGCACAAAAATTAGGCTAATGAATGAATGAAGAAATATATTTAACATGGTTATACCTAGAGCAAGAAACACAGACAAATGACGTCATCAAATGGCTGTGTGATATTGTGGTATAACTCTGATGCAAACTATATCCCCCCCCCTTCCAACGAGAACATGTTGTACTCAAATAAATACGACAGGAGAATGAAGTTCTCATTATACCAATAATGAAGGTTTATGAGTGCAATGGACAGAATATTTCATGATGAGAAAGATTAAAATGATCTCATCTACGAGGCGCGACCGAGTTGAATGGATCAATAATTTCATCTTATACTGAATGAAATATTATGTCCATTGCACGAATGAAAAAAAAAAACAAACAAACAAACTTTTACATTATTTTTTGTTTTATGTAACAACTAAAAATGGATCCTTGCCAATTGACGTTTTATGAATTTAGAAACAAGAGAAAAGGTCCGAATGCATGATCGCATGCACACCGCAAACGCCAAGCGTTTTGCGTACGTATAGTGTGCCAGGTTCTCGACGTGCATGCAAATGGAGCAAATCGCGTGGATCCAATATTTCACGGTAAATGGAACCATTGCAGGAATGATGGCGTAATAGTAAAATGGGACATATGATCAATATCAAACAAACAATCAAATGACAGGGATCTATCTAGGTGTTTTATAAAAAGCAGAATATTGACAGATTTCACTGAAAAAATGAGGGTTCACATGACATCATCAATACAGCTTCAAAGGAGTCATTCGAGAATTTTCCTCTTGCGTAGATTTTTAGAAAAGGCGAACAGTGTTCATGCGCAGACCGAGCGTTACTATGGGAACAATTGCTAGTTGGCTCTCTCCTCCTTCCATAGTCACAATCACCTTGCCTCACACTCCGCTCAGAGTTTCTGGGATGCAGACTACGGTTTTATCACATAAGATTTTGGTGTCTTTTTTAAAGGGTAGGTGCATTCTGAATCAAGCGGACACAAGTGTGCCATACATAACATAAAGGAAGCATAGTCATTTTCAAAGTGGAATGGATTTTGTAAAGAAATTTATCTTGATCCACTGCAATCAAGGCAGTACAATTGGCGAGCTTGTACAATAGGTCTTCCCTCCTTCCTGCAACAAATAGTCTACAGTGCCATTTTTTTTCCAAATGAGCGTTCGCCGTTTTATTCATTTATGTACCTATCTATTTTGTATAATCATTAATATGGTACGACAAATAGAAGCGTATGGGGATTAACCCTTTCCATTGCAAATGTGAAACTTGGATTCTGCTCACGAGTCATCAGTTCAAACAAGAGCTCATCGGCGGCGCTGCTAGAAGGAACTAAGGCATGCTTTAACCGCTCAATCCCAAAGAGGGCTCGCCCTTTACACTCAGTGAAACATACAAAATGTGAATAACCGTTCGTGACATTGTCAATCTCACCACTGTCACACCGCAGCCCATATTGATTGAAGTCCGTGCTCTCGAGAGCAAGCCAAATAGATCTCTTGCATTTTATTCAAACAAAGTAGCTACTTTTTGCCCTCTTTTCCCGCTGTTTTTTTTTTTCACTCGGCACTTGCATTTTTTTTTGAAGGGGGGGGGGATGAGACTAAATTGACATTTAGTAATTCTATGACTATATTTGTGCGTGTCTGTTGTTATGGAGGTGGAGGGGGTTGGGAGTGGCTGCATTTTTCGTACAAAGATCTAGCTTATTGTAGCTGGAAACCTTTCTAATTGGATTGCATTGTGAACGTCCGTTACACCATCTGTAACAAACAAGTACAACAAGCAAAAAATCAAACAAAAACAAACAAACACCAAAAGCAGTATAGGTGACATAGATTTCATGCCAATGTATATGCCAGTCAGGAAATCGTTACCTTTGAAGGTACATTGTATTTTAAAGATGACCCATCCAGCAGCCCATAGACAATGAGAAGCATATATGATGGATGTTTTATCGGGTCTTTAGGACAATTACCCCTGGACAATATTACCCCAGACCCTTTCCCTGACCCTAACCCTAATCTTGATCCTTGGTCCTTATTCTAACCCTACCCCAAACTCTAACCCTAAACCTCACCCTAAACCTAACCTTTACTGTAACCTTACCACTAACCAGTATTTAGCCGGGGGTATTGTCGGGGGGGGGGGGGTATTATACCCTGATATGGTTTTATCTTGTGGAACGTGTAGACATCAATTGTGGTTAACGCGGAGTTTCAAACACAAAATAGTTCAAACAATTCAAACGTGTTTTAGATAAGAATAGTTAACCACAGTTTAAACTTTAGTCTATACAAATGACGCTACCCGAAAAATGCACGTGCTTTCAATCATATCATTTTGTAAACTTCCATAGTAATGACACTATGTGAAAAAAATGCACGTGGTTACATATCTCTACCCCACTTCTCTTTCTCTCGCCTTTTCTTTATTTTTGTTCATGACACTTCGCTTTGTGTTTATTGAACAAGAGATTGCTGGCGTTTGATCAATACGGTGTCACAATCCTCAGATGCCAGCGTGCCCCGTGATAATCTTTTGAATGCATTTTCAAAACCGGATTAGTAATCCCCTAGAAATTCGATGAATTCCACGCACAAAACAAGTGTATCAGTTTTTTCGATGACTTTTCAACGTGGAATTTTGTTCTAGAAATAATTGTACAGTCATTTTATCTCATGTATCTAGCGGCGATGAGGGGAATGGTCCTTCATCAGTGTCTGTCAGCACGCATGTGGTTTACCTGAATTTCGGTTTTTTTTTATTTCTGATATTGGCTGTTCATTGTTCAAAAGTTTATCGAAAACCTTTATTATCCATTGTAAAGTATTCGTCCACAATAGCGCAAGGAGGGTCAGTGCGGTTTCTTTATGGTTTTGTTGCTTCAGGCCTCTGTGTAAGAAACGAATAAAATGAAAACGAATTAAGTTTCTGAGCATATTATATAGATGAGAGAAGTTTTCCTATTCTTTCGTAAACTGGCACACAGTGTCACCACCAGCAATTATATCGATACCTTTAATTCTGCAAGGAATTGAACGAGAGGCATTCCTCCTAGGTGACTGAAAGCTTACACTGAGATGAGAGAAACAAACCTCACGTGTTTCGTTTACTGATTCTTTTAGCAAATCAAAAATGTTTTATAAAAGAGTTTAACCCTAATGGTGGTAATAAAGTGCCCATATGCGTTTGTAAATGAAGTCTTTTGTGCTTTGAGTGTCAATTCGCACCAAAACTCCCATGTCCCTGGTACAGAAAGGGTTAAAGATCTCAGTTCTTAAAGGATCGCTGGGTTCATCAGTACCAACGATAGCAGTTTCTATGACAGTCTCACTCCGGGTCGTATCTCGATGTGTCCTCGCGCTCACGCAAACTTTGCGCGACCCGTCTGAGGGGTGGCCTGTTTCTGTCGACAAGTGCAGGAAATATGATGGATCGCCCCCGGGGTGTCGAAGCCAGGATCACAGATGTGCTACAAAAGATCAGATGATGATCTCATTGTGAGGAGGAATGCTAACGACCGGGCGCAACAAATGAAAATTAAGCCCGGTGAAATTTGGAGCTATTAGCAAACGTCAATATTTACGGGGACGAGCAGGGTGCATTTTGATTTAATACCCATCGAGTTGAATGGGACTGTGTGTCAGAATCTTTGCAGGGGACATCGAAGCAATCATCGATACAATAGCATTGATAGTTTCGCAAAATTCTTGTTATTTCCAACCCTCTGTCAATGGTCTCATAATGAAGGAAAAAATGAAATCATAGATAGATGAAGGGACTTGACTATTCTAGTTAGATTCCTCGCGGACACGTTTGTTTCATTTGGAATAATATATGATGGTATGTCTGAAAGGTATCTATCCAGCTGCAGGTATAGTCACATACACAACTGCCACGAAATCTCAATGTACTAAGGCTGATCGAAAAATCATTTCATTCGCGGAATAACTGCCTACAGGGTGAGAAAAAACTGTCTATCTGAAGAGACATGCTACAAGAGGAGATTGGAGAAAAAATCAAAAGAAAATGGTTGGTAGAGAGTCAAACATAAAGAAACAGTTTCAAACAAGATAAACCGGATTATAAATCATATAAAATGATATGTTTTTGGCAACTAGAGAGAGAGAGAGATGGATATAATGGGAGATAATGGAGGTAGAAAATAAAAGATGATAGCTAAGACATATTTCTTCTTCAGTTTTGGTAACAACTTGAGGTGACACAACTTGGTCCTCGTCTTCCACTCAAAGCCCAACAACAGGGAGTGATTGGAGCGTGAAATGTTTGCATACCCAGTAACTTAGTTACAGATGAATAATGCCACGTTCGTGCCACCGTTATTTGGTCGGAATTCCCCCATAACGGGCGTGTTTTGTTCATTATTCGAGTGAACAGGTGACTGTCTGTGCACGTGTTCTTTTCTTTGTGTAACAAGTGATAGAAATCATAATTGTAATAAAGCGTAGAAAATGTGAGTAAAGTTTTGAAAAGGCAAGCAACAGTAGTAGGCGCGGCGACGTGTAAAACGAATATAAACTCCGTCATGTTTAGAGCTGCCAGGGTCCAGGCAACGGTGGAATTTTCCTGGCTGAAAACGTTTTTGGGAGTGTGATCTCCCCAAAAGTCATCTGATGTTTCCTAACGTATTCATATGTTAGCTCATCTTTTTCTACACTCCTTTTTTTTTTTTGTTGCTATCATTGTGTAATAAATAACATTCGAGCTTCAGATCGGAGGGTGGCAGATGTCGGCAATGTGGCATATTTGCATTTTGTATCACAATACGCACAGACGCACACAAACACATACGACGGAAAAAAAAATGTCGAAATACTGCATCGTTATTGGATTGCTGCGTAGGCGCGAAACTTCATGATCAAGAGAACAGAAAATATTCAAGGAGACAAGCCAAGGAGGCTTTTGACCTTGTTCTTCCTCTTTTGTAGCAACGACAAGTTTGGGAACTGGAAAGAAGGTGGGAGGAAACAGGCACATATAGGGTATGAATACACATAGAAAGAACCTTCCCCACCCCGTCCAACGTCTAATAGTGATAAGAATACACCGGGGAGCTTCGGGAGATTAATACACCGCTCACCTGGTCGCCCGCCGTACACCCCTTGAATATAAAGAGGATCAGTCGGGGCTTCTCGTGTATGATATGTCAAAAGAAGTAGTATCACCAGCAGCCATCAGAGATTATCGAGGGGGGAGGGGGGTCTGGTATTTCATAAGCTTCTAAAAGTTTATAAAAATCGGAATTTTGCGCCACCCTTTGCTTGCTGTCTTTGATTAAGTTATTATTCCGCGTCACATTATGCAAAATGAAAGAAAACCTTGATTAGGATCTAATATTTTGTATTGATTTTTCACGAGGCATTGTCAAGAATATTTACCGGGCTCGAGTTTAAAATTCCCCTCGCGGGAATCACGATAGAAATAGGTAAATGGATCATATCTTGATAGTTTAGACTTTCGAGGTTAATGGCGCAGTGAACGAATTTTCATTTGCCAAGGACCTTTCTACGTTGAAGGTGTTATTGCAGTTTATATGATTGACCGATCGAATTGTTGTGGTAACCAGGTGAGTGACAACCATTGCAATAGAGCGAACCAACTGTAGAGCTAATGAATAGACCTGCCAATAAAATATCGCCTCACCTTTTCTTTTTTGTTCAATCCCGGGAGAGAGACATTGGTATCTTAACAAGTGGTAGAAATGAAAAGAAGTGCATAACCCATGTCAGAAATATTGTGGGTGGCAGGTCAGTCTCGGGGGAACTAGGTCGCAAGTTAAGGACACGGCATCACCTGGTCCTCAGGTTGAAAACAAAATCGTTGGTGTCGATGGTTATCGATCATACCACGTGATCGAGACGTACTCTCGGCACACTCCGGCTCCTTGAATCTCGGTGGTGTCAATAACGCGAGGATCGGTGTCCCTTACCCCCAAGTTACCCTCTACTTCGATTACCATGTCCTCTGCATTTCAACTCCTTTCTTGCTCTCTTCCGGTTGATCATCGTGCTTATTGTCGACTGTTCTTTATTAAAAACACAAAACGAAACGAAACAAACCAATGGATTAAGTTACCTTTTTCCCTCTTTACAGTCTATAGCAAGGTCTAGTAATTCTAGAAATAAATGGGTGGTAGGAAATGGTATCTAATTAAACAATATTAAGTAAACACGCGCATGCACAAGCAATGATGCACACATATCTTGACACTCACATATTGCACAATAATATCACATGCCAAGAAAACCACATTTCCACTTCCCCATGAGATATAATAAAGGTGTAGCTATGTGATTGACAATGGAGCCTTCGAAGAATACCATTCAGAAGGAGGTCTTTCAGAAGCATTGTTCGCATCAAGTGAAAGAAACACAGGGAATCAGACCAGGGGAGCGTTGGTAAGCGTGATGTTGGAATTTCAACGCAAATCCAGGATCCGGATAAAGTTCAACGTACATCAGGACGGAGGTGGGGTGCTCGGCTGAAATGGAGAACGTTTTGTTTGAAGACCAATTCGGGAAGTGATCATGCATGGTATCGTCGGCGAAAGAATGCGGGACCAAAATGTGAGTGGGCGTTCAATACCCTTCATAATACATGGGAACCCTTGTCATTTGATCCGATGGTTCAGGGAAATGTGGAAGAGAATGTATTCGTGTTTATGTACATACTAGTGTGCGTGTACACAGAGTGTAACACAGGTGGATTTTGTGCGTGTGCGTGCGTCTGCGTATGGGGGAGGGGGATTGAAAAGTTTGAGAAACAACATCAACAAATTTTGGGTCTACCAACTTCTGGTGTCACACAGGTGCGTCTCCTGTTTAGTACCGCGATCTAAATTGGAATTTTTCACAAACGAATCGGGGTCAAAACAAATCAGCATCAAGCACTTTTCTATTGCTGATGAACCAGATATTTTGTCCCCTCTCTCTCTCCCTCCCTTTCTTAGGCCTACCAAGTATCACAAACAACCCCAAGCCAAGGTTATGTCTTTTTATTCCCTCAGCCGTCAACCTACACTCGACAAAGCCCGGACCAACGGGGCGCGCTCAGTCCCGGCTATTCCCATGCGGTATCGTCCATCTATTTTTCTCCGTCTTATAACTCGTTGTTGTTTATTACGTTGCCCGTCTCCATGTGAATGCGGTTATGATAGATGATGAGATCTTAATTTGTCGTCCAACAAAATCGCAAGAAACCCGAAAAAGCCTCATGGAGATCCCACGGGTCATTCCTGCCCTAAATTGGTATCTGTCTTCGAAGATGACCCCTTTCACGCTGACCCAAAATGCCATCTTCCCATGAAAGTCTAAACATTTGCGATGTCATCGACATTGCACTGTGTCTGAAACACTCCTAAGACTCCATAGCTAGACCATTGACCCTCATGAGCCATTTTTTTTTTTATTATAGAGAAGGAGTCCCCTCCAGCCCAGTACCAAATAAAGCATTAGTATCAAGATATAGCCCAAGTTGA
This sequence comes from Diadema setosum, assembly GCF_964275005.1. Taxonomy (NCBI): domain Eukaryota; kingdom Metazoa; phylum Echinodermata; class Echinoidea; order Diadematoida; family Diadematidae; genus Diadema; species Diadema setosum. Next base: position 11,792,108 of record NC_092686.1, on the reverse strand, counting down.
GAGGGGAGCAATCAAAAAAACTTTAGAAGAAGTGAACTGAAGGCATTCGTATAATTTCTATTTATAAGATATTCTAATCATTAAGTCTTCCTCAGGCAACGACAGATGAAAGCTTCAAAAGTGTTTTTTCACGTTTCTTACGTCATATCTATTGTGTCATTAAGATACATGTGAAGTGATGTACAGGCGATAGAAACGCTATTCTGGGGTGAAGTAGATGGTATCTGTGATTCTCATTTCTATTTTACGAAAGCCCTACAGGTAACATGAAGAACAGCATGTCTCCACACGCTTACCTTGTTTACACGACCTTTATCCACGTGTACGAGCGAAATCAATCTTTCCTATACAATGTCTTGCACTTTTCAAGTACTACCTTCCGTCAGCATAATAAGAATACTGACGGAACAATTAGTGCATACTTGAGATGTCATCAAATGTTCTTTTTTTCTCCTTGTCTTATTCTAATATTGTCATATATATTGTCTTTGTTGATACAACTCTCCTGACTTTTACTATTCAAAAATGCCTACATACGTAAGAGTAAGAACCTTTCATGTGACCGCTCCTGCAACGTGGAACATGTCATGGATAGATGAGAGAATGCAACAATCTCCTGTATTTTATATCATTTTTTTTTTCGATTTGTTTGTTAAACTAGACTATTTTTTTTTTATTGTAGCAAATTTTGATTTTTTATACTATTTTTGATATTATGTCACTGTTGTACTTTCGTTTCAGTGGCGGATCCAGAAGAGGGCGAAGCCGGCGCACGCCCCCCCTTATTTTTCGTTAAGAACAAAAGAAATAAAAAGGAAAAAAAGGAAATGAAACCCGGAAGTGGCACCAGAAATATTTACAGAATTCCTGGATCCGCCCCTGAGTTTGTACATTGTATTCTTGAAAAAAAAAGTTTACTAAAATAGATTGAAATTTGAAATTGAAAATTCCTGTCTTAATGAAGATTTGTAAGATTTCCCATGTCTTCAATATGTTGAAAATATCAAAATTTTTCAACGCCGGTTCTCCAGTATGTTTGAAAAGATTTCTGCATAGGTCACAGACCGCATAAACCCTTTATTTTTTGCTCGACAAAGGGACTTTGGATGATTGTTACCTTCAGTTATGTTGATTTAAGTCAATGAACACATTTATTATGGCACTTTGTGTCGGCTGTTCCATACTACGCGTTCAACTGATCTGCGAGTTTCGCTGTATGGAAATATAGGGCGTGTACATTCTTAACACAATGGTATGAATCGCTATGCTATTTTCTCTTTATTACTGTTTACGATATCCATACAGAAGAAGAAAATGCATTGTGTGATGTAATGTATGATAATGTGTATGTATGTAGGCAGGAGTGGGATTACATACTTATCTCGAAATTTCACCGCATAACATCATTGAAAGTAATGTTTTCACATAGATTATACTAGTACGTAGTTTCTGAAATATATTTAAAAATTCTTATGTTTTCTGTCATCAGAAAACATAATGACACGCACCAAATAATCATGGAAACTACCAAGTTTATAAGCATTTTTAAAGGGCAATATGACAAAAATCACGATTGAGCTCTTTGAGTGTCATCTTTCGCGTCCGTGCGAGACTGTAAACACAATGTCGATCAAATTTAATACGCAGCATTCCGTTGTGCGGTCCCATTGGTCAACGCAGCGCACGTGATGTACAGCATCCCAGAATGGCGCCGCAATTTTCTCGATCTGTGTATATACAGCGACTCTGACGCGTTTAACAAACACGTACACTCAGAAGATTATGCTGAAACTTGTCGTCGCGTTCAAATACGTCATTGGCTGGTCCGTGGGAATGCTAGTCGCAAGATTTAAGGTGTGTATAAAAAATGAATCCATCTATTTTTGTTTCACCTGTTCGATGATGTTTACTAACACACGCGCCCATGACGTAGTTGCCGCCAGTAATACGACAAAACAAAACACACGAACTTCTTACGATTGAGGGAAAAGGATGGAGGTTCTCCTGCATGAGCACACCAGAAAAGCACGTTGTCAAACATTCGTGATCAATATGTTGAAATTTGGAGCGTTGCACGGTTGTAAAAAAAAACAAAACAAAAAAACAAAAAAAAAAAGGAAAAAAGAACAAGAGGTCGATTTGTCGGGCACACTCGCATTACTCGAAGAGTGACGCAAGAATTTAACGGGGCAATCCGAATTGTGTTAAGTATCTCTTTGAGGCCAATGGAGTTCTCATTAATCCAATATTCCCCCTAAGTCCTTTCTCCATCTTCCTTGAGGTTTGTCTCTTGTATTCGTGTCTGTTGTAAGTCTATTCTTCTTTATCTCGACGTTTAATACAGCCGTTTTCAGTCCTATCTACTATTATTAGAATGATATTACTTTACAAGGTATATTGAAAGAAACAAAAATAGTTCTCTTTTGCGTTGTCACACACACACACACACACACACAATGACTTGGGTTAAAATGCTCAATGATGATATGTATGAAAGCTTATGGAATTCCATGGAACTTTCCATACTAGAAAAGTTCTGGCAAATAGAAAATACTTTATGGTGAGCCCATACTCCAGAAAGTGTCCTAAATAAGCACCATAAACGCAGCTAGCTGATTCTTTAGGAACGTCATGAACGTGGTATATATTCAGAGAGAGGGCAGTAAAAGACTAAATTGGTGTCAAATACTCAGAAATTGGCTCATGTCAATACCTATGGTTTAACAGAAATATTAGATCCAAATCAAAACAGTATTTTTGTATGAAGACAGGTTGGATAAAGGATTAACTTTTATTAGTGATTTACTTGATCCTCCTATTCCAGGCAGTAAATCATTTGAAGACCTTATTCTCGATTATGGTGTTGATTTATATGACAGGAGGAAATATATATTTTTTGATGAAGAATATACCAGAACATTGGCTTGTTTGCTCAACCAGCATGATATCTTTGATAGGATTATATCTAAACTTGTGCAAACTTTCAAGGTTCCTAAATATGTGTATAAAATACTGTCGGAGGAATGCATTTTCCGAGAGCTTTTTATCTGGAATGCTCTCTGTAGGGCTCACACGGGTAAATAATTCCCCATAGAGACGTGTGTTAAAATTCAAATTTTAAACGAATAGATACAATAGATATAAAAAAGAATAGTTATGTAGTGAAAACACTCGTGTGTTTGAGTGTGTGTGAGTGGGTTGGTGTGTGCACTCGTATTCATGTAAAAACTTCCTAATTCGTTTATTTCCTCAGATTCTTTGATGACGAAGAAGCACAGAAGTATATCAAGAAATTTCCCCCAAACAAACAAACAAAACAAAAAATAAACGATATCTAAGTGCATTAATGTTGTTCTCTTTACATCAGCTTACATTTCATTCTAATGAAATTAATTAAAGAACACAGGAGATATGACCAGTGAATTCAAAAGTTATTTCAAAACGACTGCTTGAAGTAAATGAATAAACTAAACTACTGTTAAGTCTGTGAAGAGAACCCCATTTAAAGTTGTTAGCCTCGAATACAAATTCCTTGTTCCTCAATGTTATGTTTGAAGAGCGGTGATGACGCAGTGAATAATCAATAGCAAATAACTTACAAATAAGTTTTGATATTACTAGCGTAAAGGCAAATGCAGAAACCACTCATTCGGAGGTGTATACAAAAAAAAAAAAATGCTGGTGATGCAGAAAGATACACAATATTTTTCCAAGTTTCAGCATGCAGAGATTGACTGCAACTATTGGACCAGTTTGACTACATTTTGTGAATCAATCATGGTCGTAATCTAAACTTGTGATACTACATTGATTGAGAATGAGCTCCGTCTTTGTTTTGAACTCATCTGCAATTTTCCATTTCACACACTATGATAATCACAATGTTTGTCTGCTAAATATTACTTATATTTATTGCAATTGATTGACAAATTGCCCTTCACTGACGTAAATAAACACCAATTGTTCAGTGTTTCAGAAGACTAGTAGCCATGATAAAACCATGAATAATCGGTATTTATCTACTTTGATGAGGGTAATTTGTCTATCAGTTCCAATGAGAAAAAAAAGCGACTCGACGCAAGAATTATCAATTGAATAAGTTTTTACATTTGTGTCTCACTCATTTATATATATATAAATAAATAAATATATATATATATATATATATATATATATATATATATATATATACATACATATATATTTGTATATTATCTTCCTTTCTTTTTATGGTACAATATTCTATATCTGTGCGCTCTTTAGTTTGCCCTATGCCATAAAATTATGAACAAATTCTCGCCTGTAACCAGTTACCTGGCTTGCTCTCCGTTACACGGCACACGGTATTAAGTATTTGCTATTCATTTCAATAAAATAAAATTCATTTTATTTTCATTATCAAAGCCTGATAGCTTCAATAGGTATATACGCGTGTGTGTAAGCAGTAACTATACAAAGGGGAAGAAAAAGCATACATACATGTAGTAAGTATACTATTCAAAGTTCAAAGTTCAAATTCATTTTCATTTCCATCAAATGAATAGAGAAAATTATATCCAATGTATAAGCAAATCATATTTGTTATGATTGTAAAAACGTAAATTAACAAAATACATGTGATAATGAGTAATGAAACGAAGAAAGCATAATGATAATAAATTGTATTAAAAAATATATATATATATACATATGCACAGTAGAAATTAAATAGGGATGCGAATGGAAATGAAGGGTCCCACTAAAAAGCAAAGCTTGTACGATATGGGACCATCAGAAAATACATAAGAGAATGAATAATGAGTTAATGAACTACAAACAGATATAAAACAAAATCAAAGGGACCAATGTCAGCTGGCATGAGATCAAATTAGGAAGAAATTTCTCGGCTAATGAAATTAGAATGCAGAAGCCCTTTCATTGTTATTTTTCTGAAGTTTCGTTTCCCTGACTATTATAATAAGTATGTCACCAACACAAACCGCTTGCAAAGAAATCAATTATTTTCCGAGTTTCTTTTTCAGTTTACATTAGATACCTTTGGGAGAGTATACAATCATCCTTTTATGAAAGTATTCTCTAAAGATGATTCAAACCTTTTACTGCCGAGCCGCCATGGAATCCGTCTCTGTGACTATTACCCTGACATGTTCTACATTTTGTAATTGAAAACCTTGCGTACCAGGCTAAAAACGTGTCTCTTAAACAATGTCATATCTTAGCGATCCTTCAAGAATATGTGGTAGACAATAATAACAGACGGGAGTTAATTGTAGGAAACGTCAGTTAGACGTTGGCTGGATTTGGTTTGTCCCAGGAGACAAATGCGCATATGATAGAAAGGAAATCCATTTTTTTTTTTCTCTCTCTCTCCAGCTCGGAAGAAATCTGGTGATGATCTAATTAAACCGGCAACACCCACGCGGGTCGCAACTTGTCATCATTCCGATATACATTCCGCCGGATCGACGTAAACATCGTATCTCGCGCCAAGACGATGCGCGGACCAACACTAATTAATCGAAGTTGTGCTTTTCTTGTTCTCTCTCCCCTTTTCTCTTCTTCTTCCTCCTCGCTCTCTGCTTTTCTCATCTGTTTATATCAGTATAACCATCTGACATCTAAACTTACACAGGTCTTTTCTCTCCGTGTCTTCTTTTTTCTCACTTCTTTATTTTTCCCGTTTGCCCGTCTAACATCAGAAATTCAAACATTAATCTCTTTTCCCAATTCTGTCCTTATGTCTCTATGCTCTTAATTCTTACACATACACACTATCTTTCTGCTTATTGTCTATTCACTTTCTCTTATATTCCTTCCATCTATCATTCTATCTTTTTTTTTAATCCTTCAGTGTTTCCAGCTAATATATTTGTCCATTTTTATCTCTTGTTTGCCTTTATGAAAACTATAGACTTAACCCAGGTGTACATCTTTCGTTCTGTGCCTCCTCTCTCTCCTCTCCCCCACCCTCTCTGTTTTTCTTTATCCTCTCATTCTTTAGATCTCTGGTTTGTCTCTCTTCCCCGTCCATATCACTCTTCTCGAAACAAATTATATCCTGTCAATGTAATCCCGCCCTTGCAAGTCCAGCGCGCAGGTGATATATCTTTAATTTACCACGTTTAGACCCTGTAACCACAAATCAATGGCCAGTGTGTGCGTATATATCCCCGAATGCGTCAGCGATTCCATATTTCATCGGGGCGAAATGAGATGAAAAACAACGGCAGCTACCCCCGTCAAACGATACCTGTGTTTGGGGTTTTTGATGGCTCCATCGACGCTCTGCTGAAGGTGTTATAGGAGGGGATTGGGACGCAGGTGTGGCTAATGGATTTACCATTTAATCGGACGTAGAAATATGAAACGATTGATACAAATCACGCTAGGCAGCTGTCCCTTTAATCACTGGCTTTTATGATTACCATGACAACCATGCTCACAACATAAAGGGAGTTCAAATTAAGAGCTGTATGAGAAATATTGAGTCTTATCATCGTGGATTTTTTTTTAAGATTTCTGTCATTAGGGTGCCTTTATACAAGCAAACAAACAAATAGGCAAACAAATAAATGAATTCCCTAATCAAACTGAATATACTTACCTCAATGTAGAAATCAAGTTGTCCTTAGGTAACCTTTACCTAAAGGTTTTTGTCTCCGAAACTCATTTATCAGTCTAAGACACCACTGACTACTCATGTCTGAGCCTACAGCAGAAGCAAATAATGTTTATGAAACTTCTTTGCACCAAATTATTGACAGGGGTTAGTTTTTTTCCTTCCTTCTCGTAGTCTAACTTCTCACCGCTTACATCTGCCCGAAATTTCTGGTCCTACGGTTACTCATGTTCATGGGAGTGGAAATTCACAGGATTACACCAAATCGGAAGTGTTTAAAGGGATGGTATAGTATTGGTGGATATAACGATTGGGCTTTGAACTTTTTACCAGGTACCAAGGAAATACTTATGAAATAATGCAGAGCATACTAGATAAGATGAATTCAAAGATTATTAAATGAAAATAAATTTTAGAATGGCGGAGACAACTTAAAATCAACATTAAACAAAGTGATCCTCTATAACAAAAGGTGGGTCCCACCTTTTCTTAGGATTGTTCTGTTTGGGATATCTCAGCCATTTCAAAACAAATTTTCATCAAATAAACATTGGATCCCTCTTGGAATTACATGCTCTTTCATATTTCATAAGAAGTTTCTCATTATCTCACCAAAAATTGTTAGAAACTTGAAGTCATGTCTCAGCCAAAACCATACGATCCATGAGTGATAGTTTGATGATGAGGTAATAAATAATGAGAAAGCTTTTAGTAACTAAAATTCTATTTGATATAATATCTTATACAGAGCATCATGCAATACCACTTCACAAACACGAAGAGGGGTTGTACCAAAGTGCACTCCCCTCTTTACCTGTATCTTTGAGTAGGAGTAACCACGGCTCTTTTTTTTCTGAAGCCTGCACGGAAACATGGCTCATTGAGAGACGTTACACGCCCACATGATACATTTCGAACGTCTCAACAAAATGCATTGTGCATCGGTGATACGCCTCTTTGATTGCAGCTTTGGACGAAACTGTGTTATATGGGTAACACTTCTGTAGCTTATGTAACTAGCCATCGATGTCATTAAAGGATTAAAGATATTTACCATTTGCATATGAAACAAAAACCCAGCATTAGTGCTTCAAAATAGATCTAATTCTGAAGTGTGACTTAGGGATAGAAACAACCAACAACCATGTAAAATTGTTAATCAGTATAATCAATGTTAAGTGTTGTTAAATATACAAATGTGAACAATAGTTACGATAAAATTGCTTTAAAATAAACCGCCTACAGTTATGGTTTATTGAGAAGAATAGTAATTATCTCCTTATTTTAGGCTTTATTGCGACATTTTTATATGCAAGGACGTTATGATGCAACTGACCTTCACAAATGCATCAAATGTGATAACTCGAACATTTCTCAAATCACTGCTTCCAAAGATGAATAATACCTTTAACCTTTCAGAAAAGGCCGAAATTTTAACATGGGGAGGGGCCTAGCTATTAGGGATAAGATTTCATCATGACATTTCACAAATTGCAGCCATTAGGACAACAAAATGCCCGGGGTATGATATGTAGGGAAGATATTAAAGATAGGAGTTGTCCAATACAATTCTGCAAGACCAGTATAAATGCTATCTCTAAAATTCGAATCCACGTCAAGGGACATATTTCGTAGTGTTAACAGTCACTTTCATCACGGCATTTGCGTTGACGCAAGCGAAAATTACATATATTTTGTCTCATTTGCATGAGGATGTTAATGGTATTTTGAAGTTGTGGTCACTGAGGGAATAAGCAGAGATAAACCATCAGCCCAAAAAGTTGAACCATTGCTTTGATACGGGAAAGTGGATCTGTACGAAATAAATGAGGTTTTCCGAATTTTGTAGGAAACAGGTATGCTATTAGGATCGTGCTGCCACTTATTGTATAATGAATGTTATGAATGCACTTAATGGTACAATACTATTCATTTAATTTCATTGGTTATCATATTTCTCTACGAAGGATTCATCAAAATAACACATACAATGCAACCAAACATATGGGGGAAATGGTCGTGATGGGATACCAATGGAATATAAAGAAATGATTCAATACAAGAATTCAAATAATTTTATTTCCATATAAAATAATACAGGGTAATATACATAACGCTTACATGAGTATAGAAAGTCAAATCTCACAAACTTCAGTAATGAATAATACAGTCATAGTAATTTCATCTTTATGATTATTTCGATAAATGAACAAGTATAGTACAATTTCATTTTTTTTTTAATATAATTGTATGGAAAAGAGGGGTCCACAAGAAATGCATAGCTTGTAAATTTTCTGAATCACTGTAGAAGATAAGGGCATCTCAAGATCTGTCAAGCACTCCATGAATGAAAATCTTGACATCATGATTTCTGAAAAGCAAGCTTTTTTTTTTTTTTTTTCGAGTGCAGGTTCCATTAACTCCAGAAAATTTTGAGATTTTGGAGATCGGACAGATAAGTTTTAACACAAATTAGCCACTAATGTCGTTGAATAAAATATGAAAACCACGAGAACCTTCACCTGCGTGATACTGGTCATAATTTTTTATTTCCAGCATATACATTGAAAAATCGTGGTATGCTTTGCTCTTCTTACAATAAAAGCAAGGCTTTCACTAGATTAGCTAAGCAGAAAATCATAGAGTACGTGCGTTCAGTATACATGTGTGCCTGTAAGAGATAGAGAGATAAGACATACAAGAGGTGCGATAGTAGACAAAGGGGGCAAATATTGCTTTGGCGAATCTGGTTACAGGTGCCATAAAGCTGGATGACCTAACAAATTTTAATCATCCAAACGCTAAGATTTTGTAGATACTAGTAAATATGTGCATGTATACATGTTTAATTCGAAAAACCTATTTGGGTTCGCACACACAGGTGATGAATAAATCGGCATATACTAGGAACAGAGGAATAAGGAAAAGTAGAAGATGGAGGAAAAGGAGGAATAAGTGAAGGAGGACGAGGAGAAGTAGAAGGAGAAGATGATGATGAAGGAGAAGAGGTGGAAGAGGAGGAGGAGGAGAAGAAGAAGAAGAAGAAAAAGAAGAGGAAGTAGAAGAAGAAGATGATGATGAAGATGAAGAAGAAGATGATGATGAGGTGGAGGAGGAGGAGGAGGAGACGAAGAAGAAGAAGAAAAAGAAGAGGAAGAAGAAAAAGAAGATGAAGAAGAAGAAGAAGAAGAAGATGATGATGATGATGATGATGAAGAAGAAGAAGAAGAAGAAGAAGAAGGAGAAGAAGATGATGATGATGATGAGGTGGAGGAGGAAGAGGAGTGCATGAGCAGCAACCAATTATTTATGTCGAGTGGCTCATTCAGATTATTTCTTAATGCAAGAAAAATGATAATAATAATTTGAGCTTAGGAAAAAATCGTTCCAGTATCACAGGCCGCCAATACCTAAATGAAACGAATCTGAAATGTCAAAATCTTACTTCGGAAACAGTAAATAAATCATACGGATGTTTGTGGTAATGGTAATGATAAAGATAATAGTCATAACCAGCAAAATAATCAATGATTTCATGATTGTACATGTCTCTCAAAAATCAAAATGACATGAATTGAAATTGTGTAAGGTTGAGTGGTGCTGCGAAGCATTAAAGTAATCATTGCTGTGATGATTAGCATTAATATCATAAGTAGTAGTAGTAGCAGCAGCATAAATTAGCATTATCATATAATTTCTCTTATTGTCATTATAACATAATGATAATAATAATGTTGATAATAATAAGAAGATGTAATAATAATAATAAAAATAATGATAATAATAATAATGATAATGCTACAAATGAATATGATAATGATAATAATGGTTATAACAATAATGACGTTATAATGATATCTATCAGCATTACTATTGTTATCATTACAATTATCATTATCATCATCATTGTCAGAGTACATGCCCAATTCTACCACGTGATTATGTTTGCCGTTTCTTGCGGTTTGCAATTTAAAGTTACTTAATTTATTTTACAATGTTACACACTCTTGCCACCTTCTTCTCCCAAATGATCTATCATACCTAAATCTGCTTTTTTTTAAAATGTAACTTAAATTTAACTTTTTCGATATCTCATCGCCTTATGTACGTTTCATGATTATGAGCAACCCAAGCGAAATCAGTGTGAAGGAACAATTGAAGTAATATTATTTTACATGATCTGATATGATATCAAACTAATTACGTTCAAACGGTAATCCTGATTTTAATGTATACATTGAACAGAACATTTATATTTCGTACAATAAATATAAAAAAAAATGTTCATATTCATTGATCCTTATCTTTTTATTTTCGTTGTCTAGTCTGAGCCTAGAATGTTTTCGGGCTATAAAAGTATAGTCACGTATATATACACACGTGCAAATATGTGAATATATGTATATATATATATATACGTATATATGTATATATGTATATATATATATATATATATATATGTATATATATATATATATATATATACGTATATATGTATATATAATGTATATATATATATATATATATATATATATAAGAGGAATAATGATGTCAAAGCTACGCACCGATTTCTCCTTCCTTTTTCATATCTTACATTATGTATATATATATAATAGGGGCCTATACGTGTATATGTGTGTGCGTGTGTGTGTGTGTGTGTGTGTGTGTTTGCCGTCATTTTTGGCATTAATGTCGTTGAATTCATCATACTGTTCGTAAAAACAGTGACCATGCATGGCTAATTAACGGATATCTTTCCCGTTCTGTTCATATACAGTATACTCGGAACGAAGGTTGAGTGGGCAGGGCAAGAAATGAACCAAATGAATCTCACCTTTTTCTATTGACCTGTCACAAAGTCATAAACCAGCGAAAATTTTGCTTGGGATATGATTGCACACCAGCGTGTGCCTCGATCCGTGTAGTGTATACCACTGGAAGCGCAACATGCCAGCGAACGTCAGTCGGTGAGAGGTAATCTCTGAGTCCGTTTGACGTAAATCTATAAAAATACATCAAATGTACGAAAATAACAGGTGGTCAGAATGTACATGTATACAAAATCATGACTTGGGGGTGTGTATGATATGCGATGAATACCGAGGTGTATCCGGTAGGGTCGTTAAGGTACAGACGAGGCATGCATGCAATATAGAAGGGGACCGCAAATAAATACGAAGTGAAATTAGATTCCGAAGACGGTGTTTATGTGACAGACTGTACGGTAGTTTGTAAACATTTCATCCAGGACGCCCATCATATCATTCTATTGTCTTCCTGCCGTCAACCTCAACCGTGTTACTCCTAATGAAAAATCAAACTAAAAAATCAGGACTGAAGAAGTCAAACTTTTTAACGATTTCTCTGGCATATCGAACTTAGCTCATCTCCCAGTTTCCTTGTTATTTTTAGAAAGACAAACTTCATGCGGTTAAAGAACACAGTGTCCCACAGTGTGTTCACAGTGTGTTCATGTAGATAAACATGTGAAAACGCTCGTATTTAACAGTGTGACGATGATTTCACACTGTGGTGTGGTCTTCACAGAGTGTTCACACAGTAATGCTTTGTTTCACACTGTGAGTTGACGACTCACATTGTGTTCACAGTGTTAAAACGCTCGAATTTAACAGTGTGAAGGGATTTCACACAGCTTGTTTGTTTGTTTGTTTTATTTTTTCAATACGGTTTAAAAAAACCCACTATCAGCCTCAGGGCTGTTTTTCAGTGAGTCCGTATATATCAATATACATGGTAGAATAACAAAAGTAAAATACAAAACAAAAATAGCATTCACAAACACGACAAGAAACATATTGACAAAACAAAAATACAGTAACAAAGTTGATAAGGGTAAAAAAAAATATAGATACAAAAAAAAAAAACAAAGGGAAAAAAGTAATCTAGACAACAAAAAACACAGTGTTAACTATGTTATGTTCACACTTTGGTTCTCACACTGTTGGAGACTGTGTTCTTTCCAACAGGGTAGTCTGTCTGTCGTGTTCAATGCATTTCACTAGATGATTATAGCGGAGTTAGCTTAATAATTATTAAGTAAACCGAGTCTAATGACACCCTTTTCAGAGAAAGAGCGCATGCGCCGCTCATCCGTTTTTACTATTCTACCACATTCTGGAATGTAACGGTTCTGTTCAAACAAGATGAGGGGTCTATGTTCATGCGTTACATTTCAAGTCTGTGTGATAGACAGATAAAACGCTTTGTTCCACGTTTGTAACGTATCTCTGACGCATTTCAATCAAACGACACTGATATTCAATTTAAATTCATTTTATTTGATTTAATTTCACTTCACTTCATTTCATCTCCAACAAAAGTGTACAGTACAATATAACATTTGCATATACGTGCGAAATAAATGCAGTTTTTTGTTGTTGTAACAATAAAGAAATCACAGTTTAAGAAAATGCATTCATAATAGGCAAACTGTAATATGTGTGAATGGGTATATACCTCACCTAGTCGCTATTACGTAACGGTTCTACTCGAAAACAAAGAGTAAAATCTTCCTAGTCAAGCTAGCTTATGAAGATGACCCCTGCATTTCCAATCTCATATGATATTGTATGTGTATTCTTGGCATCCAATTTGAACTGTTCCTTATCGTACAATTTACATTTAATTTGACATATGATTGTTTTATATTTTCCCCCTATGTTTTCTTCATACAATCTGTATTAATGCGCTGGAACAATGATTTATGACATGTCGTCAAAAATTTGCTATTCACTGTACTGAAAGCGGAATGCAGAAATAAACTGAACTGAACTGAACTGAACTGAACTGAACTGAACTGAACTCCGGCTTCATCAAAAGTCAATTAATGACGTTCGGTTTTTTTTTTTTTTTTATTTGATTTCAGATCATGTAGGCGTACATCAACATTCACTTCATTCTATTTCGTATATTTTTTTTCATTTCAACAATATTAATTTTACACAATCATATATACGAAATCATTATAGTGAATACCAAAAAAAAAAATCGAATCGTTACATTTGTAAGTGATTTGTTATTTGATAAAGATCTAAAATCTAAGCTATATAGGTCATATGAAATTCATTTATGTGGCTGTGTTAATATAGCAGACCTTTTTTAAGTTATGCTTTCTAAACTTTCCCCTTTTAAAAATGCGATTAGCAAAAACAAAAACAACATATTTTCGGGGCGCCTCTGCCTTTAATTTTTCAAGGCTTTGCATTTATTTTTCGTAGTATTATCACATTTAACTGTCATCTACGAAAAAAAAGTATGAAATGCTCATTAAAAACTGCACCCTCAAATGAGATATGGGAATTGCGCAACGCTTGGTCTGTCGAGTGCAAACCGGAGAGGGAGTAATATTATTATTTAAGATCGGATTTGAGGCAGACTGGTCCGGCCATGTTCAGTGTCAGTGACGTCATAAAGTCGACCTTGGAGCACTACTTACTTTAAAGGCAGGAAGTACCTCCACCGATCCGTAAGAAATGAGACGGACAAAGAAAGACAAAGAGTGACGGAGAGACAGAAAGGGAGGGCAGAGGGGGTGGGGAGGGATCGCGATAGAGAAATTAAAAGAAATGAACTTAACGCATGTCATCCTTGGGGGATGAAATTTCTTGGAAAATGAAATCATGCTCCTGTACTGGTTCTTGTATACTTCTGTAACGACAGAGTGTCCGTGCAGGCATTCATTTCTGACTATTAATTATCGAGTCGCCATTACAGGAATGCATTACGATGGGCAGTGACAGTATATTGTCCTTACCGAGTTTTGGGCGCGTTTTCTGGGTTCCGGCCGTGGCGGGAAATGCGCCCTAATGAAATTTCACTGCCACGTTGAAGACTAATTGAACGATCATATATACGATCCTTCCAATAGAACATGCTTCACAACACCAATTATCTACCGTTCAATGTTAACCAACTTAAAAGAGCGCGTGTGAGTGGTTTACCTCCATTTAGCTGACACGGAGCGAGGGGGCCTTCTTGCGAAATAGATGATGTGAAAAACACCGAGAAATTGCCATCGTGTGGGCAAGTCACGTTTTCTGATTTATTGGGCATGAAACGTTTTGACAGCATCACTCTATTTCTTTTTTTCTCCTTTATTGATGTAACACGAGTCAAAGGAAAAGGTAAATACTACTTCTTTTTTTTCACAAAGCGCTACAATACAAGTGTTTTGAAATAGATACACTGTGTGCAAAGACACATTATGTCACATATCTTGTACACAAGCACGATGATCCTTCTGCGGACTACCATCTTAAAATACCATTACTTTGTACATTTACAACGTAGCCAACGATACCAAAAGAGTTGATAGTGTCCACATGGTTACCACACGTCATCTATTTTCAAGGAGTGGAAAATGCTTTTAGATCGCTTGACAGAGCAGAATTTACACTAAAAATGTCATAGAAAATAAGATAAAGCTTGAAATGTTTTCTTGATACTTACCCTTCCCAGCTCTCAAAGAAACAGAATAATGTAAAGTAATTAGGGTACTCTGCAAACGAAAGGGGAAATATATAATAGTCGACAGAATGCAAGCACTGTATAATAATTCTACGTGATCAGACTTCCGATGGTCTGTTGTAGATGTGGTAATGACCCCCCAGCTAAGCTTATTTAGTAGGAATAACGATATTTAATGTTTTTATAACGCGACGGGAAATGATAACGCTCAGCTGACGAGATAATGTTTACTCGATGCCTTGTTTAATTTCACCGTGGGGGTTATTTTTAATATTGGCATCAAACCATAAACTAAGTAGACTTTAAACCTCCGCTTTGCCCCCTTGAATCCTGTTTGCCATGTTATATGCTATCATACAACCTTTGTTTATCTTTCTCTCGGCGCAGATACACTTAATAAACCAGTTTGTTTGCCTTATGGATCTTTCTGTGCGAACGGAGTAATGGCTTTATCACAGTAAATGGACTCCGGTATTAAAGAGGGTAACCCCCGTATCCCATTAATTCGGGTCAAATTCGAGTACAGTTGCTGGAATATTTTGTAAAGGGAAATGTGTGCTCGAAACCCTAACTGGAATTAAAGCATTTCAGGCTCATTACGTAAAAGTATGACGTAGTCTCTTAATTCTCTTGTTTGTTTAATTTCAGTTTTAATTTTTATTTTAGTTTTCTACAAAAACATTATTATAGACATCATTTTTTGGTAATAGAAAATAAGTTGCGTAAAACTTCTGTGAGATGAAAAGAGAGTACAGTAGAACCTTATACGATAATTATACGTTGTCATAAAACTGAAGTGATCAGAGTGAAGAAAACAATACCCAGAATTCGGAAAATGAAGGGACCCACTAAAGACACAAAGCTTGTAGGGTGTGGGCCCCTCAAGAAATAACCAGAGCAAAGAAATTTACTCTGTGTAGATGTTTTCAATAAAGTACAATGAAAACGAAGCCGAAGCCTGTAAATGATAGACTTTGCATGAGGCCAATCAGCTTTACGTGGGCAACGAAAAATTTTTATCATAACTATTGTAATGCTTTCTGAACATATCTATTATTAAGTCTTGGGACATCGATTAAAGGTGTTCATAAAGGTTTGTTTGCATACAGTGTCACACTGATGGAAAAGAGTATAAGATTCTATAGTATATAGGTGACATGCTGTTGTAAACATTATGTCTGTTTTGCTCGTCAAAGAGCTATATCGTTGCATCGGGTGCTGTTCGTTATTCCGAAGGTTCGTTAATCCGAAAATGAAATAGGGTTCGTTATTCCGAATGTTCGTTAATCCGAAAATGAAATAGGGTTCGGAATAACGAGCTTTGTTTCATTTTCGGATTAACGAATCTTCGGAATAACGAACCTTATTTCATTTTCAGATTAATGAACCTTTGGAATTACAAACCTTATCACATTTTCGGATTAACGAACCTTCGGAATAACGAATATTCGGAATAACGAACCTTCGAACTAAAGAACCTTCGGAATAACGAACCTTCGGAATAACGAACTGTAACCGTTGCATCTCTCTTCACTTGACCCCGTTCACCAAGAGATTCACAAATCCCTGTAAATGATAGATTTTGCATGAGGCCAAACAGTTTTACGTGGGCAATGAAGGCAGGCGATTAATAGAATGATGAAATACACCGTCCTATCGTTAAAAACCCAGAAATTTGATGGCAGGTAATTGATCAGCCAACTTATGTCGATTAAAAAAAAATACACACTTTGATGATGTATAAGATCTCTGAAATTGAGGCAAGTAATCGACATCAAAGTCCATTTCCTTTCGTTCGTATAATTGCTCATAGTTGTTCACTTCTTTGCTGAACTAAAAGAAGAACCAATTAGTAGGATAGATCATAGAGGGAGAAGGGGGCTTCAGTCGATCGTGATGGTAAGGGATAGATTGCGTGCAATGGATGAGCGTATCGGTACGTGCCCATTAACAATCACACCAGTATAGCGTATCGAGTGTACGTGTTTGGCCTAAAGAGTAAAATATCTGCTATTTTTGATCAGAAGGTATTGGAATAGTGAGTGAGAGTGCCCCGTGATAACCGGATGCAGCTATTATTGGATATGAAAACAGTCAAAAAGTCACGTACAGTTAAGAGATCCATACTTTCCACGATTTCCTTAAAATTAATCATGTCTCTTTTTCTTTTCCCCTGTAGTATAGAGCAAATACATTGCCATCACCCACTCTTAAAACATCCGAGTCAGAACTGACCCGGAACTGGGTCCGTTGGGGTCATACACCGTTCCGGGTCAGAAATGACAAGGAATGTGGTCAGATATGACCCATTCAGAGTCATGAATCGTGTCAGGATGACCCCATTCGGGATCTTCATGACCAAATTCCAAGTCATTTCTGACCCGGAACGGTGTATGACCCCAACGGACCCAGTTCCGGGTCAGTTCTGACTCGGGTCTTTTTAGAGTGATTACGTAAGTCATCACAACATATTCAACAATACCTTGATGGAGGCGTAACTTTGGAAATCAAAGCAAAGTGCCAAGAAGTTCTCTCGCGAGCCATCTGCATTCCGTTCGAACTCTCGGACAGGGATATCGAAAGCCGGTGATGTGATCGACTGCTCAGGAAGTACCTTTCATCTTGACTTTAGCTATGATCTCCTGTCAACCGCTATGGACAGGGGGGCTTATTGATTACATGCTCTTGCGGTTTCTTACTGGCAATGTTCCGGGCGACACCGGCCAATCATCCTGAAAAGGATATTCAGAGCCAGCTGGTCAATGGCAAACGTCCCAGTAACCAAACCCCACATATCAAATCGTCATCCTAAAGAGTTCTAAAAATGCTGAATGAGAGTCCGCGCATTTCTTACCTCAGACGATGACTTATTTTTTATTTTATTTTTTATTTTTTTGGACGCGCTTTCGTTGAAGGCCATCACGATGGAAGTCAAATCAGACGCAGTAATGGTAAGAAATGGCTGGCAGATGCCCTAAACATTCAAATTGAAAGGAACTGTGCCTGTTTTAATCGCTATAGACGGTAAAGGTTTATGCTTCTAATCTTTCGGAATACTCATGTTCTGCTTATATACTGGCGTCTATAAGTGGACTTCAGTGTGACCGATTTGGATACATGTATAATTATCATTGTCGTAAAACGATAACAGTAATAAAATTACACAGAAATGAGCACATACTTAACTAATGAAAAAGAAATAATACAAAAACAGTGCAAAGGTACCATTGACTGCATAATTTACACTTCACATGGCGTCATGTTCAGCCACTGGCAGAATATCAAGGTTCAATTAGGAGGCATTATACAAATGGGGACACGACTCTACTTGACGCTTTGTGAGAATGATACTGGAGCTCACACGACCTAGAAATACCTTAAGGGACATACTCGGCGATGTTTTCATTCGCCTGATGGACTTTGGAACATGTCACATTGATAGGGAGTAATCGGAATTTATCATGTCTCCCGTGCAAGGGTCTATCATCTAATACGTTCACATCAAACTGTGATATCTTTCAAGATGTAATCCGATAACACCCGTTTATATATCCTCGAAATTACACTAATTTTCTCGCAGGGAGCACGGCCTATTTTATGCAAAGAACAATCCGAGCTTAACGTGTGAAATGCTGCCCAAATACAAATTACGCCTCAAGTGCGTTGATAGAGCAGCCCTAAAATAGATTCCGAGGATCCGCGTTTGGAATGTTGTCAGATATTATCAACGCTAGGACAAAGTTTTCGTCGAACCTACAGCTTGGCTGGTGGCCGTGCAGAAAGAATATCACCAGCACTAACACAACAAATTTTGAATGAAAACACAAACATCACAAACAAGCACACAACACAAACAAACGACCACCCTGTAAAGGGCAGTGGCGAATTGTCCCTACTATTGTTTATGGAGAGCGATTTAGGTACAATGTAATATCATAAGACATTTCACAGCGCTCGCTTCTTCCGCTTTTAATAAAGGATCTTTTTTCCACTCCAAATTCCCCGTCGTATTCTAACAAAAAGCGCAGTCACTAACTTACAAACGTCTCAGCTTTGTTACCCAGCTGTCGCGGCCCATTACTTGTCGCCAAAATACCCCACCTGTCCGTCCGGGCAAGCAAGCTTGGTTTAAATCATGGTATTTGTGAACAACAAACAATATTCGAAGAAGGAAAAGAAGGATGATTGGGGGGGGGGGGGACAATCTAGTATCTCAGTGCGCTGGCCTTCAGCACAGTGCTTTCCTCTATAATAATTTTTCTTACCGTTTCTCCGCTTTCCTTTCTTTGTGTGTTGCTCTTTGTTATTCCATTGCTCTTCCATTTCAAACTTACATCAATGATGTTACATAATTTACTTCCTTTTCAAACATCAATAGCATGCTTGTCGAAGAATATCAACCCCCAACTATAGCCAGGGAGGTGATTTTCTTCGCACCTCCCTGGTATAGCCCCTACTCTTGACCGTTCGTTATTAAACTGACCCTTTTATCTCTTTTCGACCGCAAACCGTTTTTAAATTTCATCAGCAATGGAGCCATTGCCACTTCAAAGGCCACTTTTACAGCGTTGTTTTCTCTCCGAATGAAGCCATGTTTGAAATAAAAACAGAAGGCGAGAGGAATTTGGAACGCCATTTGGATATTATATTTTTACAACACACCTCCCGCCAAGCCAGGCACGCGATAAGGAAACTATGCGTTCGTTCGCAGGTGTGTGTGTTGTGTGTGTGTGTGTGTGTGTGTGTGTGTGTGTGTGTGTGTGTGTGTGTGTGTGTGTGTGTGTGTGTGTGTGTGTGTGTGTGCGTGTGGCTGCACGCTTTTTATGTGTGTATTAGGGAGTGTGATGTTTGCTGATTACATGTTTTTACTTTACACTGTACTTTATCAGGCTTTCCTATGAAAAGTATTTGGAAGAAGCAGAGTGTACACATTATTCTGTATTTTATGGACGTCGGTTCATGACACGTGAATGTGGTTTCCATAGGAAAGTATTATGATCCTACTGCGGAGTCAGGGTAGTGCATAATAAAACTATTTTGATAAGAGGCGTGGACGTCTATTTGCGAGTGTTTGGTCATTCAGATAGCATAAAGGGAAGCTGGGACATCGATTAAAGATTGATGGTATTGCAGTTTACTTTATCTATAAGTTGTGAGAAGCCAAGAAGTGTGTTAATGGTTGATATGAAGAGGTGCAGTCTTACCTTTAAACTTTGACGAGAAATAGCCCCCCCCCCCCACCCCCCCCCCCAAAAAAAAAGAAGGAAAAAAAGCCGCTATGTCCGTATTGCGATGTGAATCAGGATCGAGATTGGGTGCATTCATCAATGAATCCATTCGTATTGCCATTTGTGGTGCCATGGCTAGTGAAAAACAAACAAACAAAAATCATCAACTTTTATTGGTTTGACGTCTCCCCTAGGAATAAACCCACAAGAGAATCGCTTCCTTTCATACTTAACATCACTTATCATTTCTTATGCCAAAGGATGAACTCTCTTTAGTTTTAATCAATAAATGCGATATTGGAATAGGAGCACTTTTAAAACGGCGTTCATTACGCACTTCCAACGGTGAATCATAATATCCGCTATTAGTTTTGCGGGTTTCTTTTTTTTTCATCCTTTTACAATATACTTTTACAAACCTTCAACAATTGTTGTTCTAGATTAGCCTGGAGATCGAGTGTAGTCACACGTGATATTATAAAAAGCTATTACGAAGAAGGCCCGAATTTGGTTTCTTGACAAGCTGCAACATCGTGGTTGCACGCGACACTGTCATTTGAAAGCTCTCCTTGCCCTTTGCGTGTTTTGCCTCTAGCAGTGTTTGACGTTCCGTCTGAACACACGCACTCGAAATTTCCATTATCCCCTTTGCCACTTTTTTTATGGTACTAAATGCAATTAGAATTGCAAGTCCCCCGCCCCTTGAAGTAGGTGTTTGATGCACCTCATAATATGGAGCTACCCTTGTGCTCATAAGTTCCATTTTTTATGGCTAGCCGAGGATTGGGAAGGGGGGGGGGGATCTCTACGCGCGTTTTCTAGTACAGAAATTTTAATCACAGTTATTCCCGAAACTTAGAATCACTTCATACCTCTTTAGTGATCCTTCAGTTTTGTCTTGCGTTATGATATTTTAGCACTGGAGCCTTCTGGTAATTATGTAAACCGATCATCTGCTAAAATAAGCTTGCTAAATGTAAACGCTCTCCATCTCTGCTCATTTGGATTGTCTTTTACCACTGCAACCTACTTAACACCCGAATTAAGTTAGCAAATAAGACACTCATGTTCTTACCATGACACTTCTCGATGGTCAAATTGGTCGAGGTTTACAGTAAAGTTAATCAATTGTTTTATTAGATGGTACATTATATTAGCTGTACACACGGCCGGCGAAACTGGGGGTGGGAGGGCCGGGGGCTCACTTTTTGCATAAGACATAGGAATACATAGAGTCTACCACTTGGCCCCATCCCTTTTTTTTTTACCCCGGAAGTGGTAATAAGTTTTTTTTGTTTTTGCTTTTGTTTTTGTTTTTGTTTTGTTTGTTTTGTTTTGTTGTTGTTGTTGTTGTTGTTGTTGTTGCTGGTTAGCTAACGAAACTAGAAAGTAGCACCAGAAAATTGCGCTGGAGGCCTCTTTTTTTCTACTTCTCAGCTGATAAAATCCGGAAGTGGCGCCAGAAATACAAACTGCACCCCCCTCCACTTTTAAAATCGCGGCGCATGGCCCTGGTACATATTTTCACTGACTTTGTTTCTACAAATGAACAACACGAAAAAGTCAATCCATTTTTTAAGTACATCGCAAACGCCATTGCCATCTTCAGACAATTTTTGGATCTCCACAATACTCCGTAAAAACCGTAAGGAGATTTATAAGTTCTTATAATCATGCGAAATACAGTCCTAAAGACAAAAGGACAGACGAGCGGATGCAACTACAGGGCCTAGTAGACAATGGTGCATGTAACTTACATCGTAGTATGCGACCGTGTCCTGTAGATGCGTACATACCAAGTTTACATGTTGGATATTATGGCTTTCTTGAAGGGCTAAATTCTGCGACGAGACACTCAAATAGCATAGAGGGTGGCAACAAGATAAGAAAAAAAAAAATTAGGGGAGTAGATCCACAGGAGAAATTCATGAGCATTTTAACCACCTGTTAAAGCCTGCACATTAATCACTGACTTCATCTCTTAACATGACACTGAAGTAATCTTCTTGACCATTAAATTGTGACGTTATACCAGCACAGTGTTCTTTTGATGACGTCACACAAGTTGACACGTTCTTTGCAAGATAATCAATCTCGAAAGATCATTTCTCCAATGAGTCAGTGTAATTTATATTTCGCCCGAGGCGCTCGAATCAAGTACAAATTACAGACAATCTCTAACATTGTTGTTGATCTTGTCTGGCAACCAAGAGAGGATGAGCTCTTGACGAAGTGACGTAATCGTAGTAGTTTTATCGTGGTTTTTCTTTTAGTGGCATGCCATATCAGCGGATTTTCTGACATTCATTCTATTGTCGTCATCATGTTACCTGGAAGATTTTAACGCCATATTCTGCCGATCCTCTGATTCATGCATCAGACTTAACAGAAACTATCCTCCTCCTTTTTGGAAGTTTTGCTTTTTCCCCCTTGAAATCTGCTTCCGTTGATAATTACATCCATGAAGATAGAGTTCATTCACTGGACGTATTTGATCTCCATTAGTAACAGACAAAATCACAGATACCTTACCTATCAAGTATACAACAGCATTCATGTGAGAGCTGCAAGTCATTGTGAGCGTAGTATCGCAGAATGCGTGAAACCCGGCCTCCGCCTAAACTCATGAAAATCAATGACCTCTTTATTTTGGCAACTATTATCAACGTAACTAACTTCAATTGTACTTTGCTTTCTTGAGAAGTTTCAGAGTGTGCCTAGTTTTCGTACGACTGTAAGAGTTGACAGTCGTGGAAAGGATTTGTAGAGGGAAAGAAAATCCGCATCTTTCTCATTATGTCAGCGTAGATGTCATCATTCACTTTGAAGTGAAGGCATCGTTACTATAGCAACCACTATATACATGCGTCTTTAAATCATCTCTGTCGAAAGGAATGCGAATGAGGAAACTGAAGAGGAGGCTTGAGATGATTGCTTTGGTTGTCCTATAATTGGAGACCAAACATTGGGAGTGACTCGAAGGTTGGCCACTATGTTTGAAAACACACAAGTGGGATCGCTACTCAAAACATAGAGAAGGGTCCGACGCTACAGAACAGCCTCTGCCTCTCCAGCCCTGACGCAGACTCGAGAAGTGGCGGATTACAGATTTCAGGATCACACTCGTCAAAGGACAAGAGTTCTTGCGGAGAGAGCGTGGCATGGACAGAGATGACAATGTGAAGTGGATAATGCTAAACAGCTTACCTGGAAAATGGTGCTCCGAGATTCTCGGGGTCCAAAAGGGCATTAAATACGATAAAAAGGGAGGTAGTCAGTGGCCAGGCTATAGGTATAAATGCGCACTTAAAGTCCTTCATTCCGTGTGCATATTGACAGAGAAACCACTGCAGGAATGACCATTTATCTACTTGTATTTGGCTTGGCACTTGCTTCTAAGGTCACAAAATTTAGGTTTCCCGTAATATGCACTTTTTTTGCTTCAATTTTTTTTTCTCTTGGAATCTTCGATAACCACAATTCTTTCATGGTTTTCCCTTGTTAACACACTTTCTGTACATTTGCGCACACGCAAAAGCAAATTTTGGTCACGTAAAATCAAACCAAAGAGGTTAAAGTTACCCTCTCGTAACACACTTACACAGATATATCTCACAGGTTTCCAAAAGCTTTCAATAATGAAAAAAAAAAAGTGAGCATATTTCTGCCGTTCTTCTAGACAACTCAACATCTTCCTTAGATATAATGCTAAATTTTCGATACAGAATCCAGAATCTTTAGCGGGCCAAAACCTGTCGCCGAACGGACCCCGAACTCTGACAACCATTTTGTGGACTTGCGATTTCAGAGGTCATAGAATGATAGGAAACTGGTCTTCGCTTATGAGTGACCGGGGCCGTAGACTGTTCGTCCTCACCAGACTTGGTCATGAGATCGTCAATCTTGAGGAAGCACAGACCATCTGGTTTTGTAAGCATGTTTTGTCTGTAGTCATCGTCCGGTTTCAGGATCAGTAGTGGGGTGGGATCCTATCTAAACTGAGTTTGCCACTCATTTTCAAAATTATTGTATCTCGTGTGAATGGTGACTTGATAGTAATATTACGCGTTTTGCTGCGTGGCGTTCTCCGTCAGGGAGGTGCTCTACTAATTTTCACTGTATTTTCGTAAAAATGTGAGATTTACTCTGAAAAAGGGACTATACATCGTGACACGGACGACACGATGCATAGGATTGATGCAAAGCAAGAATCCTTGCTTACATGCTTATATGGGTAGACGTATGCGGCATGTTGAACGTTCTTGACTGTTCTGTTATCTTACCTTTATGTTAGTTTTGTCTCATTTTTGTCTTGTCTCATACTTCATTCTCCTTTAGTAGTGTCACTCCTATCCCAGTCCCGTTTCATGTTCATTCACGTGTGTTTGTGTCCGTTTGTTGCTCTGTCTTTTCAGTGGGCTTCCAAACCCCTTTCTGTGCTTTCTATTGATGTTCTTCTTCAGAGGGGCCAACATTCTACAAGCTTTGTCTTTTCAGTGGGTTCCTTGTTTTTTTTCGAATTCTGCGAATTGTTTACTTCGCTCTGATCACTTTAGTTTTCATGACAATGTATGATTATTATAAGTTACATCATAATCATTGTATACTCTTTTCATTTCACATATATGTAGTTTTACTTACCTTACCCTCTGTTACCAAAGAAAGTGATGAGTTATCATAATGTTTTTGTCGAAAAAAAAAACCCGAAATCTAAAAATTGAATTGAATTCAATCAAATATTACGTGTGTTTGTGTGTTACTTTGTCCATTAGTTTTTGTTCTTTACGCTTACACAGTGCAAGTGGCCAGCGTCTTGTGTTGCCATTGACAATTACTTTCGTGTCTTATCTCTTTCGGTATTTATCCTTTTATATGATGAGTTCCTCGTGTGCATGATGCATTCATTCATTCATTCATTCAATCATTCATTCAATCATTCATTCAATCATTCATTCATTCATTCATTCATTCATTCATTGTTTCCGCATGGTACAATTAATCAACAAATCACTTTCGAAAATATACACATTGATTCATCATTAATCACGGCTAACTTTGCGAATGAGATATAAGGAAATCATCGCGAGAGAAAACAAAGATATAATAAATGGAGAGAAAAAAGAAAGTCCTCCGTGATACTTATACGCCCATCCACCCACAGACAAATATACACACAGTCAGCGGTTTCCCAGAACTGTACAAGAAAGCGACTGCAGCAAGCACATTCCTATTTGAGATGTTCACTGCATATGCAAACTATAGAAGAGTACAACTTTACGAAGTTTGTCAATTCCGGAGCTCAGATTCCCCCACTTGGCCCTCAATCGTCATAAGGTATAGTGTTGAGAGTGTGAGTGTTTGTTAATATGTGTGTGAGTGTATGTGTGTGTGTGTGTATTTGTGGCATGATGGCCGTTGAGTGTGTATGTGTGGATGCTTTTACTCTGTAAACATACTCTCTGGAATACTCCTTTCGGATGTGCTTTAATCCAAAAAGCAAATTTACGAGACCACGCATGTAAAACGTCACTAATCTAAATATCTTTCCTCCAATGCAAGACACATTCTATTGAACAAAAACTTACAGTTTCTTCAAAATTTTCTTTTTATATCGATATCTACAAAAACATGCTTAAGAATCAAACAATATAAAAAAGTTTTCTTTGACTAATTCAGACTAAAATATATCACGTGAAAGTTTAGGAGTTTTGTAGTGCATTAAGTTTATCGCTATTCAGCAACATATTCCCTACTCATGGCCAGTAAACAGACATAATACAGCATTACAACCTAACACGCAGATAATTATGATTATTATTATAGCATTAACAACTTCGATTTAGTTTTCATTGTGGTTGGCGTAGCACTATCCGTCAGTGTATTAGCGACATCCACCAATCTGAGTGGAATGCTTCACTAGAAGGAGCACTTATAAAAAAAAAAAAATGTTATGATGTGTTTTTTCAGCATAGAACTCAGTTTCCATCTTCAGAAAGGCGCATCAAAAGAAGTGGCGCCATTTTTTTTGAAGGTAACTGCAATCATAGCAGGTAGTCCGGAGCCGTTGATACACAGGATTTGGCGCGCTCGGTTGCAGAAAAGGCGCCACTCGGTAATGCAGCGTGCTCCCTCGTTCATGTGTGACATAAAGTATATCCTAACTGTCTAAGCATGTCAATCCTTTTGATCTAATGATGAGCTACATTCATGTTTATTACGCGTATGACATGCACACTGCTGACAGTGCGGTGTGCAAAGATTGAGCTCGGATGACAAAATGGCGTCCGGTGAAAAGTTTGCGCATGTGTTGGAAGGGTGATGATTATGATGGAAGGCTCTTAACCTTTAGGAATG
Source organism: Diadema setosum (assembly GCF_964275005.1). Lineage (NCBI taxonomy): Eukaryota > Metazoa > Echinodermata > Echinoidea > Diadematoida > Diadematidae > Diadema > Diadema setosum. The sequence continues at coordinate 11,765,420 of NC_092686.1, read as the reverse complement.
ATACTAAAAATGAGATCATATAGACTAAGGCAGCAGGAGAGACAAAGAGAGAGAGAGAGAGAGAGAGAGAGAGAGAGAGAGAGATGGTGACGGAGACGGAGGGGCAAATATCGCGACAAGATCTTGTCCGGTCAAGGCATCGCTCAACAGTACCGGCCATCCACTGCGTGGGAAGACTCTTACTCCCGCCTTGCAGCGAAGTCAAATCAGAGATTGGCGCGCTCATGCAACATCGTCAGATTATTAATTACACCACCAAAATCTCCGGGTAGTCAAGCACAAATAAACACGCAACCTGTCATCTTTCCCCCCATTCAATTGTGACGTCATCAAAGATCAAAAAATTTTCAAACGCATGCGTCACTGTTGATATGACAATGCCATCTTTAAATGCGGAATGGAATACAAGGGATATTTTTGAATCTTGATCCGCCTAACAAACATTCAGGTTTCAGCGACGCTGACACGTAGCCATTTCATTTGTTCTATTCCCCCCCCCCCTCTATTTTCTCCTTCATCCCTTTCTTTTCTTGTCTTTTTTTTTTCCTCCTGCTTCTACTTTGCTTCTGAGGTTGAGGTCAGCCAATGACTGTTATCATTGTAAATTTGATGACACAATTTTTTAATCATATTATTTTATCAAATGAAAGTAAACATTACCTATGACAGTGTCATGAATACTTCACACAAAAGTTAGCCAAGCATGGTTGAAAATGATGATATTGGCTTTTGAACGGGGAAATGTCACATTTTAATTTTATTTCTTTTTATGCCTCCGCCACGTAGTGGTGCCGGAGGCATTATGTTTTCGGGTTGTCCGTCCGTCCGTCCGTACGTCCGTACGTACGTCCGTACGTACGTCCGTCCGCTTTCGTTTACGCGATAACTTGAGTAATATTTACTGGAATTTTACCAAACTTGGTCCAAGTATGAAGTATGATGGGCAATGATTTGATTAGATTTTGGATGAAATCGGCAAAAGGTCAAAGGTCAAAGGTCAAGGTCAAATCATGAAATTTATCCGTTTACGCGATAACTCAAGACTGTACGGAGCAAATTTCACCAAACTTTGTTGGAGGATGATGTATGATGGGACAATTACTTGATTAGTTTTTCAGTGAAATCGGACAGAGGTCAAAGGTCAAAGATCAAGGTCAAATCCTAAAATTTATCTGTTTACGTGATAACTCAAAACTGGATGAAGCAGCTTTCACCAAACTTGGTCCAAGGATGATGTATGATGGGAAAATTAGTTGAGTAGATTTTAGTGACATTGACATGAGGTCAAAGGTCTAAAGGTCAAGGTCAAATGCTAAAAATGTTGCTATTTCCCCATATCTATGCAATGCCCGCAGTTATTTTCTTGAAACTTAGTGTAGACATGTACTACTGCATAAAGATTCTCCAGAGAGAGTTTCATGTCATAAGGTCAAAGGTCAAAAGGTCAAAGGTTAGGTGAAAATGTTGCAATATCACATTTCTCACAAATGGTTCAATGTATCTTCATGGAACTTGGTACATATGCATGTACTGACTGGCAGGGATTATCTAGGGAATTTAGGGGTCATGGGTCAATAGTCAGGGGGTCAAAGGTCAAGGTCAACTCCTCAAAATGTTACTATTTCCCTCATATACTAGTATATGCAATAATTGCATTATTAGTTTTAAAATTTAATATATGTACATGTATTACTGAATGGAGATTCTCTTGGAAGTTTCCAGCCAGAAGGTCAAAGGTCAAAGGTTAAGGGTCAAAGGTTAGGTTTAAATGAAAAAAAAGATATATTTTGTACTTTAATTACACTCTTCCTTCATACCTTGAAAATTAAACTCAATGCATAAACTTATAATAAGGTCGGTCAGAAGTCAAGTAAAAATTTTCAATTCCCCAAATATGTGTACCTGTACTCTTTAATAGACAATTATAGCAAACCCAGTTCGTGGAAAGTGAACATTCAAGATATTTCTGATAAACCTGTTATTTCGATATTTTGCCAGTTATGTGAAACTGTCATCACACATTGTGAAGACATTGTACTATACACCTATTGGGAGAATCATGCATTATGGCGGAGGCATCAGTCGCCGTAGCGACATTTCTAGTTTTTTCTACAATGAAATAGGTGAGAATTTGCATTGGATTGCATACGTATTTCTCCAAACAGACGAACACCTTTCAGTTTCTGGTGATAATAGTTCTGAAAGCGAAATGATATTTACAGGATCTCGACCCAGACTAGGACTAATATGAAAGTTACGGTTTGAGGGAAGACTATTGTACCCCCTTGCTCTATACTGCTCGTCTGAAAACTGATATCAACTGCTGCTGCACCAACCTGCCAACAAAGAACGAAGGGTCAAGAAGAGAACGGCGTCGCTTTGTTTGGCCAGACATGCCTTGTCGTGAGGCATATCATATCTTCTTCTTTTTTAAATATAGTGAATGAACTTGTATTTCCCCCAGCCTTCGTGGAAATGTCCCCTCCTCCCCCCCCCCCCCCCCCCATCTCACTGAAGAGCTGAGATCATTCCTGTTTGAGTGACGTGAGATATGATATTGTAAGGATTAACGTCTTGCTGTGGCGGAAAGACCTGTAGCATAGAGATTAACCCGGAGATTCTCAGATCTGTCTCTTCTCGTTGTCGCATTTCACGTGTCTGTACAGCAAGTGCTTACAGAGGTCATCTAGGATATCAATCAGGCTGCAAGCAGCACACTTCTGCAGGACTGTAGTATCTACTTTTATTTCTATTTCTTTGTTATCTTGTGGCAATGTCCTTTCTTGCAAGACATAAATGACATAATATGTGCCATGTACTTTAATCAAACCAAGCATATATCTTACGAAGGTCACATTCTTTTCCCTTTATGCAGTGATTGCGCGTACAAGAATTCATTCATGTATTTATTTATTTCCCGTTTTTATTTTCACAGGTATAGCCCTTTCAGTTAAAAAAACTGATTAACAAAAGGGCTTTGCATAAAAACAATACAAAATACAGTGATGAATAGACTGCATTGACTTTGTGTTGGAACTCCTAAATTTCCCTGTTGAATATCAATGTATCTACCTCTCTCTCTCTCTCTCTCTCTCTACAATATATATATATATATATATATATATATATATATATGCATTTATATACACGTACTATATATATATATATGCATTTATATACACGTACTGTGTGTGTGTGTATTTCTTTCCCACCAAACCTACGTGCAGACTTATTGTAACATTTATATATCTTTTTTGTAGGCCTATATCATACATCAATATCGTAAGTGTTATTGGGGTCCCTATCTATAAGCACTGCTTCTCCTGTGGTTCCCGCTATCAAATTTAACTCTTCTTGCTTTGTCTTAAGTTTACTTTGTAGATTATTATGTATTTTGTGTCTTTTTATTGTACTCCTGAAATAATGGTGAATAAACTGCATTGAATTTAATTGAATTAAATGAACATCAGATAAAGTTGCAGATAAATGACAACTGAAAATGTAAAAAGCCTGTTGTTTTTGTTTTTGTGTGTTATTTTTGTGGGTATGAAAATGTGTTTCTATATATTAGATTTTGCACAATGCACTGAGATATTGCTGAAATTCTGCAGAGGGAGAAACCATTCTAGTCCGTTCCAGTCACAACATACGCCCTGCTCGAAAGAACACAGTGTATCACAGTGTGTTCACAGTGTTATCACATAGTCGGCTATTTAAAAATGCTCGAATTTAACAGTGTGAAGAGGATTTCACACTGTGTTGTGGCTTTTCATAGAGAGTTCACATAGTAATGTTTTGTTTTACACTGTGAATTGGTAATACACAATGTGTTCACAATGTTAAAACACTCAAATTTAAAAGTGTGAGATTTCACACTGTGTTCACAATGTATTCACACTGTTTCACATTGTGTATCACACTGTGGAACAGTATTCTTTCCAGCAGGGTGCACATTGATGTTAACTATTTTCCTCTGTCCCTGTCCCCTTGTCTGACTCTCTCTCTCTCTCTCTCTCTGTGTCTCTCTCTCTCACCTCAGAGCTCTCTCAAGAATATAATCTCTACTATGACCTGCTGTGCCAAATCGTACAACACATCACCTCACTCACAGCTCACTTTAATAATCGATTATCTCAATTAATACGACACGCTTTATACAGGCTCGGACCACATTGAATATAATATATATATATATTTGTTTTTTATTGGTTTTTTTTTTCTTTTTGCAGTGAGACATAGTCTTTTACAACATTATATTCCATAATAACTTACAATACTGAGTAATATATTTGTACCATAAATAAACTTTTAGACTCGCAAATAAATAGCAACAACTGCCCAAGGGACCGCATCAAATACGGCGAACGAAAATATTACACCCAAAAAAAGTAAGAAACTGGCCCAAAACGGAAGGATATTCTGGAGACGGTGAGTGGGAGAGAAAGAAAAGAAGCATAAAAAGAGACAGTGAATGAGAGATAAGAAAGCAAAATTCGTCCTACTCGAGCCAAGAATTAATTTTCTACTTATGCTGCTGTTTCCATTGTCAAAATCCACTCATTTCAAAAAATTCAGTAAATGAAGTTCGTTCTGACTTTCAAGGTTTCCTTGTCGCCGGGCAGGCGGCAGTTTGGGGCACTTTGGACTCTGCACGCCCCCAAAACGATTAGTGATTTGAATTGAAAACTATTCAAAACATGGCACATGTGTACGGCCACAGTCAGCCTGTTTGCAGGAAATATACACATTGATGGACGATAACGGTATGAAAGATTGTTCAGCAATTCCTTTCAACCCACTTTCCAAATACCATATTTCTAATGCTCATAAATTCTGACAACGGGAAAAAAAGAAATAAATCTCGGTTTATTTCTTATCATCGCCTGGGTGTGGTATAGATCCATTGCCATTTTCTTCGAAGAAGTCAGTAAACTTAATTTCAATTCATGGCAATAAAAATACACTTTTGGAGTGGAATGGTTTCTTTTGACGAAACCGTGAGATTTCTTACTAACTTACTTTTGCTTAAAAAAGTTGAGCTCAAATGGAAAAATAACTCAACTTTCAATCTGCTATTATCATCATTTCGGATAGGAACGTGTCTTGCAGTCACTTTTAAGGTTTTGAAGACACTACCAAGTTAAACCAATGACTTCTGAAATACAAATACGTCTTGATTGATTCATTATTTTCAATGGAATTCTTTTCGGTTTAGTTTGGTTTGGTTTGGGAGAAAAATATCATTTTGGAGAGTTTAGGTTTCGGGATTACCCTAAATAACCTCGATGGCGTTAATATCAACTTCATTCTGTTGCCACTGTCTCGTTTCATGTATTGAAAACAGACATTTCGAGAATTTCCACTATTAGGTTATGAATACATCATAGTACAGTATAATTTTACTATCCCGTGGCCAAAGAAACGGTCGGTTGATCCTAATGCCTTGACATATGAATTCAGACGTGTCTTAAACATACCCGTGATCAGGAATTTTTAAAACTATTTCAAAATAACAGAAAGAGAATGGGTAAGAATACGGGTGTGAATACACTACTTGTCTGTCTTAGATGCTGTACGAATACTGATAACGTGTTGGCTTTACACATGAACAACAACACTTCCTCACCCGAATTGTTCCTAATGAGTCCCCCAAGGTCCTTTGACACACATTTCAGCCCATGTGTTAAATATAACGCAAGATTTTCACGAAAAAAAAAAACTGCACCTATTTGCCGGTTAAAGACATCCGAACCATAGCTTTTTCATGTAAATAATCAAGCTTGCGAAGCCCTAAACCTTTCATCTTAAACTGATTGTTGGATCATATTGAAAAGTCTCAAAACACGAAGATTGAATTTTGTACCATTTCGACGACGTAGGTATTGATTTTCAAAATGATATTTCAAGTTCACGAAGATAACAGAGGAAGTCAAAGTCTTTGCAAACTCACAAAGGCAGAATCTACGTTCTAAGATATTTTCGTCAAGATACCATTATCACGTTTTACAACAAGGACTATTCTATTCCACCAGTGCCTGAAATAAACTTTTAAAAGCCTATACATTACGCACGGCATCAGATCTTCTATCATTTGCCTTTTTCCAATTCCGTGGGTGCAAGGCGGTGATTTTATGCAGCAAGTGAAAGGATCAAATGAGTTGGTTATTATCCTACTTAATAGTCGTTGTTTTTTTTTCTTTCAAACAACGTGGTCGACACCAAAATAATTATGTTCTACCAGTAACCCCTCATCGGATATAGTCAGTATCATCTCTACTTTTCACCCTCTACTCCAATTTCGATTACTCATCAGCTGACGTGGGATTGTTCGCACTCAAAAACGTTTCGTTTTCCAGGATCACTACTTAAAATTTACCTCTGACATGATATTGTGCAGCGTAACTGCTAGTGCTTATCATAGAGCTACCACGAAGCATCTCGGGATGTCAAGTACGCTTATACCTGGTAAATGCTGCATGAGACACCCGCTTCACGACGACCTTGCTCATATATCTACCTGTTCTAGTAATGATAATAAATACAAGTTTTTACTAACAGAGCACACTTTTGAACCATGTTGCTGGCATTATATTTGTGAATTAGACAGTTCTTGCGGCGGAGCGTTCACAAGTTTCTTGAGATCGAGGTGGACCGATGGTATTGTTCCTCGAAGATTGAGACGCGAAGTCTTTCAATCTGTCGCGAACCAGTGAAGTGTCCAATAATTTGGTTTTTGTAGGTTGTACTTGGCAGCAGAAAAACTTGGTGCTGGCTTCATGTAGAAGGACGAGTGTATGGTGGTGATAGGCTCGGTATTGGGCCAAGAAGGTGACGACTGAGTTGATTTAAAGCTTTTTGCCTCGTCTTCTGGCAAAACGTGGTAAGCTCAGATAAAACCACAGCTGGAAACAGCCCGGACGACCCCTGGCGAATTCACAGTCACATACGTGCAATATATAAATATCTCTCTTCTCACTCACATTTGTCTTAAAATATCCTTCCGCGTTGAGCCAGCGAGAGTCCTGTTGCGTTTCCGGGATTTCACCATTTTTCTTCAGCCACGGTGTATTCGCTTCTCCAAGAACAGCGAACAACTAAGCGAAAATGGCAAAAAGAAGTACGTCGCGAGAAACGCTGCTGGACAGTCAATACAAGAAGGGGAGGGGTAGACGGTACGAAGGGTAAGGGGTAGCGGGGCTCTTCACTATACACAGACCCCGATGTTTTTGCCTCGTCTTCTAAAGCACCGCAGACCGCGAGCACAAGGGCACGATGTGAACATCTCGTTATAGGCATTTCCCGGTGAATGGCTGCGGGCCATCTTTGGCCGACAGGACTGGCCCATCTTCGGCCTCATCCGGCACACTTTCTTCGCGAATTTCAAGGCGCAGCAACGCCCTTTACGACACTCGCTGTCCGACTCGCACGTTTCACCCATTGGCTGCAAGGGAGAAGAGGAAGAGAGAGAGAAAAGAGAAACTGTTATCCACTAGAATGATTAAGGCATAGGATGTGACAAGGCAACAGTTTGGATTTTACGTACAAATACATTATATACCAAAAGTGACATGACATTTTCAAAAAGTTGAAGATCTAGTAGGTGTATCTTTAATTACATTTTATTCGTAATAGACAATCAGTGAAAAGCATGCAAATAATACCGTATGCACTTGATGCGACCAACTTTGCACTAACATGACCTTTAAGAGCTAAATTACAATATTTTCATCGGAAGATGCATTGAACCCAACGTGGTATCAAGCAATGGAAAATACATACCCCGTTTAGAACGAGAGGTTTTCATTCTGTTTGGGCATAGAGCCGTGGGAGTAGGTACGTTCAGTTTTTGATGATTAGCCGCATTATAACGTTATTACATTAATACAATTAGTGTTATGTCGAATTCGACATTAATTTATGCTGTGGTGAAATTAAACAGAGAATTGATAATTTCTTGATCATAAAGTGCCGAACATTACCAAAAAACAAAATTTATAGCTGAAATGCGATGCAAATAATGAGGTTCAGGCGAAACGCTGACTGCGTTTTATGACATCCAAATGAAATTAATAAGCGTTGTATGAAAGAAATCATTTCACGCTAACTGCGATGGCTAACGAACCGCTTCCATGGACTTCACGCACGGGAGAAAAAATGGGGAAGAGACGAGAAATCAAATAAATTAAGAATAAAAACCTAAATACGCAGAGACTGATACATCAGACGCCGAACCAATTAGCCAATTCTAACAGTTTCCCTCTGCGCATCTAAGTAGTGAGTTTGTTAACGGATGGAAACACAGAACGCCCTCGCACAGCCACTGGGGACGGAATAGGAAGAGGAGCTATGTGAGGAGGAGGAGGAGAGCGAGCGGTCCTCCGAATGAGACAACTTGCTCGAGGATGATATTCCCCTGGTTTGGCTCATTATAGCCCTCTTGCATACCCCATGGCAGTCCCACAGTTGTTATTCGCCGTGCTGTAATCCTTTTCAATTGCGAGATAGGAGAGAAAGGAGCGGAGCAAATAAAGAAGGAGAGATAGAGAGGGAGAAATTGAATCCAAATCTACTATGTGATCTCCATCCGACAGGAAAAGTCAAATTTGCAAGGAGTGGATGAAGGGGCAGGATAGTGAGTGGAGGGCAGGAATGGGCGTTACCCCTTCACACTCTATGATATGGTTTGGTGGGAACTGAGATTACACGTCCTAACTCAATACTTTCTCTCTCTCAAAAAAGGCCTTCATCATTCTAGCTCGCTTCGGTTCGCAAGCCACGATTTCAGCGTCCTCCCTGTGCCTCATTAGCCATGTGAACCAGCGGCCACCGGCTTGGTCTGAGTGCGCGCACTCGGCTCATTTGTAATCACATAATGAAAGGCGGGGCAGAACATCAATATCAATTGATTTGACGCTGGATTTGAAGCACCTTTCACGAAAAGTAGGCAGCCATGTAGCGAGGAATGATGCACATACTGTACAGGGGAACTTGACTTTCATTAAAATCGTGCACCCTCCTCCGCCTAATTACAGAGAAAGGGGGCTGTTGAGCCATCGCATACGTTTGATTACAAAGAGTGACTACACATTCCTCTTTGACGCTCGTTCATCTCAAGCGTCTGCAGTAGGACACGCTCTAGCTTCTCAACAGATGAATAACCTTTCATTAAAGTAGCCAGCTAATGGGGGGTCGGCAAATTTGTCTAACACTGCGGGTCTCTTCAACTACTACTACCACTAGGACATGTCAATTTGGATGAAGCTCTCCACACGTTCTTTGATGGAAAAGACTGATTTTAAACTGCGTCGTCTCCTATCCTTTATTCTCTCTCTCACTGATGGCGGATTGCAAATCCAAATCCACCACAGCAATGGCGGAGTAATATCGAGGTAAACAGTCAGACTATGGCGTCCCCGCGGAGGGATGAGCAAAACCTCACTATCTTATCAAAAGACTAAAACGGAACATTTTCAGAGGACCACCCGTCATGGCTTGTTTTGGTATCATTAGGCCTACATTCCGAACAACCATCTCATGTTAAGTGGACCTCTGTATATGCTAAGATTTTATTGTCATACAACATCAAATTAGGCACTACGTTAAAGGAGATAAAATGAAAAAGCCCAAGCTCTGCCCTATCCCACCCCACCCCTCCCCCTCCAAAAAAAGGGGGGATCAAGAAAACATAAACCCAAAGAAGAAAATATGATTGTGGCTCATCATAACCAAATTGGGAGGGGCAGAAGTTTTGGTATCTCCTGTAATATTGTTGAATACACACTATGCGCGCCCTTGCGATGGTACCAAGAAGTTCTTGCATTCTTTTCAATTCTCTGAGGCGTACTGCAAGAACCTTGTGTCTAACGGCTCGTGTGTGCTTTGTGCGACCAGAAGCGAGACGTGCCCAGTACATGCCCCGGAGATTTGGCCGCGACATGGCCAGACCGTCGTAAAATTACGAACACTTTTAATTTCCGATGACAGTTAGGCTAGACAACAGATATAAGCCCAAGTAAGCATCGAACCAGCAAACAATCCCAGGAACAAAAGGCGTGATTTGGACAAGGAAGAAAAACAGCGCGAAGGTTAAACGAATAAACGAAAATAGTATTGACAATCGTAATAAGCCAGCTTGGAATAGCAAACTATTTATACCGACTCGGGCTACACGAGGCGTTCAGTGCCGTCGTGACGAGCAATAAATTTATGGATCTCAAATACAGAAAACACGGTGAATCAACAATAAATCTAGAGATTTATAACATGACGAGAAAGCAGGTGGTCTCATATTGGTTGCCTGTGCTGGAGGCCATTTATACGTGTCAGTATTCCTCGTCACAGCGGAAAATATCCCATGTACCATTCCATCACTCTAATCGGCTTAAAATTAAGAATGTCAAGGGGAGGGGAAAGATATCCCTTAGGTCGTTTTTGGGAATGACTATGTACTTTCAACATCCCTTGGGACAGATTAAAGCTTTGATATTTCTCGAGCAAACTTTGCGACGCATGGTTGGTAGATGGTATGCAATACTGAGCTGTGACTCCGACTGTCTATCATCACCGTAAAGTTTGGTTTCGGCGGTAATTAACTCTCTTGTGTGCACGACTTCGCCAGGAGAAAACAATAGCGAGACACACCATCATTCCCGAACGGGTCTATCGAGGATAAAGGGAAAGTGTGATTAGCGCCATCTTTTGACCTCCAAGGCTCGGTGTGTGTGTGTGTGTGTGTGGAGGGGGGGGGGGGAGCGGGAGGGGATGATCATTTCATACCTCATTGCGTTCTTCCTAGGGTGATGTCATCATGAACGCTATAATCATAGTGATGATGGTATGGTTATCACAGGCAGGCATCGTCGTGAATGACTATAAGGGAGAGAAGACCAGCCAGCACCCCACGCTCGCATGATTCATTGCTGGCCAAGGGTTTACCCTCTCAATAGTAGTACAATGTATGATTTAAGTGGATACATTTCGCCCCCATTTTATACTCAGCTCTTGCTCATATACAGAGAACCTACTGCGCATGCACCCCCAAGCATATCATTTTTGAAGCTGGCATAGGCAAGCAAATAACAGTTTCCTCTCCCTCCTTGCCCCTTCCCACCCCCCCCCCAAAAAAAAAAGGTATACTATCGGTATCGATGCTCTGACAAGGTTTCTCTCCAAGTACACATTATTATGTAACCAACATTTGACATAAACCACGTAAGTTTCGAAAAGTTACGCATGCCTTGGGGTCTGTGATCACCAATACATAAATCCGTCTGCATCATCCGAAGATAGTGGCGCATTGCGGCCTATTGCGCGTTTGACTCGAATCACAATCACGTTGCTACCTCATCCAATTCCATCTACCCATACAGTCGATCACAAAAGCAAGAGTTGATTGAATTGGCGTATGCTACTCAATAAATATTACAACATATATGACATTAAAAATTCATGACCTGGGGACGGCGGGGAAATTGATTTTTCATACCACTAAGATGAAGATGCGTCTGACAATCTCCCTTGGTCCACACAGAGTATGGAGTGACAGTAAAAATGCATCGAATCTCATCTCCTCTTTGTGCGTGGTATCAGAGCACAGCTATGGTGGTGCCCCATGCATGTTTGGTTAATCCCAGCCTTTTGTTTTCACCCCTGCAGCACGTCACTCAAAATATTACCAATTTACTGTGAGAGGTCGCCTGTTAATTGATACATTCGACGTTAGGCAAAGCTGCCATTCAAAGCCTGAATGAGACATGATAAAGAGAGAGGGGGCGGGGCGGATGTGTTGCTAGGGAGAAAGGAGGAAAGGGAGGGAGGACGGAAGGAAAATGCGACTTCCGCAAAGCCTTGAGCCGGTAGTCGAACAAGGCTTCGCTAACGGCCCAAAATTTGAGCTTCACGGAGGAATGGATTAGAAAGCCCTGACGTTCCTGGAAATCTTCACGTCGGGACATTTTTCACGAGTTTATTTCGCAGTCCCGAAAACGGTAGGTTTAGCAAAATAGTGGTGTGCTGATGCTAGAACTCAATGGTTTCTATTTCAGTCAAGCCATGCACGTTGTACAGGTTGGCAATGGTTGGTAGGGTCAAACACAGTCCGTAGGCGTAGAATGTGTGCAAGATTGTGCTAATCACTCATTGAGTGAATACTTAGCTTTCCTCTACTCCTGAACCTTGTAATATGACTTCGACCCACTCTGATATTTTTTTTTTTCAGTAAGATAACAAACCAACGCTGTATGGGAAGAACATTTTTCGTGTGATTTATAAGATGGAACCCTCCCTGTTTATAAAATGAGGTGTGTATTGTTTCCACTACATCACATTCAAACCCGATTTCTCAGTTTCATAATCATATAGCTTGACGTTTGCGTCATTTGAGCAAGGACGCCCTGAAGAAACAAAACAGATACATTTCGCAATGATCGAAGAAGATAGCTCGTAATGCCTCACTGCGCAGTGCATCCTGGATAGAGGACAGTAACCATAGCAAAATGTTCGCTGCAGTCGGCTTGGGGTTCCAGAACGCGGACTTCAGCCATTAAAGGAACGGAAACATAATTCACGGGCCATTAACCACCCAGTGCGTCGTGCTCAAACCTTTTCCTGTAGATCATCCCGACTTTGCAGAGGATAACGACGTGTCATGCGAAGCGATGGAAGTTTTACACGACAGCCTGGAATGCGTAATGCCGAATCGAAAGAGTATATCTCGTTCCCATCCGATGTCTTGCCGTTCAATCAGGGTTACGACAGGGCAAACGTAAACGGTAGGTGGAGATAAAAGAGTGAGAAAGTGGAGAAGAGATGGAGAGGGGGTTGGGGTTGGCGTTGATCAGTGAAACTGCAGCAGAGAACACATTAGGGGTGAACAAAGACATCCTCATCCTCCAAGCATGGAATTCCCATGCTCCTCGTGATCAGCCGTGTTCTACCAGACCTCGACGCTCAATCAATTACAACATGATATCAAACGCCAGGGCAGACAATGTCATCAGCTCAGCGATATCTGCGATCCCAAGGGTCAAGAGGACTGTAGCGCGGTTTGTTGAATCAAGGAGGTAACCATGGTTGAATTCAGAATGTCGAAGAGGGGACACTCAAACATGAGATTCTCCATTCGAATCTTGACTTGCTCCTGTACATTCTCAGACAAGATGTTTCGCCCAAAATGCCCCTCATGACCCAAGTAAGTATATGAATGGGCGCCAGACATTGCTGGCGAGATGACAATGGCCAAACGCTTTGTGGGAGACTTACTCTTTTAATACACTGAAGAGGCTACCCTGGGCAGGGAGATGGGACTTTGAAAGTCCCACCTCCTTGCCCTGGGTAAGCAAGACAACATCCTTATATTAGCTTGATTTTCATCATGCGCTCTCATCGCTCAAACTGCACCGACCCCAATTACGGATTGACATACATCCAACTTTTGTTTTGAGCTTTTACCTATTATATATTTGACAAGACTCAAACGGAGTTAGTCGTGGCATCCAATTTACCACAATAAAGTCTTTATCATGAATTGGTGGATAAGCTCCTATGGACATTTATACACACAACAGAGACGTTAAACGCCCCGTAAAGAATGAAAATTAATGGCTCTGCTGGAGAACCTTTGAAAGTGAAAATCGCACGCAATTAGGCACGGAATTAGGTACGGAATTTACACGAAAGCAAAGAGGGGCTGAAAGCGTGGATATTTTGACGGGATTCTCCAAAGAACGAGGAATAATCTCTCCTAATCGTCATACCTATCAACATGGGGTAATCCTGCGAACATCAAAAACTAACATAAGGATTGACTAGGTCAATGCTCCCAAACAGCTAAAACAGTTATACAGCACACCTACATTCCTACACAAACAAACACGCACCCACAAATGAACTCACACACACACACACACACACACACGCACACCCACACACCCAAATGCAGGCAAGAATACATATAATACATTAGCTCAGCTGAAACCGAGGATTATTAACTCCTCGCCGGGACGAAAAGGGGCAAGCTTCCCCGTTTGAGCCATGGTAATCACGAACGGAGCCCCGCGAGTTCGCGAGCGACGAGTGACTGGGCTTCCTGTATGCGGGGGTTTCAGCGATAACCCCTCTGTGGGGTAATGCTCATCATTCATCAACCCTCATAGATAAGAAAGGTAAGAAGGCTCTCCATGTGCCGAGAACTGCATGACACTTCCACAATATATCCAGCCCTACTTGCACTCTAAGTTCAGGTTTGTTTTGGTCAGGTGTTACGCACGTTAAGGCATGACATCCCGGGGATGGTCTTCTTCATAAATATACAGACAAATGATACACGGCCATATCTATTAGGCCTATTTCATATCTGATTTTACAACTATGCCATGAGCATGAATAATTAGGAATTGGTTTATTTATCTAGTCATATAGGTTCATTTATATCCAAAGATGCTTTAAGTAGAAGCCCTTAATCATTTTGAGTCTAGAAGGAAGGGTTGGCCAGGGCAGGGGACTGGCTATCGTTTGGCAGTATTTGACACATAGTAACCTCATGTCCTGTATACCATACATATTATAAATGTGTGAGGGCGGATGTGAAAATGCAATGATTACGGAAGCAATTTCCCTTTGAAGCATATTGAGAAAAATATCTCTTTAACTAATATACATTAGAAACAAAACTCAAAGCTCATCATTCTTTTCTTTAAGTTCGACTGGACAGGGGGTTGATCGTTCTTTTGTACAATCCGCATAGACAGGACACGTGCCAATGGAAACTCGTGGAGCCTGGAACATCGAGGGGGTACAAAATGAGGGACACACCCTATAAATAAAGTACACGGTGCTAAATAGAAAGTTGCTGGAAGTAAAATTTTAGAAGTTAAAGCAACAAATCTACCAGTCTATATTATCTATCAACGAATGAGTACATCTGCCTGTCTGCTTGCCTGCCAGATCGTTGACACATTTTTCGTCTGTCAAAATGCAGCCATGCATAATGATATCTCTTCGTCTACTACCTGTAGGCCAGCTTGTAGGTGTAATTTAACTACTTAGTATCTATCTTTCTGTCGCATTTTCTATGTCTTCCTTTACCTAATTCAGCGAGCGTATTCTAGTTATGTGTAGTAATGTTTGGGTGGGGATCCTATACTGGTGATCGCTTTCTCAGATCCAGAAGTACGGATTGTTGAAGATATGCATTGTCTGTTTTAAGCTCTCCTTTGGCGGTGTAGGTCTTTATTCACCTTGATCGTTAGGGTGGAAAAAACACACAGCAATGACACCGATCAAACAGACGGTTTTTATTTTCCGTTCTGCTATGTCAGCGAGCATTTAACAGTTAGGGTAAGAAGATGGACCCTATTTGATAAACTTGCTCGTAACCTTGACATCATGGTTGCATTTGAATGGTAAAGCACTTACAGTAGTCGTTGGCAGTGCCCCATTGCAAGAGAATGTTTGTGATTTTCTTTTTCCGCCTTTCGCAAAGCAATTCGCAAAACACAGCTGTTCTTAGTCTTAAATATGGAGGCTTGCCTGTCAAAATACACCGTGAACATCGAATACAAACAACTCCTCGAATGATTGGTTGGCATGAACAATCAAAGTAGCAGTCCGCTCTAAAAGCAGTTCCAGCAGCCATGATTTTGCCACCGAAGGGGGTATCCACCAGGAATAATTTTTTAAAGTGTAAGGTTATAGTTCATCCGTGATGTTGAAACATCGAATCCCGCCACGAATAAGACAATAGTTCGGCACGTCACATGAGTGGCAGACAATGTATTTACGACTTATAAGAAGTAGGCCTACTTGCATTTAAAGGGATATCTTGCTTTTCCTCTCATTTTGTTCGATAAACTGCGAGACATCAGTTGTAAGACTGCCATGTAGTTTATTTACAAGAGAGCGGCTCAAGGTTTTTTTTTTCGGTTTGCAATGTAGTGCTTGCTTTCGGGGAGTTGGTGTTTCTATCTATATAGGCATATTAAATATGTAATAATTACATCATACAGACGCAACTGCTGCATTAAATATTTCCTATAAAAGTGTCATTTGGGGGAAGAGAAAGAAAAGACAGCGAGAGCAAACGAGAAAGAGAAAGTGATTAGCATGTCCCTATTCAATAAAAATAAAGAAAACACAAAGTGTAAACTAGGGGCAGAAAAAAAAAATATAATATGCCCAACTATGAAATTAGGTGGAGGTCTGTATCTGTAGACTATCACGAACTTGAGGTATGAACGGTACAAGGGTAGGCGTCTCATGGTCGCATATTTCGAAGATTTTTTTCCCTCCCTTCTTTTCGTAAAGTTTCATTCATCAAGGAGTGTGCCTGGGCCATCTACACAACCCCCTACCTGGTGTCTCTAGGGGAGGGAACGGTGGTGCTTACGCATCTACCTCCGCCTGATCTCACCCATTTTGCGGTATGCATGGCTTGTCCCAGGACCACAGGCTCGTGAAACGACTGATATCCTCGTCGTTATCCGATCGCCAAAATATGGACATAACTCTAAATGCTTCCCCTCCCTCCCTTTCGTACAAGAGAGAACACACCTGCGATACCCCATCCTCCCTCCCCTCCCCCCCCCCCAAAAAAAAAAAAAAATGCGCAAGCTAGACAAGACAGAGAGAAAAGTTCGCATCAGACATATTTTCCTGAGAACAGAGTGCGGGTAAAGTCTGTTATTGTCCACGCATACCATCCCCCTGCACGGAGCGCGGGGTGCTTTGCTCTGCATCCAACCCCACGCTGCTAAACGCGCCGATCCGAAAACAAATAATTGCAACCCCAATCGAGACAAATTGATTTTGATGTGGCATTGACCACGTTGACACCGAAAGCTCCAATTTTCATCACCCACGAAGGCAGAAAAGGAAAGGTAAAAGATGTCAAAAATGTGTGTTTTGTTTCTACTCGTTGTACCCATTTACCTCCACTTTCTTTGTCTGTGTGGGTTTCTTTTTTTTTTTCTTCATGCCCCTTTTTTGTAAGACTTATCAAAAGGCGAGGCCTGGGAAATATCTTAGGGGACACCGATTCTCCCCCAGGCTGTAGCAAATGGGCATCTTCGGTATCCGTCACTCGAGGCGCACGCGCCTTGATCGTGTCTGTGGTATGAACATACTTAGTATACTTTATCTCCTTTATATTAGCAACATTTCTCTCTCTCCTACCTGTCTTTTAAAATATTCGCCACTGTATATTATACTCGCTACTCTGTGTCTTCATTCTCACCTTGTCATTATACTTTTTTATGTGCCTTTAGTTAATTGCTCGCTATGTTCGCTGAACGAGTCACCCTGTTCTTTATTAAGAGGAAATTCATGAGGAAATACATAAACGAAAACCTGCTGATTATCAAACTAGCCCATAAGAATACAAAAGAAACTAATATCTCACTTTTCCATTCCAGAACTGCAGTTCGAAGGATGGAACAAAGAAGACTTTCAAAACAAATTGCTCTCTGAAGGTAATATTATCTTAATCTACTCCTCTGTATGATCCTTTATTGATTCACTCATGTCTTGATAAAGTATACAGTCTACATCCATCTCTCTCCAGATGTCTAATTGCTATTCAGTTAATCGCGAAACACTATGAGGAGATAATCAGTGAGCTATCGTGAGTATGCCCGGCATTGCAAACTGCTCCTTGCATGATACGTGCGACATTGGCAGGCATTTGCTGTGGGATTCGACGTTACTTCACCCCCTCTCGTGTTTCTTTGTTCTCCGAAATGAGCGCTGACATCAATCAATGTCACATTGTTGCGGTTTTCAATTTCGGATGTTCCATTTCCTCGCCTCCGCGCGTGACTTTATCAGCGATAACGATTATGCACGATACGATATCACAAGTAAACAAGAACTATTCAGGAAATTGACGGCATTCGCACCTACACGATTGTCATCGATAGCATAAGATTTTATGAAAATAATCGTAGAGCGTTTGACGTATTTAGAAGATAGTTGTATGTACACGCAACCGACTTAGAACGAATGTTTATCCAGGGTTTACATGCCTTTTTTCGACTTTCGACGAGAATCATAAAAAACCAAATACCTGGCTCAAACGACGAATGGAAAATTGCAACACGTCTGACAGGCCTACGTAATTAACACCTAATCTCCTACAATGACGACATTCAGGTTTAGAAAGCATGACATCGCAGATCGACACATACTAGACTGACGAGAAAACGACCCAAAACGTCACAAAGGCAAGAAAGGATAGGAAGCTCCGGTTGTACCTCGTACCTTTTGTTCTCTGCTTCTCATCACTTTTTTCCCCCTTTCATCTCTTTTTTCCCCCTCTCCCTAAGCACTTTCTGTTTCCCGGGAGGTGTTCCTACAGGGGGTCCTCCGGCACATTGATCCAAAACAGAGGGAACATTATGTTTTTGTAAAGTACAGATGTACAGCTAAGGAGGGATCCGGGTATGTGTCCTTAGGTTTGTTTCTCGTCACATTCTCAAAGGAAATCGCGGAAGAAAAACGCGACCCGGGAGAAAATTCCGAATTGACATGGGGTGGGGGAGGACAACCTAAATTTTGTTTGGAGTGTAATGACATGATGGACTCGTTCATCGTTAGGGAAGAATCACACAAACACTGAAACAGCTCGGTAACACAAACACAACTTCTCGCTCATCCGTCAGGATTGGTGCGAACATCTCGACGAGACCCCTTTTACTAAACTTTTTTTTTCTTCCTCTTCTTGGCCTTCTTCTTTTTTCTTCTGCTTTTATGCGGGGTGATATGGGATTGAGCTGTCTGGGGAAATCATGCATGGTAACATAGGACGTGTAGAGTCGTTTGGTACGTAATGAATAAGCGAACTTAAGACGATATGGCCGGGGGGGGGGGGGACGGAGAGCCCACGAACGATACATGACATTTCTGTATATTATAATGCTGGACTATAACATACAGATACCAAACTGAACCTCCAAATCAGTGCCAACATCAATACATTATGTCAGTTCTGCTTGCCACTATGCACGGACTTTGATCTTATACGACACAATGTAGACAAGTAACTATTCTGCCTTACATTCGTCATTCGTGAAGCGGACATTCGTTAAAATTGCTGTAAAGTGTCTCCCGACAATACGATTTTTTTCTCCGGTATTTTTTTTTTTCATTGCTCCAACAAGACGAATTAGGTAAAGGATGACCACCTGGATACAAGGTTAAGCCATTGTTGATGATTATATTTTTCGCTGATGACATGTATTCTGTGCTACACTGGGAAGGGCTTGGGGCTTGGGGCTGGGGCGAGGAAGAGCGCGCGATATGAGATGGCCTGAAGCAGCGAATATTGCACTCTTGACACGCTCAATGAATATTAGAACACGAGCCGGATATTTTTGGTTGAGAAGTAATTCGGGTGTAAGAGCACCTGCCGAGTGTGGAATTTCCGTCTAAACATATCCGTCTTTCCCCTTCTCTCTTCTTGGCTCTCTCCGCTTGTTTGTGTCTCTCTCCTACTCTGATAGTCCTTAATGGTAACGCTGTTCAATAAACCATACACAGGCAAAAAATGTCAAGTTTTAGGATTCCTTTATTTGCAGACCATGCTAACATCTATTAGATTAACTCATTACACAGTCTGTTATAAAATAACCACTGCACTGTGACGTGACGTCATAGCTGGTATTTGAATTAGCCGAAGCATTAGCCCCTTTTTTCGGAACGGTGGGTATGATACGAGAAAGTGTGGTGCTCCACAAGGTGTTGTCAGTAAACAGCTCTATGTTCTTTACTTGCAATTTTGCCCTTTTCTGCCTATAGTACCCATTTGAAAGGGTGACATAAAATTTGCTTCTGTGAAATCCTCTGAAGGAAAAGGAGACCTTGGTAATGAGTAAGATAACGACACTCATCCATTAAGAGATGAATGCCAGTTCATATATTGCAAAGGGGTATGAACGACTTACGGTAGTATAGCCCTTGGTGGTTAAGCTCATAAATCTGAAATGGGCCTTCGTTGTCTTTGTGATAAGTGCGGGTAATGTGGGTAAAAATCAAATCGGTTGACATCATTCCGGTCGCTTCATTTTGCTTCGGGAGCCCCCCCCCCCCCCCTCAAAAAAAAAAAAAAAATCTCTACATTATACACGACGCTCCAATTACAACGAGCACGGTTATAACGAAATGTCGTTACAACGAAACAAAATTTTAGGTCCCAAATTTTTGATTGGGCGAAATAATAAAAATAAAATGTAACGAAATAAAACTGCCGGTCCCAAGAACTTCATTATAACGGGAGTCGCCTGTCATCGCCTGTAACTAATAAGGCGTGAGTCGTGCCTTGCAAGGGGGAAAAAAATATTACCTCTCCCTCGCGCTCTCCACGGCGCTCTCATGTTTTATGTCTAAAGAAAAAAAGAAGGAATGACCGCAGGCATGTAGGGGGATCCACCTACGCTTGTACCAAAAACCATCATTTAAAGCACGTTGTTCTCCAAAGAATTATTCCTGTTTCATGAACATTTAGAAATTTTTCATCGCACAATAGAACGTGATCTGGGGTCGCACAAGCGGTCACATTCCTAAGCCATTGTGACAACTTGCTGGCATCTGCAAGTCTGATTGTTCACCATCTACGTACAGTCATTATTATCAGTCTATTTTTTTTTCTTCTGCCCAGTGATAAGCTAAAAGGAGAGGAGGTAAGGTTAAAAACAGGTTTGCGATTCCCTTGCGTTTTCTGCCTACCGAGTTTCATCATCATCATCTCTTTACCGACGCGCTGCGTGAGGCACAAGCAGTAATTTGAGGGCTGAACGCAGACGATGAGGAAAGGGTAATAACTACACGCAAACATTCGTGGCTTTTTAGCAACCACAATAGACTTACCCCTCAAGAAGTTCTCGAAGAGGGTCTTACTTTTAGCCTCACCTGCTTGACTCCAGTGTGTCAATCGAGTGAGTATCAATAGTCTGGTTTAATCATGTCTATTAAAAGAAGTCAATCTACCCTTTCTCCAACATGGACTTCGACTGAGAATAACAAAACACAGAGGAGAAAAAATACAGAAAACAATGACAGGAACATAGTGAGATGAACAGGGAGAGGTAGAGGGAGAGGAGAGACTGAGGTAAGTGGTATAATCTTTTCTACATGCGCCATCCATGCGCAAACAAACATCATTACAACGACGCCTTAGAGTGGATATCAATTATCGAGAAGAAGAAGAAGAAGGCAAAGTTGGCAAAGCTTCTATTTGAAACCCCCTTTTTGACTTTACAAGGTGACCCGCCGGGGCAGGCGACAAGGAACCTAGGCGTACCTGACCATTAGGAAATAACATCTCCGTCCCAGGTCTAACCAGCCCACGATCTGACATGGATTAGCTAGCGGAGTCGAAGAAGAGTGTTATGAAGTCTAATGTTGTCTATCTATGACCTTGAAGTCTGTCGACCAAAGACGAACATGTTTTCGACGGGACGGGTATGTTTTCGAACGCGGACAGAAGACTGCCACGGGGGGGGGGGGGAGTCTAGTCAGCTCTTACTTGTACACCACATGCGCTTTGTGTCTTTATCTTCCGTAGTCCAATGAGAAAGTGTATGATGGGTAAATAGATTAATCCCTCTCATCTTGCTCCACTTCAGAAGAAGCGAGCACCTTTCATCGTGTGTACTCTCTTCGGTTTCACTCGCATGCCATTCGTCGAATTTCTCAAATGTATGATTAAAGGGGGCCCCGAGGCCGATTTGCCACGCACGCCATATTACACAAGAGTCGGGTTCTGAGGTTGCGAGCTGTCCCGTGTTCCCCCTAGCATATCAGCAGAGGTCATGAGCATCACTTCTTAGCAGGCTCCTGATGAATGGATGCTGGTTTTGTCAGTAATTGAAACCATCTCGAAAAATAGAGCCTGATTCTCTAGTTGTAACATCTACATTTCAATTGCATTAACACCTGTCTACATCAATGCCATCGGTGCAGGTGAATATGATAGATATTCTGTTACGAAGGGCATAATGATTCTAAGATATCGTTTTTAATTCTTGCGTCATCTTAGAATTTTACTTCTAATCAGAGTGTCCTCAGAAAGCCTTTGACAAGATAATCTGTAATCCTGGCCTAGCTTTCAAAGATGTACCCTCTCAGCAATTTTTTGTCTCTTTGCGTCTTTTATTCTTCTATTTTCTATGGGCAACTTATGTTGTGGCCACATGCAAGAACCAATGTATTGACAATTTACACATCTGACAAGAGGGATATTAGCAAGACTGATTTTTTCCCCTTTCTTACTATCGCACAAAAATATTTTTTCGGTGTCAAGTTCAATTTAGAGGTCCTCGCACGGGTGTTGCGGTCCGCATTTTTGCCTGGCATGGGGGTTATTGTCGATCACTGAAGTTGGCTTGTACCTTTTCAGCAATATGACATATTCGGGTTACAAGCAGATTTGTTTTTGACAGTGGTCATGGATTTTTTTTTCTCTCCTCCCAAAGTCGAGTGATAATATGGCTGATTTATGACCCTACATGCCTGGATGACACATTTACAGCCAGGGGCACCATAATAAACATTGCCTCATCTATAACTCCGCGCAGTTTGAGAGTCATCTTCGGGAGATTCGCCGGTTGCATGACTGTACCTCCAGTTTTTGAGATGTGAACTCACGGACCACTTGAGAAGGAGAAGGGGGAAAAAGTCACCGAGGACAGTTCAGGGACGGACAAATCTCTCACAGCTCAGTTTCTTGCCTTTCCACCAGAAAGGTGTGACTTCTCCGGAAGAAGCTCACAGCCTCTACCTCTTTTGCCCCTTGCTCATCTCGATAACGACACATTAATACACTTTATTAGTTGTCAGGGATTCCATCACTGATGATCTCTTGCGTTAAAAAGGCTACCTGCAGTCACGGCTCTCACCAAGAGCAGTGATGAGGCCATTTTCTGCATTTTGAGGGTTTGACGATATAACTGTAGGCTACTACGGCCTCTATAATTTAGATATGAAGCCTGTTTGTGCTCATACTTGTGAATTCTGCTCAAGTTGACATATTACTAGTACTCATCTTGACGTGTATATAACTCGTGAGGGAAGAACATGGACAATCTTCGCTATCTATGAGATGTATAAAGAGAAAGGATGGCGATCACTACATCTAATGTGTCACACTTATCGACTGTTCCAGCTATAAGTCTTAACTGCTTGACTCGTGTCGATGTCATGGGTTTGACCGCCGCCCGCCTCCCGACAACAGGTGTCAAGCGGTCGGAGCGTGGCGGTTATTTGTAACGGTTTACCGCTACGTCAAAACAGAAGTGCGCGAGTTGTCACAAACTATCAACGCCTAAGCTCTAAACGAGGCGCGTTGACAACGTCGCCGCTAGAAAGATATATTACGTCCCATTTGAACTCCCTGATCTCACCCCACTAATTCTTCTTATCAAACAAAATTCCACCGGCAACACAGTCAACAAGATAGCTTGAGGAGAGTCAATATTTAGACGCACTTCTAAATAGCAATGGGATCAACGGATCAAAGAGAAAAGAAGCAAAGGGGGTTTCTCCTTTTGTTCTGCTGTTTCTTGTTGATTCAGTCTGTAAATTAATGCAAAGCCCAGTTTTAACCCTATTATACCATCAGAAACCATGGCTACATTGTGCTACTTGTAAAAGGAGAGGTAGCGACAGTGGTTACAGCCAAATTTGCTCGGATTTCATCCCTAAAGCCGAAGGATTATCAACGCACTGATTCTGCGAAGAGAAAAGGCCAAAGAATTCAGGGATGCAATTTGAATGTTGAGGTTCGAACCAGCAAATACTAGTAATACGCGATTGCTTAACATATGACAAATGCGGGACATGGGGTGGGAGTTATTATACTAGTATGTGAAAGTAGATGGGATGTGTGAAATGCTCTTATACACAGAAAGTACTTTGGCTCATAAGAGCACTGGCTAAGTCCTAGAACATTGAGTCCTATTGAGGCTTTGCAAAGGAGCAGACGAGGTAAAAGAGGGAGCACCTCCCTGGTCAAGGTAGGAGAGGGGCGGGAATGACGTAGGGTGGAGGTGGGATGGGAGAATAGAGCATATATAGGGATACCGCGGTGAAGATAAAAGGTGGCAACTATGCGACCCTTGAGAGTGGTTACATGTAGGTGCGTTCGTCTCCTCTAACCGTTGTCATGGGATACACTACCAAAAGCATCACTATGCTGGACATCACTTCAAAACACCACGGTCTCAAAAATGCTGGTGAATGGCGCCGAACTTCAACTGGAAGGGAATAAAGTGTCCAGCCCCACCCTCCAACCGCCATCCACCAGATAGCTAGACGTCGCAAATGCCAAGAAAAAAAAGAAAGGAAAGAAATAAAGAACAGAGAGAGATAGAAAGAGAGAAATAGGTCGTATCTGTCGTCGTCGCGCTCCGTTCGTCGTGTCGCGTCGTGTGCTAGGCAAATTGGCATGGTATCATTCGAGATAACTGGCAATTGTCTTCGGCCAGACTCTATCGGCCAAGGTGCCCTAAGCAGGCTAACCACACATGTCTGAAGTGTGGACGTCAACTCTACCCTATACAGTCATTACTAATTGAAGGGCGCAATTCCTCCGACATGAGATGTCAACGAGCCCCCGTTAAACCATCACGTCGACAATTGTTATACCGCCCGTGGTGTGTGTGCGTGTGTGTGTGTGGGGGGGGGGGAAGGTAAGGGATGAGGCGAGAGTCAGATATTGACGAATCAATGTTCATGCCAATTGTAATGCTATCTTACATTTTGCTCAACGACGAACTCTTATCTTTGCCAAAAATAATTCATAATCACTCGAGGTCACCTAAGCAAACAATCACCCCGACTACTAAAAATACAGCGGCATCTAAATATAAGTATACCATGCCCAGGAAAAACACACCCGTTAAAATAAAGAGAAAAAAAAACCAACAAAACAAAACCATGTGTTTTACAATCGGACATATATAGCACGCGGGTGGATTGCATGCACTATACAAATTCCAAAGATATTTGTGCGCAGCTAAAAAAAAGGACGAAAATATGAAGAAGAAGAAAGAAAATACTAGAGGAATAGAACTTGAAATATGACCATCCGCTACCTATGCCACGTCGGAGTTGAATGATCCACGCTTCCACTGTAATTAGACACCAGTTACAAAGGCATCACAAGTGTATTCATGTACACACACGTTGAATCTTCATCTAGTAGAATCTGACAGTCTTCATCTCTGAGCTAAACCAAGGAGGTACGAGGCGAGCTTCTTAGTTTCTCCTTGGCATGCTTGATGTAATTTCAGCATCACCCTCCCCCCATGAAAAAAAAACGGAGTAAAGAGAACGCTTTTTTCGATAATACTCAAATTCTTCAAACGATCGACCAAAGAAGGGAAAACGGAATCGAAATAATGCAGGGGGCGGTAGTTATCTCCGGAGTTGAAGGCACACTTCGCTATCAACCACGGAGAAATGGTGCAAAATACATGAAATCTTAATACTCACTATTCTTGGAAATCTTTTCTCTCTTTGATGATAAATTTGGTCTTCATGCTCATCTTCTAAATACTTCTCCTCTTCCTCCTCACCAAAATCCAATAAGTCCAAAATGGTTTGCTCGGCATTGTCTCTCCGTCTCGACCC
The DNA here is from genome assembly GCF_964275005.1 of Diadema setosum. Classification (NCBI taxonomy): domain Eukaryota; kingdom Metazoa; phylum Echinodermata; class Echinoidea; order Diadematoida; family Diadematidae; genus Diadema; species Diadema setosum. Next base: position 11,739,800 of record NC_092686.1, on the reverse strand, counting down.
CCAGCCTGAGCTCGAACTCGATATCGCCGCGGCCGGCGCCATCTCGAAGGGCAGGCTGGACCCGCTGTTGAGCACTACACTGCTGAGGAGAATCAGCGATATCGTTACTCCTGCTAGACATAGTCTTGTGCTATCCATCTTCTGGATCCTTTGTCGGACCTGGGCCCACTGCGCACACCACGAAGTGCTCGTCGATTGCCTGGCGGCCAAGATCCCACCGTGGTGTCCTGCCCGACCCGCCGCTACACGAGGCCCACGTGAACGAGGAATGGTGAAGATGGTTTAGAAAAGATTCCCCCGAGAAAAAAAAAATGAAGCAGCCTCAGATGACGAAGAATGGAGATCAGTTGCGATGGTATTGAGAATTAATTCGTAGCTCGGTGACCAGTGTGACTTTTCGACAGTCGAATGAACATGTTTTGGTATTTGCCAGAGAATTCTATTGTAGAAGAACTTGCTCTGGCCTTGAGAGCTTTGGGTGTTCTGCCTGGTAATGGCTGAAGAAAAGCAAAAGAGGTTGAAAAACGAATGACAGCCTCCTGATCCAGATCTTGAGCTGGTCTGCGTCCCCGCTGTCAATATAACCCAATTTATCCACTTCGGCAATTAAGCAGCACAGCGTTGACTTTCCTGCATCACGAGTTGACCGAATTGCATACAGCTTGGTCTCAGCCCTCCTTTTGTACCCTTGGTAATACCCGAAAATTATGAATCCCACGAAAATGAAGAAATTAAATAAAGCGATCATAAAGCACACAACGAGAATGTGTGGTTAGGCGTGAGCGCAGAACGCGATGGATGAGTCGCCGCCAGTCAAACGACTTAATGACATACCACAGCTCGGAACCACACGAAGTGACTCGGCGCGATTCACAGAGATCAGCTGGCTGAACTTAATGCGCAGGCGCGGAATGCGGACCAATCGGGATGGCGCTCTTTCCTGCAAGTTGCCGAAGAGCAACCAACCAACTGTGTGAAGCTCTTTTCGGTGTCACAACTGCGTCGAGAGCTACTGGTGTAGTGGTGGCTTCCGTGTGAGCGTCGACGTGAAGGACTAGTAGTTCATCGAGGGAAGGTTTGTATACCTATACTCGTTGCGAGGTAAAAACGATATGCCGAGCCTCTGCAGCTTCCGACTTGGTATCGGAAATGGGGGTGGTAGGATGAGGGGAAGAAAGGGCGGGGGTTATCGTACCGGAAAGTCATCCTTAATCATCCCGTCTGACGAACAATTTGGACAGAAATATCAGAAATAATTGATTCCACTGTCCCGCTAATTATGAACGCTTCAGAACACTTATTTTTTTTTTCTCGTGAAAGTAACTTTTGGCCGGAAATTTTGACTGACGTCTAATTAACTGAAACACGCAATTCTGAGAAAATACCCTCTTGTTTGCGGAGTATGCTTCTGGGGGAAAGAGTGCATATTCGATCCTTATACTGTCTATAAGGATCGATGAGTAGGCCCTACTTATGGTGACGTCCAAAGCGTACATATCTTTTATTCTGGTTAAAATCGTGCGGAAGCTCAAATTCAGCGCAATCCTTTCTACTTTCTGAATGACCCCACTTCCCCCCCCCCCAAAAAAGGGTCTTGCTTACCATTTTCTTTTAAGCGTTTGAAGGTATCAACATTTATGTAAGGAAGGATCAACGCCGCTCAACTGATGTGCTCTCAATAATTCATAAGCCCAGTGATTTTTTTTTCTCTCCTTAAGAGCAGGGCATTGGCTTGCAAGTAATGGTTCTTTGCAAAACATCTCGATGATATCCGAGGGATAAAAGTCTAAGGTTTGATTACGGTGATGATTTAGAGTAAGCAGTGAACGTGTGTCAAATGAGCCAACCTCAAGATGCCCACGGCACTGAAAGAAGAATGAAAAAAAGATCTTCTCAATCTCTCTTCCTCTCATTGCAAAACCACGAGGATCGAAGCTCTAAATGATAATAATAATAATAATGATAATAATGATAATAATAATAACAACAATAATAATAGATATGCTCTTAGGTCTAGTATCAATTGGAATCCACCCACTACTTTTGTGCGGAAAGTTTCCACTCTGATGAGAGATAAGTCTCTTACTGATGAAACATCTTACAGGGATTTGCAAAAATATATAATACAGCTTTGACTAATAACTGTAATACTACCGCGTCAAAGCAAACTGTCACGGTTTTATTGTAGAATCAAGTCGAGAAGACATCTTTCCCTGCTTCATAATGCTATCCTGTTGACGAGAAGAAAACGTAATTTCCTAAATCTCTTCTAATATCACACCTTCAACAATTTGCCAGCCCGTTGGCATTTTTTTTTTTTCAAAGCTAAGATTTAACCCGTTTTATTCTCAGATCACCGGCTACCTGAAGATGGCATTAATTTTGGCGGGAGTTAAACGAGCTGGAACACATGAATTAGCTATTTATTTGCACAATATAATCATACTACAACAACAACAACGACATAATCTAGAAAAGATGGAATCTGTCGATAAAGAAATTTCTTCTAAACTATTTGTTTAAACGAAATTGTAACGGTATGAGATGACAACTGAAGGATATCTGATTAGGTTTTAGTTTAATGTTTAAGATCATAACTAACATAATTATAAAAGGCATAAAAGTTAGGTGCTCGACTATTTCTTACCTTTTAATTACATTATTAGAGAAAGTATAGAGGAAGAATCTTCTGTAGCAGGGTTTATGATCTGCAGTCCCAGTAAGATTATGATATATGAGATATGTAAATATCTGAAAAAAAAAAAAAAACACACGCACACATACACAAAAAGTATTGACCTTCTCTTTACACTTCAATTCAAAGGTCCTATGGGTAACGATGGTCATGATGGCTGATAGGCGATTGCCGAAATGTCAGTGTTTATGCTCGCGTGCCCCCATTGAGCCCGCCGCTGAGTCGTGCGAAGAGCGGAGCCCCCCCCCCCCCCCCCCCCAAAAAAAAAAAAAAAAAATACCGAGTCCGCTTTTAGCCTCCGAACAATGAGCAGAACGACGAAATATGCGGTGACGTAGACGCGGCGACAATACGACTATTCACAGGCGGCGGCGGCGGCGGCGAAATTGGCGCACTATACTCGAAAATCTTGGCAGCAAACAGATGCGACCGTACCAGTGACCCCGCCCTAGACCGCCACCGTCCGCCGGAATGTTGAGTCTTCCCCCCTTTCACGCGCAGGCAATTGAAATAGTGCGAGGTGTGGCTATTCAAAATAACACATCAGTATCCACGACTGCCATCGCCGCAGATGCGCAGAAAAACAGATGCTATTATTCCACATAAAAGTCGAAATATTTGGGGCTATTATTTTTTCGCACCTTCCCAGACCACTACGTCCTTTGAAGTCATTCCAAGTTTGATAAATCTGCAAGCAGAAGTCAATGGTGAGAGAATATTAAAAAAGAGTAATATGAGGTGTAGCCATTGAAGATGGACGCTGGTATATTCGTCAGTTTCCGAGAAACGTATCTCCGGAAAAATCCTATTTTTGGAAGTACAGTACTGTACTTGCATGTGACTGCACGAAAGGAAGGAAGGGGCATACGATGATGATTTTGACAAGTGTGACAAACATTATGTATAGATTGGTCAGACGCCGCCAATGCGTAACGATCAAAGCAGCTGATATATAGACAAAAATACTTTTGGTTCCAGAACTTTATGCTCATCATCAAAAACACTAATTTCATAGCAGAGGTCATTGCATTTTTGTCGCTACTTTTTTCCACTGGTTAAGAAATCACTATTGATATTTATATTTCAAGGTAAGGCAATTATCACGAAGAGAGCCTTATGTGTCGCGATTACCATGGAAATCCTGAAATAGACAAAAACAACCAACCCCCCCCCCAAAAAAAAAAATGTACGAGAAGTTTAAATTTGCTATAGACATTACTTTTCCGTTTAATCCGTGTGTTCACCCACATGTCGCGAAGATATCCAATTACAGCCTAGATCACTTGATTTAAAACTATAAATATCTATTGCAGCAGGGCATTCAACTTTTTGAAAGTCCGTTGATATTAAATTGTTTTGTTTATTCATCTTCTCCCACGTATAATACCAATAAAACACATAACTCTCTCCTGCCATTTCCATTTCCACTCAGATTGTTTTGGTAATGTTAGTGATTATTTACTTCAGAGTATTACTGCAGCGGGAAATGATAATTCCATGACATTTCGTGAATGTTATTCAGTGAACCCAGTGGTAATCCAGACACCTACCTTACTATTTCTAGAATAATTTGAAGATAATTATAAGGCTTACTTCAAGGCGTATTTTTGCAAACAGACCCTATAAGATTGCAATCTATTAAAGCGTTTGTTCAATCTTTGTTTTTAAACGCTGAATACATCTAAATTACATTGTCATCATGACCATTATTATCAGTTGAGTAATATCAATATTGATATGTACCTTATTATTGTAAATGTAATTACGATTACCGTTACGATTGCCATCATAATCAGTATTATTATCATTTGTGCAAACAGACCCTATATTATTGCAATCCATTAAAGCGTTTATTTACAATTACGATTACAATCATCTTTAGCATCACTGTATATATGGGTTGACATCAAATGCGTTTCACTGTTTGTTTAATTGAATAGCGTCCAAAAGAACAATAATAATGATGGCGATATAAATGGAGAATGATGATAGTGGCAATAATGGTATACTAGTAGTGGTAACAAATTTCATAACCCTCAGAACGCCATATATATATATACAGACTCTTTTTTACGCGTATCGATCGAACTACTTAAAAACACCTCATGACGCTTTCATTATACTTATTAAGTAATCCTTAGGCATTGTTCCCATTGCGTAAACCGGAAACTGAATTTGGTAATGCAGCACGGTGATTTTGTGCGATCAAGCCACTGTCACCGCCCATTTCTCCGTCGATCAGGTATGTCAGATAGTGCCCATTTCGCTGCTGATGATGTATGGGCCTTTTTCAGGAATATATCCCAAAGTACAGTGCGACCCATTTTCACAGGTTACAAACTAATTTCCATATCTTATTTGGAGACCGAACAGCATGCAAATCCCTAAGAATGAATAATCTTACGTTGATGGCATTTCAAGTGTTCTTGGTACACTATAAGCCGCCAATTTCCTCTGATGTATAATTTATTGCACATAAGCTATTGAAAATCGCTGTGGTATAGTAGGAATGTATGACTGATACTTCTCTATCCTCTTCGTTTCTGATATTAAGTGTCTTGACCGACACAATATGTCAAATGATGAACTGGTTCTGCCACTCACTCAAACCCAATAGCATGAATGAGAACAGCGAAAAGGAAATAGCTTTCTGACGCGTCTTAGATTGCAATGAAATGCCAATAATCTAATCGAATTCAAAACGGAAGCATAGGTCGTATCAGCGGAGTCTCTTTTGAATGATTTATGAGTATCACTCACAATACAGGTCTCCTCATGACATGGTTGAAATAAAGCTTACTTATGAAAAACAAACTGACAATAGGTAAGTTCCGATGAAAATACAATCTTCCCAGATGTATATGACATAATAATGATATTCCTGCGGTACTCATGTTCTTGTGCATTCGTTGCTTGGCATATAGTTTTTGTGATAATCGTAGCACCAAAATTTGATCACCCATGCAATAACAAATTTCATAATCATGGTGAGGCTCTTATTAAGAAACATCTTATCACGCGCATTCGAAAAATTCTATTCTTGATTGATGGTATGGCATGTTTGACTGATCTAACTACTTTAAAATGTTCCACGGCACACACAGCATCCCCGCTCGACAACTGAAAGAAACACCTACAGTCCGCTTTGAAAAGCAGGTGACTAAATGTGATTCCTGCAAAAGTGATTTGACTACGATGGCAGGACAGACTCGGCCATTTTAAGTTTTACGCTCTTTGGAATCAGCTAACGTTCAGTTAGGGCAGATGCACCAACTTGCTGAACACTGGTACACTTTGTACTTACAAACTGTCATCATATCCACAAGAGTTTCATCAGAGTAAGTAAGAGATGTTGGTTACACTTCCCTCGCTCGTAATACATTGATTGGCCAATCAATGTTAATTAGATTGGGTTTTTGTTTTCTTTCTTTTTTTACATCCGATAGCGATTTCGTTGCTTACGTATTCTTCATTTTTCCAGATTCAAGCATGTAAGGATTTGTGATTTGTTTGATTTGTTCGAAGTTTATGAAATTCAAGTGCATGGCTCGTACCTCAGCTGCGCCGAGCCCTTGTTAGTCGAGTTTCGGAGCTGACTCGAGATGGAGGGACATACCACTCTCACCAGGGGGTGCGACTTAGTCGATTATTGGGGTAAACAAGATAACTCCACGGGGCACCTTTCACAATTCATGATCAATTTTGTTTCAAATGAGCGGCGGAATGGCTTCGTTAATCGATCATCAGTGTATTAGAAGCCTAAGTTTACTTTACAATTTTCTCTCGTTTTTTTCTCTTTCCCTTTTTGCTCTGTCTTCCTCTTCTTTCAATCCTCCCACCCACATTTCTTTTCTCCCTTGAAGACGTACAATCGCCACCATGGAATCACTTTTTGAAAAATTCTTTGCATAAATCTTTTCTCATTTTTTTTATAACTTTAGTCACAGTTTATAGCCATCTTTGATAAATATGTTGCCATTCATTTTCCTTATGTTATGTTATTTCAGTCTATCCATCAGCGTGTCAATCCTTGCCCCTCGAATGTGAACATGTTAAAGATATTGCTACCCTGTCTTTTTCTTTCTTCGTTCTTTCAAAAGTATTTCCCTCAGGACTCCATAATTTGTTTCATTAACCATTTGCTTCAACAAATAGTCTATTTAAAACACGGGCTCTTAATAACGTCCCATTTAAGATTTCCCCTGGTCACAGCCAATTATTTCTACATATCTCGAATATGATAGGTAACCTATGATACCGGAGTGGGAGGGGTTTGATTCATGTGATGATACCACAGTTATCTAAGAAAGGTCTCAAGTTTGCTTGATATAAACCAATAATCCAAACGACTTTGGACTAAGGGCCTTTTTTGTCTAATTGTGACTTGTCTAACTTTCGATTCCTTTCCCTCCAAATATCATTTAACTGATTTTTTTTTTGAAACACATTTAAATGATTCACAAAGTTTGATCTCATGAATTTTGTTGTCCCTGAATAATCTAAAGTTTCATCCCAAATCACATTAAAATCACCACCTATACTCAGCAAAGACTTGCTGAAAATATCAATGGTTCGTCCGCAGTCGGTAGATGTTTATCTTTCCCCCTTTTTTTATTTTGTTTTTATTAGAACAAATTGAGATCAATTACAACATTTACAACAATCATTACATGATTACAAATTACAGCAAAACAAAAAGGTTACACAAAATAGAAAGGTACATCAGCAAAAATACTCTTAATTAATATCATCCATCCCCTGCCCCCCCCCCTCCCCAAAAAAGCAAAGTGATGACTTTATATAAGTTTAATCAAAACAAACTTAAGTGATTTAGTAAATATTATAAAATTTACAAAAAAAATCATAATAAAAATGCAGTAGTTTTCTTAGCAAATAAATGATAACATTGATGGACACCAGATGGTCATATAAAGCAATATACATGTATAAGATTTTCAATTACTACATCAAATAAAGTGAATTACAATTACTAAACTTGGGTTGTATGACAAAATATGAAATATGTCCACAATCAAGTATTGCTAAAAATAAACACATAGAGTGCAGTATCGTAACAAAAAAAGAAACACTAAATCTCAGCAAATTATCTTATTTGAACACAAAATAAAACAATTATGTTCTAATGTTCTTATGATGTGCTGACTATAAAAAAAAAAATCATATATCAAATCGCCATTTTTTGAAATGTGCAGGTAACTTATTTCTTTTCTTGGCTATTGAATATTCTAGCTCCTGTTGTTTTTTCACAAATGCTTTAAACAAAACATAATTTGGCAGATTATTCTTAAATTTACAGATATAAACATGATACTTCAGAAGTAAAAACAAATATGTAATAAATTTATCAGTTGAAATTCCAAACATTTTTTTCAAAATTAGTGACATTTATTTGAATATCATTTTGGGAAATTTTGGAAAAAAGAGCTAACCAAATAGGAATAACCTTTTCACACTCACAAAATAAGTGAACCATTGTTTCCTCACTTTTATCACAAAAAACACAATTAGGTGAATCTTTGGATTTAATCTTAAAAAGGAAATCATTTAATGCAATAGCTTTATGAAAAATCTTAAAATAAAATGATCTCAATTTAGTATCAATGGTACAAAAAAAAAATGCTCTATGAACTTTTTCCCAATTAATGGTCACCGGTACAAATAAACATTTATCCCAGTGGTCATATCTTTTGTCAGGAGTGTGCGATCCCAATAATAAATTGTACGTATTCTTCGGGACTTTTTTAAAACTCAATAGTTTGTGTACAATTGTTTCATGAACACCAACAATATCAGGGTCAAAATTCTCCAACCATTCTTCCGGAATGTTTCTAAGTAAAAAACTGTATTTCCTTCTGTCTGTTTCTGGGACTCCAAAATCTAACACAAGCTCTTCAAAGAGTTTATGACCTGCAAGAGGTGGGTGAAATAAATCTGACAATGTTAACACATTCTTATCATACCACACCGGATAATTAAGATACTGTTTGGATTTTGAACGAATGAATTTGTTATACCACAAAAATTGACAACCACTCAAATGTGAAAATTTGTTTTATCTTTCCCCCTTGATTTTCGAAGCCTTGTGATTTATAAAATAATAATCGGCCGTGTTTTTAACTTCTGAAAATTCTCTTTGTTCAGTCTTAACATTAACAATAATGCTTTGCAATTCATATCAAAACTGCTAGTATTTTGTTTCATCTATAGGACGGAATAGGAATTAATACATATTACGCATATCAATTAATCATTAATATATAGGGCCTACACACTGAGATTGGCACAAAAATGAATGATTAACACACAATTTTTTATTTAAAGATATTACGTGTTTGTCTTGCAGCAGAAAGTTCATTTATGACTCACCAGCAAAGCATTTCATTTATACATATCATTAGAATTATCAGTAATCATCTTATTGAATCGGTTAAGGAGGAAATGCTCTACTCATTATTTCTATGAATCAAGACATTAGTGATAATCTGATCTTTTGAATACCGCTGATAAGGAAATGGATGACCTCTTTAAATTAAATCTACGTTGGAGCGAGAATCCGGCTTAACACACAGGGGTCTGCAAGTAATGTACAAACTAGACCCTCTGCACAAAATGCACACACATGCACACGCACACACACACACACACACACACACACACACACACACACACACATACACGCACGCAATCACCCCAACTCGCACACACACACTATATACACGCAGTAAATATTTGACCACTGTTTTGGACTCATGGTCATCGATACGCTTCATCCGTGTAAGTAGGTTACCAAGGAAACAGTTCCCGTATGTGAGTTTCCGACTGGCACGTGGAAGGAATTCCTTCTCGTATCTATAGATTGAAGGCGTCATACCCTTGGTCATATCAGTTGCTTGGAGGAAATCACCTTGCCTTTCCATGGACATAACAAACATTGTGGTTCTCCTTTTTAGGAAAATAACAACATAATGAGACCAACGTGAAATCCTGGGCTTGCAAGAGTCACGGCATCATGATCAGCGATTTTAGTCCAGGATATGAGTTAAATTATGTTGACGGATGCATTAAGATTTTCTTTTCGGGTTTTTTTTTTTTTTTCAGCTGTCCGGTTTGAACTCAAGAAATGCAAATTAGTAATCCGTATTTCCCCCCAATTCTAAATAATAGCTATTCTGGAATTGGTTTAAGGGTGAAAGACAACATCCGCAATTAATGAATGGAACGCATATCATCGTCATCATCATTTTCCTATCAAAATCCATATAAAAGTAAGACGTATAATCAGTAAATTTCAAACTTATCTGTCCCAAGTATTTGTTTTTGACAGAACATCTCCCTCTGAAAGACAAACCATGGCAGACACCATGGGAGAGATGGACGTGAATTTCAATTAATTGAAAAGAATCATCATTCATATCGAAATTTAAAGATGTCCAAAAAGAACCTAACGCATGAGGCTACAGTAAAATATGGACAGCTGAAAACCCGGCTTTCCTTTTGACAGACGTTAATTCAAGGTGATGCAATGAGGACTGAACAATCAATCTATGGTTACCAAAAGAAAAAAAAAATAAAAGATGGAGGACGCTGCTAACACTGAGGTGCAACCGCATCGAAATATTATACCTCGATGCGGCATGTGAATTATAACAAAAGCAATTTGATCCAAAATAAAATGAAAATGAAACAAAACACCCTATGAACATCTACCCACAGGAATCCCACACACAAGACCTCAGACAAAATACACTGCCTTCCTTTCTAGGAACCAAATATCTCGATAAAAGAAGCGAGAGAGAGAGAAAGACACAGAAAGAGGAAAAGGGCCTCCTACCAGCACCAAAACTTGGTGCACTGAAATACAGTCACCTATATGTGGTAGATGAGTAAAAATTAAGTCCATAGGGAATTAGGCAGAAGATCGCAGATTATTGTTAGCGAGGACAAATCATAATGCTCAATGAGAGGTAAATAAAAAACAGTTCAGTTATTATTACTTTTTTTTGGGGGGGGGGGGTTGGCGGAGAATGGAAGCTGGTTTAGAGTAATTTGTCGTGCAGCTCTTGAAGATTTCCTATAAGTTTGGACAGGTGGGCTGCAAGAGGGAGGGGGAGGCCGAGGGCACGTCGATAATCATAATGATGGTGGCGGTATGGCATTACTAGCAGAGTGTGTAATTGTGTTGATAAAGACACGGAATGGTTTTCAAACCATTTACATATTTTTAACACGCATTTGATTTGACCACACGAACACAGGTCAAGTGGTTGAAATGACGGTGAATACAAAATCATCACATTTGTGCTTTGTTAGCCCAGTCAGGAGTGGATGCCGAATACGAAACACTTTTGCCATTGTTGTTGTTGTGGTTGTTGTGTTGTTGTTGTTGTTGTTGTTGTTGTTGTTGTTGTTGTTGTTGTTGTTGTTGTTGTTGATTCTAATTTCCACTGACCTTTACATAAAAACTATCAGTCTCCATGGAAGTGTCGCGTTCCGATGAGTCTGACTATGTCATTGAAGTAATGGTGATTGGATATTGATTCAAAGTCGAAAGCTATGAATCAACCTTGACTACGACAAAAACCAATCGATGAGCCTGAGAGAATAGACTATATGTTTTTCATTTATACAGGACTTGAGCGCGAGGCAAAATCATCACGGAAAAAAATCTCAAAAGATAATGTCAATGATGAATTCGTGGTGATGTCCTTCTGTCGGGTGACATGCACATCACGAGTTTGACACCCACGAGTCATGCATCCAATTAGTCATACAGCCCACGAGTCATACAGCCCACGGTAATACAGCCCACGAGTCGTACAACCCATGAGCTCGACACTAGACAAATGAAGCCCATGAGTCCGAGACGAGGCCCACGAGTCCGTCACTTGGCAAACAAGGCCCACGATAGAGTTGACACTAAACAAAAACAAAAAAAAAAGCTCACGAGTTCAACAAATCAAGCCCCGAGATGTAATGTCGTGGGCAAGTGCGTGTGCGTGCATATTTAGGCGTGCTTTTATAGTGTGTGTATATGTGTATTGATTGCATTGTTTGTATTTGTATGTGTAGGCTACTTATTGTTTGTATTGTGTATTGTTTGTATGTGTATTGTTTGTAGTGTGAATTGATTGTATTTTTTTTTTAGAGTAAGATTGATTGTATATTGTGTATATACATTCTAGATGAGTGTTTTAGTGAAATTTGAAGTAATATAGAAATCAACTAAAAGATTATTGAAACCCATCCCCCCCCCCCCATAAAAAAAGAAAATGAGTATTTGTGTTTGCTTGAATGTTAAGTATGTACACAAGCAGAGTTAACGGAAGCTCGAGAGTGTCAGAAAAAAAGGTAGCAATGTGCAATTTGGGACGACACATTTTTCTTTACTTATTACACGGGTATTCGTTTAAAAAGTACGTTTACGTTCTTGCCTTTGACGGCTAAACGAAATTACGTAGAGAAGGTTAGAGAATAAAGAAAAGAAACTGGACTTATGACCCGTCCTACTAGTCACGGAAGCCTGAGGGAACTATCGATTTGACGGATGACTAATTATACTTAATTTAGCTGGGAGTGGATTGCTATGGCATTACAAGGGAAGACATGAAGGATTATTGTCTTTGAATTGATTCGTAATTTGTTTTTCTTGTATCTGCTGTATTTAGACCAAAATCAAAGACGAAATTTCGCTGGTTGTGTCCACTAACAAACAACATGCTTACGATATCAAAATCCTTCGGCCCGACGCTCACTTTAGTGAACTTGAACTCCAACGATAACATTATCACGGAAGGGCCAATCAAAACAGGAGATGAAATTAGAGCAGTTCTTCAAAATGCTTTCTAACTGACATTAGCGTCAGCGTGAGACTATTCTTTTTTTTTTTACCTTTCTAACCTTTCTACCTCTGTTTATGCATGAGAGCCCAAGATAAATGGCGTCCTGGAAGGCTTGAGACATGGCGTTGACTTAAATATGTGTGACATTTTGGTAAAAACATATAACCTGGCACGATTAACGCATGTAGGACGCATACTAGACGGGATAATGAACATCACACATTTTGTTATTGACCAAGATATTTTCTTTTTTTTAATATAATGGATAAAGCAAGGCCGATCGTGTCCTTAACCACAAAATTGTTATACAGTTAGATAATTGGTGACGTTTAAGGGAAAGGGGTTACAGAATGTAAATAATTGTACAAATACTCAGGTGTAAATGAACAACGTGGGAGTTGCAACGTGATGGAATGTATGAAAAAAAAATCATCTCAAGCTGTCAAGTGCAAATGTGGGCACGACTTGTAATCACTTGGTGGGTTTTTTTAAAAATCTTTATTAGCATCCTGTGTTAAAAAAAAAACCCAATAGATTTATGCTTCTTTGAATTCATATTAGCTATTAAGGGCGACTTGAACATAAACTGGTATTTCACTGCAATGCAATTCAAGATAAAAATGCGATCATGTATGTTATTCACAGACTATTGAAAAGCTATCGTGAATAAGACTGTACTGCCTGACGTAAGTGAAGTAAGTGGATGTTATATTGTGTACCAAAGATTAATGCAGAATCTGTGGGACATCCTTTTTCTTTTTAGGGCAAACTTTATTCACGAATCAGACACCACTCTTTCTCCTCCCCCCTCCCCCCGCACTTTAGATTATCACCTCGAAATGTCGGTAATAAATTAAAAGAGTCTCCCAAGTAGGTAGCCTACCTTTATACACTGAGACACTTCTAACCCAGTTATCATATGTCGTCGATATCTTCTCTCGCTCATGTATTTTTGGATCTCCTACCATCTCCATCCACTTACATCGTCATCAAATTGGTGATTTGTTTGTTTTTTGCTTTTTTTTAGCCAGAGAGTTAGAAAAACAAACGTAGAGTCAATGGGACAAAGGATCAGGGTCGAATGCTGTGGGAGCATCATGAAAGTTATGGATGTGTATGTGTGTGTGCGTGCGCGTGTGTGCGTGCGACTGTGTGCGCAACTTTCTTGTGATCGACTGCACTGCTTTCCTCTCAAACCCAAGGATATATTTGTGAAGTTTGCCGTAATCGCATTTGCTTGGAGAAAGGAATGTTGTTTTGACGTCACAAGTGGCCAAGGTATATATGTTTTACATGCAGTGTCACCTCGGTTCTCCTTCCTTTACCACCGCATTGAGCACAAACAAGCTTGCGATACGCTTTGGTATGTGCGAGGGCCCTGGGAGTACTCCAGTACCACATTTTGTCCGCCACTCAAAATGGGAGAATTCCTCTCCAAGTAATAATACAGCATTTCACCCTGAACAAGTCGGTTTTCCTCACAGTGAAATGAGCAAAGATACGATGGAAGAGTGAGAGTGAAGCACGTGACTGGACAAGAATTGGGCAGAGGAACGGGCTGACATTTCATAAAATGTCGTTTATCAATAAAGTATGTCATTAGATTCGTTGATCTATCAAGATGATTAACAACATTTTGGCCCCATGCTGCTTTGGAAAAATACCGTATAAACATGCAAGGGTTGCACATCCCCAGAACTGAATGGATAAATCTGGAAATATATTAAAAGAACGAAGGGATAACAGTAAAGGCCTAACCATCAGTTCCAATAACATATATATATATATATATATATATATATATATATATATATATAGATATAGATATATATATATATAGTAGGATGGAAGGCGTTGCTTTTAAATAGTGACTTAGCTGGACAGTCTGTTTCGGCCGAAGCCTCGTCAGCAACTAAATCAGTTTCTTGTTAAAGTACAGTGTAAAACATACGGCTCTGGTGCACTCAAGCAAGCAAACAAAAGATACAAAAGATACATGCACGTGGCTACTTAACAGCACAATAAAGTTGATAATGACACTGGTACCGGGCTTTAAGGCAGGGGTAATATGGTTACATGTGGATGCTGGGGGGGGGGGGGGGGACTAACCAAGCTCTGCGAGGGAAAACTTTTTCGTATGTTTACATGTTGAAATGAGTTCTGTTCTTGAGTTCAGGATGGCTGGTTTCTTGGTCGTGATGATGTGGTATTTCTCCCATAGACACAGGTTGCAACGGTTTGTTTTGGGCGAGTACGGTTGGGCGTGCCTGACGATCCTCCATGTGAGTGAGTAGGGAGTGCCTTCATCCTTCAGTCCCCAAATGTATTTACTCAGTTCTGTCTGGTGTCTCTTTTCCCTGTTTGCGAAGCTTGCCCTGTGTGTAGCATATCTGGATTTGAAGGAGGTTGAGGTAAGGCCGATGTATACTTTCTCATCGTTTGGGGTCGCTACCTTCGCCTCGTATATGATGTTCCTGGCTGTGCATTTCCCAGGGATCGGGCAATCCTCCTTCGCCGAAAATCTAGAGCTTTCCGACAGGATCCAGGTACTAGCCCCGAAGCAAGCATACATCACACTGAAAGACCACAAAGACAATTTCCGGAATCACCCTACATGCAGGCTCATCAACCCAAGCAAGAGTGAAATCGGCATCATATCGAAGAGAGTGCTGGAGAGAATCAATGACAAGGTCCTGGAAGCGACGAAGGTCAACTAATGGAAAAACACCACCGCAGTCATCAACTGGTTCAAGGGTACCCCGACAAGGCAAAACTCCACATTCCTTTCGTTCGACGTAGTCAATTTCTACCCGTCCATTGACAGGAAACTGCTCAACAAAGCCATCAAATACGCAAAAACATTCACCACGATCACGCCAGCGGAAGAAGAGATCATCTTCCACGCCAAGAACACCCTCCTTTTCCATAACAACGAGCCTTGGCAAAAAGCAAACGCGGATGACCTCTTCGATGTCACGATGGGCTCATACGATGGAGCTGAAACATGCGAACTTGTGGGTGCATACATACTAGGAGAAATCGGCTCCACAATCCCCAAAGAAAACATCGGGCTCTACCGAGATGATGGTCTTGCCATTATCCACAAACCCCGCAGAGCAGCCGAGAACACCAAAAAGATGCTCTGCGAAAAGTTCAAAGAGTTCGGGTTACAGATAACGGCCAGTGCAAATAACACCATCGTCGACTTCCTCGATGTCACATTCGACCTCACCAAGAAGGAATTCAAACCGTACTCGAAGCCAGGGGACTCACACCTATACGTGCATACAGAATCCAACCATCCGACCACCGTCACCAAGAGAATACCACAGTCCATCCAGACCCGCCTATCCAACATCTCCAGCAACGAGGAAATCTTCAACAGCACCAAACCAGACTACGAGAACGCACTCCACGAGGCCGGACACCAAACAACATTGACGTACACTCCCAAAGAGACCAACAGCAGCAGAAAAGAAAAACAACACCAAAGGAAACGAAATATAACGTGGTTCAACCCCCCGTTCAGCAGACATGTTAAAACAAACATCGGGAGGAAGTTCCTAGCCCTCGTCGAACACCACTTCCCTAGAGAACACCAGCTCAGCAAGATATGCAACAGGAACACTCTGAAAGTAAGCTACAGCTGCATGGACAATATGCACACTATAACAAAGGCACACAACAACAAAATAACCAACAACAGTCAAGAGCAAGCCAGGGACTCCTGCAACTGCAGAAAGAAGGAGGATTGCCCGATCCCTGGGAAATGCACAGCCAGGAACATCATATACGAGGCGAAGGTAGCGACCCCAAACGATGAGAAAGTATACATCGGCATTACCTTAACCTCCTTCAAATCCAGATATGCTACACACAAGGCAAGCTTCGCAAACAGGGAAAAGAGACACCAGACAGAACTGAGTAAATACATTTGGGGACTGAAGGATGAAGGCACTCCCTACTCACTCACATGGAGGATCGTCAGGCACGCCCAACCGTACTCGCCCAAAACAAACCGTTGCAACCTGTGTCTATGGGAGAAATACCACATCATCACGACCAAGAAACCAGCCATCCTGAACTCAAGAACAGTACTCATTTCAACATGTAAACATAAGAAAAAGTTCCCCCTCGCAGAGCTTGGTTAGTCCCCCCCCCCCCCCCAGCATCCACATGTAACCATATTAGCCCGGTACCAGTGTCATTATCAACTTTATTGTGCTGTTAAGTAGCCACGTGCATGTATCTTCTGTATCTTTTGTTTGCTTGCTTGAGTGCACCAGAGCCGTATGTTTTACACTGTACTTTAATTTAACAAGAAACTGATTTAGTTGCTGACGAGGCTTCGGCCGAAACAGACTGTCCAGCTAAGTCACTAATAAAAGCAACGCCTTCCATCCTACTATATATTGTACTACATGGGCTCCTATATAGTTGAGCACTGTCAGCCATATTGCAGTTCACACTCTACTTTACGTATATATATATATATATATATATATATATATATATATATATATATACATTTATGTCGTTGGAGTGAAAACTAAGTAAAGGTAAAAAAAAAAATGGTGCACACAAGATGTGTTTCGTGGCCAATGCATTATCTCCACAAAGGCATTTAATTCGACATTTCCTTGTGTGATAAGGACAAATCTCCGAGTTAATTGTTCGAAGTAAGATTTGGTTTGGTTTGGTTTTATTTATTTCTATTTTTTTTAATCAAACGTAACCAAAGAATACATACATTTAGAAAATAGCATTACACGATGCATAAGCTTAGCATACTGTCTTACAAATTAATCCAAAGTACATACATATTAAGAACATGACAGTATTCGATGTATGAGACGTATACTAGTGCATAATATCACCCAAAAAAAAAAAAGGTTCAAAAGGAATTCGTGGAAATAACAGTTGTAAATTATCTAAATGATGATTGATCGTTCATTCAGAATATGTCATGTCGTTACGATAAACGAAATTTAGAAAAAAAAGAGCGATTTTATTAAATTAATTGTAGAATTGTGCATTTCTAGACATTTTAATAACAGACCAGAGGAGACCGCGATCATAATAAGCAGCAGCTTGACATGGATCGAGGCCTCGGGGTAAAATTCGAAACTTAAATTCGACTTACAAAACTGTATAACTGTATTTGAGTACGCCACAGGGAATAAAGGTAAAGGTTGTGGCAAAAGTTATGACATTACAGTGGAATGCTCCTTCCCTTAGTCAAAGCATAACTCGCCAATGACTTTGTTTTCCTTTTGTTTGCAATAGACCTATTAGTAAACATGGAAACATGCAAGTTATGCTCAGTTTAGGGAACGCTGCATTCCAATGTATTTTGTTAATCATGTTAGTACTTCAGCAATAATTGACAGAATCTGATGATGTCACTGGTATAATCTGGGTTTGGAGGGTTTTTTTTTGTGGGCGTATCCAAATAGTCTTAATAGTAGCTTGCTTGTTTTTTGTTTGTTTGTTTGTTTTCGTTTTTACAAAATATATGGCATTTATTTAGATATTCATTTGGCCACGTAAGTGATGCTGAGGGTATCAGGGATCAACACAAGTCAACATACATTTCATTACATAGCTTCTTAATCACTGCCGAGGCACATGTTGAGCCTCACATGAGGTAGGTATAGAAGAACTAGTGTATTTTTGGCGTGTTATGTTCTGTCTCAATAAAGTATGTACATAATTCCTCGAGTTCTTTTTCAGTAGTGTTGGCACTGGGGGTAAAATCAGTCGCAGGAATCGTGACTCGTCTTTTGTACGAAATTTCAATTTCAACCAGAGCTGGCGGGGCAGAAGTCGAAGTGTCATGACTCAGAGCAAACCCGACGGTATTGTAACACGAGATCACAGGGAGGGACACACTGTAAGGTTTCCTCATGGCGTCTATCATCTCGTGTTGCTAATATTTTTTTTTCGAAAAATATTTTCAAAATGTTTACAATTTAACGCACGAGCCATGCTTGTCCCCAGGCCCCCGAGTCAAGCTGCAAAAATCTAACCCTCGACACATAAATCATCCGATTTCGGACATTCGGAATGTCTCACCAAAAAGAAAGCAGCGCGATATTCACCCGGTGGTATTCTGTCTTCCATATTTGGGCATAGAATGTTTCCTTTCCAGTCCCCTTTTCAGATTTTTTCCTCCACCACATGTTGGTCGATTGAGTTCTTTCAAAATCCTCATCCATTACAGATGACATGACATCAGGTAGCGCCTTGTGGTTTTTGCATATCGGGAATATTTTGTGAGGCGCAATCGTCTTTGCAGATTCGATATCATAGCGCTGTCGTTATTGATAACCACTTTATCCATGAGTTTGTCTGTTTGTCTGTCTGTCTGTCTGTCTGTCTGTCTGTTTGTCTATCTTTCCTTCTGTACAATTATCTTTCTTCCTCCCCGCTCTCTTTTTCCCTGTCTCATGATGAAGCCCTAAGCTTCTCCCTCCCAGAGACCATTCCGGAAGAAGCAGCCAGTCAAGGTCGCAGCAATCCCAGACGGGAGGTCAATGTTGGAAAAGTGATAAACGTTAATTTGTAAGCGATGAAATGGTGGAGTAATAGCGCTCTAAATATAGACATCGAGATGGGATCACCACCACAAACCCACTTTTCCGCTCTCCACTCCTTCGCACGGCAGACTGCTCACCTTCCCTCCAAACAATGTGGACAGTGTCTGTCTTTAGACCGCCAGCTTCCTTCTTGAGAAAATCGGTTGTGACCGGTTGCTAAAGATGCTTTGTTTTCTTCATGACGAGGGTTTGGTTTGTTGTGATGCGGTTCATCTTTCTATTTTTTTTTTTTCGCGCTCGCGCTGGGGAATGGCTTGCGCATGCGCGTGCGTTGCTTCATAGCATGGATGAAGAGAATTTTGAGAATCAGCCGATGCGGATACATGGCACACCTCTACATCCTTTCCTTCAAATACATGTACATGTACTGAGACAGGTGTGCGCGCACATATCGTAAAATTCAAAACCATGAATTATATGCCTCGCATATAATTATGTTGCTGTTTGGGGTGTTTATCGTCGTTGCTGTTGTTGCCCTTGGTTGTTTGCTGTGCTCGGCTGATTGCAAGACGACAGCAGAATGTTTTTGTGTGAGCAGTAAAAAAAAAAAAAAAAAAAAAAAAAAAATATATATATATATATATAATATATATATATATACATATATATATGTATATTGCACGAGTTGTAAAAAAAAAAAGGAGAAAAAAGTTTAATAAGGCCACTGCAAAGGGCACATTTGTTTATGTTCACCAAAAGGTCCCTACTACCAATGTAATCCTTTATAATGCAAGACTGGAAGGAGGTAGTAAACTAAAATCCATACTTCCACATTACCGTGATGGAATCTGGGGGAGTGTATCATTATTCAGCTGATATAAATGCTATTACCTTTTCGAGCGGCTCGTGAACCTACGCACAATTTACATACGTGTGATCACTAATCACACGTTTAATTGCATTTTCTACATTATCCAATTGTTCCAAACACATTCAAAAGATCATCATACTATATTATAGGATTGGGACCGCAATCGTGGACGGGGCAAGTTTAACAGATAGGGACATAACAGACAGGGAGATAATCATCACGTGATCAAGTACCTATAATAATATTATATCACTAATCGACACTGGAAAGAGTCTATGTTGAATATGAACGATCATTCGAAAAAAAAAAATCAATGTAGGCCCTATATCTTAATTGCAAAGTCGCTTTAACACACTGCACTCCTTGAAACAACTGCAAAGACTTTTTCCCCTATATAGTTCCTGAATAAAAAGCGACAAATCAAAAAAGAAGCGCCCATCCCATCATTGCTGGATTCTCTCTTCTTAATGTTCAGAACATGCGTTTCCTTATTCTTCATTTAGTGAGGCAAACAATATCAACATTATAATTCATAGTCATTGTAGGCCTATGATTTATAAACATTATGATGAATATCCTGTATATATGTAAAAGATGCTTGAAAACGCTAGAAAACATCGAACCTATGTTTCAAAGTAAAAGACGTGTCATTGCAACAGACTGGTCACCCTGTCAGATAAAATATGGATGACTTACCATCGTCTCTGATGTTTGCGTGGCCGAAGATGGGTTTTGTGGTGACATCCACATCCTTTATTCATCAACGAAATGCCAATGTATACATGTTTGTTTATGTAAAATGTAATATCATACCCAGATCTTGCCTTTTCTTTATAAAGAGAACTTTATTTAAATGTTACTAGTACTTCCGGATGGAGATTTTGTGGTCTTCAATGTCAGCTTACAATGTTCTCATTTCCCTTCGCCACATAACACATACCAGAAGAAATGGTTTGCTTCTCCTTAACCATGTAAATACTTCTTCAAACTATGGCATATCATAACGTATGCTATTTAATGCTCTCGGGAAATCCGCGGTTTTCCGAACTTCCAAAAACACGTGAGCCGAGCACGTGAAATGGTCCCGCATATGGCGCGCCATTTGCCCAATAATTCCGATAAACTAATACCCCTTTCAGGTAATCGTGGATGCGGATAATAGGAGCACTAAGTCGTAAAATTTTGATTACATGAACGGGAGAGGAGTAAAAAAAGTGCGCATTATTTTGATGCTGCATTATTGCAGCATGAGGAGTTGATCGAGAATACATGAACGCGTTTTACGACTTATGCGCACTAACATTCCACAGTTCGGTCAAAGGTCACACGATTTCCCGCACAACCGCTGATTGCTGAGCTTGAGCGAGAACTGTGCATACACGTGAGTATATATCACCGGAAACATTACGTCATTATAGAGGCGTGCGCAGTAACCATGACAAATACTCCCGTCTTTCGCACCGTTATATGAACGGGCGCTCGTAAAAGTAGTGCGCACTTCATGGGATATATGAACGCGATTTTGATTACTTCATCCGCATATTTGGATGCGGATAATTGAACCGCGATTACCTAAAAGGGGTATAAGTTTATCGTGATAAACTTAGGTTTTTGTCTTTTTTTTTTGTTTTTTTTTTTTGTTTTTTTTTTTATAAACAGGATTTATGGCTAAACGGTTAGATTTTTTTTTTTGCTCGATAAACAGAGTTTCTCGATGGTGTTGAATGATAATTTTGAAGAACATAATTATGTTTCTAATATTTGGATTACCAGTAAATGATTTCAAACAGATATTTCAGAGAATTGATTTGCAGTTTGCGATTGTCATGTAGACTACAACATGTAAATAAACTGTGATGAATCAAATACTAGGCCTCAAAAGTTTGAGCCTTGCCCTTGGTTTGGTTGGTAAATTTCATCAAAATAATCACTTTTATCCTGTATGAAGGTTTACTTTTTCTTCCTGAAACTAATTTCATCGTTGGGAAGTCGGATATAGATAATGTTAGATATTTATATAGTTATTATTTTCTATCTATATCAAATATTACTATATTTGATATTTATTCACATGTCATCCTGGCTGTTAATCCCGGGGCGCTGTAACCAGTAACACGAACTAGATACTTTTTCACTGTAACAGTCTGAATCAAAGCATTAACGTAACTTACATCTTGATCTCGAAGTTCTTGATCTGGCAGCTCCTCTGGCTGTCCACTTGTACCTTCCGGTACCATGGCAAAACAGCGAGCAAAAAGGTTCTAGGACTGCTCCCCCGGAGGACAACTCCCCCGGGGACTACTCCCACCTGACAACTCCCCCGGGGACTACTCCCACCTGACTACTCCCCCGGGGGATGTCTCCCCCGGAGGACTACTCCCCCGGAGGACGTCTCCCCCGGAGGACTACTCCCACGGAGGACGTCTGCCCCGGAGGACCACTCCCCCGAAGGACCACTCCCCCGGGGGACCACTCCCCCGGAGGACCACTACCCCGGGGACAACTCCCCCCATACTTATTACCCACCAGGCATGAAAATCTCCCTCTCACTTGGGATGGGGGGGGGGGTGGGTGGTGATTACATGCACTTTTTATCTTGCAGCTGAAAGGGCCGATATCCTCTTTTGATCCTGCAAAAAAAAAAAGGGGGGGGGAGACTCATGCACTTTGTAATAAGTGAGAGTGAAGTTGATTCTGTTGATAAATTCCAAGTGCTTTTTGAGACATCAAATGTGAAATGAGGGAATGTTATCCTGTAACAAAGCAGGAATTTTAAGTAGCCCAGAACATTCCCTTCTAAAAAAAAAAACTAAAACCAAACAAACAAACAAACAAACAAAAACAGTGCAGCAGTAAGGGATTCATGATGCGGCCTCTCAGAATCTGGTCCGCAGTCTCTTTTCACCTCCATGCTCAGAGCTTGCTCAGTAGCGTAACAGCCGGGGGCAGACTGCCCTCCGGAAGTCCGCCCTAACTGTAACCCTAACCGGGATAATGAAGGGAGAGGAATGAAGGAAAAAAGAGAGAAGGGAGAGAGGGAGAAAGAAAGGAATAGGAAAGAAAAAAGGGGAAAGAAAGAGAGAGGAAAAGAAAGAAAGAAAGAAAGGTGAACGGAAGGAAAAAAAAAAGGGGGAAGAGCAAAGGAAGAAAGAAAGGAAAAAAGAGGGGAGGAAGGGAAAGGAAGAATAGGAAAAGGGAGAACGAAAGGCAAAGAGTGGAGAGAGAGAGAGGAAAGGGAGAAAGAAAGAGAAAGGAGGAGGAGGAAAAGGAAGAAAGAAAGGAAGGGGAAGGAAGAAAGGGAAAGGAAAAAGAGGGAAAGAAAAAAGAGGAAAGAAAGAAAATGAAGATAAGAAATGGGAGAAGTGAAGATAAGAAATGGGAGAAGTGAAGAAACAGATGAAAATTGAAAGAAAAGAGGAGTTGAAGAGATGGATTAGGGAAAAACAAATTATGTGAGAAATAAGGAGGAAACAATGAGCAAAAAGAAACGGGAAATCGGGAAGAACAAAACAAAGCGGAAAAGACGGAAAACGTGAAAGGGGAAAGGAGGATGGAAAAACTAAGAAAGGGAATAGAGACTGAAAGTGGGAAGAATGGGAAAAGGAAAGGGCACGGCCAAGCGGCATATTGCATAAGCCTAGATTGGGAAACGCGAGGGGACCCAGTTATATAAAGGGACTGTACAGTACTGGTTAAGGTGGGGATTCATGTTTTGAACATTCCAAAGTGAGATAATGAGAAACCTCTTATGAAATATGAAAGAGCATGTAATTCTAAAAAGGCTTCAACGTTTATTTGGTGAAAATTGGTTTTCAAATGGATGAGACATCAAAAAGAGTGATAATAATAAAAAGCGACAGGCCACGCCTTTTATTAGGATCTCTTTGTTTCACCTTAATTTTGGATATCTCAGCCATTTCAAAACCAATTTTCATCAAATAAACTTTTGATATCCCTTAGAATTGCATGCTTTTTGACAAGTGGTTTCTGAATGTCTCGCAAAACGTTAAAAGCTAAATCCTCACCTCAACCAGAACTGTACAGTGAAGAAAGACAGAAGTTTTATATTGTCGAAAGTGTTTGCTTAACGAGCAGCAAGGGTGGGGGGGGGGGGGGCAATCGCCCCCGAAATTCCCCCAAAATGTGCACCTAATCACTCAATTTCAGTTCTGAAAATGCAAAAATTTAGAACTCGGGCACTTCGCACCCTCGCTCCATTTAGGAAAATTGTGCCCCTACATGCAGGAAAAACTGTGCGTATGACCTTTTGTAAAGTATATGGGCATGTCACTGTTAATTAAAAATCTTTAAGCCTGACAGTGCTTCAATATCGAAAGCTTGGGGGGGGGGGGGGGCTTCACTCCCGGACCCCCGGGATGGGCTCGAAGTTTTACTGTGAAGCGATGTGTTTTGTAAAGCCAGCCATGCTATTTTTTTTTAATAGCTGCCAACTTCAAGGTTTAAATGTCTAAATCTCTTGAGCTCCCCCACACCCCCGGCAGGGGCTCTGCCCTGCACGGTGCACCCCTGGATCCTACCCGCATAGAACTGGCGCAATTTATTTTATAAAGCATATATAGGCATTTCACATTTTTATTCAAAATTGCAGCCTTCTTCATGGTTTAAAATAATGTATATATCTTGAGAATTTCAAGGGGCTCCGCTCCCCCCCCCTTGCCTTTTGTCAAGGCCCTCTCGCTGTAATCTGGGCTCTCAGCTGGGCTCTCTTCACCATACAGTGAGATGGCCTTGACAAAAGGCTACTCCCCCCCACCCACACCTTGGGAATTAAAATTTAATTTGGAAATTAAGGGACGAGGTGACCTCTTAGTTTGACAGAATAATGATGTAGAACATCTATCTTTGCGTTATTTCTGAAATAGAATTCCGTGTACTCAGCCGAAGCTCCATTATCATTATAAAAATGAAGGAATGAACAAAGAATAGAGGAACTGGGTGACGTTCACACAAACTTAACGTTAACTCTGTCACTCTTGAAAGATCAGCGTCCACAGGAATTGAAATCGAATTCTTTCATAAAAAAAAAAAGTGGTGGTGGTGGTCACCCAGAGGATTAGTCAACCTGGGAGTTGTCGTCCGGGGGAGTGGTCCTCCGGGGGAGTGGTCCTCAGGGGGAGTGGTCCTCCGGGGGAGTGGTCCTCCGGGGGAGTGGTCCTCCGGGGGAGTGGTCCTCTAGGGGAGTAGTCCTCCGGGGGAGTAGTCCTCCGGGGGAGTAGTCCTCCGGGGGAGTAGTCCTCCGAGGGAGTAGTCCTCGGGGGAGTAGTCCTCGTGGGAGTAGTCCCCGGGGGAGTAGTCCCCGGGGGAGTAGTCCCCCGGGGGAGTAGTCCTCGGGGTAGTAGTCCCCCGGGGGAGTAGTCCTCTGGGAGTATTCCCCCGGGGGAGTAGTCCTCCGGGGGAGTAGTCCCCGGGGGGAGTAGTCCTCCGGGGGAGTAGTCCCCGGGGGGAGTAGTCCCCCGGGGGAGTAGTCCCCCGGGGTTTGTCCTCCGGGGGAGTAGTCCCCGGGGGGAGTAGTCCTCCGGGGGAGTTGTCCTCCGGGGGAGACGTCCTCCGGGGGAGACATCCTCCGGGGGAATAGTCCTCCGGGGGAGACGTCCTCCGGGGGAGTGGTCCTCCGGGGGAGTTGTCAGGTGGGAGTAGTCCCCGGGGGTGGAGTCCTCCGGGGAAGTTGTCCTGATACGAGCAAAAACAGTAGTTGATCGACCTCCGTTGCGTTGTGATTGTAGGGCGACGCGCGTGGTTAAGTTGACAACTGCCGCAATGCAACTATCAGTGTCGTATAACGCCTGGAGCTTGTAATACGGCACACAAGCACTGCAGGCAACGCTAACCTACAAGCGCCCACTACTGACAAAGACTGAATAACTTTGATTATCAATAAACTAAGTTTATCTACCAAACCCCCTAGTTTATCAGTCGACTTAAACTAAATTTTTCACGATAAACTTAGCTTTTCGCATGATAAACTGAGTTTTTCTTTTGATAAACAGAGTTTGTCAATAAACTTTCTATAGTTTATCACTCGATAAACACAGTTAACTTAGTTTATCTAAACTAAGTTTCGAAATTATTGGGCAAATGGCGCGCCATACCCGCTAACGCGGATCTCCCGTTTCGTGTTTTTGTGCTTCTGTGTCGGTCTTTTTTTTCTTTTTTCTTTTTTTTTTCGGGAGGTGGGAGTGCTGGGGTCGAGCAGGTGGGACATGAATCTCAGGTTGGCACACTTTCAGCTCAAACATCCTTAGGACGTGAAGCCATTCAGCGCCAAAAAACAAAATTGTTTCGGATGTCATCTGCGAGAGTATGCGCCCGCCTAGCCGTGTGATGGGGGTCAGATCATGCAGCTCCGCCGAGGAGCAATCATCCTTAACCGCGCATTCCTCGCACATGCGACGAGGGAAAAGCAGGGAAGTACAAGAAGGAAAGAAACCCGAAAACAACATTTACAAGCTCATATTTCCTGCTGCGGTTATGTTCGTCAAATACTTACGAGAATATGTCAGTTTATTTTCGTACCACTCACCAGAAGTCACAAAAATGAGTATCGGGTTTAGAAAGGCGCATTGCCATATGGAGAGCAAATAGACCTATTCTTCTTAGTTTTATGGAAACAAAACCGTTCCCCCCACCAAACGGGGGATTCTCACGTTACTGGTGCTCTTTGCAAAATGGTATTTACTTTATGTAATAAGTGTCAGCGTAGTTCGTGTTAGATCGAATAACTCCCTATTGGCGTCCTGTCAGCGTAGCACCCCTAAATTACTGGCGATATAACTAAGGGGGAGAAAATGATTTCAAAAGTAGACGGCAAATATCCGATGTCCATGGCGGGAATTTGCGGTTAGACAGTCTACCAGCGCGGCATAAGATAAATGTCTTGTGTCTGCCACCATTTGCTTAAAGGGATCGTATATATTTTTGGTTGAGACCTAATTTCAGGTTTCTAAAATTTTTGTTGAGATAATGAGAAACCTACTCTGAAATATGAAAGAACATGTAATTCTTAGAGGAATTCAACGTTTATTTGATGAAAATTTGTTTTGAAATGGCCGAGATATCCAAAAAAGAGCGATTCTAATAAAGTGTGGGACCCACACTTTATTACGATTGCTTTGTTTTACTTTGTTTTTGGATGTTTCAGTCATTCCAAACCCGATTTTCATCAAATAAACTTTGAATTCCTCTTAAAATGGTATGCTCTGTACTATATCATAAGTGTTTTCTTTGTATCTCGCAAAAAAGTTAAAAGCCAAATTCTCATCTCCACCAATACTGTACCATCCCTTTAAAGCTCTTGTGCAGTTTTTATTTGTCATGTTTGTGAGTTACAGTTTGTATCTCATTATTGAGAGATATTTTTGAATCAAAATTGTTAAAATTAGGTCATTGCAAATAATCTTTTAACATGACGAGAGATGATTTTAACAAGAAAAACAGAATTACATAGAAAAAAAAGAAAACTAATCAAAACAATTACTCGCGACTTTGTAGGATAACTAACAGCATGGTAGTGGGTATCATCAGCCATTAGGCATCATAGTAGCAGCCTTCTTGTTACTGTCTTGTTTCTTGGTTTTAGTTTTTGATCATAGATACAACTTCAGAACCTTGATGGTCGAATTTTGTCTAATAGTCTTAAGTATTTTCTTGCAAAGGTGTAACCTGCATTCTTTCAGACGATACAAATCACATGATTGTGAGAACAGTCCAACTGGGTGAACAAGATATATTTTTCAGTAGTAATTCAAAACGTACCAACGCAGACTTTAAACTTCTGACATTTGTACAGGAAAGAAAAAGAGAGCAAAACACAACAAAAGCGGGAGAAAGGGTTAGGCCAGCGTGATGGGACAATCCTCCGGAGTAAAGGTCTCTGTTCTTTCTATTATGTCAACATCTGCAAGCTGAACGCGCGGAAACCAACATAAGCATATAGATCCATGGAGATCCATGTTTTATCTCTCTCGAAATGTTCCAAAGTCTGCCTGTTTGTAGGAATATGTATATTTTTGGTTTATGGAATTGATATAATTGTTATAATGATTGTTAGTGTTGAATATTATAATGTTGATATCGGCGCATTAATTTCACGGGTGTCATCTGTATTATAATTATGTTCTTAAAATTGTGATTTGTAACTTTCGATGTATACCTGAAATTATCTAAATGGATAATTGACTTGGTTATGTATGTTAAACATTGTTATTAATAAAGAAATGATGCACTGAAAATGTCTGCATTAACACATCGAATTGATTCTTGTAATCATTTCACCTATACATGTACTTGCCTAAACTAGAGACTGAATTAGAATTTATTTTTTCGTAGCTGCTATGCTGCTTTGGTGCCGTGTAGCATGGTTCACATGCTTAATATGAATCTCCACAATCAATATGATATCTGAAGTTTTATGGAAATGGAATGATCCTTCCAAAAGTTTAAGATTTTGAAAGTTCTGAATAAATCCATACGCAGTTTTTGCTCCATGGAGAGTCTAACACATTTTTGTGTGTGTGTGTGTCCGAAGTGGAATGATATAAAGAAAATGTAAAGATAATCAAATAGTTCTGTTTTTTTTTTGTAGTATAATGTCCTTTATTTTTTTTTTTATTATAAACATATAGCGACGGATTGTGTACCTTTCATAAATATATACCAAATCTTGGGGGAAACAAAACTTTTGAACGGATTGTCCAATTTTTCAAAATCTTAACTGATGTGCTCTATTAATGTTTCTACATTTACTAAATTCACACAAATCTTGTGTATGCAGAATATATAATAGTGATAGATTTTTTTTTTTTTTTGTTCCATTGCTTCCGCCCTTCCCTGTGTTCGATATTATCATCAGTGCCCATCTCTTCTTATCACAATGCAGTACTGGTATTTACTCAAAACGTCCCCCATTTATACCTTCGAAAAAAATTGATTGAATACAGAATGGATGTTGCATGTGCCATCCCAGGATTTTGGGAAACAGATAAAACGACACAGGTCGCGAGAAAAAAAGAAATCTGTTTGTGTGTGTGTGTGTGTGTGTGTGTGTGTGTTTGTAAAACGCATTTTTTCTTCCGTTTTCGTTCTTCTTTCTACTATCTTTGTAAAACGTTAAAATACCCATCTAATCCAAGTTTCAAGTGGTTCTACAAAAGAAAAATGTAAACAAGGTCTAATTCATACTGTGTTTACCTTATGAATAAGATGCGGCTCGGCTGATTTGAAAGAAAAATATATTACTCATCTGGAAGACAGTCTAGGCCCTCGCTTGACTTCGCACCTCGCACGATTTTTTTTTTTTCCATACGGACGTGAGATATATTCTTTTACATAATCAGGACCGTGTGGATCCATTATGGGACAATATTAAATGGGTTAGTCAAATACCGGTTAGTGATTGGCTAAACACAGTCACGTGATGGAGGAACATTCGCTATGTTCGCCCATGGGAGAACATTCTTTGCAATGTTCTCCCATGGGAAAACATTTTCACGTAACAAGTGACAGAAGGACCCGCGCACAGTGAATTTGGCTCTGCGCGAGCGATCTACCGAGTGCGTTGTGCTGGTGGTTGACGTTGACATGTTTGACGTATTTGACTAACCCATATAATATAACAGATGATGACTTTTGTTGTCGGGAACATGTACCAAACGTTCCACCCTCAGGGTCTGAAATGCTATTTCGGGAGGCTATAAGTCCCTCGACTTCGTCTCGGGATTTATAACCTCCCTCAATAGCATTTCAAACCCTTCGGGTGGAACATTCGGTAATTTCCCTCCCCCGCCAGTCATCATCTATATAATGTGACATTTCTGTGTCAGAGTCTCCATAAACACGTGTAAGAATAATATAAAGGAAATCTACTGCTTCCTAAATCGACGGTGATGAGCCACAGAACTCGAGTTCTGTGTGATGAGCTCGGGGTTATTTGTACCTACGAGAGCGTTCAAACGAGAAATCTCTAAGCAAGCATTTCATTGGTCGAATCTTGCCTGTCTGTAGGCGTGGGCAACAGGCGCCGGGAAGGACGTCACTCCCATGTATTGTTGCCATACGGGTGCACTTTAAAAGACGCTAGCCTTCCGTTGCACACCATCCTATTCTTGCATGGAATTTGTAACTCTGCATAGTTATAGGAATTGGTTGCATAGCAACCGTAGGATCTTGTACTGTCGCCACCCCTTTTGATAGATGTCATGGCAAATGTTTGGTGTTCATTCATTTCATCTATGCATTTTTATTCATGACGGTACTTAATTGGTAGGACCTTAGCTACTTGATAATGTTCCTCCAGAAGATCTCAAGCGGGGTTTATCCTGCAGGTGGCGACTGAGGGTGTTTATGGGCTCAATGAGGCAAAAATAGATTAAGACAGTGGTCTTAAAAGTGGCTGAATTATATATAGCTTGGAAGATTACACTTTAGAGAAGGCTGTTCCATGTTCTTGGTTCGAGGGAAGAAATAGTTTTTGAATGTATCTGTATTACTAATATTGGTACTTCAAACTGACTGAATGTTCCAAAGCTTTGACCAATACATTACTTTTGCTGGCCATAAATATCACACACTTGATTCTGAACGTAATGAAACACCAGTTGCGTTTACATGACGAGTGATCACTTAATTTGCCTGTGGAAAAAAAAATCTTCAAGAAAATAACAGTCATCCCTCACAAAGACGCCTACCTCAGAAAAAAAAAGAAGAACTTGCTCTCATTTCAGCGGACGAAAATTGATTTTGAGGTGTTTCAATTACGGAGGTCACGGGTCAATATACTGGTAGTTCCGGGGGTCGCGGAATAGCAATTTGGGCAATCGACCTATTTGGCACACTAATGTTCATACAAGATATGGCTTTCGGCAGCTTTCCTGTGAATTCAGAACACCGCGATAAGATGTATCCATGTGTTTCCATGTCTCGGTATAAAGCTCTTGACAACCCACTACAATGCCACTTGTTCGAAACTCTCAGAATCTACTGATTGTTGACTCTCAACATATCATTCAGACTTTGTTTATCCAACTCTAATTAGTGTCTCCTATACAGTCGGACGAATTGTCTACAACTCAACTCAGCGGTCATTGTTTCCTTAAATACAGACAGAACAATAAAGAAGACATCGGATTTTACCTTCCGAAAGGTCAAACAAAATATCACAATGCTTCAACTCGAAATCGAAGCCTGAGCAAACATGCCTCGACTGGGCCGTGCTGCCTTTATCGGCAATTTGCCAAAGTTCAGTGAACCCTACTTGTAGGCATGAAGATCGACTGTCAGGAGTGGTTATCGCAGAGAACTGATCATTCCCATCCGCCGCCGGCCTATCCCTGCAAAGACAAGTCACTGACAGATCACCACGGTGATATTTTAAGTCGGCGACATTAACGATGATCAGGCGATGTCGTTTGATTCATCGGATAAACTTGTGGTGCCGCAAACGAGGGAGACATTCAACCCATTCGCCTTACCGCAATGTCAAGTTTGTTCACACCTGTATCGCCCCTGCAGAAAGAGTCAAGTTAAGAGAACATAGTGGGTACAAGGAAAGGGTAGCCTGACAAAGGAAGACGGTCTAGTCATCACGAGGAGCGCCTACGGTGATAAAACTTAAAATTGGAAGGTGGCGGGGAATATTTGTCAAACATGATAAACTTCGGGTTACTTGCGGGGGACCGCAGACGTGTCTATGTTTACATGCGTAGTTTTACGAGTTGGTTCATATCGCGACCTTTATTCACGTTCAATGTAGTAGATACACTTGTGCATAAAGAGGTTATATGCACTTTTTTTATCGGACCATTGCTTTATGGAATGTGAAATTCAGCTCATCTTTTGTCCTATCGGCATGTATCCGCGCTGAGAGTATGTGCTCTGTTTAAACAGCTGTTTGATGTTCAGAAAAAAACTTCCCTTTCTTGGAACTGTTTGTAGATTATATCGTCAATGTCTACATAATATCTATCGCTTGATACATTTTTTTTTAAAGTCAGTTGGTCTGTGAGTATTCAATGATTTATCTACCCCTTGTGTCTACTGACTTTCATTTTCGATGGGAATAGATTTGCATAGATTTGTGTGTTTCATTATTTTCATTCATTTCATTTCATTTCATTTATTTAAGCACGGCAACATACTTCAGTCCGAAGACTGTTCTTCCGCAGGTCCGTGCGGATAAAATACAACATTGATATACAGAAATGAAAAAACAAAACTCATACATAAAAAAAAAAAACATAGAAAACAGAAAAACATGGTGATGAAACTACGGCACACATTTCGACAGAAACGAACATGATCAATCAAAGATAACCATGTACAATTAGTATACAAGTACATCGTCGTAGTTTAAAATGAAAGAAACAAAAACAAAGGAGAGTTTAGGAGAGAGAGCGAGAGATAGAGAGAGAGAGAGGAGATAAAGAGAGAGAAGCGTATGCAAAGGGGAAAAAACTGAGAAAGTAATTATAATTATAATGATCGACGTGTGGATTCCACAGAAATGGGCACTGTGTCAAGGAGAAATACTGGCCCAACCAACCAACCCACCAACCAACCCACCAACCAACCAACTCATCTGATCGATGACTTCCGGATATATTTTGTAGCCATAAGTGCGTGCCTCTTTCAACGCCCACGATTATGCACCGTTGAATGACAGAAATACGGCAAATATGCGGGACTGGTAGTCAAATTTATTCTGGCTTGAAAGGACATTAATCATTCTTCAACCTTTTGTTCAAATTGATACTAAAGTCTTAAAGGAATAGATATAGTTTTGGTTGAGATGCCGGGTATATGGGGCTTCAGACTTTTGTGTGTGAGATAATGAGAAACTACTTAGGAAATATGAAAGAGCATACAATTCTATTAAAGAGCAATTCAAAAGTTTATTTGATGAAAAATTGGTTTTGAAATGGCTGACATATCCAAAAGAAGGTGGTCTTAATGAAAGGTGGGACCCATCTCTTATTAGTTCCACAACCAAAACTATTATCATCCCTTTAAACACTTTATTTTTGTTTTAATTATGAATAATTTAAGAGCCCATCAATTTTAGGTGATTCCCCTCCCCCCGAAAAAGAAAAAAAAAATGTTTTTCATGATATTCAATCATCAGCACACGTCATCCAATCTCAGCTGCTGTTGCCTGCTTTATTTTCAATTTTCACGTTCATATAGGCTCAAAATTAGAATTCCTATGGAGCGTTACTGCTTGTATGCGATTAGATAGCTTCAAACATTTCGTAATCACCGTTTATACCCCTTTCCTCTCTTCTCTCTATTTCAGGTATCCCCCCCCCCCCCCTTTCTATGTGTCTCGTTACAGTCCTATATCAAACTTGATGCACTAAATTGTTTGTTTGTTTGTTTGGTTTTATTTTCTTCAACATAATTTCATACATTAATCAAATTTCTTTTCAGTAACATCACACAAAACATGAATATATGGATTGCAATGTGCATGGTTCGAAAAAGTATAACTATATGCGGAACATTGTACAAATAGTGAATGGTCACGAGTGCGATGGTACAAGATTTCGCACGAGGTGAAAGGTAGAGAGGCGCTCTTCAACGAGGCGAAGCCGAGTTGAATAGCGCGCCTCATCTTTCACCGAGTGCGAAAACTTGTTCCACTGCGAGAGTAAAAACCATACACTATTTGTTTTATACAACACCTCGGACGTCAAGAGATGGTAGTCCACACAGATTCTTGAATTTAGTACAGAAACAACAAACTGAACTGAACTGAACCTATGTATACGTGACCTAGTGCGGGGCTTCAAATCTGAAACATTAATGCAACGTCGAACATTGACAGGAAATAACACTAGTCAGCAGTCCCAGGGTTGTAAGCGAAATTGTTGCAACTCGTATAGGGGGCATTGACTATTGAGGATGGGTTGCCACATTTGACGTCCCATGTCCAGCTGCTATTTTCAGCCTTTATTCTATCAAATTCAGCGTTTTACTTGGAGACTAATATCTAAACGTGAGAATAATATGCATCGAGATTATTCGATTATTCTCCTGAGCTTATTGATTTCATAGATAAAGGTAAATATTATTTATATTCTTTCGTTGTCTGACGAGCCATTCGGACTCTGCATGATAACCTCTTGGGGCCTAAAACGGAGACATTTTAGCTAGATTTTTACTCTTTTAACGGTCAAAGCAACAAGGAAGTAACCACTTTCCCTTATTGCTTGATTATGTAGCAGGGAAAGCTAAATGCATCGAGAAGGACATTCAGAAAGATTTGGATTTTTTTTTTATTTTATGATATTCTTTATTTGAATTCCATTCAATATCAGGCCCATGTTAACAACCGAATTAATATGAACAAAAATAAGCAGCTATATTCTTCTCTCTTGTGCTGCTAAATCATTTTTCCCAACATACAGTACAATATATATTATAGGTTTTTTTGTTTAAATCATACCATGTTTATATGAGAGAAATGATATGAAATTCTGCATGACTCTCAGAAAAACCTATCTTGATCAACCTAATCAAGCAAATCGATATCTGCCTCATTACACACACAAAAAAAAAACTTGTGCTGCTGAATCACCTTCTTTTTTTTTTCTTTTTTTTTTTTAAACACATACCTTTTTTTTTTTTGGAAAGCATACTCTAATACAAAAATTATATCAAATTCAGCATAACTCTTAGAGAAAAAAAAAAACTACCTTGATCAACTTGATCAAATTAATCAATATCTGCTTCATTACATAAACTACCTTACACTCCCTTGAGAATACAGTTTTTCCCAAAACCTGTAGTGAACTGGAAAAAAAAATCATGCTTGAATTAACGGAACGAAATTCATCATTTTTTTTAACCCATCAACTTACCCCCCTGTACAAAACAAAATAACTATATATGTGCATATAGTGAAAACAAATCGTATTCCTGCTTAATCTTCTTAACTTGCACACCATTACTCTACTATTACCTAACTACATCTACCCAGCCCCACCAATCACACACTTCTCTCCACATGCAGATACAGAATATACCATAAACGCTGCTAAGTTTTAAGGGAATTACGGAGCATTTTAAAGCTAGTCTGACAAAAAAAAAAAAGAATAGAAGCACCAAAGTGAAAATTTTATCAAATCGGATTAAATCTTTGGGAAGTTATGATGGTTCGCTAGTTTTATAGCAAAACAGTTCTCGAATATTTAATATGAATAATAGTATGCACATGAGTGGGCGGAAAATGTCATCACCTCACAATTTTGAGATGGTGGTGTACTAAAAGAAGCTGAAGAAAATTGTGTTTATCTGTTATATAAGTGTGAAATATAGTGTTATTCCTGGCTGAATAAGTAAAAAAAAAAGTGATCTGTCATATATATATATATATATATATATATATATATATATATAATATTATATATATATATATATATATATATATATATATATATATATTACGTATATATATATATATATATATATATATATATATATATATATATATATTAGATTCAAATCTGGGGCATAATTGCGGTTGAACGAAAAATCTAAACAATTTTTTTTTTTTAAGATCCCGTGTATAATGCATGAGCACAAACACATGGGGCGAGCACCTACACATATACACAATTCTGAACC
The DNA here is from genome assembly GCF_964275005.1 of Diadema setosum. Lineage (NCBI taxonomy): Eukaryota > Metazoa > Echinodermata > Echinoidea > Diadematoida > Diadematidae > Diadema > Diadema setosum. The sequence continues at coordinate 11,704,196 of NC_092686.1, read as the reverse complement.
ATCAGTCTACGAAGACATTGGGACAGTTTTTGCGTACTAATTCTTACAAAATATAATGACAGATTTCATAACACACATTATTCACAGCGTTGCCAAATGAACACCCGCATAAACACATAAATCATCTCAATGTAAATTGCAACCAAAAACCATTACTACGAATCATGTGTTAGTACGTAATCATTGTAGGCGTGCCCCGGAGAAGGAGTTTGGCTTGACAATGGTCTGTCCTTGCTATCACATTCACACTTAAATATTACCAGCACGCGACAACTGGCGGGGCGCCTGGGACGTGTTGCACTGAATGATATCCCTAATCAGCGGGTCGCTCAATTTAACATCGGGAGTGCCACAAATTGCACGTTTTACCAGTATAATTGAAATGGAAGGAAATGACCACGATGCAAGCATTGGCGATTTTATAGCATGATGTATGACAGAAGTTGACGTATTAATTTCTTCGATACAATCATCACACCCTACCCCGAAAATAAAAAGAGATAGAAATCTCCTCCTTACGTTAATTGAACTATTGTTACATTTTTCACGATTGCAAGTAAAAATCTTCTCTAAAAAAGGTACTCTACTTATTCTTTTTTGAAGTGTAGAGCTTGGCTTTTGCCAGTCTATTGTTGCTGTTTGCTATGATTTGTCATAAATCGTTTATAAACCATTACGTACATTGATATAGTCACTTCTTCTGAAGATTAGTCTCGGTTTTGCTTGTTTGTTTGTTTGTTTATTGTTGTTGTTGTTGTTTTGTTTTGTTTTGTTTCATTTCCATCTGAGAAGATGACTGGATAGCCCATATTCAGCTGCAATACTTGTAGTTGGTCTTCCATGGGGTCCAGCTGGATGTAAGGCAGGACCACTTCACCGGGTTAAACATCCTGCTCTTTGCGATGAATGAATGAAGAGGGGTCTTTTACGTGCATGGGTTGTGAATCTCTCTCACAAACGGGACCTTCATTTTATGTCCTATCCGAGGGACAGAGTGTTTTGCCTCTTGCTATAGAGGGGACGGTATGATTACACACAACATTGCTCAGTGGGAGCCGGGAATCGAACCGAGGTCCTGTGGATCGTGAGGCAGACGCGCTACCGACTGAGCTAACTCACCGCCTTCCCTGACTTCAGACGATACAGATGAGGCATTTCAAAGTACACCATAGCTGACTTCCTGTAGAGTTCCGGTGCAAATTAGAGTCGTTAGATCATAGACATTATTTCTGAGAGCAGTGAACATGATAAAATAGTGTCATATAGCAACTTCGGCTCGTATCATGATGATGATAATGGTGCAGATTTTAGTTCGTGTCATTAACTGTGGGAAACGCAATGAGCCGTCGATGATTTTGATCATGGCAAGGCTACAGAGTTTCTTATGTTCTCATGGTTTGTTAACGGTTTCATCGTTATCGTTTTAAAGTTGTTTTGCTTGTTTTTCGGTATTTTTCATTGTTTATTATGTAGAATCAAGCAAAAACATTACAGGATTCATACCGTAAATATGCATGAATACACAAAGCAACAATATGTAATGTATAAGACTTTTCCCCAGAGAACAAGACATCTTTAGAGAAACAAAATCGATTCTCCACTTTTGAAGAACAGAGACAATGTATTTCTATTTGAACCTATGTTTCAGATTTCAAATGAAATTTGAAGCTAACAAAATTGACAGGTTTACCTCGGAATTTGCATTATGAATTATTTCAATCGCAATACATATGTTCAAATCTTGGCGTCATCATTACTTGAATTATCAAAGTCAGGATTAACTCTTCAAATAATTTGAAACCACGGTGCGGAAGATAAAGAAGATCTTTCACAACAATAACAACAACAACAACACCAACAACAACAACAACAGAAATCCCTTTTAAAAGCAATCTTGACGGTCAAAAGAAAAAAAAAATTATTTTGATATCATATTTCCAAGCATCAAATTATTTTGGAATGGCTTAATTACAGGAAAGCACCTCCAAGTTAATTAATGCCCATCTTGTCTTAAGATATGTACCAGATTTCATACAGTCAGCCAATTGACAACATCCCAAATGGCACAATATTTTTTCCAAATGCTTGAGATTTTCATGAACTATCATTCATTTTTTTTTAATCCTAAAACTAAAAAAAAAGAAGAAAAAATCTTGAATAATTTCCCCTACATACTTTCAAAATTATCATTAAAAAGAAGTTTCATACAAGACACTTAAGGGTCAATTGTATATACAGTATATATATATATATATATATATATATATATATGTATATAGGCCATATTTTTGTAATATAGTCAATATACAAATATAATTTCCTCTTGACTCTGTATGTCCCACCATTCCATATGAATCATTCCATATGAAATGGTTCTCTAGATTCTTGTAAAAATAGATAAGGATCTGTATACATAAACCTGTTAAATGTAATCGTGGCGATAACAAATGCTTTCATTACACATACCTGTTTAATAGTAACTGATTCTGACATTTCAACAATGTTCAGTAACCTAAAATTGTTTCAATTTAGATTTAGAACTAGTTTCAAACGGTAAATTAGTTTGCAATGACAAACTAATTCCAGAAGTTTTGAAATTACACCTTTTTATGAAAATGGAAATCCTTACAATTTTTTGATGAAACCCGAATTGCTTCTCACATTTATATATAAAATTTACAATCAGAACATTTAGCAAACTTATTCAGTATTTTATAGACACTTTTTAAGGATTTCAGTAGAACCATGTAAGAAACAAATTCAATCATCTATAGAAAGAAATCTTCAATTCTTTATTATCTATTGGAATACCTTCAGTATCATTACTTTGTGTAATTGGTATGTGTGAGCCATGGTTTTGATAACAGGACAGTCGTGGAAATACTTCTTTTCATATAAATAGAAAAGTGTTTTAATAATAACAAAACTTTTCCAAATACAATCAATGAATTGTACTTATCCATTTAAATTTTTCCCTAAACCTTAAAACGATGGGAAATTTATAATATGCGAAGTAATGGTTTAAGCTATAAAAAGCCTTTAAAAAATCAAAGAGAAAATAATACCTGATATCTTATTTCTCTCATGAAGCTAAATGATACAAGAAACCTAGCGTCATATCGTGCCAATGTTTACGAAACCAGACTGGTCCGCATGCATGAGTGACCCCCATTTTTTTTTTTTTTTTTAGCAATTATTAATCAGAAAGTTAATAGTCTTGTGATTACTTAAACAAAAATGATTAAATTTATCTATATTAGCAACAACAAAAAAAAAAAGGAGTTACCTACATTGGAGAATTAATGTTACATAAAACCAATATACAAGCCATTCAATTTAACACACAAAAACACAGAGCGATCAGCATGCACAAAGTTCAACACAAGAGAATTGTGTTTGAGGATCAGAACTACTTAACTTCCTCTTACTGGAGGAGAAGCTACCGATCCGAACCATATGCCTGTTCACCCCGTTGTTGAATCCAAAAATCTTCTTTATTGATGCAAAAATGCGTCGATTGAAGGGAGATAACTTCCAAATTTAATTCAATGATGGTAGAAACTATGATACAATATCTGTCTTTTCTTTACAAAATCATGAATTTCACAATTTCCATGGTTCAATTAAAATATTTCTATGATTTCAGGTTTGCATTCATGAATGCACAAGACACTCTTGCAGCTATCAAAATATAAACCAAATCTCGAAATGACGAGAACAAGTTACAGTAAAAATCCTCAACAAATGATTTAATATTTCTATAATAGCCTATGTTTCTTTGCGACAAATAGCAACAAAGAAGAGAAACAAAAAGAAAAAAATTACTGGGCACCCTTCACACAGAATGGTTTCACATGGAAACCCTAAACAACTATCACAACATCATAGAATAAAGCCGCAAAGGGCTTCAAATCAAACACGACAGCCCATCACAAAAGTCACATGTGGCATAATGTTACTCAAAATTATACAAACCATGACCAATCGACAGATTAAACTATCACCATTCCTATAAAATCCTGGACAAGTTAAAGCAAAATTATTTTTGCTATGTTTCTTTAATGGCAAAACATTCATTCCATGTCTTGTTCCACTCTAGTCAACATGAAAATATTGGCCCAAATTCACGTAGGTGGTACAATCTTGTCCATGGTTTAAAACATGGATAACATTGTACCACCTTCGTGAATTCTGGCCATTGTGTTTTGTGTAATTTAGGTGGCATCATCTTTTTGGTATTTTCATCAAATTTTGATTTCTCGTTTAGATAGTGAGACAAACAAACTGTTCACATCCTCCTGAAGATGAGTCCACAAATGGCAGATTTCTTGTGGAATCTCTGTATAGCCGATCAGAATAGACAACGAGCCGCCTCCTCTCATCTTTCAGACGCTTGAACTTGACATATATCTTCTTGCGAAACATTATCACTCCTTTAGCTCTTTTAGTTCTTGAGACGTTTTCCCCTTAATTCTCTTCTTGACAGCGTAGGTGGCAACCCCGAAGTGGATTCTTAATGGAAAAGAGCGAGATGAATCCTGGACTGAAGTGGGAAGATAATGTTTAGTGTCCTATATGACACCTCTCAATCTGTGATGAATCTTCTTCACTATAGCCCTCGACAAAATCCTTGTCTAACTCCAAACAGTCCTGCTTCTTGCCTTTCTCCTGGATATCAAAAGCGATTACAGTTCGTTTTTTTCGAGACGGTACGTGAATCCGAAAATGAAACAAAGATTCTTTTCCCGAAGATTCGTTCATCCAAAAACGAAATAAATGGCTCGTAATGCCGATGGCTCGTTCGTACACACCTTCATTCCATATTCGGATAAATACATCTTCGAAATAACGAACCTTGTTTCATTTTCGAATAAACGAATCTTCGGAATAACGACCCTTACTTCATTTTCGGAGTAACGAACATTCAGAATAACGATCATTAACAACCAAAAACAGCTTCGTTTCATGAACAGAACTTGTTCTCAAGGGTATCCAACAAGTCACTGAATCGTTGTTTTCTTTCTCCAGATTTGACACACTTGATCACGATCACATACTCCAAACCATCGATTTTTTTTTTTCTTATCATTCTCTCCTGCCTTTGATTGTACATCTAAAGGACAAGGACATGAAGATAAATAAAATTCATTATTTTCATTTTTTAGCATAATAGCAAAGCAGTTGACTTGCCTCTTTCAGAAAGGAATATATATTACTCTGAGCATCTGTCAGTATAACAGTCGAGGGAATGTGCACTTACCATAAAAAGTTCAAATTTTGGGAATTATCTTCATATTTTTTCTACCGTTTTCCTGCATTGACATCACGATTTGTTGCTGCTTTCTCATCTATAGCGATAGCAGCACCGAAACTTTAAAAATCGATAACTTTTAAACAGATAGGCCGATTTTCTTCAAACTGCACGTATGCGTTCTACTAACTTTTCTGCAATCGCTCAATCCAATGTATATATATTTTTTTCAATGTTTCATACCCCTATAACCTAAAAAGATGAAGAGCCCAAGACATTTCTTGTTATTATAAAGAATAACGTCCATCCTTCAATTAGTGTGATGAAACATCCCAAAGGGCCTCGATGCTGTACCTTTTTAATTAAGCAAGCAAGCAAGCAAACAAACCTGTGCGGGGCGTTTCATGGTATAAAAGCACAAAACAAGATAGAAAACTCCTGATGAACGCTAACCCTTTGTCGGTTGCAAAATCACTTGGGGTCTGCGGAATGATCTCGGAGGAAACAGGTACGTGTATTCATTACAATGATGCTTTCAAATTGTAAGTCTTTTTTCCAGACGAATCGTGCTTTCATCGGCGTCTTAAGTGAGCTAGAGGGTACATTGCTCTTCACGATGAACAGCAATTATCGTTCTAATGGATGCAGCTTCTAGAAATAATGTGTAACAAAACTTATGGGGATTCTGCTTAATTCTTTCCCCCCGCATTTAAGTGAACCTCGATTTTACAGCCATCGTGTGGAGTTTACAAAGAAAAGGGCTACATAATGTCTTTATCTGCTGAATATTGGAAATGAAGATAACAGCACTGCATCCCCTTGCCTGAATATTCGGGGATTTTTCAGCATCGCGTTACTTTTATTGTTGCTATTGGTGTTGCTATTTCCTTCAATTCTAATCTTAATAATGTTACGATTAAATGGATATTCAAAAGAGACATATTTCTTTCCCCGTCAACAGATGATGGACTGGTTACAGCCGATTGAAGGGGAAGACCGGGGAAGGGATCGAGAGGGATTCCTTAAATTTCCTACAGTAAACTGTTGGAGGGGAGAATGGTAAATGGAAAAACCATTGAACACGTCTGTGTAAAAGTAGAGGAAAACGTTTAACAAAACATGCACGCAGGCACATTAAAATAGATATACGCATCATGAACATCGTGACCTAAATGGCTAGTTACCTGTCTCTCCTCAACTTCATAGCCTACTCTCACGCGCTAATCATTAATCCAAGTCCAATGAAACAGTAGATTAGTATATGTGCCCCTAATGAATGGTATGTCCTTCATTTCGCCATAACGTCTCTCTACTTTGACGCGACACTTTGAGCTTGCGAATGCGATGATTGCTTCATACTGTCTGATGTAACCAATGTGAAGGAACTGAATTACATTCACCAGCCAAAGCTAACATGTATTCCTTGAATTGCACGTATCGACGTTCCAGGCCGACATATGATTTGATTGATTGAAATATCATTGGGGAAAAAGTGCTTTGCATATTCACTTTTTTTCAAAGCATATCAAAGTCCACGGTGACATTGATCGGGAGAGGGAAATCAATGTTCTGACGTGTGAACCAACTAATCAAGGCTGGTTTTCACCGCCCAAAATTCATTTAAGGATTCGTAGAATAATACTCTCAAACAAGGTACCCACACTCGAGGTATAGCTATAGGACTACAATACACACCACAAGCCTACGGCATTGAACATCTCCGATGGCAGTTATCGACAGGTCTGATTCTCGGTCCCCAGAACGCTAGGCATCATACCATATCGTGTACGCCCTAGATATTCCTAATCAAGACGATGGGCAGTATGGATCTTAGGGCGAGGTAAAGACAATAACCAACACGAACGGAAAACAACAGCGACAACAAGAAAAAATCATGCTTTCATATTATCTGCAGCAGGAAGAAAAAAAATATATAACTATTCCAAGCAGAGCACTGAGGCAAAACAAACAAAAAACAAACAGAACAACCTGACCTTAAACAATTCACACTATGAAGACATTCTACCAATATTTTTGTGGATACTCTCTCGCAGCTTAGTGAATCTTATATGCTGCCATCAGGACTGAATGTTTTTACCCATCCTTAAGAGCGACAAATCCAACGTTAGTATTTTGAAGGAGTCGTCCCCATGGGTATCCTTATTTCTCAACTTTGTGTGCGTTTGATCAGGCTCTCCGCCCCACCTAAGCACCCCTCCCCCTCTCTCCCTCCCTCCCGATTTCCCTTCCTCTTCCCTCACTCAACCCCCTCCCTCTCTCTCTCTCTGACTGTGACCCCTCCCTTTCCTTCAATTTCATCTTCTTTGATATTAAAGGGGGAATCCGGTACAAATATAAGTTAGTCTGATAACAAAGAGTAAAATCTTACGAGTTCAACTGTAAAATTTGACTGAAATCGGATGAAAAATAAGGAAGTTATAATATTTTGAAGTTTTGCTAATTTCCGCAAAACAGTTCTTGTACAGTGGATATGAATATGCAAATGAGTGAGCTAACCATGTCATAACCTCACAATTTTCCATTGATCGTGTACAAAAAAAAAATGACGAAAATTCAATGTTTCTGTCATTAAGTCTGAAACATGATGAAACATCCTGGTTGAATAACTTCAGAATAGTGATGAGTTAGATATGAGAGGAATTGAGCCATGGGCATAATTGTGTTTGAATGAAAAAAAAAAAACATGGACATTTCAAAATTGTATGTACAAACTATATGGTAAGTTGTGAGGTTATGACACGCTCACTTGGCCATTTGCAAAAATTAGCGAAACTTCAAAATGTCACAACTTCCTTATTTTTCATCCTATTTCGATCAAAATTATACCGTTGAACTCGTAATATTTAATTCTTTCTTATCATACTAACTTATATTTGGACTGAATTTCCCCTTTAAGCGTAGTGTTCTCATTCTTCCTCACCTTCCATTCCGGTGCATTTACCCCCCCCCCCCCCCTCAACTCTTTTTCTTTCTCACTTTCACTCTATCTATGTCATTCTTTCAGCATTACAATAAACTCCACCTCCCTCAGTGATAAAGCGGTATTGGTGATTTTCCATTCTTATGGCTACTGAGAAAGGGTTTGCTGATTTGCCACTGGAGAAATCAAATAGATTTTATTCCGCTGTGAAAGTGTGTAGCGATGAATGGTATTGACTAGTGGCTCGGGGGTGTCACTCCTCTCTAACCAGATTATATCACTTGTGCTCCGAATCACTTCTCTCCCGTAACCGTGAGATATCGATGGCCTTAGGTCTAGCATCAGTAATTTGTCAGGCCGTTGCAGGAACCCCACTCTCCGGAACGATGCCTATGCAATAGAGGGGGGAAAAACTGTTTCAACCTGCTTTCAGTAAAATGAATTTGGTAAATGGTCACTTTCACGAACATTAGTTTATGATGCGTGACTGCACTGATGAAACGCAGTTCCTGGAAACCGTTGACTGTGAAATGTGTTTATCCTGGTGTTTATCGTTATTGTGATCATCAGTTGTTTAATGAATGGTAAAACCAGCGCAAAACTTATGCAAATGAACTTAGAACCAATATTCACGACCTCCATGTTTCTTAAAGAAAAAAAAAAAGAAAAACATTTGAAAAGCACCAATCTAATAAAGGTATGCAATCGTGTTATGTTTTCATGCAAGACATAAGAGAAAATGTAACACTTTGATAATAATAATTGTTGTACTTGACGACCTGTAGAACACTGGAGCTTTTGATGACGAATTGGGCACCTCGTTTGAGTGCTTGCGTCCCGGGGGGCGTTTCATTAAGGAACTTGTCGGATAAAATATCTGACAAGTCAATTATATCTGACAAGTTTTGAGAATTCTTTAATCTGATTGGCTGATTTCTCTGAACTTGTCGGATATAATTGACTTGTCGGACATTTTATCCGACAAGTTCCTTCATGAAACGCCCCCCCCCCCCCGATCTTATAGATTTATCACTCCAGTCATATTATGAGGGCGGCCACCATGTTAGAATGGAATGCATTATTGACAATGCTTAATGCAGATTTAGTAATTGGTTATTTGTCTTATTGCATTTTTTTCTCTAACTTTCCAGTGGGAACTGGTGAAGTGATCAATCAACAAGATCTTTGACTTTAGAAACCCTCATTTTCAAGGCTTTCTAGGTGGTTTTTATTTAAACTCTAGTCCGATCAGATTCCGACATGGGATCATCAGAATTAAAAACGTTTCTACTCTTTCAAATCTGTTTCTTGTGTGTTCCTACTGTCACTCATACGATTGCAATGGTTTATTGTAATTTCAAGAATACCAAAAAAGAATAAAAAAAAAAACCCCAAACAAATGATGTCTAAATGTTCATCCTATATGAGGCGTAATTTTAAGACTTATGATTTGTGTTTTGCTCACGGCGATTTATTAATTTTTTTCAGAAGTTTTCCATCCCCTAGGATACACATAGCGGTACATCTGATCGTAAAAATAGAAACAAACATTGCCATATAAAATTTAAAGAAGAATGCAGGAGAGAGAAAAAGAAAGACAGAGAAAGGGAGAGCTAGAAGGGATGTGAGCGGCAAAATGAAATTCACCAAGAGAGATGAAATAATTCTCTAATGAATGATACTGTGCTGGAAAAGCATTATCAGAAATTAAAATTCTCCGGCGATATGGAGAGTCGGATAGAACGCTCGTATAAAGGCTGCGCCCTGAGAGAACATCTTTTAGGTGGCGAGGATTCCAAAATCCATCAACTATAGTATAATCATGTTGTCTGACAAAGATACGTATATATACAGACAGTATTTGACGTTTATCATTATTGTTGTTTGCTGTAATTTTGTTATTCTTTAACATCTAAAAACGAAGATAATTTAACGTTTTGACGCTCTCTTATTATGAAATCTGGTATTTTTTGAGCGATGAACAATATGCAATATTCAATTCAATTCAATTCAATTCAATTCAATTCAATTCAATTCATTTATTTCATTCTCATTTTCTTTCCAACAAAACATAACACGAGGTAAATCAGAAAAATCCATCTTTAAGCATGTATACAGTACAAAGTGCGAAGGATTAACGATATACAACAAACTAACAGAGATGAATCATGTATACATACGGGAAAATAGAAAGTTATATTTTGAGGAGAAAAAAAAGAGAACTGAGAGGTCCACTAAAAAGCAGTGCTTGTAGATTGTGGACCACTCAAGAATTTCTTCCAAGAATACAGTACTTCACATACAATTACAAATACATTACACACAACAACATGGCATAACTAAACTAAGGAGATACAATCGAACGGAATGGGACAAAAACAAAATTAGTGGAAGAAAGGGAAAGGAAGAAAGAGAGAGAGAGAGAGAGAAATGAGAGAGAAGGGGGGAGAGGGAGGGAGAGGAAAGATAGAAAATGCCTACACGCTGAACAAGAGAAACGGAAGAGGGAATTGATGAGGTGCTTCGAACTGCTGGTGACTGCACGCAGCTGTGTAGAAATTATGCAAATAACATGCCGTATTTCATTGCCTAGTAATGCCGTTTTCACTGCGTAATAGTGAATTAAATAACCGATGATGACCCTCATGTTTGCTGTAACCTGTATAGGTAATGAAAATAAATATCTCAACTAGAATTTAACAAAAAAGATTTCAAATTACGCTTAAAAATGTATAACGATGAAGAATTTTTTATTTCAGGACCTAATGAATTCCAAAATTTAGGGCCGATGTATATAAATGTGTTCTGAGCTAATAAGGTTCTCAAAAGGGGTAAGTGAAATTCATTAGACCTCCTAGTAGGATAATCATGAAAAGATTGATTTCGTGGAAACATTGAATTAAAAATATTGGGAAGAGCATTTGTGTTAAAATTAAACATGAACTGGCCCAGTTGAAAAAGAAACAAATCTTTAATTTTTAAAATCTTATATTCAATGAACAATGAATCTGAATGAGAACGTGGCGAAACCCCACAAATAATACGAAGTACTTTCTTTTGTAATAATAATAGTTTATCTAATAAAGTTTGATGGGCGCTACCCCATGCTAAAATTCCGTAATTAAGATAAGGTAATATTAAAGAAAAATACAACGTTAACAAAGACGACGATGGAATGTGAAACTTAAGTCTGTTGATAATACCAATATTTCGTGAAATTATTTTACTTATGTTGATAATATGAGGCCTCCACAAAAGTTTATCATCCACTGTAATACCAAGGAATTTTATGTGGGATACACGTTCTAATTGAGTACCATCAAATATAAGATCTGTGCTTAATGTTTCTATGGATTTACTAAAAAGCATATACTTAGTTTTCTGAAGATTAAGTGATAATGTATTAGCTCTTATCCATTGAGTCACTTTTTTCAATTCAGAGTTGACGGTGTCAATTAAAGTAACTGGGTCTTGATGGGAAAAGAAAACATTTGAGTCATCAGCAAAAAGTATAAATGAGAGTGTATCAGATGACCTGCAAAAATCATTGATGTAAACAATAAAAAGTAAAGGACCTAATATACTACCCTGAGGGACGCCACATTTAATAAAATTGAAACTTGAGTTATTCTCGCTCAGAGATACATATTGCTTTCGGTTTTGCAGGTATCTCCTGAACCACTCCAAGGCCTTCCCCCTTATGCCATAATGTGACAATTTATGAAATAAAATGTCATGATTAATTGTATCGAAGGCCTTGGAGAAGTCCAGGAAGATACCAACAAGATGTGAATGATTATCTATTGTATGCGCGGCATTATCAATAAACTTCAATAGAGCGTGAATAGTGCTGTGTTTCCGACGAAACTCAAACTGAGAGTTTACAAAAACATTATGAGAGTTAAGAAAATTAATTGTTCTTTTAAATATTAATTTTTCTAAAATTTAAGATAAGGATGAAAGTAAAGAAATGGGTCTATAATTGCTGACATCAAGATCATCTCCTTTTTTAAATAAAGGGACAACCTTAGCAATTTTCATTTGATCAGGAAAAACACCATATAACATGGATTTATTGAAAATATGTACAAGTGGGTCCACAATTGAAGATATAATACCCTTTAAAATGAAATTACTTATGTCATCATAACCCGCACTGCGTTTGTTATTCATTCCAGTAACAATATCCATTATTTCATGTTTCGTAGTTGGAACGAAAAAAATAGAACTAGAATTAGATTCACCTAAAAAATGTGAAAAATGTGTATTAGACGGTGGTACTTCTTTCGCCAAATTCTCTCCAATCATTGAAAAATAAGAATTAAAAATATTTGCCATATCACCAGAATCTTCAAAAATTCTATCATCGAATCGAATTTTTGTAATACTTGATTTCTTTTTTGATACATTCATACATTCATACATTGATACATTCATATTGGACGGAAGCCTATCTAAAAAGGTGCTAAAGACCCATAAATTTGTCAGATTTCTAATGCTTAAAGGCAAACTATTTGTGTAAATCCACTGTGTGGCATTTCTTCAATCATCATTTACTGTTTTGACCTGGATATCGGGGTCAGGCCAAGAGTAGAAAAGGATAGGCTCATTTGCGCGTGATGCGAATGAGAATTCACCTGATGACCTAAAAAAGAAAGCGTTCATGTAGATTAAGAATAGCGTTGGATTGAGCAAGCTTTCTTGTGGAGTATCACATTCAATTGTTTTCATTTGGGAGTCACATTTCGGATCTGTTTGAGAGGTAAACCACTGTCAACCACTTCAAGTTCTTTCCACGTAGGCCTAAACCGTATATGATATAATTTGGCTAGAGTATTTCGTGGTTAATCGTGTCACAGGTTTTGAAGAAGTCCAGGAAGAGTACCATTGTGTGGGAAAGCAAAGGTAACCAGGTAATGTGCAACTTTCTCAACGAAAGTAAATTATAAGTAGCACGTACGTTGAGCTATGACTTTCCCTAAATCCAAATTGAAAGTTTGAAGATATGTCGCTGGTGTACAAAAAAAAAAAGCAAAAAGGGTTGGATTATAAAAATTATCATCATGAATTTTTTTTGATTCATTGACAAACATCACATGTCTGCAAGCCATATAACAGGACATAGAATGAAAACAAAAATTTCACTGAATTCATCAAATGTCTTTCTCCCTTCTTTATTTTACAACATACATTCAAAGGGAACTGCTACTTTTCCACATTATCCACGCACGATGTGAAAACATCAAGTATGTTTTGTCATTACCATATTGATTTTTTTTTAATCAATTATCACCTTGATACCAATTCGCCTTGCATGCGTTTTCTTGACCCTGGCGGCAAACTCAAGACGTTGCCTGGTAACGAGACACGAGCGGTTCGTGTGGGAGATGTCTCATCAGCTGTCACGACTTGTTTGCTGTTACAGGGCAGTGCGCGGGCAATCCACATCATATTTGGGCTGCAAAATAATGCCTGGACGAAACGATGGCATTACGGCCTGCTTATCTTGTAAAACATACTCTCAACGAGCTTAAAACTTTGGGATACGAGTTTCGTGACCTTATCGGCTACATTATATAGCGTTTCCTCCGTACTTAACGACTCTCCGAACGGTAATTGCGGTACAAGGCTGGTAACCACTCTGTGCTCGGTCACAGTTGGCTCTTCCGAGAGAGATCCTGTTTTTTACAAAAAGAAATAGAAAGGGGGAGAAAATATCCAACGAATATTAACGCCTTGTTCGCAGGATGCATACTGATGAGGCTGGATTCTCCAGGGACTCTTTGCTGCTGTCGAAGTATCAACACACATTAACGTGATGATACAATTACTGCGATATCCTGTTATGTTTTCCACTTTAAATATTTGCCAAATTTTACGGCCAGCTGATGAGTCTGGTAAGCAGTGAAGATATCTTCCGCCGCTCCTGTGCTGTCGCACACTTTGACCTTCCGTGTCTCAGGAGTCTTGGCTCTCGGGCCCCTTGACACCTCCACGCCTGCTCTCTGGCGTCGGGCAGCTAGAACATCTAAGACTGATAGTTCTAAAATAAATGCACATGTATTTCATTGTCACTAGAAAGCGAATATTGTTTGATGGATGACGTACCGAAATACAGTAGATTAAATTGCAAGATGTGTCGTCCGCATTTTGTCAAAATATGATTGTCCACACAGAATCCTGAGCATGAAGGAACCTTAAAGAAAACAAGGAAGCAGAAGATTACATACATGATTATTTCCGTCAACAATAAGGGCATTTCGAGACCTACAAATGACATTTATGTTGGACTAGGTAAAAAGCACAAATAACAGGCACACACATATTCATCATATCTGTGGGATTTGATTGCACAGCAGTAGCGGATCCAGAGGGGGTGCACAGGGCGAGCGCCCCTTCTTTATTTTTTGTTAAAACATAAGAAATGAAAAGAAAAAAATGGGGTGGGGTGGCGCCCTCTTAATTTTGTAAAGACGACTCCCCTTTACGGAATTCCTGGATCCGCCCCTGCACAGTGTTTTCTTGTCGCATTTCTTCTCGTGTTCAGGTAATAAATGTCTTGCTCTAGTCTGACTCGTTGGACTCAGCACACACTTGTTAGGCTAAAGTTGGTCCACTTTTAAGGGAAAGGAAGACCGGATCAGGAATAAGAATATACATGTACGTACGGGACCCAAAATCAGGCAATCTTATCGATAACCAGTAGGAGATTTTGTCTGTAACCGAAGAGAAAAACAATTACAACAGGTGTCATGTTCTTTCTACAGTGTCGGTATTTCCGCTTTGCGGAGCTCCACTAATGTGTCTCATCACGTACTATTGATTTGAGGCCGCGGTAGATGCAGACTCGTTGTTTCGGATGCGATAGCAGCGCGTGTCAATGCGCGTTGGCGTCATTCAGAAACGTAAGAGTTCATTTATTAATGAATCGATTGCGATCAATTTCGAACACTATTACACTGAATGGTGCGGCGTGGCGGTGTACACACGTAAACGAAGGCCAAGGACAGTTCATCCAATGAGAATCACTGACAAGTCAGAGTGCTAGTTCGAAATCTACCTGCGGGGAAGAACTGAGAATATTGTGGCCCATATGACTTCATGATTTGCAATTTCTTTTCAGCAAGTCCACAATCGAAATTGGAGGAAAAGTGTCATGCGCAAGGATCATTACTGCTGGAATACAATTACATGTACATCCAAACATCGGCCGTCATGTTGTTCTAAATATATGCATATTAATATGATTTATTTAATTGTGTCAAAGCAATTGCAGGGTGTCACTGCACTCATGCGAATGGGTTAAAGGATGCACCCTCATCCTTGGCTGTGGCAATATTCGTTTTTACTCCTTTACAATGTTCGGTATTGTGATTGTTTTATGCCAGCAAGATTCAGTTTTTGTGTGGTTTCTTGATCCTTTGCACACATGTAAAGGGCATGTGAAGTCGATGATCTGATGACTTCACCTTCCGCTGTGAAATCAGTGCTTTGTTTAAACTCGCCCTTTCATAGCCTTGCATTGCGCGGGCACTTAACTCGAGTCTTTTCATTGATTTCTTGAGCGAGTGCCAAAAACACGATAGTCTGACCGCCTTCCAGGGAGGTTCACCTTCTGCGTGGACCTGCTGTCGTTGACATTAGGACATTGATTGAGAGAAGAGAGAGGGAGTGGGGGGAAAACAGCCAATATTGTAATGAAGTCCAAGGTCACCTTTCAGAAACATCGTGTGGTTGCTGTCTCTCGAAACTATGGTTTTGAACGACCGAAGATGTCACAACGGCAGACGCTAGCATTTTGTTATAGCATTTTCGAAAACCGCATCCAGTTTCCTGCTCATATCGTTCTTCGACCTGGTGCTATTGCTATAATAAATTGTATCTAGAAAATCATCCTTCTGGTTGCAGTGACGCAGAAGCAGATGTATATCATATCAATATGTCGGGTTGGTTTAGAGTTGTTATCCTAGAACTATAGGAAGGTGCTGTATTTTCTGATTGCTCATAAGGCTTCATGGTGACGAGCAGCTTGTCATTGCTCTGATCATTATGCAACAGCAGTGCGATGCTAACCCGTCAGGTCTTGCAGTAAATTGGCAACACTGAATTTCACTGCATATTCTGTATTGGGAAAAGATTAAACCAAATTGGTTAATTCTCTAAAAATTTAGAAAGATATTTTCACAAATGTGTGCCAGTTTGAGAAAAAAAAAATAACCAGGAAACTTATCTTGTCAAACTGGTATCATCTGAAGATTCTGTAATTTAACTAGCAACTATTCATATAACAGGCTCCTGAATGTAATCGTGTAGCAGAAACAATTAGGCCTATATATTGATGAGCAACAAAAATATCCAATGGGAGAGAGAGAGCAAAAAAAAAAAAAAAAAAAAAAAAAGGTGCTTTCTGGATGAAAATGTCTACCAATAAGACAGATTTCACTTTATTGCTCCTACTCCTTCAAATTGAGAAACGAACCGTGATCACAGAACTTCTGTATTTCTGTACGCACAGGGATCATCCCACGAGACCGGCACCCACGAGTCACACTGTCCACGAGTTCGCCATTAAAAAAAAAAAAATAATAATAATAATAATAATAATGAGTCATACAGTCCATGAGTTGTACAGCCCATGAGTTCGACACCAGGCAAACAAGGCCCACGAGACCAACATCACAGGGCTTACTATGTCGGTCTCGTGGGCCTTGTTTGCTTAGTGTCGAACTCGTGGGCCTTAATTGCCTAGTGTCGATCTCATCGGCCTTTCCAGCATCGTTTGCCTAATTTAGAACTGTTGGCCTTGTTTTCCTAGTGTAGGACTCATGGGCCCTTTTTGCTTTATGTCACACTCATGACCTGCATGACTTGTGGACTGTGTGACTCGTGGGCCGTGTGACTCATGGGCTTGTATAACTCGTGGACTGTATGATTCATGGGTGTCGAACTCGTAATGTGCACCCACGCACGGCCACACAAGTATTGGTGCCAAAGTATCGCACGAGTATGTGTGTATGTATTTACTATTGTGTGCTTTTTATTCTTCTCCATCATTCATTTGTTAGGTACACACGGCTCAGCGAATAGTGCCTGCATCAGGTTGTAATATTGTAATAGTAGTCTGAACTTGTTTGTCTTTTTTGTACTTAATTATTACTGTTATAATGACGTTTAGTGACACATTACTAGGTTTTTTGAGTGATCCACATATCACAAGTCGTGCTTTTTAGTGGATTACTTTTTTTCATCCTTTTCGGTTAACCCTTCAGAGTATGCATTGATGTTCTCAATTATTCTGCTTTGTTTTACATTTCATATCTTGTCATACAGTGTTTACAATTGATATTGCGTTATACATTTTCTTTTTCAAACTGATCAAACAATGTGATGGTGTAATATTGGTGTATTTTGTTGTACTTCTTGTTGGCTGTCGGATGGAAAATAAATGAAACTGGACTAAACTGAAAGTTTTTGTTGCTTTCTTTTCATAGTTACATGGCGCCCGTACCGTAAGACTGCAAAATGTTGGCATGACTTTAAAGGGGATATAGCTAGTAACTGATCAGTGGGAATCAGTGGGAATGCTGGAGGATGATTGTTCTAATCCTTGTGGGATTAATTTTAAGAGTACATTATATATTGTTGTGTGAAAATTATTTGCTTCAGAATGGTCGCATATTTAAGTAAAGCCCCAGTCACATAGACATCCCGGATCACCCCGGACCATCCCGGATCTGATCCGGGGAGAGATCCGTGTTGACGCCGGGAGGCCAACGCGGCAACTTTTGGGGGTCAAAAACATCCGGCGTCATCCGGGGATTGCCGTGTTGGCAGAGCAATCCGGGGGGGGGGGGGGGGGGAGGGTCCGTGTGGCTGCCGTGTAGCTGCCGTGTTGATCCGTGTAGATGCCGTGTTTGTCCGTGTAGACGCCGCGCTCTTCCGGCCTTATCCGTGTAGCTGCCGTGTTGATACCGTGTGTACAGTCATACCAAAATCCCGGATCTCCCCGGATATCCCCGGACGTCCCCGGATCACCGTGTAGATCCTTGAGCATCCGTGTTTATATATGACTGGGGCATTATGTGCAGTTCAGTGTTTCCAGGTTAGCATGCCCTTAACTGGCCCGTTAACGATCGCCCCATCACTGTACAGGCATGCTAACCTGGAAACCTTAAACTGCACATTACTTGAATATGAGACCATTCTGACGCAAATAATTTTCACACAACAACAGGTACATGATAATGTTCTCTTAAATGAATCTCACAATGATTGGAACAATCATCCCCCCCCCCATCATTCCCACTGATTCCCACTGATAAAAGGTACTAGCCATCCCCTTTCATATTGTCTTCGTTTCAACTCTTTTGCGAATTACATGGTTTTTCAGCCTATTATGATGTGCAAAAAAGATACAACGTGATAATGTGGATGCTTAGTGCAAGACAAAGCATGATGGATGGGAACCCCCCCCCCACACACACACACACACGCGCAAACACAATTCTTCATTGGCCTTGATCTCCGAAGCTAAGAGCCAGTACAACGCCCATCAAGCGTTGTTGGCCACGTGATTGCTCTACACTGCAGCAGTGTACAGCAATTGCCAAACTCATTCATCTTGTAGGCAGAGAGAGAGGGGGAGAAAGAGATGACAAGCATATACACATCTGGAAATTAGTCTGTCGAGCCGGACAGATGTTTTCATCCGAATACAAAACCTGCTGTCTTTTCCGGATGTTACAGGATTACGACAGCAATAATACCAAGGAGCTAATACCATCCTGGTGTATGATAGGTATAAGAAGAAGGAGAAAAGCGCGACGTATCAACCTCACCCGACAGATAAAGAGAAAGTAATGTCGATCGAGATTATCAACACAATAATGCCATTCTTCCCACATCAAATCTCAAATGTAACAATAATTGAGAGTTCACTAGACTTGATTGTAAATGGTGATGTGAATTATGAAAAAAAAAAACTTAATTCTATTGACTACTTAAAGGGAGTCTCCAATATACTGACGTGACACTTATTGTAGACCTACATTTACAAGATTCATGTCAAGAGAGTAATATATTGCAGGTGGCATAAGGTTGTTCTACTCTACAATGCAGTCGAACATCTATTGCAATGGTTCATAATTCTTGGTCAACATGTTTTATCGAGCTCACATCTTTAGGTTGAGCAGACAAAAATTACTTATACGGAGTCTATAGAAACAGAGAATGAAAATGAATTCAGGAATATCAGCGCGTAATTTAAGTTAATGTCAAAGGAGAGATTATGCAAAGTAAAAATTTAAAAAGTGTTGCTAAGTTCATTGAAAATTTGCTTATTATTTTCACTTGTCACACTTTGTACCTTTTTCAAGACGTACACTGAAGATATCCTTTAAAGCATATCCTCAAATAAATCCAAGAATTAATACGTTTTTGTATTCATTTTATTTTTATTTCAATTTGATTTAATCTATTCATATTTACTTTTAAAAATGTACACAACTTAGTATAATGCACCATGCTGATTGGAAAGAGCAATACACACACACACACACACACACACACACACATATATATATATATATATATATATATATATATATATATATATATATATACATACATACATATCTAAATATGTCAAAATGTAGAATAATCACAATATAACAGTATCACAATCATAATCACAATATCGAATACACACAGGTCACACATCTTTTTCCTCGTCTGCGATGCTTCTTTAAAAAGGAAAAAATGCACAAGATGGAAGGAAAACTAACTCCAGGACTCTCTAATGCACGTCCGTTTTGCTTCTCGAGCCTCGCTGTCCCAAGCGCAAAACATCAACCCCAGTACCATACAGTATCTCCGAGTGACCCAACAGTCCCTCGCCCGAGGACTTTCGTGGGATTGTGTTGATTCAACATTAGCTCCTCCATCGATTTGTAGCGTTTCGAACTTGGCATAGGATGTGTGGTGTTTTCTCTGGTGATAAGCTGACAAGCCGTAAGGAGATATGTCTGTCGGCGGAATAGTCGTCTTCATTTAATAGATGGTGTAATTATATAGGGGCAGAGGATTTACAGGTTGCATTTGAAATAAAGAGGAAAGGATGTGTGTACATTACTTGTGAGTCCAGTTTATATACAATATGAGATGAATACGCGGAGAGACATCATCAGATTAAAGGGATAGTTTAGATTTGGTTGAGATGGGGGAGTCATTTTTTTTTTTGGTTACTTTTTGTGACATAATTATATACCACTTACATGAAATGTCACAGAGCAAACGATACTAAGCATATGCTAAGAGGATTTTAAAGTTTATTTGTTGAAATCGGTCTTGAAATATAATCTCACAAAAAACCCTAAATCCCCATATCAACCAAAAGTATACCATTCCTTTGAGTGTTATTCATACATATACATAATATATACAGGTATTATGCATCCATGCAATGAAATATGAATTAATTGACAGATTATATAATTAGATCACTGTTAAACCATTAGGAAAAATAATGGTTTAAAAAGAGTGATGACATAGTTAAAAGAGAGATATACTTACATAGATAGATTCATGTTGGCTACAGAAGATGAAAATTAGATGATGAATATAAATGTATTTTCTAATAACATATCCTTTGATGACATTTTTACGGTCATAAATGGGACGTCAGACAGATGAGTAGGAAGCTAAGTTAATAGATATAGACAACTTCTTTGCTTAACTGGCCTGTAGTTGAAAGATTGACTTCCACGTACATATTATCTTTTTAGAAAAAATGAAAGGATGCATAATGGCGTAAAAAGCTGTAAATAGATATCTCATTGAATGACGAACAAGTTCATTAATTAGATGTTGGATTGAATGATAAACAGGTTCATTATTCTCAAAACAGACTGCCGGTAAAAGAAGTTGTCCATAAGCTGACACGTCTGCTAGTGACTGGTTGGATGCAGGGCCGTTCAGAGATAGACACACAGGTAGATAGAAAGCTAGATAAATGAATGAATATCAAACAAATACATGAATTAGAAGCGGGCATACAATTAGTCATTATGTATTTATATAAAATTTGATTTTGAATTTTGTCAGCCCGGCGGGCCCCTAAAAGATCACCTTTTGGAAGCACGACATATTAAGAGGCCCCGGGTCACCCTGCCACAGCTGATGTCGAGCTCTGCATACCGTACATACATACATACATACATACACACTTATATACATACACACAAACGTACATACATTCGTGTAAAGATAGACATAATGTACGTGCTTTCAATAGATAAAAAATAGGAACTTTGTCTGCCCGAGCGGGCCCCTAAAAGATCACCTTTTGGAAGCACGACATATTAAGAGGCCCGGGGCCCCGTTTTATCAAAAGATAAAATCGATTTTAAATTTCCTTACCACACAGTCTGCCATAGACTTACAGTTGAAATCAACTTTATAATCAATTTTAACTCTTGATAAAACAGGGCCCGGGTCACCCTGCCACAGCTGATGTCGAGCTCTGCATACCGTACATACATACATACATACATACACACTTATATACATACACACAAACGTATACATTCGTGTAAAGATAGACCTTACCCCTTAAGTTAAGTCTTAAGTTACAAAAGGATCGAGATGACACAAAATCTCTCTATCACGTTACATCATTATGGCTCTCATCATTATTTTCTTATTGTATCATGGCCATCAAATCGGTAAATTTATGTGCTGACGATTCAGAACAGATTCTATTAGTCAAGTGCCTTGCCTTACTGTCCGGTCGAGAAGAGTTAAGTCTTAAGTTAAGTCTTAAGTTGATTTTATGATTTAAATTGACAGATTCATATTCATATTATAACCGTTGAGTATATATACTTATAATGTAAAATATAGTTAATAAGCTCTTATAGATGTATTTGTAACAAGATAAGTTAAATCATTGGAGCAATCATATTTCTGTTATTACCATATAAGCGCCTTGTCTTCTTTTATAATTATTATTTCATATTACGCATACGAATCTACCTCACCAACGTTAAGTGTAGGAGGATTCCATTGACTTTTGTAGACATAAATTTTGCCAGACTATATGATGTAACATTTGTTCTATTGTATAACGTAAAAATGTATCAGTATCATTATTGTTATTGTCAACTCGCATGCACTGCACACCCCCACACATGCACTCACATTTACATTCACGCACAGACATTGGAACGTACGACACAAAAATACATGGCCCCAGAACAACCATTCTCAACTTTCCACTCAAATCCTCATAATGACTCATAACAACGATCATCCTGACCAGGGTATCATAAGTAATCACAGTAAATACTACACTATTTCGGATTTCAATAATATGTTCAAATCTTCACTTGATTCCACTGCAAGTTATGTTAATAATTCCCGTAGTAATTCCACAAATAGGAATGATGACACTAATTATAACCCCATTAAAGATTTTAGCTTATTCCACTGGAATGCTAGAAGCTTAAACAAAATTTTTGATTCATTTGAACTACTTCTTCTTTCTTTACAAAATTTTCCCTTTTCCGCAATCGGCATAACTGAAACTTGGCTAGGGCACACATCTCCAAATTTGTTTAGCCTTGATAGATATAAAATATTTCGCTCTGATCGTAAGAGAGGTAGAGGGGGAGGGGTAGCCTTATATATACATAACGAATTGCGAGTAAAAATAAGAACTGACATTGATATTGAAGGTAGTGAAAGCCTGTTTGTGGAAATTATTAATGATGAAATGAAAAATAAGATAATTAGTGTTATATACAGGCCACCAAATCATAAAACTGAAACGTTTTTAGAAAATTTTGATGAATGCCTCAACACAATAACACAAGAAAATAAGGAAATTAATATTATGGGCGACTATGATATTGACATGACGAAAATAGATACTTTAGCGGTAAAATTAAAAACTACTCTTTTTTCATATGCTTTCCATTCCCATATTGATAACCCAACAAGAATATCCCAAACATCTAAAACCTTGTTGGATAATATTTTTTTCTAATAACTTCTCTGTAAATAAATTCACTAATGGTATCTTATATTATGATATATCCGACCATTTACCGATATTCATTATTCTTCGTTATTCTGAAAACGTCAAAAGTATTTCAAAACCCAGGCCAATAATGAACAGAAAAGAATCAGACGAGAATATTGAATTACTTAATTCTGACTTAGCGAAGGAAGAATGGCAAGAAGTGTATCTCCAAAATAACGCCGATAAAGCTTATGACATTTTCCTAGATAAACTTTTATATTATTATCGAATAAACATTTCTTTAGTTAAAAAAAAAAAAAAACACGTAGAAAGAACAAACATCCCTGGATTACAAAGGGAATCATCAATTCAATAAAAACCCGTAAGAAATTGTACAAACTGGCGATTACGACCCAAAATACAAAACATTTTACCGATTACAAAAAATATAGAATTATACTCTGTAACTTAATTCGTATTTCTTGTAAAATGTATTATTCTGATAAGTTTGATAATCAAAAGGATAACGTAAATGGCTTATGGGAAACTATATATGAAATAACAGGTAAAAATAATAAGGAAACATCGTCTGTTTTCTATAATGACAAAAAAGAACTCACAAACCCTGATGAAATATCTGAGGCTTTTAACTCATACTTTGTAAATATTGGCCCCCAATTAGCTTCAAAAATAAAAAACAAACATGTTCATTTAAACTTTACTGAATTTCTTCCACCAAACTGCGACAAATCCCTTTTCTGTACCCCAACAGATGAGGAAGAAATAGTGGAGATTGTTAACAGATTAAAGCCAAGTAGATCTAGTGGCCATGATGAAATAAGTGTTTATATACTGAAGAAAATCATCAAACAAATAACCACACCTTTATCCTACATTTTTAATCTTTCACTGTCTTCTGGAATATGCCTAAATTCATTAAAAATTGCGAAAGTAGTTCCAATTTTCAAAAGAAAAGACAACCCTTCTCTTTTAACAAATTATAGACCAATATCGTCATTACCTAGTATTTCTAAAATTCTGGAAAAATTATTCATAAACGCATGTACATTTTTCTTCATGTAAATGACCTACTTATACCTAATCAGTTTGGATTTAGAAAGGGCCATTCCACCGATTTAGCTATAATTCAATTGTTAGATAAGATTACTGAATCTTTTGCAAATAAAAAACACCTTATAGGAATTTTTATGGATTTATCAAAGGCTTTTGATACCATAGATCATGATATATTAATTTACAAATTAAAAAGATATGGTATTCGTGGTTTAGCACTTTCTTGGATTATTGATTATCTATCCAACAGAAAGCAATATGTACTATCTAAGTCATCTAAATCTCCGAATTCTAATATTGTTTGTGGTGTTCCCCAGGGATCAATTCTTGGCCCCCTACTGTTCCTCGTATATATCAATGATATAATAAATACATCAAAAACTCTTAAATTTATACTGTTTGCGGATGACACTAATATTTTTCACTCCCATGAGAACCAACACTGTTTAATACTCTGAACACGGAAATAGACAAAGTCTCCCAATGGTTTATATGTAATAAATTATCCCTTAATGTCTCTAAAACAAATTTTATACGTTTCAATCACAGAACATTAACAGCAGTTATAATATTAATATTGATGGATTATCCTAAACTGAAGTAAGATCTACTAAATTTTTAGGAATCACAATTGACTCGAGTTTAACGTGGAACGATCACAAAGTCATTCATAATATCCACACGTCTGTCTCAAGAACTGTAGGAATTTTATTATCGACTGAAAAACTTCATTTCTCAAAATTCCCTGACTATTCTACATAATGCATTGACCTTATATATCACATACTGCAATATCGTTTGGGGAAACTGTGGCTCAACTAAAATTAATCCCATTCTTACTCTCCAAAAACGTGCTGTACGTTTAATTACCAATTCCCGATACTTATCCCCATTCAATCCCCTATTTCGTCAACTAAAAACATTGAAATTTGAGGATTTTCACACCATTTTTTAATTGTCTTCCAAAAATTTTTGATGGCTTCTTCACTCCAAATTCCACCGTTCATTCATATCCAACACGTCAGTCGTCCGATTACCATCTCGAAAACCCCAGAATCATTTTAGCTCAAAAATCATTAAAACATAATGGACTAGATATTTTTAATTCTTTACCCCCTACTTTAAAACAATGTACGTTGTTGAACATTTTCAAACGAGAACTAAAAAACACCCTCATAATCCAGTATACTTCTGATACATAAATATTCATACCACCTGGTCAACAAACACCCTAAACAATGAGTTCACGGCCATAACTGAAGTAACATTCATCTCATCACACTGATACACAAAATAACACGTAACGTACAAACTAAGATTCACCCCAGCACAATGCACACCGCACTGCACCGCACGCCCTTCGCACAATTACTTCCCACTCAGTGAGTGGCAAGATTTTCTTTGTGTATCTCTCTATTGTGCCCTTCGCACAATTACCCCCCACTCAGTGAGTGGCAAGATTTTCTTTATGTATCTCTTTACCTGGGGCCATCTTCCTCGTCAAGCTTAGCTTATGATGATGGTCCCCTGCATTTCATTTTTATCATTTCCTATTGCTTCCTTTTATATATAATATTCGTTCTTGAAGAAAAAAAATGTATGTATGATCCAAACGTTACGAATATTAGCTCTGTAAATGACTATGTAAGTATTTTGTTGATTTGTTGATTTGTATTGACTTTGAAATGCAGAAATAAAAACTGAACTGAACTGAACTGAACTAAAGATAGACATAATGTATGTGCTTTCAATAGATAAAAATGGGATAAAAGAATATCTTCTATTTTGGTAAAGGGATAGAAAGCGCCCATTACTTAGATTAGAAGATAGACAGATGGGTTTGTAGAGGACCACAAGACAAACGGAGAGACAAAATAATCTCTTGTTGGTGGAATTGGGTAAATGATATTAAAAAGGGCAGAGTAGCAGACAAGCGTTGCCAATAAGACGCAAAACACCGTGTCACGAGGGCTTGCTGCCGCTTCTGGGGTGATTGAGGGCCCGAAGTCGCTTGGCTGACTTGCTTTGATCGGACAGGAAATTTTAGACCATCAAATCCCTGCGTGACATGATTACTTCTTTGCATATCAAAACCAGAACATGGAGAAGCCAAAGCGAGAGACGCGAAGATCAGAAAGAGTTGCAGCACATTTAGATCATTCCCATTTTTAAGTAGATATATTGTGGGAGAAACTATGAATATTATGTTGGATGATGACAGTTCTGTGATGATAATCAAAGACTGTCACTCTGTTTGTCCGATGAGCGGAATATTTTCCAGATGGTAATCTCATTATCAAATGAACTAATTATGTAATATTGGTACCAGCCTTGGAGGGAGGGGGGACACTAAATTGTGTTGTCCCAGTTCATTAAGACCATATTTTTACGAATCGAAACGCGTGAGACACTGATGATATAGAGAGCACAATGTAATCTAGGGTTTGCCAATACATATATCTATGGATATAATATTAATACTATAATAGATCGATGTACTATACAAAATATTAAGCACGTATATCCCTCAGAAGTCCATGCATACAAATTACTCGTATACTTTTTGGTATACTTTTGGCTTGATGGGATGTTTGCTTAAATCGCCAAAATAGACTTGGTTCGATATGAGCGCATAAACGAAGCGTCACTGCAAACCTGCTTAAAGGCATAATTTACCATTTGCAGATGAAACAAAAATCCAGCACTATCAGTGCTTCAAAATAGTTCTAAAATGTGAGTTAGGGATGGAAACAACCAATGAAAAAATTTGAAGCAGTATAATCAATGTTAAAGGACAAGTTCACCTTCATTAACATAAGGATTAAGAGAATGCAGCAATATTAGTAGAACACATCAGTGAAAGTTTGGGGAAAATTGGACAATCGATGCAAAAGTTATGAACTCTTAAAACTTTTGTGTTGGAACCGCTGGATGAGGAGACTACTAAGGCTCGTGATGTCATATGAGTACAACAGTATAAAGAAAATGTAAAGAAAATTCAGCATATTTTCACTTTTTTGCATAATAAAAGAGCACTTGACTTGCCTCTTTCTAAAGGCAATGGGAATAATATTACCCATAACATATGTCAGTAACGAGTCAAGGGAATGTGTACTTTTTCAAAAGATGAAATTTTGTGAAATTCTCTTTATATTTTCCTTATATAGTTGTACGCATGTGACATCATACACTGAAGTACTCTTCTCATCCAGCGGTGACTGCACAAAAACTTTAAAAATTCATAACTTTTGAACGGATTGTCCGATTTCCCTCAAACTTTCAATGATGTGTTCTAATGATATTGCTACATTCTCTCAATCCTTATGTTAACGAAGGTGAACTTGTCCTTTAAGTATTATTAAATATACAAACTGTTCACAATAGTTATCATTAAATATACAAAATGTTCACAATAGTTATTATAAAAATGCTTCCAGACTAAACCGTCTACAGTTATGGTTGATGACAAAAATAATGATATCTTCTTATATTTTAGGCTTTATTGCGAAAATTTTACACGGTATGATATTTTGTGATACAACTGACCTACATATATGCATCAAAAGACATTTTTTTTTTTTAAATCACTGCTCCAAAAGGTAAACAAGACCTTTAACTTCATGAGATTTTTCGTCAAAATGTCCGATTATCCGCCCGTCTTTGTGCATAAACATGATACATGCGCCCTCATGTGTGTATGTGTATGTGTGTGTGTATGTGTATGTGTGTGTGTGTGTATGTGTGTGTGTATGTGTATGTGTATGGTTTGTTAGTGTTCATTTTCAATCAGGTTAGCAACCTTTTCTAACCCTCCGCCAAAAAACAACTTTGAGCTCAGTCCAAGATTAAAGAGCAACTCATTGGATGAGGGTTGTGAGGTGTTGACCACAATAACATAAATCCCTGTTTATGACGTCACAGAGTGGCCCAGCAAGAGATAAACTCATTTAGCACACTGAATAGATATTCCCTCGATGGCTGAATGCTTTCAGCTTTCAATCACTACCTACGTGGCGTCTTGATGTATGGCGATGTGGAGGAAGCGGTATTCAGCATTTATGGGATGATTAGTAGTACGTGAAAGTTGCCACAACTGGACTTAATCATTGGTCCCTTGTTCATAAACGATTTCACAATGAGTTCAAACCTTCAACCATGTTAGGTATACCTCAAAACTATCGGAAGAAAAGGATGATATCCTGGCTTACAGTCACCTTGTCCACTTGCACGGAAAAATCTTAGCAGACAAACAAAAACAAGTTTGGTTTCATGATCAACGAGTTAAAGTTAAAGATAGAGTATCTCAGAAAGAATAGTTTGCTATTGTCTGCTAAAACGGATGATATTAGTTAATCGGAGGTTCGTTAATTCGTTAATATTATAGTCTTTTGACCCGACGCATTTTGATTAGAGACGCCACCTTTGATAGTCGCTATAATATCATAGTTTCTTAGTGCAGCATAGTGCGCCATGTGCAATCTCCTCTTTTCTTACAGAGTTCATACATCGTTAAATTAACATTTCTTTTCGTTGTCTTTATAATGCCGTCTCACTGCTTTAGTCTCACTTGATTTAACAATGGGGGCAGACTTTGATAGCCAAGCTCTTCTGAGCGTTTACTGAACATTGAAAGATATGCATGACTATAAATAGTACAAAAGATGAAAGAGGTTATATGAGTATGCTGTGGTCTTAGATGATAGCGTAAATAAATGTGATATTAACTGAACAACAACAATAACAACCACAACAACAAAAGAAGTATTAGTAATTAAAAACAAACAAACAAAGCAACAGGAAAAATCGTCATGTTAACACACCGCATGAATTTCTGTCCTATACTTGGATTACCCTCCCGTCTTAGCAGAGTCGGAATTTGTCGAAGGTGTGCGTCCGGTAAACGCTCATGGTCTATACACGACGCCCGCTGCTTTTTATAGAAGTAATTTGTGATACCTGTAGTATTGTGAGGTAATTCAATTTCTTAATAACATAATTCAATTCTTGCGGTGGGCATGTCGGTGAATGACGCGTCACAAAAGAAATAAATAAGACGAAGAAGAAATGACGTCCAAGAGAGCCACGAACGATGGCGTAAACAAAACTCTATTCTGCCTTAAAGGTATTGGGGCTGAGTTGCTTGCTTGTCCAGGGTTTATTTTGAGTAGCGTCTCCCCTGTCTGATAAGATTATTAATTGATTTTCATCTGGCTGAAGAAATCAAAAGTAAAAATTTATATATATATAATTCTGCTTATAGACCAAAAATAAAAATAAAAACGAAATAACAGTGTTTGTAAACAATTCGTAGAATTCACTGACCAAACACAGATCATAAAGTTTGTTCACCATGGAGCTAAACTCCCCTCTTGTTTGAAAATCAATTCGATTTTTGTTGGCGTTGTCTTAACCTAAGCAAATGAAAGTGTTTTCATAAATCTTGTGATTTAGTGTATATCAACAAGTATCAACAAACCAAAAAACATGTTTTCTTCAATCAATTGCATGTGAGGATTCGGTGGATCGCGTTCCAGTTTTCAGAGTCTTGTATACATGGTGTAAGTTACCGGTTATTACGATGGTGTCTGTATAAATGTTTCGGGAACTTTGCGTTTAGGTTTCTTCAGTAATACTTTGTGATTTCCAGCGCTAAAAATTCAGTTTTCTCGTGAGGCTCAACTAGCCTGTCCAGTAGTTTTAGTATCATAAACAGCTCATATTTAATAGACCCATGATTTAACTGTGCTTATTGATGCAGCAGTTTCATAACATTGTATTCCGTAACGATGCTTTCGATTTTGAATAGATAGATGGATAGATGGATAGATAGATAGATAGATAGATAGATAGATAGATAGATAGATAGATAGATAGGTGGATAGGTGAATAGATAGATAGATAGATAGATAGATAGATACATAGATAGGTGGATATGTGAACAAATAGATAGGTAGATAGATAGATAGATAGACAGATAGATAGATAGATAGATAGGTGGATAGATGAATAGATAGATAGGTAGATAGATAGATAGATATACCAATAGATAGATAGGTGAATAGATGAACAGATAATAGAATTTCCATGAAGTGTAAAGTGTATCAAGGGTGTTGATATTTACTTTCCAACATTGTTTCTATACTATATCAGTCTGGCATCAATTCCACTGATTTCCTGGCTAAAGTATACTTCAAGCTCATCAATCGGTCACGAAAGTATAATGTAGTAATAACCACTTGTATAGGCCACCTTTAAAACATAATCAATAGACTTCATCGAATTCGTCTATGACGTCACCACGGCTGACAACATTCGGCCAGGCTATCGATTACAAATGATCGTGTGTGTCGGTATCTAAGGAAGAGGTGCGGAAAGACGGAGGCTGGTAGGCTGCGGATATTGCCTGGAGTTGAAGGAATTGGTTACCGATGATTGTCTGCGTTTCCTGTTTGCGACCTGGAACACGATAACATTACTCGTATTCCCCCCCCCCCAAAAAAAAAAAGAAAAAAAAAAGAGTAAAACCCTGGAATGACTGAAGGTTAACATGGACTTTTCCAATTCCTATTATTATTGAAATCGTTCCAGTATTCTGATGCACTTTCAGAAGCAAGAGATGTTAAACAGGTACAGATGATGTAAAGTGCATACATGATGACCGCCCCCTCAAAAAAATAAAATAAAAAAGTAAACAAAACAATAACAGATATATCAATTGTGTAGAGATAGAGAAATCCAAAACTGATGGATGTGAGGTTGTTTTTGTTTTTCTCGGTGCTATGATTATCCTTATTCTCAGATATTCAAACGTTCACGCACATTCTGTTCTCCCAAACTTAGGGTTCCACACCTTCGCCGCTACGAAAGTTCCCTTGTCTTGTGGAATACTAGTACCATTCCAACTAAACTGAAATAAGATGATACATTTGCATTCACTACCTGCATTATACGAAGATTCTAGAATAATTATTGTTAGTGATCAGCTTTGCCAGATTTGCCATGATAAGTCAGAAGCACTTCTTTTCAATATTTCTTTTATTATATACATTTATACCGCCGTCAAAAGATTAAAGTCACTCCACTTTATACATATCGTAATGTGATGTGACAGATAATTTGCGGCGCCAACGGGTGAATCTTTTTTAAGCAGCACTGAACAGAGTTTATGGTGATACTGCACGTATGAGGCGTAGCAGCAGCACTGCGCATTCTGATGTGGGTAGGGGATGAGGCTGCGAAAATGGCTACCATAGGAAATTCGATTTGCCGTTAGACGCTTTTTAAAAGTACTCCTTTATACCACCTAAAACTACTATGATAATGATTTTTGCTGCTATAGCAACAATCTCTAACCTAGCGGTTGGATATACTGTTTCGCCAAGAAAACAGGTTCCTGAATTGATATCAATAGCATACAAATCATACAAGCATACAAACATTGTGTATGTTCCCTAACGCCAATCATCATCAAAACACGATATATCATGTCAAAGTCCAAGTAGGAGAGCCTACTTCTGAGAGTAACGCATATACCTTCAATTTCTATTTTTCGCTGGGAGCATTTTCGGAGTACATTGTATCGCTAATCAAACCTATAGCAATTAACATACACAGCCGCGCATCGTCACCGCCTCATTTACGCAGTGTATACCTATCTTTCTTGCGCGCCGTTAATACTTGAATAGCATGTCTGTAGTGACACCGGTATTCTCACCGATAGTGCCTTTCATGCCTATCATAGGTCGCAAAGTGTCGGTATTTTGCAGAAAACCAATATATTCTCTCTCGATTGCACGGAAAATATCATCTTTCCATAGATGTAAACGACAATCTGGATTATCTACAGGAGAACATCCAAAGATGTTCTGCCTGTATGGAAGAACATAACATATTATCTTCAAAAGATATCACGTGATCATGTGCATACCATCTCTGGCTGTTACTTTGCCGACCCATTATACCATCGTAAAACAGCATATCCTTGAGGATTGCAGGAACGAAAAGAAAGCAAGAGCGACGGGGCAACGTGCAGATGTCCACTGTCATACAATCCGTTTCAATCTCGTGGATACCTTACATTCAAGGATAGTATAACCATGGGGCGATTGTGAGGGCAATCGCTTTGTCTGCATGTGGAGGAGAGAATAGATAAAAGATGAAGAAGTCTTAAACCGTGATGGATGAGAGCATATATTTGTACATGGTTCCTGGTGCTAGGGGTGAGATTAGTATGGTCAGAGAGGCCGTAGGTTTTTCCCTTTCACCGATGTGATTTGGTAGATGATCTGACGATGTATGAAAGGGACATTCCAGACGATTTTTACAATTTCATATCATGTAGTACACATACCAATAGTGTCACGTATGGATTTGTGGAATTTATTGTGGTGTTTTAAAGCAGATAAACCACTACTCTGAAAAACTGGAGACACTTACACTGAACAAGGATGATGACGTACAACACCTAGGAGGCTCACATATTCCAGTAATGTAGCATATAACTTCACCTGTGTAGAATTTATGCATGCTTTCTTCTTTTGTTTCGCCTCCTCGAGCACCCATACATTCTTATGTGAAGCTGCCATGTCATCATCCTCGTTCATTGTGATTTGTCAGGAATTTTGAAAACATTCTTATCCCAATCGATATAAATTCGGAAACTCTGTACCCAGTATAGTAAATGCATAGATATTTGAATTATTAAGTCTGAAAATCATCCGGAAACCTCTTTGAATTATCTTGATTGAATATGAGAAAAAAAAACTCAAAACAAATCAATACAAAGTGAAATAAGAATTGTCTAAAGGGACATCAAACAGTACTAAAAATCACCCGGAGTTATCCTGTAATGTATTTTTCATATGATGAAAGGACGAATTGATCTCTGAACTAATTTACTTCCTAGGTTTGCTCCAAGCTAATCTTCATAATACATTTAAATCAAATACAGTAAATTAGAAAGGATGCATGTAATCAATAGTTTGATCCTTGATTGATTTAGATTAAGTTTAATTATGATTTCATGATTTTTTTTTGACAATTAAACTATATCTATAAAAGGAATAATTCACTTTATTCTCCAGGCCAGGCAAAACACGTGTTTTTCAGATTACCTACCCTTGTGTATCACTGCTAAATTAGAATAATTGATTGATAATGAAAAGGCATGAAAAATCTTCAAGAGGTAAGGAAAATGAAAGAAAACTTGCTATGCCTAAACACCATAATAACACCACATTATATCACGTGTAATACATGGAATGGCGCAAGAACCTTTGCTGAATATCATAGACATATCAAGCACCAACGACGCTTTGTTAACACTTGAGGGGAAAACGTTGTAATCAGGTCAAACCAAATAGAATGCGTCTTCAGGGATTTCTTTTTCTATTAGATTTCAGATGCAGTTGAACCTGTGGTCATTGCCTATGCCGTAAATCTGTCCCTCCTCCTCAGCTTTTCAGCTCATCTAGGAGGTTTTCCTCTCAAATTAGGTTTAAATAGCAAGGCAATATGTATGTACATGGCCGGAGGACGCTTTTCAATGCCAGTATACAGCGTCTTTAAAAGAGAAAAGACAAATATTTTTGAACATTCGCTATATATCTTTCTCCTCGGGACACGTAATGACATTAAAACTATAACCCCGTGAGTAATATCCCAAAACGAGAAATTGTCATCCACTTTAAACGTATTTATATATATATATATATATATATATATATATATATATATATATATATATATATATATGACATACTGAGATTGTAATCTTGCAAAATAATAATTTAGGTGAAAAGTTGTGAATCCCGCCACTGAGAATATCGAGGCTTACCGAAGCTGATTCTTGGCTGTCGGGTTTGATCTTGTCTGCCTTGGCTGCTAAAATGATGATGAGCCTTTTTTCCTTCATTCTGATGGATCATTCTATATCCCCAGCTTGCTTCGAACTTAAGACGGTGTAAGCACGGTTATACGTTAGTAGCATTAGTCAAGAATCAATTCCTAGCGACGTTAATTACCTGCGCAGGGGCTGAGAACATTCGAAATAAATCTGAACTTAAAAGCATCTGCAGGAGATGCGTAAAGCTGACACCAGGTAAAATAAAACGAAAACAAAACAAAATGAAACGAAACTTTCCAGTAACTTCTAATTTGATTGACTTTTACTTTGAATTACGCCGATTCTGGAGTAGCTCAAGTCAATCATGCCTCATTCTCACGGTTATTGGAAAGCATTGCAAGGCACCCTTCTAGAAATGTTACTTCATCTCCTACGGCGAGTTAGGTAATGGCTACTGTTCTAACGACGCATGAGATTGAACAGTTTGATTTAGATGCCTTCCGGACCTGCAAGGACCTGCGTGCATTGCCATCACCAGTCTCACTTGTTTTTAAAAGCTAAGTTTATCCTTCATGTTTCAGAAAAGAACATAACAGAAAAAAAAAGAAGAACAGAAACATGTCGTTTTAAAACTGTCTGTACCTGAGTGCGGTTATTGCACATTCCGTCTTTGCGTAACATACAGAACGTTAACGACGGTAGGTGGTAACTAAATTTGTCGTCTGGAGTCGCCGTGACGTTATTTGAAACATTGGGATGAAAACTCTGTGCAGGTATGGCAGAGTGGCGGGCTTATACCGTACTGATAAAGATGCAGAGCAAACGCCAACGAAAGCTGATTATCCGCATTATTTTGACTCTGCTGATACGGAGACGACGGAGGGTCGTTGTATAACAGGCTTACTTTCGTCTATACTCGGGGCGAGCGTTTGAAGGCATGCTCGATTCTCCGTCGATTGTAATCCTGTTTGATTTACTTGGATGATGATGCTTTCCCCGGATGATGTAATTGTGAGATTGGAGGCGATCAATAGTGTCTCCATAGAAACTGCGCAGATAAACGTCACAGGGAATGATATTTTTTGCTTACAGCAGTGTTGATACAATTTACATATTAAAAGTATCTTTTCACGCCATTTCAGTTTACGAATTATTTTGCTGTCCACGTCACCATCCGGACATCGCATTCATATAAAATCAATTATTTTCATATGTGCGTGTCGCATGAGTTTGAATCTTTTAAGTTCTTTTTGAGTGTGTGTGCGTGTGTGCACTTGTGGGCTTATGTGCTACTTATGACAAAGAAATATTGTTGCTGTCCACAAAGCGAAGAAAAGCATAGGAACATAAACATTTTGGGCACTAACCGTGCTAACACTAAAGTAGAATAAATCAATAAAAAATACCCTACAAAATTAATGATTTGTCACATTAAACCATTTTGTAAACCAAGGAGCTTTTTTGGAGCTCCTTGATTAAGCACACACTAAATAAAAGTAAACGCAACAAGAATTCGACCAAGAAAGACAACTTTTCTTTTCTTCCACGGAAAGGGCACGTATTAGAATCTTGAATAAATCATTTTAAGGTTACCATTCCCTTCGGCATGAAGCACCTCTGGCAATATGATGAAACGATGCGATTCGGACGGTCATGGACGATATATACCTCTACATATCTTGCGATCTTATTATCTCTTACGAAGTGTTAATTTATCCTTGACCAGATCATTTTTTTTTTAATATTGAAACAAGAGATGATAAAGTCAATATGAGTCAAAATGTACAGCTCAGATACAACAATTGAATTTGATTGGGTGAGTGAAAATGCTGCCGTTTTCTCACATTAACAATTTAATTGGTGGAATTTGAATCAGTGTAATCTGAAAACAATTATCCTTTAGACAAAAGAAAATAAGAAGGGGAAATTTAGTGTCTGAAAAGAAACCGGCTTTCACCTATATTGATTCATTTCAGTTTAGTTTTTGTCACTTGTCGCACTTGCAGCCAGGTGACTTGCTTAGTTTTTGTCATAATATGGTCACATCCGTGGGATTTCTAAGATCTAGTTCATCTGGTTCAGGCATGAACCAGGCCACCAGAATAAAGCAAACTTCAAAAGGCCACAGAGAATGTTCTTTGATGGATCATTAAAATGGAAAGATACAATGCGTAACAGTTCACAATTTAATGGAAAAGCCCTTTTTTAAACAGAGATCTCTTCCACCTTAATTTTCACTAATAATTGTACATAGTAATGCATGGGAGCACAATAACTTAAAGCCTCTTTGCCATAAAACCTAAAATCTCTGTAAACTTGATACGATAATCCATTAGGTACATGCGGGTATTGCGTCAAAGATGAAATACAAAGAGTATTTGATGAAAGCAGGAGGCAGAATGGATAGTTGGTTTGCTAGTCATGCCTGTGCTGGGCCCCGTTGCTAGAAACTTTGCGTTTAAACGCAACTTGCAACTGATTGTCACTGGCCAATCAAAATCATTGTTGCATGCATGTCTTCTTAATAGGGCAGACCCTGAGCCAATCAGAATGGTTGTTTCAAAATTAGCAATTATTTGCAATTGATTGCAACTTTCTTGCAACGGGGCCCTGGACAGACATCTGTTTAAGAAGATGCAGTAATTTACTAATCTTTCTGTCTGGTTTCAGGTGTCAAAGTGGATATTTGACACTACTTGAGGAATGAATGATGACAGCTTAATGTGTCAAAGTAGCGCTAATGCTGAAAATTCTACCTGAGTAAATAATTACAAGGTGCAATATCTCATGATTGTTTAATTTCTTTCGCACTTCATCGAAGAGTGGGCTAACTTTATCCATTACACGTTACGTGATCAGCACAAATAAAATATGACAGTAGTATTATGTTTAACCACAGGAGCTAATACGTTTAATGCAAATTAGCCATCATGAATTGATGGGGGAGGATGATTCCTAATGATCTTCTGCAAAAACAAAAAACAAAAACAAAAACAAAAACAAAACAAAACAAAACAAAAACACTCCACCCAATTTCAAGACAACATTGCAGGAAACAGTGAATCTTGTGCCCTGTTTTACAACAAGCTAAAGTTGAAAGGAGAAAGTAAATTCTTTACATCACAACTTGAAAAGTGGGACGTAGCATTTTGAAAGTGATCATGACAACAGGAACTAGCATGCCAAAATTGATTACTCACAAAACTTTTTATTAACGTCATCAAAGACGACAGGTGTTATCTTCAGCTCTATTGCTTTTTTGGGGGGGAATGTTTAGTTGTTTCTTGTTTGTCTATCGAAGACGATATAATTTGGTAAATAAATCATCAATACCTAATTCATACTATGGGTATCGGGTCCTAGCGCTCTTTGAGTGTGTGAGCAAATTGGAAAGTATGGAGAAGGTCTGTCTCAAACTACCAACCGACCTTTTAAGGTTGTGGCATTGTAGAAATGTTGTTTGATTTCAACAAGGTTGCTTTATCACCCGCTTTACCTACACATAATGTGTGAAGGCAAAAGGTAACATGAGATTTCGATTATTAATGCGTGCACACAGGACGTAATCATTTACGTCAGTATAAGGTGGGTAATCAATGCTTCTTTTAAGTGAACACATCTCGTCTGTCCTCAGAATCCGATTGCGAGATCCTCACGCTCTTGCATTTTTCGCAGCATGGGGATTACCCATCACCCCTTTCATATCTACCAGAGATAATTCGTTAAACAGTGGCACCTGCAGTAGGCGTACTTATTCGGACTAAAAATATATTACGAATCAAGAGAAGAAGTAACAGTGAAACGTCAAGAGTTATATGGCAAATTGATTAATCTACCAGCTCCTTTAAACGTATATGTCTTACGACAAGTTTCAGCCAGTCATGAAAATTAATTAGGGACGATGTTAGGGAGATAATGGTTGGTATAGCAATACTTTTCTGAAATATCACGCAACTGGTCATACCCTAAACCAACTTCCAACAGTGTGATATTGTCCAGAGTTGGTTTATGATTATCTCTCTTTTTATTATCAGGTGCAGCTGTAGATCTCATTTTCTATTTGCTCGATTCCTAGACAAGTCGGCTTCATGATATGGATTGTCA
Source organism: Diadema setosum (assembly GCF_964275005.1). Lineage (NCBI taxonomy): Eukaryota > Metazoa > Echinodermata > Echinoidea > Diadematoida > Diadematidae > Diadema > Diadema setosum. The sequence goes on along the minus strand of NC_092686.1, from coordinate 11,665,963 downwards.
TAATACGCACAAAGGCAAATGTAAGAGCAGTATTAAGATAATTATAATCTTTGACGGAAACTTACAAGTTTTCGCTCGTTAGTTTGTTTGTTTTTCTGTTTGTTGTTGCTTCATTTTAGCCTAGTTTTGCTATATGTTTTCCATGACTAAGTACGTCAACAATAGATTGGTTAGTTATAAAGCGTTATAAGGCCGTCGAAGAATGTAAGAAACGCTCTGCCGATAAGGGTGTGACAGCCCTCTAAAATACCACCTCCAACATTACAAATGCTCCATCAACCAGCAAGCATGGAATCATTGTCCTTTTGTTTTGTTTTAATTCGGGATAGCAGTCAGTTTAATTTCAAGACAGCGATTCTATGGTGGCAGGAAATAGAAACAAGCACGTCATAATCACCACGTTGAATTCTGTACGTACGTGCTCGAATCGGTTGATGCGTGCTTTCACGTCGTTGCATTCACTTTGTTACGTCACACCTCACCTCTATTTATGAAGAACCGTAAGAGATTACGGTGAGCATAGAATTTTTTTTTCTGTTTTTTTTTTTTTCTCTTACCTTGGCGAAGGAGGACACTGACCTTAGACATAATATGTTAGAGTTAATAGATTGTGAATGTGATCACCACTCCTGCATGTTATGTATGCGGGAACTACGGTGTGTTGCATTTTAGAGATGATATTTCTATTAGAATTGTACCTGTTAGCACATAGGTCATCCATGATTATTTGAGTGTGTGTGTGTGTGTGTGTGTGTGTGTGTGCGTGTGTGTATGTGTGTGTGTGTGTGTGTGTGTGTGTGCTCTCTCCTCCAGTCTGTGTCTCTATCTATCTATCTATCTATCTGTCTGTCTGTCTGACGTTATGATATTTAGTAATAAGTAAGTTCTTGGTGATCTCATATATCTCTTAACCTGAGTAAAATTAGTGAACTATAAAATATTTGGTCTATTAGTATCAGCATACAGATTTTTTTTTTTTTTCAGCTCGAACTCTCAAGAATATACAGAAAGCTTGGTACATACGACCGTGGAAAAGTGACTTGTGTTAATGATTGAAATGTTTGAGGCAGTTGTCCCTAGGAATGTATTATACAAACTCACTTAAAACTTAGCGGGAACAAAAAAAAAGTGTGTATGGCCATTTGGCTTAATCTGCTGTACTTAACATAATGCTCGTTGTTGGTTCCAGGAAAATCAAGGCTGTGGTTGTTTCTTTCAAACATTGCAAAGTACCCTCCTTCTTCTCCTCGTCCCTCCCAGATCTTCTCCTCCTTCTCCTCCTCCCTCTCCTCATCTTCCTCTTCCTCCTCCTCCTCCCCCTTCTTTTCCTCCTCTTCGTCTGGCTCCTCATCCTCATTTTTCTCCTCATCCTGCTCTTCCTGTTCCTCCTTCTCCTTCTCTTCTTCCTCTTCCTCCTCTTCCTCTTCCACCTCCTCCTTTTCCTTCCCCTCCATCTCCTCCTTCCCCTCCTCCTCCTCCTCCTCCTCCCTCTCCTAATCTTCTCTTCTTCCTCGTCCTCCTCCTCCTTGTTATCCTCCCCCTTCTTTTCCTCCTCCTCGTCCGACTCCTCATCCTCATCTTTCTTCTCATCCTGCTCCTCCTTCTCCTTCTCTTCTTCCTTCTCCTCGTCTTCCTCTTCCACCTCCTCGTTTTCCTTCCCCTCCATCTCCTCCTTCCCCTCCTCCTCCTCCCTCTCCTAATCTTCTCTTCTTCCTCGTCCTCCTCCTCCTTGTTATCCTCCCCCTTCTTTTCCTCCTCCTCGTCCGACTCCTCATCCTCATCTTTCTCCTCATCCTGCTCCTCCTTCTCCTTCTCTTCTTCCTCCTCCTCGTTTTCCTCTTCCACCTCCTCCTTCTCCTTCCCCTCCATCTCCTCCTTCCCCTCCTCCTTCCCCTCCTCCTTCCCCTCCTCCATCTCCTAATCAACTTCTCTTCTTCCTCCTCCTCCTTGCTTTCCTCCCCTTCTTTTCCTCCTCCTCGTCTGACTCCTCACCCTTATCTTTTTCCTCCTCCTGCTCCTACTTCTCCTTCTCTTCCTCCTCCTCATCTTCCTCTTCCACCTCCTCTTCCTTTTCCTTCCCCTCCATCTCCTCCTCCATCTCCTCCTTCTCCTCCTTCCCCTCCTCCTTTTCCCCCTCCTCCATCTTCTCCTTCTCCTTCTTCTCCTTTACCTTCTCTTCCCCCTCCTTTTCTTCTTCCTCATCCTCCTTCCATTCCTCTCCCTTCTCCATCTCCTCCTCCTCTACCACCACCTCCTCCTCCTCCTCCTCCTCCTTCTCCGTCTGCTGATCTTCCTCCTTCACGAACGTCCGCTATCCTTCTCTTTATGGTTCTCCTCCTCCTGCTCCGCCTCTTCTCCTAATCTGAATAATCCTCTTCCGCTCTGCCACGTTCTACCGCCCCCTCCCCGCATCCTCCCCCTATTCCTTAACGCCTTCCTCCTCCTTCCCCTCCCCCTCTTTTCCCTCTTCCTCCTCGTCTTCGCCTTCTTTCCGAACCATCCTTTTTAACAGAGATGGGCCGCAGAGAAAAAAAAAATCAAAGAGATTTGGCCCATATCTTTGGACAGAATATGCTAGTATATGATTCGGAAGCCGACTGTGTGTAATTGATGCCACTCGATAGATCTTAGCAATTTGTTAGCATGCTCTATGATATCTATATTCTTTGTAAATCATGCAAATGCAAGGTTCTTATAATTTTTTCAATTCAATTCAATTCAAATGAAATTTTACTTCCAATAACACATGTTTGTTATCGATACGGATTTGAAAAAAAAAGGACAAATTATCTGCTCTCTCTCTCTTTCTGTTGTTCAAATTTCCCCCATTTCCACTCCACTCATTCTCTCTCTCTTTCTCTCTCCAATTCATTATCAAAGATTAATATCTGCCGGCTTTAAATCTGTCTTGTATGCGGTAATAATATGGTAATCACCTAAGTGCAGCATAAATGTCAAGGGGTCTGCCAATATAAACTGAAAATCAGCAGGGTATTTGAGTGTAGGAAGTGATTCAGCATAATATAGCATGTGTTCACTAGTGCCTCAGTCATATCAACCTATTAAAGGCGGGTTTGATAGCCCATCTCATATTAAAGCATTATGCATTGGAAGAGAAGTACCTGTAATCTAATCTAATTACTGATTTTTCCCCGAAAAGACATCTCTGAAAATGCAAAGATTAGGAATGCTTTAGGTATAGTCGAATCCCTGACACAGAGAGTGCAAATTAAATCCTGACATAGAGACTCAAAATCAAATCCTATGCATCTATTATCATTCGGACAAGATGCTTTTAAAATGTGGATGAAAGGAAGAAGATATTTTCTTATGTAATGGAGACATCAGCCCCTTTTGGTAGTCCCTCTCTTAAGCATGTGTGTGAGTTCGGGCTTAAATCTTTATCTAAATCTATTTCAAACAATCATAGCGAATTCAAGTAACAAACGTAGAAAAACATTGTACCAACCCATTCAATCACCAGGATACATCTTGGGCAACCTCGCTCACGTTTGTTTGTTTGTTGTTTGTTTGTTTGTTTGTTTTTGTTTGTTTGTTTTTTTTGTTTGTTTGGGGGTTTAGTGGTTAACGAATTAGCTGTGATAAACATTTTCTTTTTTTAGATTCCTTGGAATAATCTATTTTTTAAACTTAGAAATAATTTTACTCAACTTGACATTGTACACAGGTGAGCTTGATAGCGTCGAAGAACATTGATTTTCTCATTTTGGCACTGTGATGTATTCTCCAGAACATAACTTTTCAATTGTTACTTTATTCATACAAACTTAAAAAAAAAAAACGGCAAGCAACCCTTTCACCAGAGGAAAAAAAAAAGTGATTTTGAGAAAGCGAACTTTTAAGTTTAGAAGCATGCTGTCAGTTGTTTAGAAGAGTGTGGGTTTATTTAACCAAATTGCTTAGATCAAAACGTTATAGTAGTGTGCTTAAAACGGGAAAGTTGGAATTTGATAACATAAGCTTTGAAATTTGGGCAGAACGCAGTGAAAAATATAAAACTGTAAAGTTTTGACAATATGACTTTTTTATTCTCAGCTAAATGTTCTCATTTTACAATTTCCTCAGCTTTCAAAAAAAAAAAAAAAAAAAAAAAAACCTCAATCGATATGATATGTCGAACATTTTTCGTACGTCCAACGGCCCTTTCAGGCAAGCTTATAAGTTTGGAAGTTTATAAATAGCAATGTTTTCCTACGTAATGTAGCATATATTTATTTTTTATTCATCACGTTAATCGAAATGTTACAAAGAAAGTTTAGGACATACGGTCAGATATCATGATTAACCGTACATATCTAATCCAAATACAAACGGTTTGAAAAGATAGGTTGCTTAATGATATCTGCCATAAGGCAAAAAGTAAACACAGATTACGTCCAGGTGATAGGACGTTGGAAATCAATTATTTCGTGCATCTGCGTTATTTTTCGATGAAAGTTCCCGTTTTAGAAACTTTGGTCTACGCTTGAGGAAGTGTCTTGAGGATGCAGTGCAGGTAGATTGATGTTCGTCTATATATGTGTGTTTATTTGTATATTTATTCATATATCTATCTATTGATTTTATTATCCGCTCGTTCGTTTGTTTGTTTGTTTACTTATTTATTTATCTAACTCTTTACCTATGTACCTAAACATTAATTTTAATATTCTCTTAGCAGAATATTATAGGCCTACTCCTTTCAGATTACCAACTGTTCATCAAAGAGTCCTTCAACATTACGACCACAGATTATGTAATATCGCATAAATAAAACAAAATTCATGAAAAGGTAGGATATACAAGATAACAAGTAGGCGTACAATGATAATTAAAATGGAGAAGTTTCATTGAGAAAAATTACAAATCAAAGGCATAAGCACCCGAAACCCATCAAAACACATGTTGTACGCATATAACTTAAAATGGAAAACAAAGAAGTAAAAAGAAACAAAACAAATAATTACAATAAGTTGAGTTGAAGGGGAATATTTAAGTTACATTTAAAGTCATATATTATTTTCATGAAATTTGAAGACTCCTCAATTTACGTTTGTTTAAAGTCAAAATCTTTAGAATGCGGTAATGTCCCATAATAAAACACAAAATTCATATCAAGACAATGAAAAGAAGGCAAGAATGTTCAAGAACATGTATTTTGCCGGCGAACGAGCTGGCTTGTTCTTCTTGTATAATGGAGTTATAGTAGCAGCATTGATCACTGCTCGCATGTGCAGAGAAAAAAAAATCTTAACGAAATTACAATGTCACAATTACAGCGAAAATGGCGGTCGAAAGCTAGCCGTTTATTTTTCATCACGGCTGTCCGAAATGCGAACGTTTCTGCTACTCACAACCACATGAGTAATTGCTTGCATGTATGGCCGTGGCATTCTGGCCCGCACGCTTCGATCATTAAAGCGCCAACACCTCATTTGTCCGAGAAAATACGATTACGATAATGACGTCGAGCCGGCAATTTCTCTTGATCGGTGTCGAGCGGCGCGGTACCTTGGAAGGGGAGTACACGCTAATCAACTCGGGAAGAGAGCGTGTCGATCAATGGCCATAAACGCCAACTTCTCGATCAACGTGATGATTGCTTTGCCTGTAAAATTATGAGGCGATGGGTTCGAAGCGCAGGGTACTTACAACTAAAGGCACTGGAAAATTCTTAAAGGTGTGTGGGCAGAACTTGCTCTACTACTAAAAGGAAAAAAACAGAGGAAAGAACAAAAACCTACAGGTTCCCCGCAAGAAAGAGTCGAGCGTGACAAACCCAACTCTTTCAGACTTCCTGCTCACAGATGATTTTAGAGCAGCCAGGAAGTGTTGCTATCTTTATGCTGTTTTTCAGCGTCATGTATCGTTATCTGCCGCATCCATCAGTCATATTTGATTCACTGCCATTGAGAAGTTGCTGGTGGACGCAGGCGTGTGTGTGTGTGTGTGTGTGTGTGTGTGTGTGTGTGTGCGTGTGCAAATCTACTTGCCGACAACTCTCAAAACTGACATGAGCGACCATCCGAACCTGTTGTCATCGGTTATCGAGATCTGGATTGCTGTTTGTTATTAAAAAAAAAAAATAATAATAATATTAGAAGTTAGCTGACGATATGCAGATCACACCTGCAAAAATGACAGGATATTAGGTTGAAGATTGTTGGATCCTATATTTGCAGCCCTGAAGAGTTCTAACAATGATAAATAATTATGTATTGCTTACTTACAAAATTCAGGGCCCAGCCGAAACATCAGAAAATGCAAAACGACAGTGAATAGCAGTTAAACCATCAGTAATAAACTTTCTGCTCATATTTGTCCGTATTTTAAGATCCAAATTTCGTTGAGGCAGGTGCTGCATGCATTAGATTACAAAGTATATTGAACAGAATTAGGGGCTGTTGCATTCGCTGCAGCTGGTCTTGATGCGTCCAGGTGTTTCGCAGATTCTGTTAATGTGGAGTCATTCTAGACGTAGCAGACGTCAGGTGGTTAACCGTCTGGTCATCATGCACGAAGCCAGTATAGGATGGCTTCACACTGTCACACAGGATGGCAATACGAACATGGAATTTCCAATTTCGTGAGAAGTTGATTAATTGGCCCCGAACAGTGGCCCAAAGCCTATCAACAGCGAAAGCAAGAACAATGCCTGCAGAAGGTCTCACGATTGCACCCGAACCACACACGAATGCTGTACGAAAGATGGGAATCTTTATCAAAAAGTCTACCCGAAGGACGCACGAAGGAAACACGATGGCTACACGAAGACTTTGCCACTACTCGCGATTTTGTTGTTGGAGCGCGAAAAAAAAAATCCACCGGCTGTCATACGATGGCTCAAAATGCCCTTACGAATGACCTTATGTTTATAAGATCAGACTAGAGCTGTATTTGATCACTTTGATCACAATGTATTTGAACACTTCCCTTATTGTGTATCCATCTTCGCTCAATTTCGGAAGATTGTGACACCTGCATAACGATATATACATATCTATCTCAAAAGATTGCGACTTATCAGCATCATACAAGTCTGAATGGATGTAAAGGCTTTTGATGGTTTGCTTTTGCATGCAATTGTAATCTGCTATCGATTATCTTTTCAATAGAGCTACAAAACGTAAAAAAAGGACCTTTGTTTCTAATCAAATTGGTGTGGTGCATGTGATGATAAACGCCCTTGTTTTGCAACAGCGTTTTAATTGGGTCGTAATGCGAGCATCGTATTCTGGAATACGTGAGGAAAAGAGCGGACGGTAGTTTCGCTGGTTTTTATCATCCGGCCCCGTGTCGCTGGATCGTGATGTCGGGTGGTCATCGAGACGTTTCGTGGGCCAGTTTTATGGAACCCCCACCTCGCTCGCCTCACCAGCCGGGGAATCATGCCGATTGAGACACAGGTTACTTACAGACGTTCAAGCTCACTCTGCCGTCAATTCCCCTCCTTGCTCGTTTATCTCTGACGGGTTGTCTGTCAGGAACACATCAGCTCAACTGGACTGACCTGTGTGGCGTTCAAAAGAGAAATAAGAAGTTTGCAACGTAACGACAATTAACCGTCCTCTCGGTGCAGATAATGTCTAAACGTATCAACAAGGTTTTGCCACGTCGAGAAAGCCAAATTTGAGAAAACGTGTCGACGGCCTTGCATTTTTGTTTTGAAAGAAAAAGGAAATTACACTCATGACTTTAATTGTTGTTAAATGCGATTCGATTATTTTTGTTTGTTTGTTTGTTGTTGTTGTTGCTTATGAAGCGAAGAGGAATAGAGGGAGAGTGTGTGTGTAAAAATGTGTATCCTGCAATTCGAATTTACATGAGTGATGCATTTCTGTCGAGTCATCCAGAGATAATGGACATTAAGATTGGCATCAATGTGAGCATCATTGCCTGTGGCATGATCAATTTGGGTGATACGTGCATATTACGTGGCGATGCCACAACCGTTTTGAGCTTGCGTTGAAGTGCTTTCACGCACACAGTAGGCCGCGGTCACGCGAGTAACTAATGTTGCTAATACGGTTTTGCTCAATAAGGCGCCATTTCATGCAGTCACGTGGTTAGAGTTTCAGGAGGACGCGTTCGCTTGGAAGACGATGGTGAGTTTGCTGCCGAAAGCAGAGAAGTGATGACAGAGAATTCCTCTTTCGAACATCCCTAACAGATGTTCGCTCTAACAATGCAAAAACAAGCAAGTAAACAACAAACGAATAGCAGCAAAGAGTGCGCAACGACTGGCACGTCGTTTTTCTGTTTCAGAGAAATTCAGAGAATTTATTCTACATAAAACAAAATGACCCACTGGGAGACTGATTGAGCTGTAAGTTTATCGTTCAGGGTAGTGTTTTCCTCGTGTTCGACTTTTAGAATGACATCGCGTTGTCGTGCCTTTCGCGGCCTATCTGCCTGTTAACCGCCTTCCTTCGCGCCTTTCCCATAGCCATTACGGTAGTTGTGAAGTCCCGGATGACAATCGGAGTTGGGCTCGTATTCTTAACCGCGGTGGGAAAATAAACCAAATTTTTATAGCAAGACCGTCTATCTTTGGATCATTCACATGAGAAATGTTAATGACACCTGTCACCTTATTTACACAACACTTCATTTTTCACATTCCCCCCTCACGCCCGATCCATCTCGTCACTTCCTCTCGGTCCCAGGTATGGTAGCTCATGTCAGTTTTTTCCTTTTTGCCAAGGCCAGCGATGAAAGAAAAAAAATTAAGCCAAATAGATTAAAAACAATAAATATTATCCTCCTCTCGTAATCTGCCACGCCAGAGGTCCGGGCCTCGATGACTGATTGCCGGACAGACCCAGCGACAATTCGCTTCAATTCCAGCAACAACTTGCCTGAAATCCAACAAATTAATAACATTCCTGGCTCTATATTTATTTATGTGCATGCTCGATGACAAGTACGGATGAGTGGTGATCGATCGAAGCTCATAACCCTGGCTTTTGACAGACATTGTAGAAGTTCTCTGGGATTATAAGTTATCATAACAAATGGTTTTGTTTGAATTATTGCTCCGGAATGTCTGAAAATACACTTGGCGCGCTGTCAGGTATCAAAGTCACTGACATTATCGTTTTGATCGGAATTCGTGTATTTGTGGAACACCGGACCAGTGCAAGCAAACAATCCTTCCAGGGCACCTTGCAAATATAACACAGAAACAAACAAGATAAGAGGAAGGACAGGCAAAAGGTCCAGGTCCAACACGTTCTCATTTTCATATTGCAATACCATAACCTATCAAAGAATTATGATTGCCATTTCCTGCACTCAAACAAGAATTATAGAAACAAACATCCTCAACCCCGAAACACATTAAAACTTGTTGATGTTTTTATGAAAAATATAAATAGGGCCCTATTTAGAAAATATAATGATTTATCCCTGACAACACTAAGATCAAATCAGGTGATATTATAAACAGCTTAAACTTAATTATTATTACATGCAGACATGTACAGTATTATGCTAGTCAAATGGCTCCATGTTAGGACTTAGCTAACTGAAATAGTTCTTTAATACTCGTGAACGAATGCAAATCTAACGATCTGAAATTTCTCTTTTTCTGATATAATGTGGTTATACAACGAACATGACAGATCAACCATTCACAATCTAGGTTGTTGACATTTTCTCGTGTGTTATTTCTGGACTACATTATTGTTTTCAGTAATTGCCCCAAGACAAACAAGTGAAGACTCAATAACGAAGACCATTTCGTGCTGTAGGAAATGAATGGAGACACGAGGATCCACTGGTCGTGTCCAAAGTCACCGGTAATAGATTTCCATTTCCATTTAGCTGATCGATAGGAAAAACGCACTGGTGCTAAATGAAGAGCGGAGGTATATATCATTGGTATAGCCGAGTGTTTACCCGCGTCCATCCTTGATTGGTATGACCATTTGCGATTATGTCATTTGTGGGATCTATTTTGGATCTCTGCAATCGATAAGAGGTTACGTACGTTATGAATCGCGAACTGTCAGCGGATTATTGTTCGGTATATTGACGTGATGAATAGATAGTGACTCCTTGACATTCAGTTTGGCGTCTTGTTCATCAGTGCAATCATTTCCCAATACCGCTGCATATATTATATATATATATATATATATATATATATATAGACTGCGAGAAGGGGTCTCGACCATTTACAGCACCAGTGTAGCTCCTTCATTATTTATATTCAGTGCGAAAAGAGGAGCAGTCGTGGACGTAGCTAGGGTCAACGTGCTCTTCTTTTCGCACTGTATATATATATATATATATATATATATATATATATATATATATATATATATAATACATGTATTTGCAGCACCGTGTTTACATTACAGGAAGCTCATGTTTGTACCTCAAATTTGAATCATCAAAGTGCATGGTTCTAGTGCAATTCGCTAGTAAAAAAGATACGGAGCAGAGTCTTGTTCATATACTCAAGTGAATATGTATTATATAGCTTTAATATCGTAATGAATATCCAAAAAACAAAACTTGCTTGCTTAAAAATTTGTCAATCGTTATGGGTATACGGGAGACCAAAAGATTTGGTGAAATGCTTCATACGTACGGTTCAGAATGGATTTTACAACAAAGTTATTCATAAATATGCATTTTTAAAAGAACATCATTTGAAATCACAAGCTATTGTGGATGCATCTCTCGCCAGAAAACACAATGCATACAATGAAGTAATATAATATATCATTTAATTCACACAGTTCATCAAATTTCTCGATCAAATTTCTCAGTTTTGGCAACAAAAAAAAAGAAGAAGATGGGAACCAGTGAAAAGCCATACGTGCGGATTGGGATTCTCCCTCCCCTCTCCCCTCCCCTCCCCCCCCCCCCCTCTCTCTCTCTCTTTCTCTCAAATAAAGCAAAGTTTGTGTTTAAATGCCAAACACTGGACATGCGTTACGTCACTCTTTTAAAAAATGACCTACATTGATGAGATATTATACATCATTTCACAAGGTAATCGACTCATAGTTGTATCTAGTTCTTCGTGTGCTCCTGAACGTGTTCTTTCAAACCCCAGAAAAGAATGTTCGAACGCATTACAATCACTGTGGGAGATTGGTAGGAGCCTGTCAGGACACTCCATTGTACCGTATGTTCCCCCCCCCCCCCCAAAAAAAAAAAAAAAAAATTACAATGGGACCCTCCAAAATGATAACTTAAAAAATAGTGAATCAATCCAAATACAATTTCAGGGTATGAAACTGTAACTTATTACCCACATCTTACAGAAAACCCAATCCGATTTGCTTCAGTGGTCAAAGAGAAATTAGGAGTTTTTAAGAGTATGTCAGGAATCTCTTCCCTCCAAGTTCTGTCCATTGTGTTCATAGATTATGCAGCTCCAAGGGCATCCAGGTGCTAAACTTGGAAGAATCAGACCCATGACATGCTTTACAAAGATCCACATTTCTCTGTGACCACTTAACCGAATTGAATGGGATTTTCTGCAAAATATAGCTCAGATGTTATATTTTAAGACCCTGAAGTAGAATTTAGACGGTTTAATCATATTATTGGAAGTTATCAATGCAAAAATCCGTTTGTATTTTTTTTGACATACTGTAGAACAGAAGGTGCCTCCTCTCTGCCCGTCCTCATTGATCTGAATCCGTTACATCGGAAGTTACGGATGTGAGATTAATCAGGAAGGAAAAAAACAAAACCCGTTGACGCAGTGACGTACTAGAATGGCAAACGCAACGCCAAAACTTATACACCGGTACTGAATGCTCATCATGGCATAATTAGCAAGGCGCGCAACAGAGAAGCTCTGAGTAGCATAACATTTCTGACCAATTTATAGTTCCTATTTTTGTCCCGATGGCACACAAATCTCATCCCTTGCTGGCTTTTAACGCAGACTCATCATAAAGATAACAAAATTAATCTGATTAGCAATCCCACCTCAAAATATAAGCGTTTCGAAGAAGGCGGCAAACCAAGTAATAGAAAAAATAGAAATTTGAGATTCTCGAGTTGCAGAAAACAAGACTTATCAGTAAGACATTGTCTTTAAAGAGTCAAACATCTAGAAAACGTACGTTCTCCAGCTGCTAACTTTTCTGGTTAATAAGGTCAATATGCCCACAAAACAGATGCCTATTGTTACATGATTTCAAAGATGTTCCTTGCAATAATCTTCATGGCCAATTTGATTTTCCTCTTCTGATTTCATTTGCAGTGATGTATTGAGTTTTCCAGTATCTTCATGTATTTCATGTAACGATAATGGTTTTCCACAGGGTCTTTATGGATGATTAGACCCTGTAAGTGATAAGCGTGAATCCATTTTAGCAAGCTGAAGCTTTCCAAGTACTCTTATCGCTTCATCACGTCACAGGGCGCTATTTATGATATAAGCTGCCTATGGTTGAAACCAACTCCTAACAACACAAAGCAATGCGTTAATGACCATCCGTCGACATTTTCGTTTGAAATCTAAATGAAGCGTCACAAAAGCTAGGAAATATGGCATTCGGTGTTTGAGGTTTCTTTCTTTCTTTCTTTTTTACGGTTGGCAATCTTTAGAAAGTCTGTGAGCCCTTAAATCGAAGTTAAAGTCGGCATACAATTTGACCTTTTGTAGTATCGCGGTCGTAATTCCCTCTCGGATCACGAAGTTTGAGATAAAACTCATGCCGTAATTCGCTGGTCAGCGGGGGATTCCACGGAGACCGACCGTTGCTAACCTTTTGATGGACTGTCACGCCTTTGTCGCTATAGCAGCATACGTCGTCCATAAATCATAGATATTCCAAGACTTGTTATCAAAAAGTTTGACAAACACTACTAGGAAATTACCACAGAAGGGGTCTAACCATTAAAGGTTTATATGCTGTGAAGGAACTGTTATCATTGTTTTTTCTCTGTAGTACTTATTGTTTTCTTCCCAAAGAATCGCTTCGTGAGAGGTCGATGTCATGGGTTATGCGATTGTGCTATTTTGGACGCTACTCAAAATTGTTCTCTCTTTTTTCATCACTTTGAGCACCAAAACATTTGCTGAGGTATTGCGGTGAAACGCAGTCTACGGGTGGACAACCGGAACACTTTTGGTTGAAGGTACTGAACATATCAATAAATTGGGTGCTGGGAGTTACGAGAAATTAAAAAGGTCAAAAACCAGTTCTTAGTATAAGAGTTTAATATTTGTTATTTTTTCTCTCTCTCTCTCTCACATGTGCATACATTATAATTTTCTGTTTGTATAGCTTACCTTTGTCACAGCATAAGGAAATAAGTAAACTTTCAAATTGAACGGAAGAGAGGCCAAAAACAAAACAAAATAAAAGTATACTTAATTATATATTTTAAATAAAGAGAAATGCATTCTAGACTCTGAAATACTATCAAGTAATTGAAATCAATATGAACTATCATGTAGGCTAGCATCAACCTATTAAAGCACAGGTCTGAGATAGTATTGTATCTCACCACATAATCAACATAGCATCAAATATTCCTGTAAAAGACGATAGACAGCACATGATAAAATCGGAAAGCCATAACAATGATATTTCTGCTGTGATTACAGAAAATAGGTTTAATAGACAAAAAAGAACAGGATGAAACATTAAGTTTTGATTGTTATGTGAACAAGAACACATTTGTCAGGGTCACTAGAGTTCAGTGATAAACAATGTTGAATAAAACCAAAATAAACCAGTATATCATGATTCATTTATCTCTCAGCCGTCAAAAGACAATCTCGGTATTTATGTATCTGTGCTCAAAGTTAAATGACTAACTGTTCATATTTCACGAATGTCATATAGGCCAGCTTCCTGTCCATTTCGGTTACATTCTTTTAGAAAATGAATTATGTTATTGAATAACGCTTCAAGATTGAATAACGCTTCAAGCTGATTTCGCACACACATGCACACACCCACCCACACACACACACACACACACACACACACATTTACTCAAACTCGCACTCAAATACGCACCAACAATAGTAAAAAAGAAAAATTAGGTCAGCGACCCTCGCTTTAACTCCCTGGGCACGGATGGGAATGTCTCATTTTTAAAATTGTGACATATCGTTGATACGCGATGATTCGAGAATCCCACAGGAGCGGTGTGGGATAAAGTGAATCCACGTTTTGTAATGCTATATAACGATGAATGCGGCGGGCTTCTATACTGGGCAGGCAAACTGTCATCCCCATCACCTGGGAACCGTGAGGTTGTGCGAGAGAACGTCTGGATGCAATCGAACTTTTCTACCGTCAATTGGAAAAAGCCGCGGTGCGAGACAGAGAAAAGAGTCAGAAAAGAGAGGGGGGAGGGGATAAGGTAGAAATAAAGACAGAAAAACAGAGTGCGATAAGTTATAAAGACGTCGATATGGTTATTAAACTCTTTGCCCGCATCTTATCGACGCTTCGCGTTCCCCGGGAGAGAATGGAACAATTTCTCTGTTTCGACAAGGTATGCGCAAACAGCGGATTCCAGAGAGATTCGAAAGATAAAATTACCAACCTATAGATCCAGCTCGGCGGGATATCAATTCAGCTTGATTTCGGAATTAGACGCCTCAATAATGTACCATACACAAACGTTCTTTTCCCCTTTCCAAAATTAGCCTTCCGTGCATTTGCCATGCCTTTCAAGACATGCGAACGGGGGAGAAAAATGTAACCCATGCAGAGGTCTAGAAATAAATCCAATTTGGGGATTTCGCCCTACTTAAAGGATAGAGAGGTACACCCGCCTACCCCCTCCTGACGTCATTCAAAAATTGAGAGTGACACGTGTGCAGAAGTGGCAGCTCCCCGTTATTGAGAATGGTGTTAAGTATAGGATTTGGCATCCAGGCGCACTTTTCATCGTCACCTTTTTCTCTCTCTCTTTGTTGTTGTTTTTTTTTTTTTTGGACAAAGTTCAAGGTCGACACCGGTTGCTTTGTGTTAAGGGTCGAGACTGCAAACACCCGAAGCCAATCATGCCGAGCGAGATATTGAGACAGAGGGGTGTGTACCGTTAATGAAAGCCACGCCGAGGAGTAACATCATCCCCCTGACACTACAGGCTCACTTCTTCTACCAATGTAGATACTAAAGTGTTCTTGAGTAAATATATCTATGATTCTACCTTCCAAGCACCAACATGCACACACACACAGACATACTAAAACAGTTTACTTAAGTGCCA
Source organism: Diadema setosum (assembly GCF_964275005.1). Taxonomy (NCBI): domain Eukaryota; kingdom Metazoa; phylum Echinodermata; class Echinoidea; order Diadematoida; family Diadematidae; genus Diadema; species Diadema setosum. The sequence goes on along the minus strand of NC_092686.1, from coordinate 11,650,753 downwards.
TTACCTAGCACAGGAGTTTTAAATTTGATTAATGAAAAGGCAGTCTTATTTCATCTTTGAAGTAATCATAGTGTTATCATCTTTGTCATTTCTACCTTCAACGAAGATTATAATCATTGCGCACATATGGTTGTGGCAGAGATGCTAACGAGATATGTCGTCTGACCAAGGAGGTATGAGATACCTCCTTGGTCTGACCCTTTACAAAGGTGGCAACCTTGCGAGAAGCTGTAATCAGGAGGTTCAGAATTCGAATCCTGCTCTGCGTACGTCTTCACCCAAGCTGTGTCACCCCTTCTATGTTCTTTTCGATCCAGGTGGGAAAACTGGCATGTTTGGGCCCTTTGGAAGATGAGGTGGTAAAACTGAAGTGACCGACACTCCTAAATAGGACTATATCATTATCATTATCGTAATTCACAAAACGTCCATCAAAACAGGCGTGTAAACTTGTTATTCCCCTAGAACTATAATACGTATTTATTTGTGTAACATAGTGGCAGCATAATCTTTCAACTGTTGTAAATAATCTGAAATATGACTTCAGTTCACGATAAACAAAACGATTTGGTGTCATGAAACGCGCTTCCGCGCTATCTGCACTGTACATACAGTCCTGTACTAAAATATTTCGTACACACATTATCGATTACAGACTGATCAGTCAATGTCCGATCAAGATGTGTTGTGAAGCACGTTTCGCTTATGAGCGATGATGGGTGGATATCGTAAGGAATACATGCCAATGAGTCGCGCAGAGGGCATTGCGTTGAGGGTCGTTTTCTCTCCTTCTGCCTCCTGTCTCTCATGTCTATGTATGTATATATGTATATATGTGTATATATATGTATATATATATATATATATATATATATATATATATATATATATATATACACAATAGTCTCGCTTGCACTTACATCGATGGGCCTTCCTCGATTTCATCTCGAGATCGTCGCGTTTCCCTTTGTGGCACATTATTGTAGTTGTTGTTGGATGGCATTTTAGTGCTTCCCTCCTGGGGCAGTCAACCTGAATTCGAAGACCCTCAACACCAGGCGATAGCAGACGAAATGACGTTTCGGACACGGAAAGAAAGTGATAGCAAGAAAAGTCGATGTGCAAACTTAAGGGGGAGGGGCAGTGATCGGGCGGAGATTTGGCGTATGGTTGTCGATCTTGTCGGGTTACGACCGTCATCGCTTTCCGGAGTGTTAATCAGTGAATAGCTTCTGATAACATCGTTGTTAACGCATTAGGCGATGTTCGTTATTCAGCAGATTTGTTATTCCGAAAATGAAATAAGGGTCGTTATTCCGACGTCCCTCTACCTAGATGTTCCTTAATCCGAAAATTTGAGGCGTTATTCCAAAGGTTCGGTAATATGAACTTTAATTTTCGAATTAACGAACCTTTATAATATTAATATAAATGTTCGTTAATCCGAAAAAAAATAAGGGTTCGTTATTTTGAATTTTCGTTGATTGGAAATGAAATAAGATTCGTTTTTCGAAAATAAAAAGAATGTGTGCTGTTAGACTAATAGTATTTGTGTGTGTGCGTGTGTGTGTGTGTTTGTGTGTGTGTGTGTGTGTGTGTGTGTGTGTTGTGTGTGTGTGTGTGTGTGTTTGAGTGGTGCTATTTCCAGCGTATCATGGTCCTTCAATCGCATCGCAACAGTCACTGGAATTATTGTTTTACCAGAACCAAGACCGCAGACACTTCAATCATTCTCTCGTAGTCACACTCGCACACACGCACGCACACACACACACACGCACACACACACACACACACACACAAACACACACATACACATCGGATTGTACATCAAACATACAAAACAACACACACAGCTTCTCACACATTTCCTCAGGTGGATACTCTGCATTTTGAAATATCCATGTTATAAAACATCTTCTTTTAAGATTACTCTTACGATTATCCCCTTCTTGAATTCATACGGGGATAGGAGGAAAAAAAATATTGTGTTCAAAATTCCAGAAGTCGGTTTGTTTAATAACGAATCTGCGCATGACATATTATCATGTCCCATTTCTGATCTTAGCAATCATAAAACTGTATCATAATACCAGCTGACGAAACAATTGCCCTTACCATAAATTGCTTTACGCTGTGTTCAGGGTCAGTTGTACGACGGACACTAGTGATGATTTGATAACCTACAGTATACTTATAATCAGATGCTGAATATTGCCGAGATCAATCAGCCTGTCGTTCAACAACAATTAATTCTGCAAATGCTTGTTCAGAGTCTGACTTTTAATAAGTCTAACAAACTCTGCCAGGAGTACCTTTTTTTTCATTTACGTCTAGAGAGTGTATGAGAGAGAGAGACAGTCTGGGCATGCATTTTAAATGCGCTTGTTGTTATAGGCCGTGTCACACCTTTTCGGGAAAGCTACGCGGGCTTGTTGCGAGTAAGGTTTTTTTCAGCACGCAGGAAAATTATCCGATTTACCCGAAGCCAAGTTTTGAGCAGCACCTCGCAGGCAACTCCCACGCATGTACTTCGCAGTCCCCGTATGCGGCCAACGCGGCCAAGATAATGACAGTCTGTCATTTATGTCGGACTTTTGCCATTCCTTCAGATGAATTTCTAACTGAGTTGTCAGCCCCCACGCGCCTGGCACGCAGGTCACACAGAATACCCGCAAGAAGAACATAAGTAGAACGCGTCCAGCAAGTAAGACACATGCAAAACTCGCCCAAATCCTTGTCCGCCCTCAGAAATTGTCCGGTATGCTGGAAAATCCACACACACAACAAGCCCGCGTAGCTTGCCCGGAAAGGTGTGATAAGGCCTTAATACTGAGGAAAGTGTATGAAAGGGGAGGGGTGGGGGAGCTCTGACGCATTTGAAAAAAAAAAAATACCTCATGGCAGTTTTCGGTACATCAAATGAAATCAGGGTTTTCCCCAGCATGTCAATCCACTTGTAAATTTTTCTCAAATCAGGCATTTTGCCGGAAGAAGGTCCATATTCCTAAATGACCCATCTCATTCAATTTTTCATTCGTCATTACATCTTACCTGTCTGCAAAGCCTGCGGTTGATATCTTACTTTTACTTGCTTCTCCCACTTAGTTGATGATATTCAAAACAACAATCAGTCATCATGACAGAAAGATATTATTCAGAGGGGTTCCATGTTCAATGTTCCATGTTCATCGTGTCTCTGCCGGCAATCAGGAACAGCCTGGTGGTAGTGTCGCTGCCCGGAAAGCAGTAGATGACAGGTTCGAGTCCCACTGGTTCTTTTTCCCCGACATGTTTGTTCAATTAAAAATCAGCAGTTACGATCTTCACAAATTCAATTTGAAGAGGGAGACAAATTGAAGGAACTCACAGCTGAACAATTAGCCATCATGTATACATTCATGTTTGAAAAAGGTACATGTGTACGTCCACACAGGTACATTAATGTGTGTGTATGTACGTATATACATATGCCTATATATTGCGAGAGATGGGGGGGGGGGGTTGAGGAAGGAATAAATATATAGTGTTATGGTGAATGGAATACCATTACAGAATTTGTTAGTTTCCTATCTTTCATGGATTTTAGTTCACCCTGGTCTCTTCATAGCAACCAAAAACTCCAAACAGAAATATGTTTATGTAAATATGTATTGCTTTAATGTGATTAGCACAAGCTAGGTCAACAGCAACCTCAAGATGAAAAAAAAAAAAAGTAAAATCAAGCTTCAGAGCAAATGGCTATATTTATGATAGCACTTTTGAATTACACTTGCCAGGCACGGGTAAAGTTTGTGAATGATTATGATCCTGTCTGAATTAATATCACTTTCTACAACTACAATGTGAGTGGGCACAGTGCCCGCATGACCTGAAATAACACACAACCTATAAATATTATGACTTTGAGTCACTGTCAATATTACTGTATTTGCGTAGTTTTATGACTCGTCGATCTGTTGACAAGGGGCCTTTCCGAAATTCATTCCACTAATACCATACGTATGAGCCAGAGTATAGTTGCGAAAGAGGCTCAACGTCGTCCATCATATAATCTATGAATAAATTATGTGACAGCTCATTCATGTCAGTTTTGTAGCATTCCACTTTTTTATCCATATCCGAAGGTAGCGTAATGCATTTTTACAGTCTAAACCGTTTGCTGCCGGAGGCTATTTCACGTACGTTTACTAAACTATGCCGTCTCAAACTCAAGGTGATATCACCGACACTTATGAAAAGAAAACTATGGAAAACTGTAATCGACTGAAAGAGAAAGTAATGGTCTTTCATACGTAAATCAGCATCATGTCATGAATTATGTGACGTCAGATTGTAGTATTTTCGTAAGATTTCATTTTGGTTTATTTTCATTCACATTTTTCTTTCAACAAAAAAATGATACAGAATAAATGAGGAATTATATCATAAACAAATAAACATTAGAATGTGCAAAAGATAAACGATAATTAACTAAAAGAGATATACATACGTACCGACAAACCACCAAGTTATGTTAAGAGGGAAAAAAGAGAACTGAGAGGGCCACTAAAAAGCAATGCTTGTATATTGTGAACCACTCATTCATTCATTCTGTCATTATAAATACTCAACACAAAAATAATTAAGACAGAATGGAACAAAACAGCAAAAACACAACAACATGACATGACATTTACATATTCATAAATAATCACATCGCTCATTCGAAAGATGCAAGGATTTCAGTAGCTTGTAACAGTTTGTCAGAAAATTATCCGACCAAAACACTTCATGTATAACGCTCCCCTGATCTATAAGCTCATAGACGCTATGGATGGGACTGTTATAGAGTAGACCTATGCGTATGGGTACAGCAGTATTCGATCTCACATAGATGTAGACCTATTCCGTCAGCAATCTGCTGTAAACCTCCAAAGCAAATACAAAGCCAAATGAAAATATCAGTAACAGGGAGTGATGCAAAGGACTGTGGGATATCAGGTCAGAGTTCACAGGCTATGATAAGCTATATAAATGACGTCCGTCATCGTCTAAGCCATTTCTACGTTGCGTTCGCAACAGTGAGAGAACTACGGGATACAGTGTATCCCGTAGGGCAGCGGATATGGGTTAAACAATCAAAGCATACTATGAGATGATTGTGAAAAAGGTTTTGTCGAGCGTAAAACCGTAGCAAATATTGGACCAAAAATCTTGAAGCGCCCCTTTCTGAGATTTCAAAACAAAACGTACGAAACAAAACAACACAAAAACAAAAAAGTAACTTCCCAGTGACTCACTCACGTGACGAAATTCAATTTTTACACGAGCAACTCATAATCAGTAAATTGAAATGCATATGCAGGCACATGCTGATGGATAGCATACCCAAGGATTTCACTTTTACATTTAGGTGTTTTCCTTTTAATTTTATTCGGAGGCTTGTTTCAGAACTGTATGTCATCGATTTATCTTAGCACGTATGATACAAGCGAGAGAACATTATGCATGAATATACGCCAGTGCTGGCAACGGTACAGGCGCTAGGACTAGAAACCGCGGTACAAATTCAAATTTCCGCATAGGCCCCTACTAGAGAGAGAAACCTGAAGCTGTAAACTATCACAGAGCTGCGGTTATACGATGGCGCAAGCGCGCGCGAAAATAAGATTTGAATTCATTTCCTAAATTGGCGCGATTCGGGTGGGCCCTGCTCTTATCACTTCCGGTTGATGTGCCTTGCAGTCCATGAGCTGGCCTGACGACTCGGCCCCATCACTCCACATCTCTAGATCATTCGCAGAAACCTCCTTCGCCCGCCTATCACCGGTTTATTTACATCGGAAATCTAGAGATTTCGCGTGACTTATTGGGTTACCAGACTGTCAGAGTGAATCAAAGTTTGTGCTAATGATCATGCAAGAAATATTCCCGTTCACACCGGTGCGGACACCGGTTAGTTAAGTCTTACCGCTGCAGTTCCATGGTCTAGCTGCTTCGCTGAAAAGGCAGGGGAATGATGGTTATAAATTGGTCAATATACATTTTAGTGGTATGTTTTGTCCTCCAGTGACTGCACCTTTAACACCAATTGTTTGTTGCTCTGTTTATTTGTTTCATTTTTCACCTGAGAAGACGGCTTGATAGCCCATATTCAGCTGTACTAACTGGTCTTCCATGGGGTCAAGCTAGATCTGAGGCGGACCATACCTACTCTTCACGATGACTGACTGAAACGGAACCTCTATTTATTTGCTATCGAATGTTTCGTGTTTTGCCTCTTGCAAGAGTAGAGGGGACGGTATGACTACCCACAGTAATGTTCAGCTAGACTAGGTAATCGAACCCGAGTCATTTGGATGGCGTAATCCCACAAATTCGACACCCACGAGCCATACGGCCCACGAGCTATAATTGGGGAAAAAAAGGTCCATGAGTCATACACCCACGAATCATAGCCCTATACAGGAAATGTGAATAAGTCAATGGATGCATTTGCATCAAAAGTTCGATTCCGTGTATTCCAACAGCATGATGCTTTCGTGAAGCGACTACCCATTTTCAGATTTAATGATCATAAGCAACCGATGTCATAGATATCGAACCCCGCGTATCACCTTACCTGTCCCAAAAATGAGTTCAGTCAAGAATTGTTTGTTTTGCTTTGTTTCATTCACTCAGCTCATAGGACAAAGTTCCAACTTGTTTTCTAAACATGTAATGAATTACATTATCTTTTTTTTTTATAATGCTGTGAGTTTTTTTATTATGATAGTTTCAGTGATTTTGGTGATTAAACAGACGTACCTTTTAAATTTTCTTTTAAATGAAGATTTGAATTGTTTTAGACGATTTCATGGAGCATTCCATTCGAGCCAATAAGATTATTGGGTTATTTAGCATTAATGAATATAAATACGGGCATGTTGTTGATATGAACGAATGTTATTGTCGGAGAGCAAGAAAAAGAAGACGAAAGAGATGACAAAACAACCAAAATGATCCAAAGTATAAATGAATCCCCCCCCCCCAAAAAAAAAAGAACCAAACAAAACAAACAAAAAATCCTCCTCTCCCCCAATATCAAATGTTCTCGTGTGATTGTAATTGTGAAGTTACTCGGCTGAAAAAAAAAATGAGTAAAGTCATGCATAACTGAATGGAAGGTAAAGCTAACTTCGCGTCTAATTATGACGCCTATTATGGGCTGAAAAGTTCTACCTATAGAGAGTCATATAACATTATAGATGAGGATTTGGGTATAGATATAGCACTTCAATCTCCATTCAGTGTTATGATTCTTAATTCAATTATTTTTTTACCATCAATTACAAACGAAAACCACTGAAATCGATATACCTATGTGTATATGATATACATATATAAACATGATATTGTGAGGAGCAGTAAAAGGAACCAAAACCCAGAAAAAAAAAAAAATCAAACCGAGTAGGGTTTGGTGGTGATTTAGGAAGCACAGAAATGAAATCGTCAAGTAAAAGAAAAAAGATTAAGTTACGAGTGCGTGAGATTGGACGCCCGTTTTGTTTTCATTTGGACACTCCTCTTGTTGAACAGTTCGCTGTTTGAGATGCATTTTGAAAACGACACCAATGTTGCCATTTGATAAGAAAAAGGTAAATCTTATTCCTGTGATAGTTCTCCAAATATTAAAAATGAGAACGTATCTCAACAGGAAATGGGAAAAAATTGAATTCATATCATTTTTATTTACTCATACAAAAACTGAATAGGCCTATTAGACAAAAGAAAATTTGTTCGCTACGTATATTTTCCAGACAAGGGAGAACTACGGACCATCGCCGACATCAGTTTGACTTGAGTTAGTGGGATCAACAAGGACATAAACACAGTCTAAAGTAATGTATAATAATTTCTTTATGTGTATACGTGTATTCGTATTTGCAAGACTATGACGCGGATGGATTTGTAAAAAGAAATGAGAATTCGTTGATTCATTTATTTTCTTTCAAAAGATTTAAAAGAGAAGAGATATTAATGGAGGACTTTTTCTTCTCTGATTGAGAACATTGAATTTCCTGTCAAAGTTTTTTTTCTTTGATTCAGAACATTAAATTTCTTGTAGAAGTACCATTATCATCGATTTCATGTAAGGTGTGGTACTGAAAAATTATGGAATTCGCCAAAGTTAATCCTTTTTTCATTTCCATATTAATGGCATTTGAAGCACCTCTCGGATGAAAACACCAAGCACGATCCATCTAATGTGCTGATTAATCATGATAATTTACTCGTGAGCTTAACTTGTCAGGAACAAGCAACGTTGTTTTTTTAGTATATATGGATTTAAAATAGCCCTGAATATAATATATGAGTCTGTACACACTGCCACAATTGCAATATCAGTTCCCCAACCCCATCCTCACCCCCTCTCTCTTTCATGCCCTTTCTCTTTCTATGTTTTCTGCCTAACTGAGTAGATGAAACTGTGAATCCAGAAAATTAATTCCCTGATCTTCTTTTGCGGTTTGACGAAAAGAAACTCTAAATTTTAGTGATCATAGTGCGGTTGGTACTTCCATACATCAGCCTTGAGAGCATTTCGTTGACAGTAGTTGGAGATGTTGTTGATTTAATAGTATTTTATCCATTACTATGTAAATCATCCATTTATCAGCGAGAAAGTGTAACATGATTTCGTCCTTGTTTGGAACTGATATTTGTGTAGTGGAGGGATTATCTGTACTTGTGCCCCCCCCCCCCCCCCCCCACGATGCGCCTATTGTTGTGGAGGTGATCCTGCGCCTGTCGTTGTTACGGTGGAATCGTCATTGCCGTTGTGGTGGCAACAACGCTGCGGTAGATGTAAGTGTTGCGCTTAAGTTGCGATGTACCGCTGTCATCCAGTATTAGTGTTGTTACTTTTCGTTCTCTTGATGAATTCGTTCAACTAATCAAAACATTATTGTAGTTATTTCTCCACCTGGCGACGCTATGTATCCGTGCAATAATCTGGAACATCGAGGAGTGTCAGTGGCTCATTTAGGTAACATCTTTCTCTTTTTTTTTTTCACCTCTTTACGCTTTACCTAGGTTTTAGGGTTTTCAATAAGCATAAAGCAATAGATGAAATAATTGGCGGTGTTAACGCATCTTGGACCTAGTACGAAATAGCATACATAGGATACATAGCAGCAATAAATTATATTAAAAATTAATAGAATCGGACAATTTTGACACAATAAATGTGAGTGTGTGTTTGTGTTTGCGTTTATTATACTATGCGTTCCTCATACAAAGTTGAATAACGTGCTAGCTTTAACTTCTGAGTTTCGAATCAGCTTGTCACAACCCTATCTGAGTTTCTTTTTCGAAAAAAAAAATCACTGCAAAGAGAAGAAATCATTTCCCTTACGTTTTATAAACCAACAACTCAGTATAAAGCGAAAACATCATGGCCATGTTGCGACGAATATCACCAGGGGCGGATCCAGGAATTCTGTAAAGGGAAGGGGGCACAACTAATATTTCTGGTGCCACTTACGGGTTTCATTTAATTTTTTTTCTGTTTATTTCTCTTGTTTTTAACGAAAAATAAGGGGGAGGGGCGTGCGCCGGTTGCGCCCCCTCTGTATTCGCCACTGATCACTGCTTCGTGGAAGAAGAGAAACTTAAGTTCGTGTGCATTTATTTCACATTTGGAAAAAAAAAACAGACGGGTGTGCGTCACGAGCTCGACACCTACGAGTCATACAGCCCACGGGTCTCTCAACTCACGAGTCATACAGCCCACGGGTCTCTCAACTCACGAGTCATACAGCCCACGGGTCTCTCAACTCACGAGTCATACAGCCCACGGGTCTCACAACTCACGAGTCATACAACCCAGGAGTACAAAACACAGCCCTCGACTCAACGTTAGAACGGATGAACGTCACGAACTCGACCCCCACGAGTCATACAGCCCATGAGCTATATAGACACCAAGTGAGCAAGGCCCACGAGCTCGACATCAAGTAAAATAGACCCACGGGCTATACGATCCACCTCTGTAAGCAAATAAGGCCCATGAGCTCAACACTAGACAAACAAGGTCCATACTGACTCGCTACTAGGCAAAAAAGGTCCACGAAATTAACATTACATCACGGGCCTTAATATACGCAGTGTCGGTGTCACGGGCCTTTTTTATTGCTAATTTCGAGCTTGTGGGCCTTATTTTGACTAGTGTCGGTCTCATGGACCTTATTTGCCAAGTCTCGAGATGGTGGGCCTGTTTGCCTAGTGTCGATCTCGTGGGCTGTATAACTCATGGAGGGTTTTTTCAATGTTGAGTTCTTATGGGCTGTATGACTCTGCTGTATGACTCACTGGATGACCCTAAACAGGGTAAGATACAAAAACTGTACAGAAGTCATCACTTACTGGATGCAAAAGGTAAACATATTTAAAGTAGATAGTTATAGGAGAAATAAAAACCCAAACAAATACCGCCAAACGTGAGAGATAAACAAAGGTCCGTCAATGGCTTTTCCCAACAAATTTTATAAGATATAAATCTTACTAAACATAAAAGACAACACAAACGGAATGGCAAATCCCCAGATGACACAACTTAATTGTGTAAAAGGTGCAAGAATGAATAAGTTTTGCTTTAAATTTCTTTTTAAAGGATGATAAGGGGGGTATTTTCTTTATTCCACCTCAATACCCTTCCACACTTTTTGGATCAAAATATCTCATTGTTGTGCGACAAAGTTCGTAACTAAAACTATAGGGATGCAGTAAATGTGATTGGACTGCCTTGTGGAGGAAGAAGCAAAATAGTGTGCGTTTTTGTTGTTTTTTCGGCAGTCACCGGGAAACTTTGGTAAAAGGTTATGCAAATATAAGAGTATAAAGTTTACAGTTTGCAATTTGTGTATGTCTTGGATCTTTGACTGTTCAACTCTCTAAAATATAGGATCACCATATGATAATGAAGGCAATCCAGTTATAATACGTATCACTATTTTTTTTTCTTTTAACAGCACAAGCTTATTAATACAATTCAAAGTCTAATAGCCTGAAGAACCTTATGGGGTAAAATCTTCCTAAATCTATACATTTACATATCCGATAACTTTTGACACTTTATTTGTAATCTTATTTACGTGATCTTTCCAGTACAACTTATCCAAAACAACACATTAGAATTTTGTTGATTCTACAAAAGTAATGGAATATGTTGATTACCAATATATATGTTAATACTATTTACATCAATATCTTTTTTCATAGATTTGCAAAGCAGTCATGAACTTTTGGCAAAATTGAACTTCAATTTGTTTGATGCAAATTAGGGAAATACCCTTTTCAGTCCAATATTCACAATGTTACGCAAATTCCAGATATCTTTCCCCTGACAAAAACAAATTTGTGTCATTTGCATATTAAGTAACTGCATGCAATTTCTTTTTAACAAATTGTAAAAACAACAGTGGGTCCGATACAGAACCTTGTGGAAATCCGCTGTTAGCAGCCGAACTACTTGTGGATATTGAATTTCAGAAATTATACCCTGTTATATGATAAATGAGTATATGATGACTATTCACAATCAAAGCTTTTTAAGTTTAGATAAATCTAAAAACAAGGACATTGTATACACATTTAGCTTTCAAAAGCCTCAGTAGTTTTGTCTGTGAAATCAAGTAATGTCATGTATGATGAAAAACCATCTCTAAATCCGTACTGTTTGCAACGTAAAGCATTCTGTTAACTAGAAACTTCACCAAATGACACCAAATGACTGTGAATATTTTTTTTTTCAAATATTTTCCAAAATATCAAAAGCAAAGATATTGAACGATAATTTCTCAATAAACCAAGATCTCCTGTATCACAAACTGGAATGGTTTTTGCTAAAACAAACAAACACAAACAAAACTGGGAAATGTGTCGGTTATATGACCAAATTATATATATCACAATAAATAATAAACGTATTAAAACATTAACAGATTTTGATAACGTTTGCAGGACCTTTATGTCCAATTTTAATAAATAGATCATTGTTCTGTTTGACATTAAGTCAGGAGCAGTCAAGTAACTTGAAAAAAAAAAAACCCACAAAAAAAAAAGAGTTTGGTGGCGATTTGAGAAGCACAGAAATGAAATCGTCAAGTAAAAGGACAAAGATTAAAGGTAGGAAATACCTTTTACAGAACTCCCAAAATGCAGCAAAACATTACATATGAACCTCAGGGGACTTGTTTAGGCCACTGCTTAGAAATTTGGAAGTCAACAGTTATCTACAATTTGAATAATGCACAAAACTCAACTACTCAGTAGTTCTGTGTGTCAGCCACACTTAAGCCTTTTTGTTGCAGTCTTCTGAATTTTTTAATCTATAAACACAAATCTAAAGTATAAGAGCTGATGTAATAACATATAGAGTGTGTGGCAAGAATGTATATAGAAATGTTTGTAAGTTTTGATGAACTTTATTCACAAAAAAATACATGATGGACACACATGCAGTGCATGGGTCTGCAAAGGTAGCCTAGTAATGTACTGGAATTTACGGTGAGCCCCGAAAAGAATTCAATTCAAAATCTAACGGTCAATAAAAATGTACTAAATGTTACCTTCCACTTTCAATACTTATGGGAGTTTCTAAAATGATACTTTCTTCAACATACCACTGTGTTTATACAACTCTTCATTTAAGGCATGCAAATGGGATTCCCTACCTTTAAGTTACGAGTGCGTGAGATTGGATGGTCGTTTTGTTCTCGTTTGGACACTTATTGTTCTGTTTGAATTTACTTGTCTTGTATATAGTGATACATACAACTTAACCATGGAATGGAATATCCCTTTAAGAGATTTTACGTTTTTATTCCTTTTTTCAAGCTGACATTGCATTTACCATGGACGACTTCAAAAGGTAGTAGGTCCATTCATTTACCGAGCATCAGAGGGGAGCGGTGCAATCTACGTCATAGTCACTGACCGAGACAGCTTCTATAATTATGGTAGTGTGAGGACGCTGCGCTAGATATTTAATGACCTTAAAGTAGTTATACCATTTATGTGGTCTTTGTTTCACCCCTTCAATTAAACTGTTTATCTGCGTGGGGTTGTTTCTCTTTAGGGGGTTCTCCGTAATTTGATATGCTCAACAATATTTGATCAACAGCTATTCATTGGTTATTAGGAGGGTGACACCGGAGTGCGCTATAAATAGACAGGCATCTTGGCTGCCCTATTTCAGGCGCTTTCGTGAAAGGATGTTGTACACAATTACCAGGGTCCATCGCGGGAGGTACCTACGGATCATCTTTGCTGATATGCTCCCCAGAGCAATCGTAGTGGCGGAGTTCAAGATTTCTTCTTTCCAGCGTTCTCTTCCGCCCCTCCGCGGTGGTTTAATTTGCCCTGCATGCCGCAACCTTCGGCAGGTGAGGCGCCCGGGCAGGCCAGTAGCTTCATATTTGTCTTGGCAGCATTCCGCATTCCTCACACAGCTCACCTGTGTGGTGTTGTCAAGAGCTAAGGGGGAGTGATGGGGTGGTCGCGGGGCTTGTTTGCCCTTGCTGGGAGGGGCAGGGGCTGTCCCATATAGGCGTGAGAAGTACTAGAGTGGATCTGCTGCTTTTATGAGAATGGATAAGAAGAACACATGAAATCGAGCAAAGCGATAGAGAGGGAACATGCTAATGTCAATATGCTCTGGTACGGCTTAACTTATAGACAAAAAGAGAAAGATTGCTAAAGGGCTAATAAGTTAGGCTCCTATTTACTGCTGTCTTTCAGTGTTAAACATTTCTGCACGACACATGTGATCTAATGAGTGAAGGGGCATTCTGTAATATTCGAGCTGCAAAATAAAGCCGGTTGACATATGTGACCGACTGGTAGGTAGGGATTATGCATATATTCCCCATCCCCTATGCTTCTGTGTATTAATAAGGATGGGTATAGACAACACCCTCTGAGAACAATGGTCCTCATTTGCCCCTGGCCGGTCCTGTCACTCTGTTTCGGGATCACTGTGTGTTTTCGAAGCCTGGAGCTACATGACACTGGTAGTGGTACAATTCCCAGCCTGACGTCAAGTCAAAGTCAAATTGGAGGCGATCTTGAGGGTTAGGTCCCAAGGTCGTGTCACCGGCACTAGTTATACAACAAAAAATCGCGTCATATTACAGAAGTTGTTTGATGTAAAAAGACTGACATTCTTCTTTTTCTTCTTCTTCCTCTAATGTGTGTCCAAGCCTTGTATTCTTGCATGCCCTATGCTGAACCTCTGACATGTTCTACTATATTTTCTGATAACTTCTGATACGTTACACGTGTAAACTTTTGAGATTTTTCAATGGATTCTTCTGTTCTTGTTAATCACAAACAAGATTTGTGATGATAAAGAAGAACTATACTTAAATTGTGTTGTTATACCCAGTGAGCCGACCACCGTTAGAATAAGAGAGAAAGATTCTCAAAGAGCAAAGATCCAGACTACAGGGAAGTCTTTTTCTTCAAGTGACCAAATGAGACGTCTTTGAGTATTTGCAAACAGATCATTATTATAATATTATAATTATATTATGACTCAAATACCTTTGAGTGTATTTCGAGTGATAAAGGTATCAAGCAAGGTGGATTTGGCGAAACTAGATAATGTTACGTGAACATTATCTTCGGTGTATACTTTCCTTTCGTAAAACTTGCATCATGCAGTTAGTACAATAATAAAGCTTTTTTTTTTTCAGTTTAGACATAAAATTGCGAAAACTATAAAGGCGAATGATCACCGAGACTTTTCCATCTAGACTACTTTCATCTTAATCTGGACTATTCCAGCTGTTAGACAGGGATCGAATGAAGCTGTGAGGTATACGTGCTCTATGCAAATGCCACCACAATAAAAACTTCTTCTGAAATTAATGAGAATGCATCCCGATGGTGACATCTTTCTCCTAAGGTTGTTATATTCTACATTTACATCAGATGAATAAGTCGCTGATATTTGAAAGTAATTTCCCTGAAATCATTTAGGCTGCATTTTCTCTCACAGGATTACCGTCTTTTATATACCTATGACATCTGGGGCATGACTCACATAACTAGGTAAATGAAATTTGCTTGAACTTGTGCTGCCTCCTTCATTAAACGATGATGTATTTTGAAGTTTATGGGGGCGATTAGACCAGAATGAAGAAGTTTAAAAGAGATAATTCTCTCAAGATAACGAATCCTTGATGGGATGGTGCAAGTCACGTTCTCTCCTTCATGTCGTAAAACATATTTCCGTCCATCTCTCACACATTCCCGCACAGACTGCTATATCGTCCCTGCTGGAAAGAACACAGTGTCCCACAGTGTGAGAAACACAGTGTGAACATAAAGTGAACACAAACACATTGTGAACACAGTGTGAAATCCCTTCACAATGTTAAATTCGAGCGTTCTAACAATGTGAACACATCGTGAATCGTCAATCACAGTGTGACACAGAACATTACCATGTGAACACACTGTGAAACCAAACCACAGTGTGAAATCATCTCCACACTGTTAAATTCGAGCGTTTTCACGTACTAGTAGTCGACTATATGACACACTGTGAACACAATGTGGGACACTGTGTTCTTTCCAGTAGGGACTGTTGTTTTGGAATGTGTTTGTGGAGCACAAGCCTGCTATGTATAGGATAATGCTAGAGTGGAGCTCTAATTCTTGTCCAAAACAAGGCCGTTTCCAAGTCCTTCGCTTATGATAAGTAGTGTCGGCATCAATGCATGTGATGTGGTGCATGCCATTTACGGAACATTTCCTCCCAGTCGCTCGAAATATTGTTTTTCCAGGCCAAACCATGCATCCAAGGTCATGAACGTGTGTAGCACAGATGTGCATATCCATAGCACACGATACTGTATGAGAACCCCCGATCCCTAATTTGCTAAAAGCTCAAAACAGACCAAATTTATAGAAAAGATCATAATCAATGTGTCCTCGATGTACATTCCATATAATTATATCTATAAAAAAAAATCTTAACTTCTCAACAGTTTTTTTTTTTGTCAAAAATTCTACCTTTCAAATTCTGAGAAGACTGGCATTACTCAAAATATACAAACAATTACATGATGTTTCTTTTGATATTCAATACTGTCACAATAAAGCTCGGAGCACTCCTGTATTGATTTATTTGATCAATTGTGGACGATGAATTTATTATAGGAGAGCTGATGCACGCTCCGCATTGAAAGTTGTGGTGTCATTATGAATTCACGTAAAGATCCTATTTTCTTCCATTTTTTTTCCATGTTGAATTCGGTGTATATGTAAACGTGTTTGTATTCATATATGTATGCTTATTTTACATGCAAACTTGCAGATAAAGAATACAAACAGTTGATAGATCTGTTGCAATAGCAAGTAACTCGTATTAGACCAAAGCACAGAAAGCATAAAGATGGAACATTTTTCATGTTAAACTTTCACAAACCGTAACACACACACACACACACACACACACACACAATGATATAGGACGCAT
The DNA here is from genome assembly GCF_964275005.1 of Diadema setosum. Lineage (NCBI taxonomy): Eukaryota > Metazoa > Echinodermata > Echinoidea > Diadematoida > Diadematidae > Diadema > Diadema setosum. Next base: position 11,634,243 of record NC_092686.1, on the reverse strand, counting down.
TCACACATGAAGAACGTTTCATTGAACACTGTCATGGAAAATTATAATTTACACAGGTGTTCAAGAACAGAGTTTTAGATTTTTTGTTCGTGAGGGTTGGATATCACAAAATGCATTCTGTATCAAAATTAAATACTGATCTTATGATGTTATCTAATTTGATGGATTCATTTCCCAATTGTTTCAAAAGCGAGATCGGTCGTACAGTCGTTGCTAATGCAAAGTATAACTCCCATTGTTTTAAGCACAGGTCTTGGGTGACTTTCATGATTTGAACAATGTGAAGAAAGTTAATCCTTGCATGAAAGTATTCTTACACTGAACATTGTAGCAATGTTAGGCGATAGGGACACTTCTCAGAGGGGCGCTTCTTGAAATTATTGACCAAAGTATAAGTTACCATAAATCATTCTCATCATTAAAGGGGATGGCTATAGACTTCTAGTACCTGATCAATGGGAATCGCAGTGGGAATGCTGGGGGATGATTGTTCCAATCCTTGTGGGATTCATTTAAGAGTACATTATATATCTATTGTCGTGTGAAAATTATTTGCTTCAGAGTGGTCTCATATTCAAGTAATGTGCAGTGTTTCCAGGTTAGCATGCCTGTACAGTGACGGGGCGATCGTTAACAGCCCGACACTGTACAGTCATGCTTACCTGGAAACATTGAACTGCACATTACTTGAATATGAGACCATTCTGAAGCAAATAATTTTCACACGACAATAGATATATAATGTACTCTTAAATGAATCCCACAAGGATTGGAACAATCATCCCCCAGCATTCCCACTGATTCCCACTGATCAGGTACTAGCCATCCCCTTTAAACCAATTGTTGTGAGCCTACAACAACTGTTACCGAGAGGAGATAAGAACTGTTACTGAGATTTGCACAAGTGATTATGAGCGATAGTGAATGATTCATAACAGAAAAAGATTTCTTTAAAAATGATTCCTTAAAACGTAATGTTCTTGATTCGTATTCAACTTACAGTGTCTTCTTTATTTAACTTTCTTCTCTACTCATAAACAGTTAACATGAGCATGGATTGTGTATGTTTCTTTTATAGCATTATACCGGTTTGATGTTTTTGTCGTTTGTTTGTTTGTTTGTTTGTTTGTTTGTTTTGGTTCGTTCCTTCGTTTTTTATTCAGCACCATTGTTTTTGATCCTCTAATCCCGGAAATCATTTCCAGTTATTTATATATAGTGTTCCTTAATTCGGAGCGTTCCTCTGGTCATTAGCATATAAATGGAAAACAAAGATTGGAGAAAAAACTGCATGGAGAGAAGGAGGCATTGAGTTTATGGACATAAAGAAGGGGCGAGGGACTATGGAAAGCGATCTGCGAATTTATAAGTCAAAGCTATGTAATCTAGATATCTATATTAGATTGATTTCAATGAAAAATAAGATCGCAACACTCCATAGTTACTGGAGTACATAATGCATTGCCTAATCAGTAGTTGTCCTGCCTTTATATCTTTCTTTTTGAACTTCCGTGGAAAGATTTGGTTTTCATGTATTTCATTATTAAGTGCCAGCTTTGTGGCAAAACCGGCTGAATTTCTGTGTTTACGGTGAATTGCAAATGACGATCAATAAAAGTTCTGTGCGAAATTATGGGGCTCAGATTGACTAGATAAAAGGTATGAGGGGATGTTATGTATGCGATGATATATGACAGGCTATATGGGAAGATGAACTCTCCGCAAAACAAATATCTTTCCATAATTTATCCCACCAATTTCCTGCCCTCCCCCCCCCCCCCCATCCTTCAACCGCCAAAGGGCGAACATATGACATTCCCATATTTCTGTGTTCATTCCCCTAAATCATCACAACCTTGATCCAGTTGCAAATGGTTTATTTTCCATCGGGTTCTAATATCACGAAAAGTCGGGGGAAACAGACAACTTCAATTCTTTCTGGAATGCTGAATCTCGTCGACGGAGAAATCGTCCTAGGCTGTCCGCATGACCATGTGGCAGACGCAGTGTGCCGAGAGCTTCCAGATGCATTTGGCGTTCCGGACAAAGAATGATGGACATCTTTTGATGTATTCTGTATACATATCAGAACGTCAAAACATGTTTTTCGGTGCCTGTGTGTGTCTGTGTGTGCGTGCTTGTCATCTGTGTAGTGTGTCTTTTTTTTTATGTCAGCTTATCTAAACTCGTTGCTGACAAGCAGGGAGGTGGGAAGAGACAAGATATCAATTTCCATCTCGTTGGAACTGGAGTAGCCTAGAATCGAATGATTAAACCTCACAGCTGTGAAATATGAAATAATGTCTAAAGAGTCATATGGTATCCCAAATCCCAATTATGTATGTATTTACTTATGCTTATAACACCAACGCTAGCACTACCATTAAAATTGCTACTGCTCCTACTTCTCATAGCCCTTTCTGTGAGAACTTACCTACCAAGAGTGTTTCTACTATTTCACCAGTACTGGGTTATACTAGTAATCATTTATACTACCCTTACTCTTCCGACAACTGAAATATCCTAAAACTATACTTCCTCTAAAGGTAGTTTACACTAACACTCCGATTTCAACCATAATTTTGTATCGGGTACCAGTATATTTTTAATACAGGTTTCACCATCATTCCCTTCCTTTCCACAATTCGCGCTTTTTCTTCGACTATTGTTGGCGCTGTTACTGTCACTTCGACTTCAGCTGCTACTACTTCGCTACTCCTACTGAAACAACTACCGCTGCAGAGCTGTGGCATACACATGGACTTTTCGTGGGGTTTCTCTGAAGGTACACAAGTGATAAGCGGATTCCTGGGTCGAAGTCTTCAGATTTTTAGTCGCTTTCCGCAAAAGGGATGAGTGACGACTACTCTGCACTGGTTTCCACAGCAAAAGTCCAGAGCTCCCTGTCAGTAGAATTCGATCCCCCTCGTGTTGAAAGAAATCGTCATTTGCATCCATGGAACGTCTGGGAGGAGGGGTGGATAATGGCGCGAGATCACCGTTTGCATTCGTTTTCAGTCTTTTTTCTTTCTTTTGCCTCTCCTCTGGATTTCACCTGTCCTCATCCCACCCCTCGTCTCTCTGTCTGTCTATCCGTCTCCCTTTCTTCTTCTTATCCCCCCCCCCCCCCCCCCCCCATCCTCTACTTCTCACCCACTCCATTGTGTGCTTCACCGGGTCCATCGTGCTTTCAGCACGGCTGTGAATCTTCTTGAGCCGAAGCCTCGTACAGTAATCGCGTTAACCCGGATGGTGTCCGTGACCCCAAAGTGCCTCGATATCTAGGTCTGTTCCCGATAAAGGCACGGCTGGAGACGACAACCATCCAACGACTAACACTGGTGTCCCAGGGTTCAATACCCGGGAAGGTTCACTCCGAGAATGCAGTGTCCCCAAATTAGATTTGTCTCTCCTTTTGTCTTATCTCTTATATTCTTTTGTTGTTCATCCAACTTCCAAGATGCTGGCCACACTTGGTGATAAAGCATTTTCATCTGCTGCTCCCAAATTGTGGAATCAACTGTCCAAACTTCTCCGCAACCAACAATCTCTCATCATCTTCAAAAAAACAAAAACAAAACAAAAAAAAAAAAAAAACATCCAAGAGCTCACTTGTTTCATCGTTTATAATACAGTGGTAAAAGCAATTGGACATGTACGTTTATGGAAAATGCGCTGTATAATGTTATTATTATTGTTATTGTTATTATTATTATTATTATTATTATTATTATTATTATTATTAGTAGTAGTAGTAGTAGTAGTAGTAGTAGTATTGTTACTATTGTTATTATTATTATTATTATTACTATTATTATTATTATTATTGTTATTATTATCATTATTATCACTATCATTATTGTTACGTATAAGCATTTTTGGTATCGTGCCACACCTGCAGTAATCAATTCCGTTGCTCCCTGCTCAGAAAAAAAAGTATCCAAAATCATTTATTTCTCCTTTTTCCCTTACATAGTCCTTCGCCTTGAATATAATGATTGTATCAACAATTTCTTCCTGTATTTTTTACAAATCGACCAAGGCCTCCACGCTTAACTTCCGCCTGTGCGCAATCACGCAATGACTGTAATTTACTACAATAATATGCTGGTGGTCTTAGCCAACCGCAGTGGGTAGATGCATCATGTCAGAGTATTAGCACAGTCAATTTGCATGCAAATATCTTCAAGAAGCATTTGCCTTTTAAAATGAAAGGCATCAGAAGATAGGATAGTTTAATGTGTTTCGTACTTTTGGCTCAACTTAAACTTTCTTCTTTTTTTTCTTACAGCAAAGCATAGGATGATTCTTTACGATATCACTAAAGTAAAGCTGTGGGAAGTTCATTATCTGCTTGATGATATTTCATAAGTCTATACCAAATTCTGAAGATCACTCGTGGATTTAGAAATAAAGAACAAAAAGCAAATACTAAGAGACAAAATTTGCAATTAGTTATGTGAAAGTTAGGATAATAAGATTCGGTACTACAGTGATATGAGTATCTTTTCTCTCCTCTCTATTTCTATCTCATTCTCTCTCTATCTCCCTCTCTCTATAGGCTATATGTGTGGATTTTAAAGACTTCTCATGCAAATATTGATTTTTTTTCCGTCTTAAGTTGTCAAGCTGTTGTTTAGCTTTTTAAAATTTGAAATGGCAATTTGCAATGTTCTGTTGTTTTGTTTCAAATAGCAATGAATCTAAATTTTCCAATGGCAGATGCAAGATGGTTGGGCGTCATTCTAGTTGCCATTCTCATATATTTCTCAGGCTATACGCAGAAACATTTTGAACATAATGTCTAAAGGGATGATATAGTTTTGGTTCAGACAGGGATGCAGGTTTCCAACGTTCGAGAGTGTGTGCTTGTGAGATAAGGAGAAACCTCTTTTGAAATAACACAGAACATGCAATTCATGGAAGAATTCACAGTTTATTTGATGAAAATTGGTCTTGAAATGGCTGAGATATTGAAAAAAAAGAAGCAATCCTAATAGAATGTGACAGGCCACGACTTTTATTAGGATCTCTTTGTTTTACCTTTTTTTTTGTGGATATCTCAGTTATTTCAAAACCGATTTTCATCAAATAACTTCTCAATTTCCTTTAGAATTGTATGCTCTTTAACATTTCATAGAGTGGTTTCTAAATGTCTTGCAAAACGTTCAAAGCTAAATCCTCACCTCAACCAATACTATACAGTCCCTTTAACATTATCATTCACTCGCTATTGTGGCATATAGACACAGTTTTACTTTCCTTTTTTTTTCAAAAAGGAAAATGTAGAAAGGATGGAATTATGTTACTGTAATAATTATCCTGATCGACGATACAATTTTTTTTTTTTATCACGGGAGGGACATATGATTGTAATATTCATTTGGAGACTGTTCTATAGCGTCGTATACCTGAGGAAGTTCAGAAAATAAGATCCACTTCGTGTACATCATGTATATCCCTCGTTTCAGTGATATCGAATGAAAACCAGTCAGTGAAAGTTGACCATGAAAGATAAACCGGATACATCCAGGGGTCCCGCCCACACGAGGATCTTCTCCTATTTTGACTGGCCACGGGGCATTCTATCAGAAACTCGCATGGTGAGCAAAAATACGCCATGACCTACACAATCAGCCTCTCATCTGCGGCAAGTCATGAATACCTTAATTCCTTTCATAATTTACTGAATGGAAAAACCTATGTTAGCAAGCATCTCTTTGGCATTAAGTCAACTGAAACTCCATATCTTGAGGTGCCGCAAGCGTTGTAGTATTGGTTTCAAGTGTATGTCCTGGAGGACGGTAACGCATGCACTGATGCACGCACACAAATCCAACACTATACAGATTCATGACGAGGGTATAGGTTTTCATTCATGTGGATGCTCTTTTTCTCAAGGGTGGTAATAAAATACTGCCTGCCCTTAAACATAACTGTTCAAAGATAAGCCTACTCGTGCATACCTAGTTAGTCATTAGCTCAGCGCATAGCCCGTATACTAGTATAGTCTGGCGGTTTTCACGCCTTCTTTACATAACGTGATCATATGGATCATAATTATAATCTTTCAGTATTGTAACTTCTCATCTTATTCTTACAGTTGTGTTGACTTTTTCACAGTTTCGAGGATGAAGACTTGATGAAATTAGCTAGAAAATCATTTTTATATTCTTTTTAAAATATATTTCAAGGCTCGAAGCTTCAGCAACCTTTATCGGATGGAAAGAGTAACCTGTCTTGGAAATGTCATTAGTGGCGTGGAAAAGAGGTTGATATTTAGGTGTAAGCAAAGGCCAACTTCATGACTGTGGCTTATCTACACCGTGCCAGTACTCAAGTATCATCAAGCCCTGATCATTCTGAACGCGCTTTTTCTCCCTTCTTGTGTAAACCTTGTCCAAACAAAAATGCCTTCTCCAAAAAGTCACCCTAATCAAAAACGTAAGATCATCTAGTCGTTTTAGCCCTTTCTTCTTGATTATTTTTTTTAATCATTATTCTTATTCTTGTGGGGGCACTGCGGTAAAGTGGATATAAGACTCTTGACTCTCAATCGGAGGAATCGAGTTCGAATCCAGCCCAGTGTTTACTTCCCTGGACATTTTTTTTTTTTTTTTTACCCACAATGTCCCTTTCGATGCAGGTGTATAAATGGGTATATTCGGCAACGCTGGGGTAAAAATAATGGCAGGGCCCTCTGGTAGAAAAGTGTCAAGACTAAAGAGGCTACTATGGATAAAGAAAACTGTATTATTATCATTATTCAAATTAACAAGTTCTGAAAAGGTCGGTAACCGTTGTATTTGCAGGTGTTAGACCCGCCGGGTGTTCTCCGAGCTGACATACTCTCGACGCACAAAACCTGATGTTTCTGACCAGCACGTGTCTTTTATAGAATTAGGCATGATTTTTGTGTATCTTAAATAGGTTGTATAGTCTCTACTGCACACTTAGTAAAAAAAAATGTATTTGTGGGATGTGAGAGTAAAATGATAAAGATGATAAAATGCTGCTGCTGCTGATGATGATGATGATGAAACAATTTATGGTGAGGGGATGCTAATGATAGTTATCCCTGCTGGAAAGAACACAGTGTCTCACAGTTGAGAAACACAGTGTGACACAATGTGAACACAACGTGAACACAGTGTGCACACACTGTGAAATCTCTTCATACTGTTAAATTCGAGCATCTTAACAGTGTAAACACATTGTGAATCATCAATTCACAGTGTGACACAGAACATTACCATGTGAACGCTCTGTGAAAACCAAACCACAGTGTGAAATCATCTCCACACTATGAAATTCGAGCGTTTTCACACCGTCGACTATGTGACCACACTGTGAACACAATGTGGGACACTGTGTTCTTTCTAGTAGGGATAGCTCTAGTGGTGGAAATTATTACAATGGGATTTATTACATTATAATGAAAATGCCATACACTGTATGGCAGAATGAACAAAGTGATTGACGTAATGAGTTGTAGACAGATTTTCAGTTAGCTGTAGGTCAAACAGTCCACTTTGGTTTGAGAAAAAATACTCTATTGTGAAAAGGGACGCTGTGGCATAGCAGTGGATAAGACTCCCGACTCCCAATCGGAGGACCAGAGTTCGATTCTCGCCCAGCGCTTCCGCCCTTGGACAAGATGTTTTTACCCAAAATGTCCCTCTGGACCCAGGTGTATCAGATGTCTAAATGGGTACCTGGCAAAGCTAGAGTAATAATAATGGCAGGGCCCTCTGATAGAGCAATAACAACACTGAAGAGGCCATCCTGGATAAAGAAGATCTTATATAATGTATTGCGTATAATTCTTTTTTTATTCTTATAGATACATCAGGGCGGATCCAGTGAAATTCCAGGCAGAATCCTGTAAAGGGGGGGGGGGGGGACGCAACTAATACTGGTGCCACCTCCGGGTTTCATTTCTTTTTTTTCTTTTTATTTCTTTTGTTTTTAACGAAAAATAAAGGGGGGTGTGCCCCTGCTGCGCCCCCTCTGGATCCGCCACTGTACATGTATTTTTATTTCGTGTTCATGATTTCTATATAAAAATGCAGAAATAAAATCATATACTGAAACTGAATGTCACGAGGAATTCGTTTTCAAGCTTGAATTTCGAATTTTTAAGTGCTTTCCTATGCTGACAGAAATTCTCATACAAGAACCATTCGTTGACAAGTTCCATAGCTTTCTTCAGATATCCAGGTAAATGTCAGCCAGTGCACTCATTGAGCTCATTCAAACACGCTTTCTTTCTGATGATATCAATGATGATAATTATAATGGAAAAATTAGGAAAATATAGTCTAATGAATGATTTCTGTGAAAGAATAATGTTAATAGGACAGGAATACTTATATAATATGGATGATGGAACATGGGGAATATGTACATTTAGGTTATCAGTTATCCGTCCGGAAATGATACAATACAATAATATTGTGACAGGCTTCGCTCTACGATTTTATGAGTGTGGGTAAACAGCTCATAAAAGACGGTCCCTGCACACGTAATATCTCTACATTCCGAAGGACGCCGAAGTATGCCGAAGAGTGGGGTCGACACTAAATCTTCTGGCGAGGACACACAACATGCTGTGCGCCTCCCGGCCACTCCTGCCGACATGTGATCGGGAATGGTCACGTTTGGATTCATGCGTGTTTCCCAGCCTTTATTGGGCCTTGAATCATCCAGACCATGTATCGTACCACGGTCCATGTCTAGACTGTGCACCCTGAGAACCAACGTCCAAAACACATTCCTTCTTTCCACCCACTCCTTCTTTCTCTCTCTTCTCTCTCTCTCCTCTCTGTATAAATAGTAAGTTATACACGCATCAGAAATATTTATTGTTTGTTATTATTATTATCATTATTATTATGACATATTTAAATATATATATATATATTATTTTATGTGTTATCTTTATCCTGTACATCGTAGGCCTATGTCTTTCTCTGTCGCAACTTTACTCGTGTAGCTCTTCTGTCTTTGTTGTTATTTTTGATTTTCTTTTCATGCCTGTCAATACCATTTTACACGTTGTTACTTTATAATAATTAAGCTTAACTTACTTTATTATCTTTCTCTTTCTCACCGTCTATTTTGTCTTCCTCCTCAGTGGTTTGTGCCATTTTGTCATGATCCACTTGGTCTTATTCCAGACACGTGGATGAATGGATGACATCGATGTAGTACAATTTGTCAATCAATTGCAACGTGCAATATCATGTCTAACAATCGTTTAAAGATAGGCCATCCCTTTTGCATTCCTTCCCAAATAGCACAGATCATGATCCACCAGAATGACAAGACTATTGTAAAGCTAAAACATTTCTGTGATATTTGAAGGTTGTTAGCCGTTAAAATTCAAATAATGCACCAAACGCTCACCGTAACGTATTCTGTGCACTAGGCACAGCTGCATACATTAATCCTCCTGTGGTTGTAATATGATACTTATACTTCGAACAAAAGATATGCATGTTAAAACTGTCAGAAAGTAAGAATTCACTAGCATCTTTTACTTCGTTATTTATGGCAAATAACAACACACCACTTACATGAACTACGTAAGTGCATCACACAGGTCTGTAAAACTAGACTAGTAGTTTAGATTGGTAATTATTTCGTAGTACGAAAAAAATTATTCCAATGTTAACGGTCAATTTAACTCAACAAATAAAGACCCTCTTGAGTTCAAAATTTACAGGAGGTTTCCAAATAGTGTTTTCTTCAATACCTAAGTGTTCTTACCAAATTTTCAAAAATTTGCATGCAAAAGGGATGGTCTGTCTTTAAAGTGAGTAGCTTGATGCAAGTCCCAATGCAAACACAAATTCCACTTGCCTGGCCTAATGTCTCAAGCTTATCCAAACCCTAACTCCACTTCCTGCATCAGTAAATCCTGTCTTTGCCAAGTAAAATACTCACCAACCCATTTTATTTTAATCTCTTGTAATTGCGAAACGTTTGTCAACTCATAATACACTGTAACATAGTGGAATTGCTCTCAGGAACTCTTTTACATCACAGGATGCTTCATCAACTGTCGAAAAAACAAACAAACAAACAAACAATACTTCCAGGTACGCTGCAGACTAATTCATTTTGCATTACCCCATAACTGTACGGAATTTTCATTCAGGGGCATACTCATTACATGATTTACATTCTACACGACAGACCGAGACGGGCTCAAATATCTGGGCCATAATGAACACTAAATATTCGCAAGTGTGTAAGTGTAGTGCCGTAGTAACCAGACGCTTGACAAAAGATATCTGTATGCTAGGTAGGACAAACGTTTCTTGAACGTTACGATAAAAGCGATAATTTGTTCTAACGCTATAATGATCACGATTGTTTTCATCGTGATAAGGGTATTCATAATTACGTTTTCATCGTTGTCCTGATTCTTATTTTCTTTCGTCAATTTGTTTCGCCTGTCTATACGGGGTCATCCCACTAGACCGACAACCACGAGTCACACAGCCCACGAGTTCGACACTGAAAACAGGTCCATGAGTCATACAGCTCACGAGTCATACAGCCCATGAGTTCGACACTAGGCAAATAAAGCCCATGAGACCGACACTAAGTGAAAACAGCCCACGAGTTCGACAGATACAACACAGCGCGTAATGTGTCGGTCTCGTGGGCCTTGTTGGCTTACTGTCGAACTGATGAGCTGTATAACTCAAGGGCTGTATGACTTGTGAGCTGTATGACTCTTGGGCTGTATGACTCGTGGATGTCGGTCTCGTGACGTGCACCCGTCTATACAGGGTGAGTAAAAAAAAAAATGTTTACCCTCAGAAAATTGTCATTCACATTAAAAACCAGTCATGAACAAAAGATTGTTATCATACATGTTTTGAAAGAGTGTTTTATGCCGAACCATTTGATACTATTCTTGTGTTGTATGTGTTCACGCTAGGATGAGCAGGAGATATAATTTACGATAGAGAAAAAAAAAATTGACTTGAGCGGTTGAATAGTGATGCTGATGTGATGCAATAGAGCAATAATTGGGATTTGAGTATCAATTCGGTTTTCGCAGATCCAAATAACATCCCTAAGAAAACTAATCATGCTGCACATATCTCATCACACAGGTAGTCACGGTCAGTCTGACATACACACAACTACCTGATCTTCGATCGACGATCTGGATATCCTAGCGGGGGTCATCCCACGAGACCAACACCTACGAGTCGTACGGCCCATCTGTTCGACATTGAAAAAAAAAAGTCAATGAGTCATACAGGCTTGATAAGTCGCTCTCGTTGACCTTTCTCTCCTTTTTATTTGCTAAATGTCGAACTCTTGGGCTTTGCTTGCTTAGTGTCGAACTCATGGGGGTATGACTCGTGGGTTGTAGGATTCGTGGGTGTGGAACTCGTGACGTGCACTCGTCGTCATAAGCATCTCAAGACATCTGCCACTTTGCCTTGACACTTTGCTTTATCTAACACGAATAAGAGTTCGCTGTTGCGGGGAAACTGAGGACGCAACATTTTGCCTTATTCAGCGCTTCTGTGATGTCTGTTAAGACAGGCAAGGTTTTGGAGCCCAAGTCCACATAAAACTTTTCCTTTAAGGACAAAAGTCTATTGAAAGTTGCCACTGTCTTTGGAATAAAATAGCCTATATTCTCTCTCACTGTCGTGCTTTGAGACTTTACATGACTACACAATTTTTGTTGCCACCCATTTGAAACCAAGTCATCATTAAGTAGTGAACATTTCCGACAAATCGCAAATTTTCCATATATATGATAGTGGAATTTCAATTGAATCATAGAGCTATGATGAAATGTTGGTGCATTAACATCACAGTTAATTTTTTGTCCCAAAGGACTCGGTCAGTCTGCATTTTAATGTGTTATGTGGTGCTTAAAAGTGATATATAAATTCATTATAAATAAATTACCCTGTCAACAACATTCAAAACCTGTATGTAACTTTTCGTTTATGGCTGGTTATCGAAATAATTGGCAATTTTCTGAGTGTATTCTTATTTTTTACTCACCCTGTAGTACTGGAATTTGGAATGCTTGCTTATATATCTAGTAGCTTATCCATGAACCTTTCTATCTATATTATTTTACCTTCCTGTATCTTTTTTTCCCCTCGGCCTATTCGTCATTGCCATTTGAACATTACTGCTTGATATCATGAATCAAATGACTATATAATGATGCTATGCGCGTTCTTAGATCGCAATGATGGAAAGGAGTCCAAATTAACTTGACATAGTTACGAAAATGAGGTCGACTGATTTGAAGCCCCTCTCGTGTCATGCAAACAATTCTCGAGTTCTCAGACGGAGAGACGGAAATTAACGGAAAGGAAAGAAAAGATAGAAAGATCGAGGGGCGGTCGAGGACACAGCGGGTGAGGAAGCCGAGAGGGTGGAATAAATGACGTACTAATGATGTTAGCAATGGTGATGGTATAGGGCTAAATATTAAGACGTTATTCAAATTCACATTCAACTTTATTTCCATTTTCCTCACATACACAACACACATTTCACTTCCTTTTGTGACCGAAAATAATTTAAACAGGACAATGTGAATTGAACAGCGTATATATAACATCTGAGAAGTATCAACGGAATCATAATTTTAGAGAGAAAAATAGAAAAAGAATGAAGAAGGTGATCAAGATAGAACGAGATGGAGAAGGTAGGAGCAAATAAGGAGCAACTGATGATGATTTTGCATCTGCTGAAGAAGATGAAATGGGAGGGGGAGATAGTGTACTTAAAAAAGGGAGACAAAGAAAAGAAATTAAGAAACGTAGACTCCACGAAAAACAGAAAACAGAATATTTCCAAGAATCAAAGTGGATTTTTTTTTTTCAGATCGAAATTAATGATTAGAAAGCCTATGATTGTTGATGTTTGCAAAGCTGTATACCTGAGGGCTGTTTTTTTCTTCTTGTAGAACTATCATACGGCGTGTAAACAGTGCAGCTGATATGCTCTTTGCTTCATATCGATTTTTTTTTCTATTTCCAGTCTTCCCTGATGCATTTGCATCAAGCAGTGATGAGTTGTATTTTTCGAGATGAATTAAAAGGTAATCGAATGAAAATATCGTCCCAAAGCTCCTTTACATTTCTAATTGTATCTAACAGGAGCTTAGAATCCAGATATTTATAGAAAACTCCGCTGGAATTTGGTTGAGTTCGAAATAGCTATGTTCAGAAAAAGTGCTATTGCATGGTGTATGTTTATATATATATATATATATATATATATATATATATATATATATATATATCTATATATCGTATCATGCAAAACAACTAGACATAAATTGTAAGGTACATTCTTTCCCACGTTCAAGTTGAGTTTAAAAATGAACAGGTTAAAGTCACCAAGCCGTTAAGGTTAAAATAAGCCTACTCAAGTAACAGCTGCATCAGTCACAGCCACATAAATGAAACGATAATGAAATCTCCTCGTAACATCATTCTATTAGGCACTTATCAACGTATAACATAATTCTTTTTTTACATCTACAATATAATTGGCGAAATCGACATAATATGATTTCTTTTCATGTCGAATTATCTTGGCACAGGTATTACTTGCTATCTTATTTGCTCTAATTGTCAGATCTTATTCTAGTTTCCAAAGTCAACTTGATTATGCAGTGAAATTACACTCTTATGCGTATTTATATTTTCTACCAATCTCATCTTGAAGCAAACAAAAGTATTTGAGTAGAAATTGGTAGAATTTCACATTTAACCATACGCAGCATGTTATTCCGATGATATGATTCCGATGATTTTCGTTTCACTTTACACAGTTTACAAGCACCGTTAGCGTTCCTTGAAGATTTTTTTTTCTTCTTCTTATTTTCTTTTAACAGGTGCCACAAAATTGAGCGAAACCGCGTTTCTCGAGATGATGAAACATGTCTCCTCTTCGATCGGGGATGAGGTGAAATGACCTGTGAAATTGATAGACCAGTACTCTTTTTAATAAGATCGCGGAGATGGCGGAGCGGTTTAGATCCTTGTTTCAACACACACACAGAGATCACCGAAGAGGACCAAAGAATGTACTGAAGAATACTGAAAAGCTCTGAGCTTCAGAGCTTCCATGCAGCGTAAATGACCCTCAGAGGAAGTATTGCTTGATTCGCTGGCAATATTTCGAATCTCTACTTTTCAATAGAAAATCACTCCAAGAAACTTAGTAAGGGTTAAGTCTTGTTTTAAGGTAGTCTTCCCAAACGCAGGTACGCAATCTACTCACACCCATGTGCCTTTTCTATACATGTATATACATATTTTTTTCTTTTCGCCATGCCCTTACACCTACCCACACACTTCCCCCACCCCCTTTTTTTTCTGGGTCGTTCTCTAATACTTCTCCGACAAATCAATGATCAGTTTATCGAACTTCTGCCGTCAAGTGGGAGCCCTAACAAGATTTTAAAAAGATTATCAATGTGGAAATAAACCCTGCAGAATTGTAATTTTAATCTTACCCATTCTCGGGAGAATAACATGTTCCCGCATTTGTCCTGAATTACTCCGAAAGGGGAAAGACAATATTGTCAACTGATGCCGTGGGGTGGGGGTGGGGGGGAGGGATGTCCTCCAACACTTCTGAATACAACGTAGTTAGTCTAAGTCAGTTTTGAATGTTGTTTATATTGTCGGAATTGTGTATATAATATATCCTTTCACTGGTGTCTTGATAAAGAAAGAAAAATACGCACATTTTTATGTTGTTCTTGTGTAACGCCAGGAGCTATGATCGTATACGCCTACTGTTTATGAAGAGTGTTGAACTCAAGTAATTTCCACGGCGAGGGAAAGTAAAAAAAAAAAAAAAAAAAAAAAAAAAAAAAGGGTAAAAAAAAAGGTAGGAGCGAGATATTTGCTATACGTGGTAGTAATTCGATTCTCGAGCCACATAATGGCTTGTCAGTCCGTCAGTCATTCGTGTTTTGTGTGAACATTTGTATTTCTTTTTGGTCGTGCATAATCTATAGTATATAAATATTAATGTATATATATATATATATATATATATATATATATATATGTGTGTGTGTGTGTGTGTGTGTGTGTGTGTGTGTGTGTTCGTGAGTTCGTGAGTGTGGAAACTTTAGAATATTGCAGCACTCCAGTCTACTTTCCTTTTTCTTTAAGTTGGGGGAAAGACTGGCATTATGGGAACCATTTAAAAGACATCCTGGATACTCTTTTTTTTTTCTGCCTGTGCTCATTAAGCCGAAGCACGTTTCCTTAGTGGAAGAGATGATGAAGAGATGTATGTGAGGACAATGGTAACATTACGTATCATGTCAAGTGTTATACCTTTCGAAAGAATAGTATTGATGGCAGTTCAATGCATATTTAATAACCATTGATGACGTGTGAGCCTCTTTTTTTTCTGCCTGTGCTCATTAAGCCGAAGCACGTTTCCTTAGTGGAAGAGATGATGTTTATACAATGGAGAAGATCTCTGATGAACCAAGGAATTGATTCACAGACATCGACCGCTATCTTACTAACAATTGCCCATTTTGCACAATAACATGAAGCCATTAAAACTCTTTTAAAAAAATCTCTTAAAAAAATTCTTAAGAAAAAATTCTTAACCCCCCCCCCAATGAGCATTGATGACGCGTGAGCCTGAAAGAAGGATCTCCCAGACCTGCACTCAGTATCTTCACAAAATATATGAAATATGAAAAGCATATGAAAATAAGTCAAGGTGAAAGCATCATGACCTCTTCATAAAACTTTTCCAGCGTGGTAATGACTTTGCAAATATAAATTTTAACGAGGTTGTAGCAACGAATGCAATGACAAGGAGACTCTTTTTCATGTAGGCTATATCAACCAAGGAAGCAAGTAAGCTTCCATCGGATAGCCATCACTGATCAATACAACATATACGTCGATACAATTACGAACGATATCAATGTTGCGTAAAACATTTCAAATCTCACAATTCTATAATTTCACTTCTTTTTTAATCCAATTTTGCTACAAAATAGAAAAGTCTTTGTTTCGTTTGATTCCTTTCTCTGTTGGTAGAGTTAACTTACTAAATGATGTGGGACACTCCCTATCTAAACACTGAAGTTATCGAAGGTGTCTTGAGAAGATAGCAAAAAAATGGACCCAAAAGTCTGTCATAAGAGAAGGAACTTTCATTCTCAATGCAGCAGGTGACCAGTCACATTTAAATGGTGATTTTGAGACACAACTTACTTTCGGTGTCTTTTCATTGTCCGAATCGTCGGAGAGGGCAAATTATTCACAAGCTTCCCTTGGTTTTCGATATTTAGGACATGTTACGTACATGGCTGTTTATTTGTAAGTATTCAGACTCTCAAATTCTTACATGATCTATTACAAACTTGGAAAATAAAGATCAGAGTCAAACCTTTTAGTTTAGGAGAAAAGCCATTTTTTTAAAGGAGTCGTTTAACACTTTAGGTAAGCGTCAATTACCACTGGTCTCTATCATGTCTATGGGAACAATCTGGATATCCCATAGGTCAATCGTTTTGAAGCCACCGCGCCGCCATCTTAGCTCGCACATCGCCCATAAATTTGTACGACGGTGACAGTATTTGCCGAAAATAAGAGTGCAAGTCCCCATAGTATAGAGTGCTTGTTAAGATGGCGGCACGGCGGCTTCCCTTGTTCGTACAGTGTGAATGGGCCAATGAGATATCCAGATACCTCTTATAGAGATTAGTGGTCTATTACCCATTTTGATGCATCTTCATAACAGTGGTGGAAATCAATCCTTCGGAGAAGGCTTATCCAAGCACCAAATACCTAATTCAGCTCCCATTCCACAGATCATAAATCCTTGTTGCTATTCTAAAAAAAAAAAAGGAAAAAATAAACAAAATCAATTTCTAAAATAGTATTATTGAAGAAGCTTGGAAAGCTTTATTTTACTTTTTTTTAAAGATCTGAACTGTCTTCGTATATTGTATGATATCCTCATATACTTCCAGCAATATCAATGTTGGGAAATGTTTAAAGGTAGGAAATACCTTTTACAGAACTCCCAAAATGCAACAAAACATTACATATGAACCTCAGGGGACTTGTTTAGGCCACTGCTTAGAAATTTGGAAGTCAACATTTATCTACAAATTGAATAATGCACAAAACTCAACTACTCAGTAGTTCTGTGTGTCAGCCACACTTAAGCCTTTTTGTTGCAATCTTCTGTATTTTTTTATCTATAAACACAAATCTAAAGTATAAGAGCTGATGTAATAACATATAGAGTGTGTGGCAAGAATGTATATAGAAATGTTTGTAAGTTTTGATGAACTTTATTCACAAAATATACATGATGGACACACATGCAGAGCATGGGTCTGCAAAGGTAGCCTAGTAATGTACTGGAATTTACGGTGAGCCCCGAAAAGAATTCAATTCAAAATCTAACGGTCAATAATAATGTACTAAATGTTACCTTCCACTTTCAATACTTTATGGGAGTTTCTAAAATGATACTTTCTTCAACATACCACTGTGTTTATACAACGCTTCATTTAAGGCATGCAAATGGGATTCCCTACCTTTAAGACCAAACAGTTTTGATTCTTTGGTAGCACGACATTGCGCTGAAACGTGAGATTTCATATCAGTTCATAATTATATCCGATTTTAAATGAATTTGATTTATAACTCGCTTTTGTATATTAAGAAATGACTGAAAATGCTGTACATTTCATACGTAATTCATTGATACTGGTCCATGTCAAAAATCGGGATACTCCTTCGTGCATTACACACACACACACACACACACACACAAGAGAATAATGATAAAGTACTGATTGAATTGTGCACTTGTGCAATATGCACACAAACAAAAAAGAGACCATAAAGTACTAATTAAATAGTGCATTCGTGCAATATACACACAAAAAAGAGACTAATTATAAAGTACTAATTGAAAAGTGCAGCGAATGTGATACGCCTGGAAATTACCTTCCCTTGTCTCTAAGAGCTAATCTGGGACAATGCACTTTTCATTTGGATATTTGTTGGACATCTGGTGAACCAAATGGTCAGAATGTCGTTTATACAGAAATACATTCCTGATAGAAATCATGCAATCATTACATAGGGCTTGTATAATGGTGCTCAGCGTTTTGTGCGATGTTTACGTGAAGACGATACATTTCCGGATGAGAAAGGAGCCTAACTCTGTGGCTACCAAAACGTTTATGCCATCATATATCTCCATTCCCTTATCATAAACGACCACAAACAACTATAGCGTGGGTTGCGTTGTCAGTTCATGTTGGATCGTAAAGTGTTTTCTTCATGAAAGCACTCCCACTCTTTCTTGAATTCTTCTTTGTCTTTTTTTCCTCTCTTGCTCTCTATCTATCTATATTTCTATCTCTAGTTATCTATCTACATATCTATCTCTGTCTATTCATCTCCCTTCTTACTCTGCAGTTTCCAAGTGTTTGCTGTTGTTGTTTTTGCCAATGTGTGATTTGAGTTTTGTGTTTACAGCTCAGATTATAACTATTTAAAAAAATAACTGTTCACATGCTTTAAATGGAAACAGCATTTCTTACTTCCATGGCTGGTTTAACATCCCTAAGGAAGGTGGTGAATGAAAAGAGTATGCAATTTGATTACGAATATTACATGTTCATCTTCTTACTTACAATAAAACCAACGCACAGGCCTGGTGGATAACTAACGATAAATTCCCGCGATATCAATTTCGCAGAAGTGGACTTGTTATTCTCTCTATTACGTCTAAAGATGAATTTGAATCGATCCTCCCGTTATCTGCGCCGTGAGAAAGTAGACAAAAACGTAGACGAAAGTAGACAGTAGACAAAAGACAGTAGGCATTTTGAGAGGTGGGGGGGGGGGGGACGCCAAAAATACTGAAATGCAACCCTTCAGCCAATATTCAGATGAATCCAACATGGCATGAGAATGGAGTCATAATGAAGAATGCTCAACCAGCTACATTAGTTGATTCTTCATTCAATTAAGAGCATGCAGGAAAAACAGCGCATTATCCTTCCTCAGAAACTTTCACTTCCCACGGCACCCAACGACAAGCCATCAAGAACGCGGGCGAGAAAGTGCAGCAAAATAAAATTATCTCAAGTTGAAAGTTGTCCATCAAGGCGGTAATATTTTGTATTCATGTTTGTGCTCTGTGTGATGCTGCAGAGGGAACAAAGTTAGAGGTTAATTTTCATAATTTCACATCATTTAGTACATATACATAAATCGACAGCTCCGGTCATGTATGGATTTGTGGAATTTATTGTGGTTCTTGAGCAGAGAAACCAATACTCTGAAAAATCTTCAACAAATTACACTGAACAGCGTTGATGACCTAGGAGCCTCAAATATTTCAGAAATGTAGCAGTGTAATTCCATTACAATACCGCCTGCTTAACAAGTTCACCTGTGTAGAATCTATGCATGCCTTCTTCTAAATTTGTTCTGTTTCCTTGAGCCTCAACTCGCGCATTCTTATGGTGACCCTGCCATGTCATCATCCTTGTTTGTTGCAATTTGTTATAAATTTTGATGAAAACATTCTAATTCCTCATCCCAATCATTATATATATTCTGACACTCTGTACTCAGTATAACTAAATTATAGTTGTTCAAATGTAACAGTCCGAAAATTATCCGGAGGTCTCCCTTAAAGAAGCAAGATCATACTCGTGTGCTAATAAGTACAGCGGTAAAAACATCGCCTCGTAAAGATTTGATATGATAATTACTATAATGATGACAAAACTGATGGTGATCGTGGTAATACATGAATAAAGACGACGACTTCACCGATGATGATGACAATAATGATGATGTAGTCCTAGCTTAGACTTGTATAAATTAAGAATCTGAAATGAATAAACAATAATTAACGAAATAAGATATGATTTTACACTCATAGAGCTTACTCTTTATTTTATGCTCTATTTATTTCTCACCGGACCCTACCATTTTCATCACATTAGCAATGACAGGTTCCAGTTTGTACCCATAGGACAACGAATGAACGCTACAGGGCAGGAGCCTTTGGAAGTAAGCGTTGTATGTGCTCTGTTGGTATTTTTTTTTTCTCCAACTGACAAAAGAGTAGACGCAAATTTGAATATGATATCATTTTTTTTTTTGGTAATTCCCCTATTGCTGGCACACTGGCAGTTGTGACCTCACCCCAAACAGACGAAACTAAACATAAATGTCACACATCCTTAACTGAAGAAACATAGCCCTAAACGAACTCACAGGTAGTAACAACAATGCAAACTCATATTAAATGCGAAATATCCGTATGATGAAGCTTAAAACGTGATGTGTCTGACGTATAGAAAGGCAGAAATGGAAAGAAAAAGAATTATGGGTAAAACGTACTTGGTGTGTTAACATAATTGTGGAAGAAATTCCCCCAATTTTGTTCTTTTCCTTCGATGGTCACGATGATATTTTCGTACTGTTCTCCATTGTGCGGGAAAGCTATAATGAAAAGGGACATCATCTCCCACACACTCTCATCCCTACTCTCTCCCTCCCGGCCGAATAATAGAGTACGGCAATAACAACAGAACAGCAAACATAAACTTTTAAGGAGGTGTCGCTGTCAGTCGCCATCAGGTAAGAATCCTGTCATCCGGGTCCTCACCTCCTACGCTTTAATCGTGAATGCGTTTTTTATCATTATATTTTATACTGCGATGATGGAGTACGACGTGATGCTCAGGGACTAAACAGTGGTCTCTCTAGATGTCATCACCTTTGATTTGTGGAGTACGCCCTCTTCATGCTTGTACATTCCTCATCATCTGTCGTTTTCAATGTTTATTCATTTGCCGGCATCCTCCTCCTCTAGACTTACTCCCCCCCCCCCCCTCACACACACACACACACACACACTCTCTCTCTCTCTCTCTCTCTCTCTCATTTCCTCTCTTCTCTTCTTCTCTTCCTTCCCCTCAAATTATGTTTGAGGGGAATGCACCCTACATGCATTGCTTCTTCAGCATTCCTCCCTATCTCCTGCATTTTCTAAACTTTAGAATGTTCTTTTGGGGTTTTTTTTTTTCCTTTTTCACCCTATTTTTTGTATATTCATAAATTTCATTTATCATGTTTTGTAATGTTGACATATAATTCATGTGTACTTATACTCTATGTGAAAATAAAATGTATATTTACAAGTTTTTTGGAGATTGAAAAAAAATAAAGAAATGAATGAAAAACATCAAAGTTAGCCTTCATTTTTTTCTCTCCTTCTAGTACCTTTAACTTCTCTATGAGACGAGTATTTTAGGATTCATTTTGTATCATGCAGAATTTCATAAGAAGCCGCTAAACACTGAATTGAAACATTATGCACAATACACCAACAATCTACCCAGGAAAGAGATTGTTTCATGCTAAACTTTGATAATACTAGTAAAGGGAGCGGGAATGTGTGGGATTTACAATTGGTACAGGTTGTCTTCATGCGCGCAATGAAGGCCCACTTTAACTTCATTGTTCGCGACTAACAGGTTTCTGTCCTCATTATGAGCACAAAGAAGGCTCAGTCGTCATCATACGCGCAATTATAGCGAGCTGTAGATCTGCAACGCGAAGATTAATAAAGACGACACAGCCTCCCTGATTGGACAACGGAAATGGCTGTCTCGCGCATGTGCAGAACACCTTTTTTTTTTTTCTTAGTCTAAGCGTTCGCGTCGAAGATCTAAAGCTCGCTACCTAAGGCTACCTGAGTTGTCATTTACACTGCCAGCAAAAAAATAACCGTGATGTTTACACATTCCAGGTTTTCTTCGGAAGTTGCTATGGGCAGCAACCCGTATATGAGCGAAAAAACCGGAATCGAAAAACTATCCTCAGTGAAGTTTCTTTTTTTTTTCTTTAAACTCGGCAGTTTCATTCCGGTTGTTGGTCACGTGAAATCCACCTTTTGCGCGGGAGTTTTCCTTCTGCCCCGCCTGCCGACAGCACTGATCTCGAAGATCCTAGTTTTTTTTCCCTCGCGTGCACATTTCCTAGAAAAAAAAAATGGAATGTTTCTGGTTTTTCTGGCAGTGTAAATTGTACATGTAAGGTGGTTTTTTTTTTTCTTTTTATACCGGTTTTGTTTCTTCTCTTTTTTTTTTTCTTTTTTTTTTTGGGGGGGGGGGCTTTTTTTTTAATTGAAACTTCCCCTTTCATCAACGAATACTACGTTGTCTGCGCCTTGCGCACACTCATCATGCGCGCAACAAAGCCCGAGTTGTCTTTTCTTGCGTGTGATGAAGACTGAGTTGTTTTCGTCTCGTTCGTTTTCTTTCTTTCTTTCTTTCTTTCTTTCTTTCTTTTTGCGTCCGAACTCTTTACAACCATTTGTACTTTGACATCTTGTCAAGAAGAGCATGTGATGAAAGTTAATATGTCGATGCTTGGAGACTTGTAAATTGCGTTTCCAGTCTGGCCTGTCCGTATGGCTACCCAGATTTGGATAATCAGAATGTCATTAACTAAATTGCTCTGTATAAAAGTTCTCTTCTGTTAAAAATCATTGCCTACTTGATAACCTACTTCCTACTTGATTTCAGTACCAATGAATCTAAAATTTGACATTCAATTCATAACCATATTAGAACTAGTTCATTGAATGAATGAATGAATGAATTGGCTCAAAGAAATGCACATTACGCAATATGTATTTATGATTCTGTAGATTACTTTTCGATTAAAACGTCAGCGTCATCCTACGTGATTTCAGCACCAACGAATCTTTATTTGACATTCAACTCATAACCATTATGAGAACTAGTTCATTGGCTTAAAGAAATTTTCTTTAATCCATATATATGTATGATATATATACATGTATATGATATATACAGAGACAGATAGATTCGATATACATGTTATCAATATTTTGACATGCATTGAACCGATTTTTTTTTTCATTTGGTTTCATAGTTATGCGTTGCCGCTGATGTCCTCGAAGTTTTGTTTATTTGTTTGTTTTTCGTTAGTGGTTTTATGTTTCTGTTTTTCCCCTAGGGGGGGAGAAGAAACCCCTTACATGTATCTGATCCTTAATTCCTTGTCGATTATCATATCTTGAAGTTTGTTAATTTACGATGATCCATGCGTGCATTTCTTTGTTTTGTTTTGTTGATGAGTAAACTTGAAGTTACTCTTTATTACTCATTTTTGTGTAAACCTTCTTTTCTTGCGCTCATGCAAATTCTAAAGGCAAGCGCTTGACTTAACTGCAACCTCAACTCCAGTGCCATCTTTCATTCATCTTTTCAGACATTCTTCCCACCTTCTGTACATTCATTGATGATCGATCGGTCACTCTTAAGCATGAACCCAGCACGTCCCAAGATGTCAAAATACGAGACACTAAACATGTCGGTGGAAATATGAACGGGCCCTGTTTATAAAATGCTGCCCCCAGCTGACAACTATCGCAAGAGGGAGGCAATCTAGCGAAACTTGCTGAAGAGTCCTCGAAGGGGGTGCATTCCCTGACTTAAAGGAGACCTCCAGATGATTTTCATATTTTTACATTTGAACAACTGTCAATAAGTTTTACTGAGAACTGAGTGATTGGGGTGAGGAATAAGAATGTTTTCATAATCTAAACAAAATTAATTGCAATGAACAAGGATGATGACATGGTAGCCTCACCATAAAAATGCATGAGTTGGGGCTCAAGGAAGAGGAACAAAAGAAGAAGACATAGATTTCACACTTGTGAACATGTTAAGCAAGTGGTATTATAATGAGATTACACTGCTACATTTCTGAAAAAATGTGAGGCTCTTATGTCAGCAGCGCTGTTCAGCGTTCAGAGTGTTCAAAGTATTAGTTTCTCTGCTCAAAGACCACAATAAATTCCACAAATTTATACATGAAACTGCGATTTATGTAGGCCTACTGCATGATGTGAAATTATGAAAATCGTCTGGAATGCCCCTTTAAAGGTCACACGAGCTCTTAAAATTTCACACTTTTTAATGAGGCAGCCTCGTAAGTCTTTACATGTAATAATAATTAGTCAAATCGGAGGCGTTTGTAACTCCAAAAGTGTACATTCCCGTTTCCCTCATCATTATTCATTTTGAGAACAAATGTCAATTACACGAACTTGACAAAGACAGGGTTCAACGGTTAATAGTGAAACTGAAGTCTGCTAAGAGAAATTAAATGTCAGGATTCAGTTTTTGTATTGCAAGTTTAATTTTCATGATTTTCTATGTTTAGAAGCCGGATGATTAATTTCTTTTCGTTTTATTTCATTTTTTTTTCCAATCTATTCCCAATAGAAACCAGAGATAGAGGCATGACAATCATAAAGATATTGAGAAACTACAGAAAAAAAAAGAAACACACACACATACTACACTCATAAGGCGTGGGTATATAAAACGGACTTGACCACATTTTGCCAACAAAAAAGTACATTTTATATATAATCATTATAGAGTACGCTGGTTAATCCTTATCTAGGTTGATGCAATTTAGCAAGGGGAAATTCCAGTAAAAGGAGAAATAATTCAATCGGTTTACTAAAAAAAAAAGCGTTGCGGCATTGCACGTCTTCTCTTTATTTAGCAAGTACAGAGTCATAATTTTACGAGTTAAAAAAGCTTAAAGAACATTATATTCACGTATTTCAAAAGGCTATATTTATGTAAACATTGTATAGATGAAATCTCAACCTTTAATTTTGCAAAATACTTAACAATATAGTGCATTCTAATTGAACTCTTACTTCTTTTGATATTCACCTGAACAACTTTAAACTGCTCCTAGCGTAAAGAACAATAAGACACAATGGTACTGATGTATGAAATCTGTTACCCGAATATATTTAAAGGAGAAATCCACCCCAAAAATTAATTAACTTCAAAAGAAAGAAAAAAATATTCCCCACAGAACAATACAAAAATGGCAAAAATCGGATGAGAAATAAGGAAGATATGACATTTTGAAATTTCTTTTTTTTTTCAGAAAACATTTCTTGACCAGTCCTTATGAATATTCAAATGAGAAAGTTGACGATGTCATGCACTCACAATTTCTTGTTCGTTTCATGTACAGAAATGACAAAAATCTCATATTCCAGCGGTATAGATACAACTTATCACTTATCTTAACTTATAACTTATTTTGAAACCACCCAAAGTAAAAATGAACAAATATTAGCTCTGATATAAATGTCTTGGTATGAGAACATGCTTTTACATGTATCAGCTAAAAATAACAATTTTTCCGAATTCCATATAGCATGCATGAGAAATTGTGAAGGTATGACATCATTAATTCACTCATTTGAATATTCGTAAGGACTGGTCAAGAAATGTTAACCGCAAAAAAAAAAAAAAAATGGGAATTTCAAAATGTCATATCTTCCTCACTTCTTATGCAATTTTTGTCATTTCTATATTTTCTTTAGGGAAATTTTTTTCTCTTTCTTTTGAAGTTTATTTATTTTTGGGGTGAATTTCCTCTTTGAAAGGTGCCCGATCTCTGTTGTTTTAAAGGCCTTAATAAAGAGGCACTTATTGCTGACCCCCCCCCCCCACACACACACACACACACACACACGCATACGCATGAGGGAACTTTTTCATCATCAAAATTGAATTTCAATGATGTGATGCATACCCTTTTTGTGAAAAAAAAAAAACTAATACAAATGTTTTAGAAACCATAATTATATTCAGGGAAAATGTGAATAGCTAAATCATGGCATGTGCCAGGAGCTTCTTATACCTCGGTGCGTCTTCAGTTATAAGTCTTCACTAAGTAGGCCTACAAAATCTATGGCAGTGGACGGGGTGTGGGAGCTAGGGGGCATCAAATTGCAACGATAACAACATATGGCATTACGTACCGTTCTGAATGTGAAATGAAAGTTTCCAACACAATTATCACAGTATGACCAATCAGGTATTTATGATACTGAAATAAGACAGTTAACTGTATAGGATGTTACACGAAATATCGCTAATGAAATTTACTCATAAAATTTATGTCAATCACTTATCTTCTTATTAATCTTCAATTATACAAACTACGCCTTTAGAAGCGCATCAAGTTGAAAATAGAGTTACATAAGTTCTTTTCAGACAAACTAATAATCATGGTTATAAAAAAAAAATCACGGGCAGCAGCTTCTCTGTCTCTTCCATATGATTTTTTTTTTCTTGTAAGTTATTTTGAATTAATAGTGTTGTGATAATACTGTTATATTGCGGAGAATCAGAGAATTATAGCCGTTGGTTAAACAGGTTTCTTCGATCACTGTATTGAAATATAAAAAACAAAATGAAATGAAAATAAAATAAAAAATATTTTCACGAGTAAACGAATAGTTAATTCTTAGTGCTTTTTCTGCCAGCGAGGAAAGAAAAACAATCTATCTATTTTCAATCTATTTTTGTCCCTGTGTCTCATACCCGAATCAATATCAGTGAAATTCACATGGCAGCGGAAAATACAAAATATGATACGTCAATTTTAATCTAATATGAATCCATGTATTCCTGGCAGTTTGACTGTGTTCGAACGTGTTTTCGCCGAAGTCTTTTACATTTCAGTACTTAGTGTTAGCGGCTATATACACTCCAGAAATCTATAGGCCCTATGGAAGGTACATAAATTTGTATCGATTCGTGTCAAAAGACACCATGCGGACACGCTCGTGATCAATCACCCCATCGGATGCGACAGTCTCCTTTCGACGTCGGCGGCTCTACTTACCTCCCTCTGAAAGGAACTATGCGATGCAAAAGCATGTTGACTTGTATCGAATTATAGTACCCTGATCGTCACTTATTATGTGGCTTAAAGAATATTTAAACGTGTGCCATATATTTTAGGATAGTACTTCTATTATTTTTCTTCAGACTATACTTGGATACGCGCGTCCACAAAAAAAAGCACACCTTCCATACCCAAGATTCGGCCAATGAAATCATCTGTTAATTATTGTTAAAGTAGGCCTAATAGTATGATTAGCGACATTGGACAATGTTGGAATGCACCTTCCCCTTAGATCGAGCATAACTTGCATGTTTCCCTGCCGTGTCAATTTGTTAGTCATTTTAGTAAAATGGAAACATGAAGGTTATGCTCAGTCTAGGGAAAAGTCCATTCCATTATCTCTTGTCACCCATGATATCATTGGAACTTTAGCAATGACTGACGGCTGACGTCACTGGTAAAATCTTGGTAAGGAAGGTGGTTTTTTTTTTTTTCGTGATTTATCCAAGTGATCTGAAGAAAATAGAAAATCATAATAGAATAAATTTATGACACCTACTAATTGATAATTTTTTGGGTATCATGAATCAACCCAAGTCAATAAGGATTTGCACTATGTAGCTCCTTTAAGCCATCCTGACGGCGCAGGTCATCGTAGCACAGTAGACTGCCTAGATGATGACCTAGTCGTTCTCACTAGTTTAATGAAAATTATGGAATCACCATCTCATTAAGCTAAATGTGTTGCTCTGCATCCCATGCGACACCATTGCATGAATACTCTATGCAGGGTACGCACTCTACACCTGGAAACGATCGGTCTTGTACGACCGTGATCTGGCAGAACTACGTATCTCGATTTTTTGAAATACATGTTTTTGTTTTTGTTTTTTGTTTTTTGGCTTAGTGAGATTTTCATATCATCATGCTTAATATGTTAAAATATGATGTTTTAACTCTTTGTAAGTTTTTTAAGTAAAATTCTCAAATATCAAGGTTTTGGTGAAAAAATGACGTCACTGAGCTGGCAAAGCTACGTAACTCCAATGTCGTAAAAGCTACGTAACATTGTCCAATGTCGCTAATCTGAATCTGACCATGCAAATATTACTTCCAGTTTGTATGAAGATTATATATCCAATAAATACAATACCTCAGCACAAGAATTTGAATATAATTTCGACTCAAATGATCCAGTTCAGAGTCCATCATGTGTTTATTTGACTGAAAATCAATATAAGAATCGTATTATGAATACAGTCAATGAAACATTGTTGTTAACTCACTTTAACATACGCAGTATCAACAGAAACTTTGACAAGTTGCGTTTACTCCTAGAAAACCCAGATCAAAAATCTTGCTCCATCATAGGGCTAACAGAAACATGGTTGAACTCTAATATAAGTCATTTGTTTTCTTTACCCGGATTCGAATTTGTATTTAGAAATAGAAACAACAAAGTCGGTGGTGGAGTTGGTTTGTACATCTCGAAAAAAATTAAATATATTATACATGAGGAGATCAGTGTTATGAACGATAAACTCGAATCCCTTTTTATTGAATTGATAAATCCACATGGAAAAAACATTGTGATTGGCGTAATTTACAGACCCCCTCGGTCGAATTTGAATGATTTTCTGACATATATGCAGGATTTAGTACAAAGTCCCATTATACTTAACAAAGATACATTCTTAATGGGCGATTTTAATATTGATCTCATGAAATGTAATTCCCAAAACAACCCACAAGAATTTATAGAAACATTAATGTCTGCTTCGTTTTTACCATTAATTTCCAAGCCTACCCGAGTCGCCAGTCAATCGGCTACCCTCATAGACAACATTTTTTCTAACGTTCTTCCACTTCCTGAGTCTGGTATCGTCCTCTCAGACACCACTGACCATTATCCTATATTTGCCCAGGTTCCAATTAAACTGACTAAACAAAATAACTATCACAAACGACGTAAGATTACTGCAGATAAGCTTACAAGTCTCCAAAACAGCCTCAAAGAAATCGACTGGTCCTTTGTATACAACACCACCGATGTCAATTTGTCTTATGACTACTTCATATCTACTATTACCTCTGAAATCGATAACCATATTCCGCAGCGTAACATAAAAGATAGATATAAGCAAATTCCAAAACTCCCGTGGATAACCCAGTCCATATTAAGATCTATAAATAGAAAAAATAATTTATTTTATAAATACAGATGCAATCCTACTGAAAAAAATAAGAAAAAATATGTTTCATATAAAAACACACTCACCACATTATTACGTACGCGGAAGAAAAACTTTTATGTAAATCAGATAAATAAATATAAAAATGATATTAAAAACACATGGAAAATATTAAAAGATGCTATGAATACACCTAACAATTCATCCAATATTACTGAAGTTCGATGGGGCGATGCCTCCAGCAACACTCCCGCTGGCATGGCTGAAATTTTTAATGACTTCTTCTCTTCAATTGGACAAAATCTTTCTCAAAATATTCCTCTTTCTAGTAAAACTTTTACTGATTTTTTAGATACACCTAACTCCAAAACTATATTTTTTGACCCTACATATAAAGAAGAAATAGTAAGGATTGTTGCCAATTTGAAAGAAGGAAAAAGTCCTGGCCACGACGGAATTGATAACCACCTGATAAAAAACATAATTTCTCAAATAGTGGATCCCTTAGTACATATTATCAATTCATCGCTTACAACTGGCCATGTGCCAAATAGCATGAAAATTGCGAAA
Source organism: Diadema setosum (assembly GCF_964275005.1). Lineage (NCBI taxonomy): Eukaryota > Metazoa > Echinodermata > Echinoidea > Diadematoida > Diadematidae > Diadema > Diadema setosum. Next base: position 11,604,671 of record NC_092686.1, on the reverse strand, counting down.
GTAATTCCTATTTTCAAGAAAGGGGAGAAGGATGATGTCAACAATTATAGACCTATATCTTTATTATCTTCTATCTCCAAGATTCTTGAAAAAATAGTTTACATCCGGACAGTACGTTTTCTTAAAACCTGTGACATATTTTCAAATGTTCAATTTGGATTCAGGGAAAACCACAGCACAACACACGCATTACTCGCCCTCATCGACAAAGTCACACACGCACTTGACACATTTTCACACACGATAGGTATCTTCTTGGACTTCTCCAAGGCCTTTGACACGATTAACCATGGAATACTTCTCGCAAAATTATCCCATTATGGCATACGTGGAAAGGCCTTGGAGTGGTTTACGAGTTACCTATCAAATAGATCCCAATTTGTACATGTCAATGGTTTTGATTCTCAAAATAAAACGATAACATGTGGTGTCCCACAAGGGAGCTTACTAGGCCCGTTGTTATTCATTATTTATATCAATGATTTTCATAGATCCTCGGAGAAACTATCATTCATATTATTCGCGGATGACTCTGACCTTTTCTTTTCCCATCCCGACCCAAATATCTTAGCAAGAACAGTAAACGAAGAACTGAAAAAGGTTATACAATGGATATACGCAAATAAATTGTCACTTAATATTCAAAAAACAAAATTTATGCTTTTTAGTAACTCTTTAGATAGCCTCCCGGGCAATATATCATTTGATACTACTCCCCTAGAAGAAGTTTCTACTTTTAAATTTCTTGGTGTTTGCGTTGATAACAAGCTTTCATGGAGGAATCATATTGATAGCATATGTAAAACTATTTCGCGAAACATTGGCGTAATGAACAGATTAAAATATTATCTTCCTTCATGTGCATTATTAACTCTTTACTCTAGTTTGATACTACCGTATCTAAACTACGGGATTCTTGCTTGGGGTAATACATATCAGATATTACTTGATAAACTTTTTTTATTGCAAAAGAAAGCACTCAGAACTGTTTTTAACCTAACTACACGAGAACATACAGATCCTTTGTTTTTTTACCATAAAATACTAAAAATAAAAGATTTGTATGTGTTTCAACTTGGTCAGTTCATGTTTAATTATAACAGCAACTTTTTACCCAAAATATTTCACGACTCGTTTCATCGAAACAATCATGTACATAACTATCCTACGCGACGATCCAACGAATTCCATCTTCCATTCATGAGAACCGTACATGCCCAAAATACATTTCTGTATACCGGACCCAGACTTTGGAATAATCTAGATAATAGCTTAAAAGACTCACCCTCATTCCTCACATTTAAATACAAATTCAGAAAACATTTGTTATCTACTTATAATTCTAGATAATCTGAATTAATTGTTTTAATTTATGCTTGAGGTTTCACCTGTCCTGATGTCGCAGCACTTGGCGTGTTCTGTATGCAGACCTCTCTTCTCTCTTTATTCTTCTTTCCTCTTCCTTCCTGTCTTTGTTCCTCGTAGACTTGTATTGTCACCGTCTTCTCTCTTCTCGGTACTGTCTCGCGTCGTATATGTGTGTGGGTAACTGAATGTCTGTACGAGTGTGTCGTCCTTCTTATATTTTCCCGGTACACCAGTTCAATGAACACCGTCTGGGCATTAGCATTGATACTTATTTCCTATTATTGTCGAAGCCAGCGTATAGCTATATTTTTACAAACGACTTAAGTAATCTATATTTAACATAAATGCTGTAAGAAAATAATAAAACAAACTTGAACAATATATTGCTTACTCATCAATTATCTAGGGATCCACGTCCTACAAGCTTTGCTTTTTTGTGGATCGCTATTTTCCAAAATTGAAGTTATTTTCTGAAAGCTCGCGAAGTATACATGTATACGCATCGTTCCTTCTGATTATTGTACATATGTTGATGTATATAATTTATTTCGTATATTACATGAACCTTTTGTAAAAGTGTAGACAATATCATTTTATGATATGTATACTTTGCATTACGTTTTAATTTTCTTTGATTGGAAATAAACTATGATTGAACTTAGAACTTAGAACTCGAGATACGTAGCTATAGTTACGTATATAGTTTTGCCTGATCGTACTCCATTTACAATTTAGGCAGCTTGAACGGCTGGAAGAACTACATATCTCAAGTGTCGATACGAGCGCGCGTGTCGTATTTGTACACAATCTACTATATAGTATGGGATTCTCATGATCAGGCAGAACTACGTTCAGTACATATCTTTTAAAAACTCTAAGATTTCCGTAAATATGCGGCAATGAGCATGTATTTTGAGTTAGATAAAACGTAAAAGTTTCATTTTTGTTATAGAACACAATCCCAAGTTATGTAAATCACTCTATGTAAAACGGCAGGTGTTAAAACTTTAAACGTGAATATCGCTTCAAACGAGATATGTATAGTTTTGCCAAATCACGGCCGTGTAATGGGGTACCTTCGCGTTCTCACATGCCGGAAAGCGTGCGTTAAAACGGACAAAGTGGATAAAACTTTCTCCAGAGGGTAAAAATGTCAATTTTCATTTTTGATAACATTAGTCTTTTTTTTTTTATTTGTGCCCTTGGCATGGTCTATTTTGAGAAAAATGATAAATAACCCAACTTTTCAGATCAACAGATACAAACAACATCAAATAAAGTCAAAAACACCATAGATACCTATCGCAATTAGACTGAAAAGAAAATACAAAGTGTGTGTTGTCAATCATCCCCGCTTAACACACAGGTATATGCTTTCTATATTATGGTAAAGATATTCTCATAAATGTCTGTTATTTTGATCCCCTTCGGACCTTTCGGAGTGGACCTTTCGGAGTGGAGTATCATCAGTCAATCAAGCAATCAGTCAATTACATGTTCCACTCATCGAGTGGAACACCCTCGTTAGCCAAAGGCTGGTTTCCACAGGGTCCAAGGGTAAAAAGATACAAGAATAGTACGGTCACATAGCATACAAAAGTCATGATGATTAAAAAGATATGGATATGGCTCACAAAAATAAAACACTTGAAAATATGTCTTCGAAAAACAGATCTCGATGATCTCGTTATCGTACCCATCTAAAAGAGTGATACACGGGCCTAACACCAATGCAGTGTCCCAACGGGCGGCCTTACATTACATAGAGCCCGGCGCGGCGTCTCGTGGCTGTGTATCGCGTCACTTGATGACTGATTTTGACGGATTCTCGCACCCTGCAACGCGCGCTGATACGCGTACCGGAACTCCAGTCGTTTGCCGCCCGTGAATTTGTTTGAAAAACACCATCAATCATTCAAAACAATTCGAAAATAACGCGTTTTATCGCAGTCAGCTGATGGATAAGAGATCAATGGAGAGTCGTGGGGATCATCTGCGTTACCCCACGAAAGCAGGTTGAGTAACTTTATATTGCGTTAACAAAGTCTGGGAGTAACGACCATCATGCATTATGAATTTTGCGGCGCATACAGTGCTCTTCTTAATAATTTTTCTCACTTTTTGAGTTACGCATTCATATTTTTCTTTTGCATAATTATGCATTAAACATAAAAAAAAAACCAGAACACGTTAACCACGCTTGTTCAGTCAAACGCTTTTGAGTCATGCCTTATGGTGTGGCAGTCGGACGTCTCCTTGCATTTGCATAGCTTTTCCCCTCACAACTTGACCGGACAGCAATAGGTAAATGTGAAAGTCTATTTTCAAACATTAATCAGTTCCCCCCCCCCAAAAAAAAAAAAAAAAAAATATATATATATATATATATATATATATATATATATAGATAGATAGATAGATAGATAGATAGATATGTATACACACATATAGGGAATGATGTTCTGTTGATATGGAATAAAGACAGATTTTCGAACCAGCTTTTCGAACCAGCTTTTGTGGCCCAGTTGATGTGGCCACAGTATCTCCATCTTGAGATTCCGGGTTCGAGTCTCTAGAAAGCAGTGCTGGTATCCTCAGGGGAAAAAAAAAAAAAAAAAAAAACAATGCCTTATTACCATTGCCTAGTTCTTCGGAAAGAGGTTTAAGTTGTCACTTGCTTATTAGTCATTAAATAATTGTTCCTTTGGCAGCCATGTAAAACAAATCACTCTCAAACTCAAACTATCTCAGTGACTACTCAGTAAGTATTTGGTGATATTTGTACCCCCATTGAACACGCCTACGCTGACATGGCAATGACTGTTTTGTCACTTGATGGGTCACGTTTGATGCCCTCCGATTTAAAAATTTCTGGAGTTACCGGAAAGCATGTTTATCAATAATTCATTCCACCCGTTCATTATCGATCCTCCATGTACATGCTAGTGATCTGAATCAATACGTGTGTGATACTCTATACCGTACATCACAAATATTTTGAATCAATGAAAGGAGCAGTCGGTGCCAGATCAAATATCGGTGATGACGAATAAAATGGCTTCTGCATCGGCGGTTCTTCTCCAAGGGCATCATCACCCTATTTGCGGTAATCCAAAATAGATATGAAAGCACACTTATCCCCGGAAGTTGATGCTGAATCGTATTTGAATGATCTTGAATTACAATACCGTCCTCTCGTGCGTTCATATGGGCATTTCCCTCAAGGAATCAAAAGGTATGACTAATAGCGAACTTTCGTTGTCATGTCTGCGAGCTGGAGTTTTATCTTTCCGGAAGTATGAGTGAAAAGAGCTCTATCTTAAAGAGGAGAGTGAAGTGTCTTTCGTTCATCAGAGGCCAAGGGAAGATCGATCCCTGATAACGGCAGTTACGGTTATATGGGATGTCTTTTTGGCCATGACACTTATTTGCCCGAATTCACGAAGGTGGTACAAATGAAACCATGGTTTAAACCATGGACAAAAACCATGGAGCGCCAAATGTCGCATGGAATATTTCGTTACGAAATCAGTCATTTCGTCGATGCAATGATTATTTTGTAACGAAATGACAACATTTTGTATCTTAATGAACATTTCGTCCACGAAATAATAATTTCGTTAACGAGAAACGGTCATTTTGTCGACGAAATCACCAATTTCGTAACGAAATATTCCGTGCAACACTTGGTGCTCCATGGTTTTTGTCCATGGTTTAAACCATGGTTTCATTTGTACCACCTTCGTGAATTCGGGCCATAGAGTCATAACAGTGTATTGTTTTCACACCCTCTCCCACCTTGCACCCATCCACTCTCTTTTCCACGTGTCCATTTGTCGTTCGAATCATGCAAGTAGTTCTGACCATTAGGTAATCTGAATTACACGTCAAGTTAATCAGAGCTCAAAGCAAAATGTTTGCTTAGTATTAGGTGTGTTCAGAAAGTCAAATGGAATACAACTTTCAGCTACAATTGCTGTATAATTTTTGAAGTGTTTCTATCGTAAATAAATGGAAAATGCATTGCTCATTGTACTAGGTGTTACAAAAAACATTTCCCACTTTTGATTCTTAATAGTTAAGAAACTATTATATCAGATAAAACTGTCATTGATAAGATTAATAGCTGAATAGTGTACAATTTAGTTGGAGGTGATTTGAATATGAGAGCCTATATTAGTTTCATGAAATCTATGATTTATTTCAATGTGAGGTTCCAGATTTTGAGCTAATTCTAACCCTCTGTACAAAAATTGAACTTTACACAGGAACCAATGATGTGTATGTGAGTGTGTACTTACAATGACTCTGAACAATGGACATGGCTACCACCTGTTCAGAGCTCTGCTGCAAGGCACACGAAGCTTTAATAAATTAGTCATGTGGATTGCCCTGAGCACTGCTAGTCTGAATTTATGACACAGGGTGAAATGCATGCACATGAAAAAACTGAGCACATGTTTCCATGTGCTTGCATACACCACATTTCAGAATGAATAAAGACAAGCTGTGATAGTGGAATTCCTCATAAATATGTAATAGAGCATTCCAGTCCTGGTCATTGTCCAGGACCATTGTCTTGTTATCAACAACACACTCCTATACACACCAATAACCCCCTGTGCAAAGTTGAAGTTTTGTACAGAGGGTTGAAAATAGAGCAAAATCTGAAACCTAACTGAAAAATAAATGAAAAACTGAAATCTAAATGTTGAATTTTCAAATTACCTCCAACAAAATTGTACACTACTCAGCTATTGCTCATATCAATGTTAGTGTCATCTCATTATAGTTTTTGAATCATAAAGGATCAAAGGTGGGCAATGTTTTTGTTTTTTTTTTGAACACCTATTAAATTTGATATTCGTGTAGGACTTCTGACTATAATGTTATAACTATATCATTCTTTTTCACTTTGTTGTCATGTCTGCGCACGAAAATAATGCGGGTGCAAACAAATTTATTTGATTTGGATTGCCGCTGTTGTATGTTGTTGTTGGTGTTGTTGTTGTTGTTGTTGTCGTTGTTGAAATATTATCATTTATAGATCAAAGGCACTGCGACCGAAATGATAAAATAATTGTTTGTTGCTTGTGCACGCTTGAGTTTAATTTAATTTTTCA